>NC_141879.1:46265000-46890000 GCF_056163025.1 Triticum urartu | reverse complement strand
AGAAAAATGATCTTTGGACTAAGCTGAAGTCAAATTTCACCCTACCGCCAGAGGATAATCCAGAGAACCCAGTTAAAGAGAAATTAATCAAGTCTTTTGCTCTTAAGAGGATGGCAGAACTATTCAGGAGGTGGATGAAAGAGCTGAATAAGTTTGTCGAAAATAATGAGACACCAGAATTCAAGGGCAGATACGAGAAGATCAGAGATCACTGGCCCGCATTTGTGGACCACAAGACATCGGAAAAGAGTAAGAAGATGTCAGCGACAAACAAGCAAAATGCTGCGAAGAAGATGCTTCACCATCGCACGGGGTCAGGTGGCTACCTCGTAGCCCGGCCTAAGTGGGCCAAGACTGAGAATGATCTGGTTGATAAAGGGATCGAACCAGAGACAATTAGCTGGCCAGACCGTTGCCGGACTTGGTTCTTCGGGGCTGGCGGAACCTTGGACCCTGTAACAGGGAAGTGCATTTGGACGAACGATCAAATGGACATACCAGTCAGGAAGCTTAAGCAGTATATCGAAGCAGCGCAGCAAGGGAACTTCTTTCCAGACAGAGAGAACGACGAGCTCACAATGGCCCTCGGGAATCCTGAGCACCCTGGACGGACACGAGGCATGCCAGGCTCCATTCCGTGGAATGTTGGGTTTCTGGACGCAGGCGGTTACAAATCCCATGAGAGGAGGAAAAAGGTGCAGCATACCCAAATGCAGGCGCTGCAATCAAGGGTAGACGCGATAGAGGAACGAGAAGCAAATCGCAGCAAACGTACTGCCAAAGCCTCCCCCGAAGCTACCCTGCCATCTCAGCGCAGAAGCAGCGTGGCTTCCACCGAGCTGCTTCAGCCGGAGCATGCCTTGATGGCTCCTGCCAGCTATCCCGTGGATGCTATCACGGAGTCTCAAAATTGCCACCTTATGATGCAATGGATGAATTTGAAGGTCAAGGCGGCTGTTGGCTCTGTTTATCCTACTGAATCCGGCGCAACTTTCACTACTGGCCGATTCCAGAAGGATATGCTAGGGTGATGGTGGATGAAATAACAGAGCGATTTGAGGACCTCCAGCTTGACCACCCTACTGGTGAAGGGGAGACTTGGCTGGGGTCTGCTCTGAAGACTCCATGCCTATGGCGGACGAGCTCATCAACCTTCCGAACTGGATGCCTCCGCCTCCTCCTCCTCCTCCGGCGAGTCAGGGCACTCCGCCTCCTCCACCGCCTCCTCCTCCGTCGACTGACGATCAGGGCCCTCGGCCAGCTCCTTCTCCGGCACGTGGCGGCACTCCGCCTCCTTCTCATCCTGCGCCAACGCGCCCGAGCAGCCAGCCTCCTCCTTCTCCGCCTCGTCAGCAAGGGCGGAAGAGACCTGCCGCCGCTCCAGCTGCTCCGGCACGTCATAGTCCTTCTCCTCCGCCTCATAAGCAAGTAAAGAAGACCACCGCTCCGTCTGCTCGGTCGGCGTCTAGCAGTACAACCAGAGGCGGGAGGACATACAGATTCGGTCCTTCTCTGAAGACTCCAGAGAAGTTACCATATGAGACGACCCCGGAGGAGAACGCCGAGATCGCGCGAACCGAAGTGGATGACTGGTTTCAAGGGTTGAGAGCAAAGAGACATCCACCTCCGGAGGAGAAGGTAGATCCGGTGAAAGTGAAGCGCACTTTGGCTGCCCTGGCAAAACCACCCAAGTCTCCGCCGAAAGGCAACTATGAGCGCATTATTGCAAAGACATGGGCCGAAGCGGAGCGGTCGGGAAGTACAGTCAGTGATCAAAGGCTGAAAGAACGATGAGCAGCTGGGAAACAAATTGCCCAGCTTGGCGAACAAGTGAAGCAATCGTGCCTCCCACTCAAGGTGCCTAGCAACATCGTCGATCCGAGGATGGTGCCCGGTTATGGCAATGTTGACGATTACCTGCCCGACGATGTACATTATGATACCATGGAGGTGCAGATACACAGATACGAGTACGGGAAGTCTCTTGTCAAAGATGAAAAATCTTTAACAATGATGATGCGAAGATTACATGATTGGTACTTGAAAATCTGCAGAGAGTCTGGGGGGAGGAGTACTTTGTATGCGAGAGTTAAACCGGAGCATGACCTCGTTGGAATTGAACTGTTGCCTATTCCATTTGAGGAGTTCTATCAGTTTTTCAATCAATTGGCACTCGATAAAACAACGATCACCTGCTACTGTCTGTAAGTACTACTACTTCTGTCATTAAGTATCTCTATATAGCTCACCTCTTTCATTGCATGTATTTATGATTATCCTCACTATATTATGCAGAATGAAGATCGCCGAATTGAAGAAAAGACAAATCGGTGATATTGGGTTCATTAACACATATATCATAGATGCATCTGAGGTTCAACATCGTCCCGGAGATACCGAGGCCAACTTGCTACGATCATTCAAAAAAAATGAAAACAAAGATATAATACTCTTTCCTTACAACTTCAAGTGAGTGTTACTGTCTTGTGCATATTCGATTTCCCTTATATATTAGTCCAGGTTATAGTAATGTAATTGATGAGTTATGCATGCGTGTGCAGTTTCCACTATATTCTCCTAGAGATTAGGCTTGAGCAGGGCGTAGTAACCGTCTTGGACTCTAAACGAAAAGATCCCCAGGAGTATGCGGACATGACTGAAATCCTCAAGAAGTAAGTTAAATCGATCATTATCCACCATATCGGCATCTTTGTTCATTTCCTGATATCAAGTAATTGTTTTCTTTGTCCGGCAGGGTTTGGAGAAAATTCACCAAAACAGTTCCGGGACTGCCGAAGGAGCTGGAATTTAGACACCCGAAAGTAAGTACTATAGTAGCATGTTCCGCGCATCTCCTAGTGATTCAAGCGCTAGTTTCATCAATACCATTTAGCATTCTTGCTTATCAGTTTGATTGACCTCTATTTCT
Source organism: Triticum urartu (assembly GCF_056163025.1). Lineage (NCBI taxonomy): Eukaryota > Viridiplantae > Streptophyta > Magnoliopsida > Poales > Poaceae > Triticum > Triticum urartu. The sequence continues at coordinate 46,887,071 of NC_141879.1, read as the reverse complement.
TGTAAAGTGGTTGTGGCAGGAAAAAGGGAATGATTTCTGTGGATACTACGTCTGCGAGTCCATCCACCACACGACCTGTGAGCGGGGCGGGTACTCTGACGAACAATATGAAGTACGTAAATAAAAACATTCACAATTTTATTTTATTACCATCATTTGTATTGAGTTTCATTCATTCATATATATATATATGTATTGACCCCCTTCTTTAAATTAGATGTTTCGGAAGCGGGATGAACTCCTAGCACCAGCTCGCATGCGAGCAATTCAAGAGGAATTGGCGGCATTCTTTCTTGACCAAGTGATCGCTGAAGACGGAGAATACTATGTGGACCATGAGTCCGTATGATTATATTTGTAAGAGATAATTATTGTATATATGTAGCCGGTAGTGTCGGATAGATATACGAGAACTTGTTGTTCGACCAATCTCTTAGAGAAGGAGAGGTGGTCGATATCACTTCTCTCTGTATGCATATATGTTCATGACGATCTTCTGTTTCCTTTGTTTGCTTACTAGCTAACTAGCGTGTCTAGTCCTCTCTATACGTATGTATAGTACGTAGCGTTGACCAAGCACGGACGTAAGAGAGGACACTTCTCTCTATTAATTATGGCTAGCTAACACAATATATGAAACACCTAAATTAACCCCCCAAAACCCCCCTTAAAAAAACAAAAACCCCAGCCACAGAAATGCTGACGCGTGGATGCCTATTGGTCCCGGTTGGTGCCACCAACTGGGACCAAAGGGTCTCCCGCCCGGGCTCTGCGCACTGCCCACGTGGAGGCCCATCAGTCCCGGTTCTGGATTGAACCGGGACTAAAGGTACAGGGCATTAGTACCGACACTTTAGTCCCGGTTCAGGAACCGGGACTAAAGGCCCTTACGAACCGGGACTATAGGCCCTTTTTCTACCAGTGATTGTTGCCATCGAGGATAACAAGATGGGGTTTATATCATATTGCATGAGTTTATCCCTCTACATCATGTCATCTTGCTTAAAGTGTTACTCTATTCTTGTGAACTTAATACTCTAGATGCATGCTGGATAGCGGTCGATGTGTGGAGTAATAGTAGTAGATGCAGGCAGGAGTCGGTCTACTTGTCTCGGACGTGATGCCTATATACATGATCATACCTAGATATTCTCATAACTATGCTCAAATCTGTCAAGTGCTAAACAGTAATTTGTTCACCCACCGTAAATACTTATGCTCTTGAGAGAAGCCAGTAGTGAACCCTATGGCCCCGGGTCTATTTTCCATCATATTAATCTTCCAATACTTAGTTATTTTTATTGCCTTTTATTTTACTTTGCATCTTTATCATAAAAAATACCAAAAATATTACCTTATCATATCTATCAGATCTCATTCTCGTAAGTGACCGTGTAGGGATTGACAACCCATTATCACGTTTTTTGCGAGGATTTATTTGTTTGTGTAGGTGCGAGGGACTCGTGCGTGGCCTCCTACTGGATTGATACCTTGGTTCTCAAAAACTGAGGGAAATACTTATGCTACTTTGCTGCATCACCCTTTCCTCTTCAAGGGAAAACCAACGCAGTGCTCAAGAGGTAGCAAGAAGGATTTCTGGCGCCGTTGTCGGGGAGGTCTACGCAAAAGTCAACATACCAAGTACCCATCACAAACCCTTATCTCCCGCATTACATTATTTGCCATTTGCCTTCTGTTTTCCTCTCCCCCACTTCACCCTTGCCGTTTTATTCGCCCTCTCTTTTCCATTTGCCTCTTTTTTCCCGTATCTTGTTTGCTCGTGTGTTGGATTGCTTGCTTGTCACGATGGCTCAAGATAATACTAAATTGTATGACTTCACCAATACCAACAACAATGATTTCCTTAGAACTCCGATTGCTCCTCTTACCGATACTGATTCTTGTGAAATCAATACTGCTTTGTTGAATCTTGTCATGAAAGATCAATTCACCGGCCTTCCTAGTGAAGATGCCGCTACCCATCTAAATAGCTTCGTTGATTTGTGTGATATGCAAAATAAGAAAGATGTGGATAATGATATTGTTAAATTGAAGCTATTCCCCTTCTCGCTTAGAGATCGTGCTAAAGCTTGGTTTTCGCCTTTGCCTAAAAATAGTATTGATTCTTGTAATTAGTGCAAAGATGCTTTTATCTCTATGTATTTTCCTCCCGCTAAGATCATCTCTCTTAGAAACGATACTATGAATTTTAAGCAACTTGATCATGAACATGTTGCCCAAACTTGGGAGAGGATGAAATTAATGATACGTAATTTCCCTACACATGGTTTGAATTTGTGGATGATTATACAAAAAAATTATGCTGGATTGAATTTTGCTTCTAGAAATCTTTTAGATTCGGCCGCGGGAGGCACTTTTATGGAAATCACTTTCGGAGAACTACTAAACTCCTAGATAATATTATGGTTAATTATTCTCAATAGCTCACTGAAAGATCTACTAATAAAAAAGTGCATGCGATAGAAATGTTTTGAGTGGAAAGATGGATGAACTTATGAAATTATTTGCTACTAAGAGTGTTTCTTCTGATCCCAATGATATGCCTTTGTCTACTTTGATTGAGAATAATAATGAATCTATGGATGTGAATTTTGTTGGTAGGAATAATTTTGGTAACAACGCGTATAGAGGAAACTTTAATCCTAGGCCGTATCCTAGTAATACCTCTAATAATTACGGTAGTTCCTACACCAATTCTTATGGAAATTTTAATAAGATGCCTTCTGAATTTGAGACTAGTGTTAAAGAATTTATGAATTCGCAAAAGACTTTCAATGCTTTGCTTGAAGAAAAATTGCTTAAAGTTGATGAATTGGCTAGCAACGTTGATAGAATTTCTCTTGAAGTTGATTCTTTGAAACTTAGATCCATTCCAGCTAATTAAGCATGATATCAATGAGTCTCTCAAAGCCATGAGAATTTCCATTGATGAGTGCAAAGAAAGAACCGCTAGGATGCGTGCTAAGAAAGATTGCTTTGTAAAAGCGGGTTCTTCTAGATTCTATGAAAATAAATATGAAGATCTAAAGGTTATTGATGTGTCCCCTATTAAATCTTTGTTTTGCAATATGAATCTTTAAAATGATGGGACTTAATATGATCCACCTTTACCTAGAAGGCGTTCCAAAAATTCGGAGTTTTTAGATCTTGATGCTAAAATCGATAAAAGTGGGATTGAAGAGATCAAAACATTAGATATTAATGTAAACACTATTTTGGATTTCAAGGAATCTAATTATGATAACTGCTCTTTGATAGATTGTACTTCCGTGTTGCAATCTGTGCTAAATTCTCCTCATGCTTATAGTCAAAATAAAGCTTTTACTAAACATGTCGTTGATGCTTCGATGAAGTCTTATGAAGAAAAACTTTAGTTGGAAGTTTCTATCCCTAGAAAACTCTATGATGAGTGGAAACCTACTATTAAAATTAAAATTAAAGATCATGGATGCTATGCTTTGTGTGATTTGGGTGCTAGTGTTTCCACGATTCCAAAGACTTTGTGCGATTTGCTAGGTTTTCGTGATTTTGATGATTGCTCTTTAAACTTGCACCTTGCGGATTCCACTATTAAGAAACATATGGGAAGAATTAATGTTCTTATTGTTGCAAATAGTAACTATGTGCCTGCAGACTTTATTGTTCTTGATATAGATTGCAATCCTTCATGTCCTATTATTCTTGGTAGAGCTTTCCTTAGAACGATTGGTGCAATTATTGATATGAAGGAAGGGAATATTAGATTCCAATTTCCATTAAGGAAAGGCATGGAACACTTCCCTAGAAAAAAAATTACCATATGAATCTATCATGAGAGCCACTTATGGATTGCCTACCAAAGATGGCAATAGCTAGATCTATACTTACTTTTATGCCTAGCTAGGGGCGTTAAACGATAGCGCTTGTTGGGAGGCAACCCAATTTTATTTTTAACTTTTTTGCTTTTTGCATCTGTTTAGGAATAAATCTTTGATCTAGCCTCTGGTTAGATGTCTTTTTATGTTTTAATTAGTGTTTGTGCCAAGTTAAACCTATAGGATCTTCTTGGATGATAGTTATTTGATCTTGCTGAAAATTCGAGAAACTTTCTGTTCACGAAAATAATTGTTAAAAATCACCAGAACGTGATAAAATATTGATTCCAATTGCTGCTGATCAATAAACAAATTTTCCAGGTCTTCCTAGTTTGGCTGAATTTTTGGAGTTCCAGAAGTTTGCGTTAGTTACAGATTACTACAGACTGTTTTGTTTTTGACAGATTCTGTTTTTCGTGTGTTGTTTGCTTATTTTGATGAATCTATGGATAGTAAAATAGTTTATAAAACATAGAGAAGTTGGAATACAGTAGGTTTAACACCAAAATAAATAAAGAATGAGTTCATTACAGTACCTTGAAGCGGTGTTTTGTTTTCTTTTGCTAACGGAGCTCACGAGATTTTCTGTTAAGTTTTGTGTTGTAAAGTTTTCAAGTTTTGGGTGAAGGATTTGATGGATTATGGAACAAGGAGTGGCAAGAGCCTAAGCTTGGGGATGCCCATGGCACCCCCAGATAATCTAAGGACACCTAAAAGCCAAAGCTTGGGGATGCCCCGGAAGGCATCCCCTCTTTCGTCTACTTCCATCGGTAACTTTACTTGGAGCTATATTTTTATTCACCACATGATATGTGTTTCGCTTGGAGCATCTTGTATGATTTGAGTATTTGTTTTTTAGTTTACCACAATCATCCTTGCTGTACACACCTTTTGACAGAGACACGCATGATTCGGAAATTATTAGGATACTCTATGTGCTTCATTTATATCTTTTGAGTTATATAGTTTTTCGTCTAGTACTTCACTTATATCTTTTAGAGCACGGTGGTGGTTTTGTTTTATAGAAACTATTATTCTCTCATGCTTCAGTTATATTATTTTGAGAGTCTTAAATAGCATGGTAATTTACCTAAATAATCCTAATGTGCTAGGTATTCAATACTAGTAAAAACTTTCTTATGAGTGTGTTGAATACTAAGAGAAGTTTGATGCTTGATGATTGTTTTGAGACTTGGAGGTAGTGATATCAAAGTTGTGCTAGTTGAGTAGTTGTGAATTTGGAAAATACTTGTGTTGAAGTTTGCAAGTCCCGTAGCATGCACGTATGGTGAACGTTATGTAACAAATTTGAAACATGAGGTGTTCTTTGATTGTCCTCCTTATGAGCGGCAGTTGGGGACGAGCGATGGTCTTTTCCTAACAAACTATCCCCCTAGGAGCACGCGCGTAGTGGTTGGTTTTTGATGACTTGTAGATTTTTGCAATAAGTATGTGAGTTCTTCATGACTAATGTTGAGTCCATGGATTATACGCACTCTCACATTTCCATCATTGCTAGCCTCTTCGGTACCGTGCATTGGCCTTTCTCACATTGAGAGTTGGTGCAAACTTCGTCGGTGCATCCAAACCCCGTGATATGATACGCTCTTTCACACATAAACCTCCTTATATCTTCCTCAAAACAGCCACCATGCCTACCTATTATGGCATTCCCATAGCCATTCCGAGATATATTGCCATGCAACTTTCCACCGTTCCGTTTTACCATGACGCATTCATCATTGTCATATTGCTTTGCATGATCATGTGGTTGACATAGTATTTGTGTTAAAGCTACCATTCATAATCCTTTCATACATGTCACTCTTGGTTCATTGCATATCCTGGTACACCGCCGGAGGCATTCATATAGAGTCATATTTTTTTCTAGTATCGAGTTGTAATCATTGAGTTGTAAATAAATAGAAGTGTGATGATCATCATTTTCTAGAGCATTGTCCCAAGTGAGGAGAAATAAAAAAAATAAAAAAAGAGAAAGGCCATAAAAAAAGAGAAGGCCCCAAAAAAGAGAGAAAAAGAGAGAAGGGACAATGTTACTATCCTTTTACCACACTTGTGCTTCAAAGTAGCACCATAATCTTCATGATAGAGAGTCTTTTGTTTTGTCACTTTCATATACTAGTGGGAACTTTTCATTATAGAACTTGGCTTGTATATTCCAACAATGGGCTTCCTCAAATGCCCTAGGTCTTCGTGAGCAAGCAAGTTGGATGCACACCCAGTTAGTTTCTTTTGTTGATCTTTCATATATTTATAGCTCTAGTGCATCTGTTGCATGGCAATCCCTACTCCTTGCATTAACATCAATTGATGGGCATCTCCATAGCTCATTGATTAGCCTCGTTGATGTGAGACTTTCTCCCTTTTTTGTCTTCTCCACATAACCCCCATCATTATATTCTATTCCACCCATAGTGCTATATCCATGGCTCACGCTCATGTATTGCGTAAAGGTTGAAAAAGTTTGAGATTACTAAAGTATGAGACAATTGCTTGGCCACTACTAGGAAAAGGGCTATAGATAGGATTGATACTAATGGCGCACCATGGAAGCAGTTCGCCACTACTATATAATAATGGCAGACCGGTTGGTGATGCGCCATTAGTGTGGAAGACACTAATGGCGCACCAGAAACTGGGTGCGCAACTAGTATTAAATTATTCTTTTTTCCATTTTTCCATACATACAAATGGCGCATTAGGTCGAAGTGCGCCATTACTAGTTCTAAGTAGTAATGGCGCACCAAGCAGACAGTGTGCCATTACTGTAAAAAAAATTATTCTTTTTTTTGCAAAACTACTAATGGCGCATCGTTTCACAGTGCGCCATTACTAGTTTAAACTAGTAATGGCGCACTATTACCCGGTGCGCCATTAGTATATTTTTTTTACTTTTTTGCAAAACTACTAATGGCGCACCACCTGCAGGTGCGCCATTAGTAACCAGGGTTACTAATGGCGCATTTGCTGGTGGTGCGCCATTAGTAACCTGGGACCCCAACAAGATATTTTGGACAGCCCCACACCTACCCACTCACTTTCCCCACTTCATTCCCTCCTCCTCCTTCTCCAAGCTTTCGGCCATCTCTTCCTCCTCACCTCATTTCCACCATAGATTCATCAAAATTAAGTGGTGAAATTACCTTTTTTTATATAGGTAAGTAAGGGGAAAGCTATCTTCATGATGTAGATCTACTTTTTTTCTCCCTAACTCGCTCCAACAACGTGCACATGCACTTTTTGTGGCCTAGCTAGATCTATGTATGTTTGTGGTGTTGCATGTGTTTGTGGTGTTGCATATATGTTTGTGTTTGAAGGTACCGGCATTTGAAATGCGATAGTTGCCAATATTTTGCCGGAATGTTTGATTCATTTCCGTTTCGGCGAGAATTTTGGCACTATGCATTCTTTTTGGTCCTATTTTTAGGGAAGGTCATGCCAAATTTTTTCTTGGTTCTAAAATATCGTTTTGCTCTACCCCGCAGGCGACCATGGTCCGCATGATGACTGAAGGCATCGTGAATAGTTTTTTGAGCTCCGTGAAGGCCGAGATGCTTCAAAACAACAAGTCGGAGATAAGATGTCCGTGTCGAAGATGCAAGATGAAGAGCCTTATTGCGGACCCGGATTCCGGGAAGGTGCGGGACCACCTGCTCTTGCGTTTCTTCATGGATGGCTATCGGTGGCAACGTGATGAAGATGACTATGAAGTCGTCCATGGGGGCCTGGCAAGAAACGAGGAAGGGCAACAAGACAAGTACCACCGCGGCGAGGGCGGGCGAGAAGACGAAGAATCTCCAGGACATGATCACGACGGTGATGCTGTACACAGTCATCATGTAGAAGATGTCGTACATGATGATGAGGAAGATCAAGACGAAGGGCATGATCATGAAGATGAAGATGCCAGAGCAGACGACGATGGAGGCTGGGTGCAGGACCGTCATATTCAAGAGCTGCTTCTCAGCAGACGGATAACGCAAGAGCTGCCGCCCAAGAGAAAGCCAAGCTGGATCAACTGGAGATAGACGCGTTTAATCCATTGTATGAAGGATGCAGGCTCCAGGATACCCGCCTGAAAGTAACGCTCATGGCTCTGGAGATGAAGGTAAAACACAAAATGACTGACGCATGCTTCGACGAGAACATGTCATTCTGGCACGAACGTCTTCCCAAGGGGAACAAGTGCCCGACCAGTTTCGAGGAGGCGAAGAAAATCGTGTGTCCTCTGGATTTACCGCACGTGAAATACCATGTGTGCATGAACGATTGTATCATTTATCGGGACGAGCACGCGGAGTCTACCATATGTCCGGTGTGCGGCGTCACTCGATACAAGAAGAGGAAGAAAGCTCCTCGAAAATCGGTGTGGTACTTTCCGATCACTCCTCGTCTGCAGCGGTATTTCGTGGACCCTAAGGTAGCAAAGCTCCTGCGTTGGCACGCGGATAGGGAGGAGAAGAAGCGGGAAGATGACGGAAATGATCCGGGGATAAATAAAAAAGACAAGATGCTGAGTCACCCTAAGGATGGGAGCCAGTGGCAAGCGTTGAACTTCGAATATCCAGAATTTGGGAAGGATCCAAGGAACATCGTGCTGGGCACGAGCACTGATGGAGTCAATCCGTTTGGCAGCCAGAGAAGCACACATAGCACCTAGCCTGTGTTTGTGTGGATGTACAACCTTCCCCCCTGGTTGTGCATGAAGAGGAAGTACATTCACATGAGTATGCTAATTGAAGGGCCGAAAAAACCAGGGAACGACATCAATCTGTATCTGGGGCTGCTGAAGGAGGAGCTAGACACGCTGTGGAAAACGCCAGCCAATACGTGGGAAGCCGCAGAGAAAGAATATTTCCCTATGAGAGCCGCACTGCTCACGGCGGTGCACGACTATCTCGGTTACAGATATCTCGCGGGGCAGGTAGTCCACGGATTTTCTGGATGCGTAAGGTGCATGGATGACACAACATATCGCCAGCTAGATAGAGATCCCAGGTCTTCGAAAACCGTGTTCATGGGACATCGAAGGTGGATTCGCGATGATGACCCGTGGAGGAAATGCAAGGATCTGTTCGATGGTGAAACCGAACCCCGAAAACGCCCGTGTACGAGGAGCGGCGAGGAAATAGACGAGCTGTTGAAAAATTGGAAAGACTGCCCACTGCCGGGAAAGAAGCAAAAGGCGCCAGAGCCGTGAAAGAAGCGAAAGGCGCTAGAGCCGCTGCTGAAGGTATGGAAAACGAGGTCTGTTTTCTGGGACTTGCCGTACTGGAAGATCCACCGTGTGCCTCACAGCCTTGATGTCATGCATATCACGAAGAACGTGTGCGAGAGTCTGCTTGGTACCCTGCTCAACATGCCAGAGAGGACCAAAGATGGGCCGAAAGCAAGGGCAGACTTGAAATCAATGGGCATCAGGCAGGAGCTTCACGCTAATGATGATGATGATGATGATGATGATGATGATGACGATGAGGCGAAGCAGGACACAAAAAGTTGTCGCAAAGGCAAAAAGGCCAAGAAGACCGGAAATGACTACCCTCCCGCGTGCTTCACTCTAAGTCAGGAGGAGATCGAGCAGTTTTTCACCTACCTCCTAGGAGTAAAACTTCCTTACGGTTATGCGGGGAAGATAAGCAGATACCTAGACCCAGCGAAGCAGAAGTTCAGCAGGATGGAGTCCCACGACTGTCACGTGCTGATGACGTAGATACTTCCAGTTGCAATCCGTGGGATTATGGACGCGCACATCCATGAAACGCTATTTGGCCTATGCAACTTTTTCGACGTCATCTCTCGGAAGTCGATTGGCGTGAGGCAACTCAGAAGGCTACAGGAAGAGATCGTGGTGATACTATGCGAGCTTGAGATGTACTTCCCGCCCGCCTTCTTCGACGTTATGGTGCATCTGCTGGTCCATATCGTGGAGGATATCATCCAACTCGGGCCGACGTTCCTGCACAGCATGATGCCATTCGAAAGGATGAATGGTGTCATCAAAGGATACGTTCGCAACATGTCACGTCCAGAGGGAAGTATAGCTAGGGGCTTTCTGACCGAAGAGTGCATCTCCTACTGCACGAATTATCTAGGCATCGAGAACCCCGTTGGTCTGCCCGTCAACAGGCACCTCGGCAGGCTCGCTGGATGGGGTCACCGTGAGGGTCGCCGCGAAATGCATGTAGACTTCGAGGGTCGAGTCGCCGACTTTGAAAGAGCAAACCTAGTCGCGCTACAACACATAGACGTGGTCGATCCTTGGGTGGTAGAGCACAAAACCTTTATTGAGAAGACGTACAATGACCGAGGCCAACAGAGGACGGACGGAGATATACTCAAAGAGCACAACTCATGTTTCACGCGTTGGTTCAAGCAGAAGCTTCTGTCGTACCCTTTACATGAAGATTCTTCCGCGGAAGAACAACTCATATTCGCCTTGTCACAGGGCGCCGAGCACAACCTGATGACCTATGAGGTGTACGATATCAACGGCTACACATTCTACACCGAGGACAAGGACATGAAGAGCGATGGTCATCAGAACTCCGGGGTAACGATGGAATCCTACACCGGTAATGACAAGGACAGATACTACGGAAGGATCGAGGAGATCTGGGAGCTGAGCTACGCTCGAGAGAAGGTCCCGATGTTCCGTGTCAGATGGGCCAAGAGCGTCCTAAAAGAAGACCGGTATTTCACCACCATGGTTATACCCGAAGCGAAATCTAAGACCGCGGTCGCAAACGTCACCGCGAAAAATGAGCCATGGGTACTGGCTTCCCAAGTGGACCAATGCTTCTTCATTACCGACCCGTCAAAGCCCAGTCGTGTTGTTGTGAGGAGAGGCAAAAGGAAGATCATCGGAATGGATGGAGTAGCCAAGGAGCAAGACTTCGACAAGTACGGCGACCCGAAGATCGAACATGACGACGACGATGAAGTAGCAGCACACACCACAAGAAGAAGCAAGACCACCCTACCTAAAGGACGTCCGTTCCACAGAAGAAATCCATTTGCGAAAAAGAAGGGAAAGAAGATTGTGAACAGATAGCTAGCTAAGATCGATTGTATTTAAATCGTAGTCTTCATTTCTCGACTGTATTTCATGGGCACTTTTTGATATCATGAATATTTTTAAATTTCATGGGCACTTTTTGAATTCATGACGACACTTGATCTCGATCCCCCTCCATCTCGATCTCGATTCCCCCTCCATCTCGATCCCACCCGCACCCTCCCCCGCTCCACCGCCGCCAACGGGCACCCCCCGCACCCTCCCCCGCTCCACCGCCGCCGCCGATGATATTTTCAAGTAACAAATTTGAACATATTTTTTAAAAAAGTATTACTGTTTTTATAAAAAAATATTACTGTTATGATTAAAACAAAATTCTAATGGCGCACCGAGGGGTGGTGCGCCATTAGAATAGTCGTACTTATGGCGCACGAGGGGGTGGTGCGCCATTAGAAATCTTTCCCCCACACTAAATTCTAATGGCGCACCGAGGGGTGGTGCGCCATTAGAATAGTCGTACTTATGGCGCATGAGGGGGTGGTGCGCCATTAGAAAGCTTCCCCCCACACTAAATCCCCAATCTCACTAATCTCTCCCCTACCTCATCGATCTCACCCGCTGCCCCCCGGCCGTGTTCGCCGTCCCCCTCGCCGCCCCCTTGCCTCCTTCGCTGTCCCCGAGCAGCGTGGCCAGTCCGAACCAGGGAGGAGTGCCCCACGCACCCACCCGACCACGCCGCCGCCTCGTCTCCTCCCACCTCTCGCCCCTCCGGCCGGATCGGCGGAACCCCCTCCCCCGCCTCCCGCCGCCTTCCCGCGCCGCCCACTCCGACCTCACCGTCCCCGAGCAACAGCAGCAGCAGCGCTCCGCCCCCTCGTGCTAGCCTAGGGCTTCCGCTCAGGTATCGCCCCCTGTGACCTTGGCCACTTTGTTGCCTCCCGGTAGAGCAGAGATTCTACTGCTTGTCTTGTGTTTTTATGGGTTGCTGCGTGTGCGCGAGAGAGGAGAGGCGGGGATGGCTGGGCTGGGTGGGAACCCATCTCGGCGAGTGGAGGAAATCTGAGAGAACACGGAGTAGTCTGTCAGATGTAGTGTAGAATTGACTTCGTTTGGGCCGTGTTCATGATAGATTGTGCTAGCATATAGCTTTCGGTTTGGACCCTGTCACCAGTCGGACTGCCCGTGGTCTATGTACTGGAGATTTCTGAGGTAGATGCTTTTGTTCATCATAGTATAAAATGTTCTGGGTATCCCTGTCAAGGTTCCTAGATCAGCCCCTTGTGTGGCCTATTTGATTTGTAAAACTGTTGATGCTAATCCAAACATATCCTGCTACTGCTGCTTGTTTTTTCACAGTTCTCCCAGTGAACTTACTAGCATTTTATGTTACTGCTTGATTACTAGCATTGGGTAGCACCAGTAAACCTTATTTCGTGTATATTCACCTAGGTTACATCACCATAGCTCTATTTAAATCTCATTGCCGAAATTATATCTAGCAAATATCATCTCTGGCACTGCTTGTGCTTGTATGTGTTTGTAAATTGAAAACCTGGAGTAGAACAAGTCCATGCATCACAATCTATCATAATCTATTCCCCAAGCTATCACAATCTATCATAATTTATGTGTCCAGCTATCATAATTTGATTAGTTCCACAAATTTGTATGACCACAGATTTAGAAAAATTTCAGAGATTTGTATGACCAAAGATACAGTTCAGATTTGATTAGTTCCATAAATTTGTATGACAAAATATATGTTTCAGATTTGTATAGTTTCAGAGATTTGTATGACCAAAGATACAGTTCAGATTTGAATTGTTTCAGAAATTGGTATGACCAAAGATGCTATTGTATATAAATGGGCTGCTGTAGAACTGTTCTTCATCTTTACAGTGCTGTTGTATAGAAATATGCTGAATTTTCTGCTCTGATTGTTGCTCAAAGAAATTTAGCAAAAAAATGGGGTCCTGGGAGACGCCGCTGCTGCTTGAGGCCCTTGAGAGGCCCTTCGTGTCGTGATGATTTTGCAGGTACCCCGAGAGGCCCTTGAGTTTGCTGGAATGTCGATTAACTTCCGTTCCGGCAAATTCGGGTACTCCATATGTCCTATTTTCAGCAAAGGTCATGCTGAAATTTTCCGTGAATTTTAGCATGACTTTGCTAAAAATCGGACATATGAGGTACTTGCTACTAATGCATGGGCCGGGGTATCTTAGTACTTAACTAAGTAGGATCAACTGCCCCATTATTCTTGCTGTATTAAACCATAGGTGGCAATAGAGCCAAGTGATTAGTGCCATGTGATTACGCCCAACCTAGGGTGCCTCGGCATCGATAAACCCTAAATGATGAAAACTTAACTTGGCTGCCCTGGATGGCTCGGTGTCGATGAGAACCTAAATGATGTACGCTTAGGCTTTTAGGGTGCCTCGGCGTCGACAAACCCTAAATGATGAAAGCTTAGGCTTTTAGGGTGCCTCGGTGTCGACAAACCCTAAATGATGAGACCATGATCTTGTTCCTTGATAATAACCAACTTTTTGAGCAAACTTTTTTCCTATTTAGAGCGAAACATGGCCCACAACGATGAGGCCGGTGGTTCGGGCGGCAAGCAATTCTAGGAGCTGTCCTAGGATATGTCGTCATCATCATCGGACGACGAAAGTCTCCCGGCGGAGTGCGACTGGTGCCACGACGATCGAGGTCTGTGCGACATGCCTCACCTGGTCGATGATCAGCGCTTCAGCATTAAGCTCGAGGAGACCTTCGAAGTTGAAACGGTACACAACGACGACAAGTGTTATTTTCATAATTAAGCATGACTTCAACTATTTCAATGTGTAATTTTCATCTTTTACAGTTCGAGTATAGCTTATCCCATGCCATGCCAGACGCTATTTCTTAGAGAGGATGGATTTTGAAGACCATAAAATTTCTGAAACAAAGAAAATTCACCTAAGGACTCATCACGATGTGGACTTTGAAGTAAATCTATATAATTCTGAGAGCGTAACCCATTTTGGTTGCAAAAATTGGGAAGCATTTTGCAAGATGTATGGTTTTGATGAGGGTATGCTTATCACCATGGATCTTGGTAATCCTGACATCAACCAAGACAATATGGACATTTGGGTCCTTGTTGATACGCCTCCAGTTCTACCGCTATGTGAGTTTCTCAAACATAGTTATTAGCTAATTTATATTGTTTATTTCAAAATAGTTGACAGCTTATTTCCATTGACAGCTTATATTTATTGTTCAAAGAATGTGCGGGAGATGGTAGAAAAAACCCACTACACCGATGGCTCCGAATTAACAACTTACAAGGAGAAAAATCATTTGGTCGGATTTTGTACTGACATTGAGAATTACAATATCTACAATCAAACTCCTCAACATTATGGTAAATACGTGCCACTAGTGCATGTGTTCAACTACAGTAACTACCATGGAGATACCCTGGTAAGATTTTTACTATTACGACATCCGTGCATCTTTTACATACTATGAAGTTATTACTATGTTTTTCAACAGATAATCCCAGAGAATTGTGTGCCTCATATGATGTATCTGAAAGGTAGTGTTAATGTTTTGAACATACAGCCAGGTCATCCTACGAATCTCAACTGTCCATACGAGATTTCTAAAAGAAGTGGAGACATGAAAATCAAAGGATGGAAAAAATGTATGGACAGTCGTAAGGAGCTTCTTGGAAGCAAAAGGAAGCGAAGCGCAAGAATTGGAGACAGGATGTTCTCCATTCTCCATAATGGAGAGTCAGGGTCTATATTGTTTTATGCTATTTTAGCTTAAATAGGGTATTTAGGTCCTGCCTAATACTGATGATCATGTGCTAAGAACAATTAAGTAGGGTTGGTTCGAAGACTATCAAGATGATGATCGTTTGACTTGTTATGAATAACGAGTAGAAGTTGTATGATGATGATTAGTAGGACTTGTTAGGATTAGTATTACTTCCGACAAACTCGATACTCGCGGTCTTGAGACTTGTAATGTTTTATCTTTGTTCGGTCTTTTGAATTCGGAGACTAATATGATGAATTGTATTCGGAGACTAATCTTCTATTGTATTCGATGAATCTGATGTTGCTGTGTGCTGCTGTCTATATTCTGTCCAATAATATATTTTGTAACTTGTGCAAAAATCAGAAAAGCAAAAAATAAAATAAAACCTAATATTCATACTAATGGCGCACCACACAAGACACTAATGGCGCACTGTGATCATCACACTAATGGCGCATTAACTGCTGGTGCGCCATTAGAATGCCAAAGCACATGGGTACATATGGCCCCCTGGGAGGCATTCTAATGGCGCACTGCAGGCTATACTAATGGCGCACTACGTGGTGCGCCATTAGAACACCAGATACTAATGGCGCACCGGTGGTGCGCCATTAGAATTTAATTCTAATGGCGTGATGCCAGTGGCGCACCGATAGTGCGCCATTAGAAGGCAAATTCGGTGCGCCACTAGCATGCCTTTTCCTAGTAGTGGGCTTGTCATCGGGGTTGTGCATGATGAGAGCATTCTTGTGTGATGAGCAGGCATTATTATGATTTTGTAGGGATGAACTTTCTTTGGCCATGTTATTTTGAGAGGACATAATTGCTTAGTTAGTATGCTTGAAGTATTATTATTTTTATGTCAATATTGAACTTTTATCTTGAATCTTTCGGATCTGAATATTCATACCAGAATTAAGAAGAATTACATTGAAATTATGCCAAGTAGCATTCCACATCAAAAATTTGTTTTTATCATTTACCTACTCGAGGATGAGCAGGAATTAAGCTTGGGGATGCTTGATACGTCTCCAACGTATCTATAATTTTTTATTGTTCCATGCTATATTATATTCTGTTCCGGACATTATTAGGCTTTATTATACACTTTTATATTATTTTTGGGACTAACTTATTAACTGGACGCCTAGCCCAGAATTGTTGTTTTTTTGCCTATTTCAGAGTTTCGCAAAAAAAGAATATCAAACGGAGTCCAAACAAAATGAAACCTTCGGGAACGTGATTTTCGAAACGAACATGATCCAGAGGACTTGGACCCTACGACAAGACATCAACCAGGAGGGCACGAGGTAGGGGGGGCGCCTACCCCCCAGGGTGCACCCTCCACCCTCATGGGCCCCCTGTTGCTCCACTGACGTACTCCTTCCTCCTATATATACCTACGTACCCCCAAACTACCAGATACGGAGCCAAAAACCTAATTCCACCGCCGCAACCTTCTGTACGCGTGAGATCCCATCTTGGGTCCCGTTCCGGAGCTCCGCCGGAGGGGGCATCGATCATGGAGGGCTCCTACATCAACACCATAGCCTCTCCGATGATGTGTGAGTAGTTTACCTCAGACCTTCGGGTCCATAGTTATTAGCTAGATGGCTTCTTCTCTCTTTTTGGATGTCAATACAATGTTCTCCCCCTGTCTCGTGGAGACCGATGAATTACGGGTTTATGATCATGTTTATCTATGAACAATATTTGAATCTTCTCTGAATTCTTTTATGTATGATTGGTTATCTTTGCAAGTCTCTTCGAATTATCAGTTTGGTTTGGCCTACTAGATTGATCTTTCTTGCAATGGGAGAAGTGCTTAGCTTTAGGTTCAATCTTGCAGTGTCCTTTCCGAGTGACAGTAGTGGCAGCAAGGCACGTATTGTATTGTTGCCATCGAGGATAACAAGATGGGGTTTATATCATATTGCATAAGTTTATCCCTCTACATCATGTCATATTGCTTAAAGCGTTACTCCGTTCTTATGAACTTAATACACTAGATGCATGCTGGATAGCGGTCGATGTGCGGAGTAATAGTAGTAGATGCAGGAAGGAGTCGGTCTACTTGTCACGGACGTGATGCCTATATACATGATCATACCTAGATATTCTCATAACTATGCCCAATTCTATCAATTGCTTGACAGTAATTTGTTCACCCACCGTAATACTTATGCTCTTGAGAGAAGCCACTTGTGACGCCCGGATAATCATGCTACAGTAATCTCACGTTAATGGTGACACGTCACCTCTGTCACTGTAGTTAATCTCGGGTTAATTCGAAACCGATTCAACTTTAAATCCTAACTAAGTCAAACGACAAAAGCTTTCAAAATATTAAACAAAAATGCTCGGACGGTGCCATATTTTTCTTAAGTAAATATGGTGTAATAAACACATTTTTATAAAATGCCTAGAAAATTTAAAATGATTTATAATAGAAAAGAAAATAAATAAAAAGAAAAGAAAGAAAATGCAAAACAGAAAACAGAAAAGAAAAAAAAAAGGAGAAAGGCCCCCCCCCTCAACTGGGCCGGCTGACCCAGCTGGCCACCGCGCCCCCCCTTGGGCCTCAACCCACCGGGCCGCCAGGCCGGCCCTCCCCGTGCCCCCACTCGCTCTCCACTCGCTCCCCACTCGCTCTCCCCCCTCCTCCCTGATCCAGATCGGATCGGGGGAACGAACCCCGCCGCGACGACTGCGCCGCCCCTCGCTGTTGGACGCCGCCGCCCGGGACCACGCCGCCTGGACCTCGCCGGCGCCCTTCCCCACCGGCCTGCACCCGCTCCGCCGACGTCGTCCCCGTCACCCCCCTCGACCACTGCTGCCCAGACCCTACGTCTCCGGTGAGGCCACGGCGTCTGCGCCCCTCCTCTCTCTCCCTCGCCCCGTGCTCGTCTCCTCCCCTGCTCGCTGCTCAGGGCCACGCCCTGCGCCCTGCCCGTGCGTGCACGCGCCAAGACCGCGCCCCGCCTCTCCTGCAGCTGCCTCCCCGCGCACTAGCCCCTGCCCGGCTGCGGCAGGGCCGCGCCAGCCCCGCGTGCCCCGGCCACCTCCCGTTTTCCCGCGCTTCGGCAGGTCCCCGCGCGCCGCTCTGTCTACTGCCCCGCCCCCTGACGCTGCTTCTCGCGGCCTCGCGCGCTGCTGCCTGCAGCCGTCGCAGCCCCATGCATTGCCGCACCCGCCGCCGCTCCCCGCTCGCCTTACTCCCTTCCTCCGCTCACCCCGCGGCCGCGCCATCGCGTCCATCCCGCGCTGCCTCCCCCTGGCCGCCACCCCACTGCGCTTCGCCCTGAACTGCTGCGACGCTGTGCCCGGCCAAGCACGCCGCCTTCTCTGCCGCGCCACCGCGGCCCCGTCCGCCTCCGGCCGCCGCAGGCCCCGCCGCGCCGCGCGATGGTCGCGGCCATGCCTCGGGCGTGTGCAGGCTAGCCCTGGCGAGTTCGTCCCGTGCCCGTTATCCGCCCGCCCCGCTTGGCCTTTAGGCCAATGACAAATGGGGCCGCCCTGTTAAAACAAATAGAAAATATTAATAATAAAAAAATAAAAATAAAAATAAATAATTAATTAATTAACTTAATTAACTTAATTAATTTTGATTAATTAAACTAATCAAATAACTAAACTAATTAAACTGTAAGTCTATTAATTAATCAATCAATGACAGTGGGGCCCACCCCCCTAATTAATACTAATTAGGGTAACTAGTCGTCAACCCGTGCAATTGCACGGGCTAGTATTATTGATATGCACACACCTCTATAAGCACATGTAGAGATTTTTAATAGCGTAATATTTACTTGAGAACACTTTTCTAACACTCTTCTGTTATATATTACAAAATGAGATAGATTCTCTTGTTTATTAGTCGTGGAAATAAATTATATATTATTTGGCAAGGAAAAGCAGCATGCGCTATGCAAGAACCCACCATGTGCCCAAACATTGCAACATATAGTGGCCAATTCTCCTTTGGAGCCAAGTGGCAATCAAAGGGTACAATACAACATGTGTGCTTAGATAAGATAATTACTCAAAGGAGCAGACCCATAAATAACAAAAACTTAATAAACGAAACACTCTTTATTTAGAATATCGAAAATTAATTTGCTGATGTTCTTAAAACCCAATCCCGTGGATGTGCATATTATGTGTGAAGATGGGAAACAAATCCAAACAAAAAGAAGTTGTGGTAAAAGCAATCCTTAGTAGCTCATAACTTGCAAATATCATATTTAGACAAATTTGTAGTTTAGCAGCTTTTATCTCAACTTGTGGTTTTAGAGAATATACCTTTTGCCAACTTTGTCATCAGCAAAACTCTTTGCCGAAGGACAATGTTGAAGAGTAAGCCTGCAAAAATAGACAAAGAGAACATAAAATTTGTAATTATAAGAATTTCTTACACTGCTAAACACCGATATTGGTATAAATTACACTTGTGTTACTGATGTTGGAATGCTAACATTCTTATAACCTACATGATGTATCCCTATCAATGTGAAATACCCTAATTCAAGTACACTTGTGACTTAAGTAATATACAATGATATCTGCAATAGGCACACTAAAACTGAAAATCATGTAATAAAGATGCACCATCTATAAGATGCTTATATAGAGGGTTAAACTATGGAAACTTAAAAGCCCATGCAATAACTTAGATGAAAAGAATAATTAGCAAGTATGAGCGCAAAGATGATAAGCCATAATGAAGACTAAACATCATAGAATGCATGACTAACTTGCAAGACACATCAAGAGAGATGGTGAGGTCTAACTGAAATATTAAACAAAAGAACCACACTTTTATGCCGTATGCATGCAAGCCTGCATGCGAAATAAAAAAACATGCAATTTGGAGAGAATATTGCTAAGAAATAATTTGAACATAGTTAGATCTAATACCTCAAACTCACTTCACAACTGCCTATTTATACTATGTCTAGTTCTAGATCATTTACCTTTTTCCATTGATCATTAGCAAAATTGTCCGGCAAATAATAGAGTTGAGAGTAAGCCTAAGAAAAATATACAAAAGAATAAATAGTACTTCTAAGAGTATCTTTCACACTACGCAGTTCTGGTGTACAGATTGCAATTTTTGCTGATGACCCTTGAACGCTTAACAATTGTTTTGACCCATAAGAGCTGAGTAAGACTACAAAAATAGACAAAGATAGAGTAAATAATACTTTTAAGAATATCTCACACAGTTAAACACTTGTATAGTAGCATTCATCGCACTGCTGATATTGACCATTGAATGCTTACCATTTTTCTCATTTGTTGAATGTAACCCTATATGTGCCCAGTACTCCCACTCCAGCATGTTGACGACTTAGGAGAAATGCAAAAAAAGTAAACGACGGGCTGCAAAACAGGAATCATGTAGTGGCAAACAATAGAAATATAAACGCCCCTGAAATAATAAATCAAGAAGAAAAATTAGCGAGTTGATAGAACAATGGTGTGAGTCAGACGTGATAATTACTAAACATTGGAGAACACATAACTAACTACCAAGACATCATGCAAGTATGAAGTCAGACTGAATATTTGAATATATCATTTGCATTGCTCTAGAAATTGGTAGCAGCACCCAGTTTTATCTGGTGTGCAAGAACTTTAAAACATCTAATTTACAGAGTAAAGATGACGGTATGTGCACATTATATATAGTGGAAAGATAAGTATAAATACACATAATCACACTTGAGCTAATTATATAAACATGCAACTCCACGCAGACCTATTTGCTTCTCAACTAAAAGATGGGAGCTGGATTGCAGCTCGCCTTTGTCAACTAATTATTAAAAGAACAAATACCGTTTTATTTCAAGATAAAATAATTGTACTCAAAGATCTAGTTTTCCAATAAAAAGGGATCTGCAACTAAAGAAGGTGGGGATCTAGGAGCTTAGCCTCTTTGTTGTGCTAGGAGCCTTGGATGCAACAGACGCGTACATATAACAACAAAACTACCGAAGAGCTGCGGTGAGGCCAAGCTAGGGCCGAGTTGGTCAGAGCTAGGGTGGTACACCAGGAGTAGTGAGAAAGCGAGTACCTGGACCAGAAATGCTGCCCACGTTATGGGAACCCAGCCTGCAAGTTCAAACCCTCGCGCATGAGAGGAGGCGGTGGAGCAGCGCAAGACAGACCAAGGAGAGGAAGGAAGAACATAAGTGAAAAACTTCAGGGAATATACATGCAGGTCTTGCTCCACCAAGGCACATACACCATGTTGTTTCTCTATTTCTGAGTTCAGTTAGTAAGATATACTTATAACATCAGTAAGGAGCCAAATAACTTGGTGGAATTAACCAAGATGCGTGGCCTTGTCCAGGCTGGACATGGGCAATCAGCGGCGCTCTGTGTGTTCCGTTGTTCCAGCAGATCGATCTAGAAGCTAGCTTAGGCTAGCCAGCCTTCTTCTGTGTGTTGTTGCAGGAATTAACCAAACGTTCTTTATTCCGTGTACTTTGTCTCGCTGGAAACCAATTGGCTGAAGCTTGCGTGCTCGTAGCGTCTTCATGGCGGAAAGAACACTCATCAAAGTGATCTGCTTCAATATAATCATACCTCAGAAATTAATTGTGTTTGTGCGTAAACAAATTGGAATAAAACTGGACAAAATATTTTTTGATCGAATTAGGGGTATCTACCAAGAAAAAAATAAATTAAGGGCCAAGAAATATTGCAAGCTAGTATTGGCAAGCTTGATCTGCCCCATCCTCTCCTACAATCATTTTTCATCACCTCGCTTTTTACGCTTCCTCAAGGCTCCATCGACCATCATCCGTGTGAACTGTGCCTTCTTTTATAGGCTAAACCTGCTGTTCCTTCAAAGTGTTGCAATAAGTACGTGTGCCAGGAAAGGTCAAGGTTAGAGATGCTGGCAGTGCCGACCGGCCTGTCCACGACCATTACCTGATAGATCGATCTCAGACACAAAAGTATTAGCGGAGGTGATCTAGCAGAGATGAGGAGCAACGCAGGAAAGACTGAGTAGAGGAAGGGTCATTTATGGAGGGGATCTTGTGGATTTGAATCAAAGAGGCATGGTTGTTTACCTACAACAATGGCCAAACTATCATAAGATCTGCGCAGAGGCACCAACCAATGCTTCAGCGGATGAACGTGGGGCGCACAATCTCCATGATGCGAAGAGGGCACTGGAAGCCAACGGATTGCGGGTCAGGCAGCAAGAATGAGGACTGCAGAGGAGACGGGAACAGTCGCAGAAGAACCAGCATTGGAGGTTAGATGATGGCGGCGCTGGAATACAACGTTGGATAGATGGCGGCGGTGCTGAAGGAGGTGGAGGAAAAGAAAGATCATGAGGATGGAACAACCCTTTTTTACAGCAGAAAAATCCTTTTTTGTATGGAGAAAAGATCTCATCCAACGGTTGATATATCTCTAAAAAGAAATATGCAATGGACACGGCTGTTTCATCTTGAGGATCAACGTGGAGGTGGTTCCTAACTCGATGGCAGAGAAAGATATAATGTTTTTTAAACTGAGAATCACATAATTAAATCTACACCGTTATAATTCGGTCCCACCAGATAGACGGCTCGTAAATTCTAATTAACGCGGTAATTTCTAGCGAGTCGCCAATTAGTATAGGTATAGATTAAATTGTTTAATTAAAATGTGTCACTGACCAGTGGGACCCACTGGTCAGGTTGACCAGTCAAGCCCGTTGACTGCTGACGTCAGCATGACATCATGCTGATGTCATAAATCCATTTTTGAATTAATTTAAATAACTAATTAAATTCCAGAAATTATTAAAATATTTAGAAAATCATGCCTTTTAATCCGTAACTCGGATTAAATTATTTTCAACATGAAAGTTGCTCAGAATGACGAGACGAATCCGGATACGTAGCCCGTTCGTCTGCCACACACCCCTAACATATCAAGCTCGCAACTTTCCCCCTCCGGCTCCTCTGCCCGAAAACGCGAAGCACCGGGTATACTTTCCCGGTTGTTTCCCCCCTTCACCAGTATCACCTCATACCGCGTTAGAGCACCCCTAGCACCGATACTTGTCATGTCATGCATCGCTATGCATCTGTTTGCTTAAATATTTATTGTTTCTTCCCCCTTCTTCTCTCGCTAGACACCGAGACCGACGACGCTGCTACCCAGTACGACTACGGAATTGACGACCCCTCTCTCTTGCCAGAGCAACCAGGCAAGCCCCCCCTTGATCACCAGATATCACCTATTCTACTCTATACTGCTTGCATTAGAGTAGTGTAGCATGTTACTGCTTTCCGTTAATCCTATTCTGCTGCATAGCCTGTCATTGTTGCTACAATTGTTGATACCTTTACCAACTATCCCAATGCTTAGTATAGGATGCTAGTGTTCCATCAGTGGCCCTACATTCTTGTCTGTCTGCCATGCTATACTATCGGGCCGTGATCACTCGGGAGGTGATCGCGGGTATATACTATATACTTTATACATGATACATGTGGTGACTAAAGTCGGGTCGGCTCGGAGCACCCGCGAGTGATTCACGGTTTGGGGGCTGAAAGGACCTTTGTCCCGACGGCCCTTTGTGTGGATCTTTGTGGCGGAGCGACATGGCAGGTTGAGACCACCTAGGAGAGAGGTGGGCCAGGCCCTGTTCGGCGTTCGCGGATAATTAACATGCTTAACGAGATCTTGGTATTTGATCTGAGTTGGGTCGTTGACCTTATACGCACTAACCGCCAGGTGGGACAAGATATGGGCAACCAGCGTCGTGGTATCAGCCGAAGCACTTGGGACGTCAGCGACTGAGCGGCGCGCGCCAGATTGGACCACGTAAAGTGACTTCCGTTGTACTGGAGGTTGCTAGGTCTGCTTCCGGCCGCGTTCGCAATGTGCAGGTGTGCTATGGGCGATGGGCCCAGACCCCTGTGCGCGTAGGATTAGACCGGCGTGCTGACCTCTCTGTTGTGCCTAGGTGGGGCTGCGACGTGTTGATCTTCTGCGGCCGGGCATGACCCAGGAAAGTGTGTCCGGCCAAATGGGATCGAGCATGTCGGGTAATGTGGTCCACCCGGGAGGGAATTTAATCTGTTCGAATAGCCATAATCTTCGGTAACAGGACGACTTGGAGTTGTACCTTGACCTTATGACAACTAGAACTGGATACTTAATAAAACACACCCTTCCAAGTGCCAGATACAACCCGGTGATCGCTCTCTAATAGGGCATCGAGGAGGGGATTGCCGGGTAGGATTATGCTATGCGATGCTACTTGGAGGACTTCAGTCTACTCTCTTCTACATGCTGCAAGACGGAGGCTACCAGAAGCGTAGTCTTCGACAGGATTAGCTATCCCCCTCTTATTCTGGCATTCTGCAGTTTAGTCCACCGATATGGCCCTTTACACATATACCCATGCATATGTAGTGTATCTCCTTTCTTGCGAGTACTTTGGATGAGTACTCACGGTTGCTTTCTCCTTCTTTTCCCCATATCCCTTCTACCTGGTTGTCGCAACCAGATGTTGGAGCCCAGGAGCCAGACACCACCGTTGATGAGAACTCCTTCTACACCGGAGGTGCCTACTACTACGTGCAGCCCGCTGACGACGACCAGGAGTAGTTTAGGAGGATCCTAGGCAGGAGGCATGCGCCTCTTTCGATCTGTATCCCAGTTTGTGCTAGCCTTCTTAAGGCAAACTTGTTTAACTTATGCCTGTACTCAGATATTGTTGCTTCCGCTGACTCGTCTATGATCGAGCACTTGTATTCGAGCCCTCGAGGCCCCTGGCTTGTATTATGATGCTTGTATGACTTATTTATGTTTTAGAGTTGTGTTGTGATATCTTTCCGTGAGACCCTGATCTTGTTCGTACACATTTGCGTGCATGATTAGTGTATGATTGAATCGGGGGCGTCACAAGTTGGTATCAGAGTCGACTGCCTGTAGGAATCCCCCTTCCACACTCCTTGGCCGAAGTCGAGTCTAGTCATTACAAAACTTTTACTAACATGGCTGTGCGGCCCATGGGCCCACGTCACCATTGGGTGGTATTAGGATCTTTTATTTCTCGACCTGTACTTTGGGACTCTTATCTCTCTTCTATTCGGGTTAAATGATTTTGCTAAAATCTAACTCTACGATCTCGTTACCACTTCGTGCCGGAGAGCCCCTTCATTACAGATGATGGACTTCTTCAACAGAAGATACTGACAATACTCTCCTATGTTCTCCCGAGACTTTGTGCCATCACTTTTGCAATTCCCTTCCATCGATAAACCGTATGGATAATCACGTACACTTGCCATTCATACAATGCCCCGTTGATCTTGTTATTACAAGATACCTCGAAATTCTCTCTATAGTTTCGACAATACTTTGTGCTTACTGCCTTGCAGTTCTTTGCCACATGAATACCCCTATTGAAAATTCCTCGCACTTATTGAGTATCTGTTCATCCCTAGTTGTTCGTATGCTTCATAAGATACTCTGAAATAATATCCGACCTTCTGAGCATCCTCTTCAAACTATTGCTCTGCAAATACTTGTATGCTTACATTATGGATGCTCCCATATCACTAGCAATATTCACTAGTATCTTTTGACACCGCCATTTTGATCCTATTGATTCAACATGTGTGCGAATGCACACAATCATCTATCAACCCTTCTAAATTATCTTTTTGACTCAGACGTCATTTTGAACATGAGCTGGTTCTTGACCAAACTATTTATCATCAATTGTGCCACTGGTCTATCCAACTTATCCATCCTTGATCAGAGCGTCTGCTTCTGACCCCTTGTTTCGGAAATCATAATTCCTTTGTTATCTAAGCATCGAATTATTCAGATGTTCTATAATATGATGCCCGTGCATTCTTTCTTCCTCTGATTGAGTACTGATACTCACATCAGCTCCATTGTGGATCGTCCGATCCATTGTTGGATTTCATCCGACATCGTCCTTCATATTCAATAACCTTGTGAGCATTTCCACGGGTATATAATGCCTTTGGTAAATTGTATCCTATGCTTTGTCAACCATGCTCTACTTTCGAGCTGGTGATAATTACTCCTGAAGTTTGTGGTATATGTTCCTAAGAGGCCCCGATGGGTTGGACATATGCTTTTTTTTCTAATCAGTGTGAACCCAGAAACTACTACGGGTCATACTCTATTGGTGTTATGACAGATAAAATTTCAACACCACAACTTCGATGGAGGCGAGAAGTGAATGAAAGGTTATGCATTAAAGAAGTGGGAGTCGACCTTGAAATTTGTGCTCATTCCCATGGACATGATGTAGATCCTATCATAGAAGCTTCTTGTAATAATAATAGCTATTTCCTTAATAAGTTTCATCTGGTATCTATGAATTGATCCTTTGGAACCGTGGATTTGACCATGATTGTTCTACTTTGATTCTATTTCTCGGACGAGTTAAAGTACTTGTCTTCTGCAGATCAGTACGCCTTCCCAACCTCTATTTTGTTCTACCTTTGAGTATTACCCCCTCGTATCTCGAGGATATCAACCCATTGCACTTCATCTTATGAATTTCAGATGAAGTAGTACCTTTCCCCGGCATAATCACTCCACGGGTTCTCGGTTGTCGTCAATCGAGAACACCGATTAATGAATCGAATCTGCACTACAATTAAGTACCTTCTAGTACTTTGTTGTTGAGGAGTTTAATACTCCATCACGTCATTTCTAGCCTGATCAACTATATTCATTATTGTGCCAAAATTTTAAACTGTGCTACCTGGTCCTTCTTCCCGTAGCACAATTTTGGACGATGAGATAACCTTATGCCGATCTTCCTCGTCGTATCATTTCTCCTTGAACACCAAGCTTGATTTCGAGTTTGTGTCATACCCTTGGTTCCAATAACCTTTCGCCTCATCATTCCTTTGACTTGATGTCGTCGCCGATCGATTACATCGTCATGAAATCTCGCGACAAATGTGTCGTGAACATCATCAACATTCTGATGCTCTTCCAAGATATCTATCGAATTCTTGATGAGAAATACCACCATTTGCTCTCAATGATTTGTGTTATCATCGACCACTTTATTGCCTTTCGTTCAACATAAACTTGTTCGTGTTCTGTGTTATACCTTGAGTTCCTTGCTATCCAGCAATTGTTCTTCTTTACCTTGGAGTATTACCATCTTTTGTGTCAAGAATGTCGTGATAATTTCACCACCTCTTAAGAATTCTCGGTATAGTGATACTTCTCACCCTCACCATTCTGTCTTGGTACCCGTGTTCTTTCTAACCGGAATACCGACAATTGAACTATGTTGTGCGAATTCAAAACTTCTAGCAACCCCATTGCTTTGAAGTTAATGGTCGAGTTTCATTCTAATACTTTGTTCATTAAGTCACCATTCTAACATTGATCGTGCAACCCAGCCCATATTTCGGGTGCAACTTTCAACCAATGTTGAAGTGCGTATGTTTTTCCTCGAGCATACATCATCATACCATTTGATCTGACAAATGTTATCTCCTTGTTCACATCATTGTGGGAATCCATCTTGTTGGAACTCTCGATGAAGTGTCGCTGAGACCATCAGCCACCTCCCCATCCTCTCCTTGGTTTAATGATGAACTCTTGTTTTGGACCCTCTCCCATAGTCCATTTCCCGAGAATCTTGCAACTCCATCTCATCAAATTGTGTTGCCCCCTTTCCTTCTCGGGCATCATGAGTCTGAGTTATCCTAACACCAATCAGATCTGAATCTCGGCCAGATATGATGGTTGGAACGTTTTCCAAGAGTCATAACATTGGTCCTTATATAACCTAGTAAGGTGATATCATGGCTAGCCCACCTGGTCGGAAGACCTATTGCTATAGTATCCTTTTACAAGGTTAGCCATTCGTCCATGGGGAAATGGTAAGACTTATTCTATAAGTTGTTCCTGATGGATCATTTTTGTTCCAAAGTCTGATTTTCACCTATTGACCATGTCAATGCTATCTCAAAGCATGTCTATGGTACTCCGTTCTTCAACAAGAACATTTGAAGCCCAATGCTAATTGTTTCTTGCTCAACTATCCAAACACCGTTGTATGGATAATGTCATGAAAATTTCTCTCCCCTCACCTACAGGCTTTTCTACTTAATATCATGTCATGGTCATCATGCTCTGCTTGTCCTTGGGAAGGATATGCCCCTGAAATATCTGATAATCATATTTTCCTTTCCATTACTTGGTTTAACCTTTCTGGTGATCATTATGGTCTAAGCAGTATTAATTCCCGGCTTATGTAGACCCCTCGTGTACAATTCTGTCAGTAAGACCCTGTTACTTTTGTTGATGACATTCCGGTAACCACCGATGGACGGGAACTTTGCTTATTGGTCTGCCTCATTGCAACGAGCAGGAAAATGGTTCTCTTCGTCCCTCTCCCTTGGTACCAATGTTGTTGCCGACATAACTGACATGGTACTCTCTGACATGCCTTGCTATCATGACCACGCAAGATGTCAATGCTCCTATTAAAAAAACCACATGGTGGGCCCATAACCCACAGTTCCATAGGATTGAAACCTGACTCTCCAGTACACCCCCTGTTCCCAAAGTTATTCCTCGCGCGTGGCCTCGTATGTAATTCACGGGCCACCGTCCCAAGTGATTTATTCTGGTAACATACGCAATACTCAATCTTGTTGCTCTGGGCCCTTTTCGCATGTTGTTTCAGACATCGAACGATTGCCTATCCGTTTGAAACTTCTCATGGTACCTTCTTACTTTGCTCTCGATAACTTCTTAAGTTTCAAATCGAGAGATACTTATGCTTCTCCCCTTGAGTTAATCGTCCGACGATCAATTTTGTTAGAATCCGGCCTTATAGAGTTTTCCCCCCTCTTATCCTTTCGTAAGTCCGGTGAAGATCCTAAAGGAAGGACGACAATTTCATCATGATGCGTTGAGGCATAGGAGTGAAGACATCAATGCTATGGATCGACCTCTTCGAGGAGAGCAACCATAGACAAGAAGATCCGTTAGAATTTCGTAACCAAATCCCTTCCCCCTTACTCCCCCTCTTAAATCTCGGGACAAGATTTCTTGTAGTGGAGGAGAATTGTGATGCCCGAATAATCATGCTACAGTAATCTCACGTTAATGGTGACACGTCACCTCTGTCACTGTAGTTAATCTCGGGTTAATTCGAAACCGATTCAAATTTAAATCCTAACTAAGTCAAACGACAAAAGCTTCCAAAATATTAAACAGAAATGTTCGGACGGTGCCATATTTTGCTTAAGTAAATATGGTGTAATAAACACATTTTTATAAAATGCCTAGATAATTTAAAATGATTTATAATAGAAAAGAAAATAAATAAAAAGAAAAGAAAGAAAATGCAGAACATAAAACAGAAAAGAAAAAAACAAAAAGGAAAAAGGCCTCCCTCCCTCAACTGGGCCGGCTGACCGAGCTGGCCACCGCGCCCCCCCTTGGGCCTCAACCCACCGGGCCGCCAGGCCGGCCCACCCCGCGCCCCCACTCCCTTATCCCTCAACTCCCCAGGGTACTGAAACCCTAACGCCCCACACGCCCCCCCCCCACACGCTCCCCCCCTCCTCCCCGATCCAGATCGGTTTGGGGGAACGAACCCCGCCGCGACGACCGCGCCGCCCCTCGCCGTTGGATGCCGCCGCTAGGGACCACGCCGCCTAGACCTTGCCGGCGCCCTTCCCCACCGGCCTGCACCCGCTCCGCCGACGTCGTCCCCCTCACCCCCCCTCGACCACCGCTGCCCAGACCCTACGTCTCCGGTGAGGCCACGGCCTCTACGCCCCTCCTCTCTCTCCCTCGCCCCGTGCTCGTCTCCTCCCCTGCTCGCTGCTCGGGGCCGCGCCCCGTGAGCTCCCCGCGCGTGCACGCGCCCAGACCACGCCCCGCCTCTCCTATAGCGGCCTCCCCGCGCACTCGCCCCTGCCCGGCTGCGGCAGGGCCGCGCCAGACCCGTGCGCCCCGGCCACCTCCCGTTTGCCCGCGCTTCGGCAGGTTCCCGCGGCCTCGCCCGCTGCTGCCTGCTGCCGTCGCAGCCCCATGCGTTGCCGCACCCGCCGCCGCTCCCCGCTCGCCTTCACGCCCTTCCTCCTCTCACCCCGCGGCCGTGCCACCGCGTCCGTCCCGCGCTGCCTCCCCCTGGCCGCCACCCGGCTGCGCTTCGCCCTGAACTGCTGCGACGCTGTGCCCGGCCAAGCACGCCGCCTCCTCTGCCGCGCCACCGCGGCCCCGTCCGCCTCCGGCAGCCGCAGGCCCCGCCGCGCCGCGCCATGCTCGTCGGCGTCGCGCCTTGGTCACGGCCACGCCTCGGGCGTGTGCAGGCGAGCCCTGGCGGGTTCGTCCGGCGCCCGTTATCTGCCTGCCCCGCTTGGCCTTTAGGCCAATGACAAATGGGGCCGCCCTGTTAAAACAAATTGAAAATATTAATAAAAATAAAAATAAAAATAAAAATAATTAATTAATTAACTTAATTAATTTTGATTAATTAAACTAATCAAATAACTAAACTAATTAAACTGTTAGTCAATGAATTAATCAATCAATGACAGTGGGGCCCACCATCCTAATTAATACTAATTAGGGGAATTAAATTGTTTAATTAAAATGTGTCACTGACCAGTGGGACCCACTGGTCAGGTTGACCAGTCAACCCCCATTGACTGCTGACGTCAGCATGACATCATGTTGATGTCATAAATCCATTTTCTAATTAATTTAAATAATTAATTAAATTCCATAAATTATTAAAATCTTTAGAAAATCATATCTTTTTATCCGTAACTCGGATTAAATTATTTTCAACATGAAAGTTGCTCAGAACGACGAGACGAATCCGGATACGCAACCCGTTCGTCCGCCACACACACCTAACATATCAAACTCGCAACTTTCCCCCTCTGGCTCATGTGCCTGAAAACGTGAAGCACCGGGGATACATTCCCGGTTGTTTCCCCCTTCACCGGTATCACCTCATACCGCGTCATGCATCGCTATGCATCTGTTTGCTTAAATATTTATTATTTCTTCCCCATTCTTCTCTCGCTAGACACCGAGACCGACGACGCTGCTACCCAGTACGACTACGGAGTTGACGACCCCTCTCTCTTGCCAGAGCAACCAGGCACCCCCCTTGATCACCAGATATCGCCTATTCTACTCTATACTGCTTGCATTAGAGTAGTGTAGCATGTTACTGCTTTCCGTTAATCCTATTCTGCTACATAGCATGTCATTGTTGCTACAATTGTTGATACCTCTACCTACTCTCCCAATGCTTAGTATAGGATGCTAGTGTTCCATCAGTGGCCCTACATTCTTGTCTGTCTGCCATGCTATACTATCGGGCCGTGATCACTCGGGAGGTGATCACGGGTATATACTATATACTTTATACATGATACATGTGGTGACTGAAGTCGGGTCGGCTCGTGGAGCACCCGCGAGTGATTCACGGATTGGGGGCAGAAAGGACCTTTGTCCCGAGGGCCCTCTATGTGGATCTTTGTGGCGGAGCGACAGGGCAGGTTGAGACCACCTAGGAGAGAGGTGGGCCAGGCCCTCTTCGTTGTTCGCGGATACTTAACACGCTTAACGAGATCTTGGTATTTGATCTGAGTTGGGTCTTTGACCTGATATGCACTAACCGCCACGAGGGACAAGATATGGGCAACCGGCGTCGTGGTATCAGCCGAAGCACTTCATGACATCAGCGACTGAGCGGCGCGCGCCAGATTGGACCGCGTAACATGACTTCCGTTGTACCGGAGGTTGCTAGGTCTGCTTCCGGACGCGTTCGCAATGTGCAGGTGTGCTATGGGCGATGCGCCCAGACCCCTGTGCGCTTAAGATTAGACCGGTGTGCTGACCTCTCTGTTGTGCCTAGGTGGGGCTGCGACGTGTTGATCTTCCGCGGCCAGGCATGACCCAGGAAAGTGTCTCCAGCCAAATGGGATCAAGCGTGTCGGGTAATGTGGTGCACCCCTGCAGGGAAGTTAATCCATTCGAATAGCCGTGATCTTCGGTAACAGGATGACTTGGAGTTGTACCTTGACCTTATGACAACTAGAACCGGATAGTTAATAAAACACACCCTTCCAAGTGCCAGATACAACCCGGCGATCGCTCTCTAACAGGGCATCGAGGAGGGGATCGTCGGGTAGGATTATGCTATGCGATGCTACTTGGAGGACTTCAGTCTACTCTCTTCTACATGCTGCAAGACGGAGGCTGCCATAAGCATAGTCTTCGGCAGGATTAGCTATCCCCCTCTTATTCTGGCATTCTGCAGTTCAGTCCACCGATATGGCCCTTTACACATATACCCATGCATATGTAGTGTAGCTCCTTGCTTGCGAGTACTTTGGGTGAGTACTCACGGTTGCTTTCTCTTTCTTTTCCCCCTATCCCTTCTACCTGGTTGTCGCAACCAGATGTTGGAGCCCAGGAGCCAAACGCCACCGTTGACGACAACTCCTTCTACACCGGAGGTGCCTACTACTACGTGCAGCCACTGACGACGACCAGGAGTAGTTTAGGAGGATCCCAGGCAGGAGGCCTGCGCCTCTTTCGATCTGTATCCCAGTTTTTGCTAGCCTTCTTAAGGCAAACTTGTTTAACTTATGTTTGTACTCAGATATTGTTGCTTTCGCTGACTCGTCTATGATCGAGCACTTGTATTCGAGCCCTCGAGGCCCCTGGCTTGTATTGTGATGCTTGTATGACTTATTTATGTTTTAGAGTTGTGTTGTGATATCTTTTCGTGAGACCCTGATCTTGATCGTACATATTTGCGTGCATGATTAGTGTACAATTGAATCGGGGGCGTCACACCACTAGTGAAACCTATGCCCCCCGGGTCTATTCTTCATCATATTAATCTTCCAACACTTAGCTATTTCTATTGCCTTTTATTTTACTTTGCATCTTTATTTCTCTTTATCATAAAAATAATAAAATACTATCTTATCATATCTATTAGATCTCACTCTCGTAAGTGACCGTGAAGGGATTGACAACCCCTTTATCACGTTGGTTGCGAGGTTCTTATTTGTTTGTGTAGGTGCGTGGGACTTGAGCGTGGTGGTCTCCTGCTGGATTGATACCTTGGTTCTGAAAAACTGAGGGAAATACTTACGCTACTTTACTGCAGTGCTCAAGAGGTAGCAAGAAGGATTTCTGGCGCCGTTGCCGGGGAGATTCGCGCCAAGTCAAGTGAAGACATACCAAGTACCCATCACAAACTCTTATCCCTCGCATTACATTATTTTCCATTTGCCTCTCGTTTTCCTCTCCCCCACTTCACCCTTGCTGTTTTATTCGCCCTCTCTTTTCCGTTCGCCTCTTCTTCGCTTGCTTCTTGTTTGCTCGTGCGTTGGATTGCTTGCTTACCACTATGGCTCAAGACAATACTAAATTCTGTGACTTTACCAATACCAACAACAATGATTTTCTTAGCACTCCGATTGCTCCTCTTACCGATACTAAGTCTTGTGAAATTAATACTGCTGTGTTGAATCTTGTCATGAAAGATCAATTCACCGGCCTTCCTAGTGAAGATGCCGCTACCCATCTAAATAGCTTCGTTGATTTGTGTGATATGCAAAAGAAGAAAGATGTGGACAATGATATTGTTAAATTGAAACTATTTCCTTTTTCACTTAGAGATCGTGCTAAAGTTTGGTTTCGTCTTTGCCTAATAATAGTATTGATTAATGGAATAAGTGCAAAGATGCGTTTATCTCTAAGTATTTTCCTCCCACTAAGATCATCTCTCTTAGAAACGACATTACGAATTTTAAGAAACTTGATCATGAAGATGTTGCACAATCTTGGGAGAGAATGAAACTAATGATACGTAATTGCCCTACTCATGGTTTGAACTTGTGGATGATTATACAAAAAAATTATGTCGGATTGAATTTTGCTTCTAGAAATCTTTTGGATTCGGCCGCGGGAGGCACTTTTATGGAAATCACTTTAGGAGAAGCTACTAAACTCCTAGATAATATTATGGTTCATTATTCTCAATGGCATACCAAAAGATCCACTAATAAAAAAGTGCATGTGATAAAAGAAATTAATGTTTTGAGTGGAAAGATGGATGAACTTATGAAATTATTTGCTTCTAAGAGTGTTTTTTCTGATCCTAATGATATGCCTTTGTCTACTTTGATTGAGAATAATAATGGATCTATGAATGTGAATTTTATTGGTAGGAATAATTTTGGTAACAACGCGTATAGAGGAAACTTTAATCCTGGACCGTATCCTAGTAATTCCTCTAATAATTATGGTAATTCCTACAACAACGCTTATGGAAATTTTAATAAGATGCCCTCTGAATTTGAGACTAGTGTTAAAGAATTTATGAATTCGCAAAATAATTTCAATGCTTTGCTTGAAGAAAAGTTGCCTAAGATTGATGGATTGGCTAGGAACGTTGATAGAATTTCTCTTGATGTTGATTCTTTAAAACTTAGATCTATCCCACCTAAGCATGATATCAATGAGTCTCTTAAAACAATGAGAATTTCCATTGATGAGTGCACAGAAAGAACCGCTAGGATTCATGCTAAGAAATATTGCTTTGTGAAGGCGTGTTCTTCTAGTTTTTATGAGAATAAAGATGAAGATCTAAAAGTTATTGATGTGTCCCCTATTAAATCTTTGTTTTGCAATATGAATCTTGTTAACGATGGGACTGAATATGATCCACCTTTACTTAGAAGGCGTTCCAAAAATTCGGAGTTTTTAGATCTTGATGCTAAAATTGGTAAAGGATTGAAGAAGTTAAAACTGTAGATAGCAATGAACCCACTATTTTGGATTTCAAGGAATTTAATTATGATAATTGCTCTTTAATAGATTGTATTTCCTTGTTGCAATCTATGCTAAATTCTCCACATGCTTATAGTCAAAATAAAGCTTTTACCAAACATATCATTGATGCTTTGATGCAATCTTATGAAGAAAAACTTGAGTTGGAAGTTTCTATCCCTAGAAAAATTTATGATGAATGGGAACCTGCTATTAAAATTAAAATTAAAGATCATGAATGCTATACTTTGTGTGATTTGGGTGCTAGTGTTTCCACGATTCCAAAAACTTTGTGTGATTTGTTAGGTTTCCGTGAATTTGATGATTCCTCTTTAAACTTACACCTTGCGGATTCCACTATTAAAAACCTATGGGATGAATTAATGATATTCCTATTGTTGCAAATAGGAATTATGTGCCCGTAGATTTTATTGTTCTTGATATAGATTGCAATCCTTCATGTCCTATTATTCTTGGTAGACCTTTCCTTAGAACGATTGGTGCAATCATTGATACGAAGGAAGGGAATATTAGATTCCAATTTCCATTAAGGAAAGCCATCGAACACTTCCCTAGAAAGAAGATTAAATTACCTTATGAATCTATTATGAGAGCCACTTATGGATTGCCTACCAAAGATGGCAATACCTAGATCTATCCGTGTTTTTATTCCTAGCTAGGGGCGTTAAACGATAGCGCTTGTTGGGAGGCAACCCAATTTTATTTTTATTTTTTTGCTTTTTGCTTCTGTTTCGGAATAAATCTTTGATCTAGCCTCTGGTTAGATTTGTTTTTATGTTTTAACTAGCACAAATGCCCGTGCGTTGCAACGGGAGAAAAGAAATCACACACTCTAACCCTAATAAGCATTGTTCAAGGACCCCTCCTCCTCGGTCCACGTCATCTATTTGAACACGACAACCCACAAGTGATAACACTTATCCTCCGTCCCACCCTCGCCAATGATGGTCGCAGTGTCCAGCTAATTAGAACATGTCTAGACATGGTCAATCCCGAGGCGACGAAGTCAATCACCTCTTGGCACACCTTTTCTTGAACTGCACCTGCAAAAGAAAATGTTTGAAGTAAACTCTCGGGCTGGACATGAAGGCCACCCTTCCTGAGTCCCTCTCCACACACAATACATGTCCTCTGCAGATGGTCCATACACCATCCCTCATAGTGCCCCTCACTTTTGAATATGGAGAGAGGGAAGGTCCTACACATGTACCGGCATGTCTCCTCCACACCACAGTATGGTGTAAAAGTGTATGCATAATAATTAGTTATTTTGTCTCTGAAAATGCACACTACATGTCGTCTAGCTTACAGAAGGTAAATTACAACAGTGGTAAAATTTAGAGACAACTATTTACAACCCATCTCACATCAAAGTGATATAATCAGATGTAAGGAAACCTCCTTTTCAAAAACATTGTATAGAGTATGCTGTTTATAAATATTATAGAGTTTAAAAATATGTAAACTGGATTTAGCAAATTGAAAGGAAATTATGCACTGTAATTTTACGTCCATATTAGACGGTTCCATCAATATATAAAAATATAGTGCCAAAATAAACTATACATTTTACCTATAGCTGTGAGGAACCTATGTACCTCTCTGTAGCGCACTATAGCATCACATAAAGCCTACCCAACAGCAAACGAACTAACTTTTACTTGTCAAAATTATATCATAGATGAATCCCCAGCTTCACCTATAAATCAAAACGGGAGCTTTAAGCATATATGCCATAATACCACAGCAGCCCACGCTCCGTGCCGGTTAGTAATAGGAGCCCATGCATCCATACAGTATGTGGCAGCGGCGAGGCGCTCGTCCAAGGCTAGCCGTCAATGGCACTACATCCATGGCAAGACGGCCCGACGACCAAAACAGCAACGTTCTTTTCTCCTTCCCTGGCTTGTCCTGGGCGTCATCATCAGCGAACGGCGAACACGATTGGCACGTTCACAGCCTAGCTGCAGAATTCAAGGTCATGGCCGAAAGCGGTTTCAGGGAACGCAGAGGGCGGGCGTAACTGATTGTTGGTTTTTAGTCTGCGAGTGTACTAACATATGCTGCATATAGTTCTGAAAAACGTGTGCTGCAAATTATTTCCGGTTCTCTTTTCTGAAACTTTGTAATTTAAATAACTTCTGTAAAACTATATTTGAATCTCTTCACATGGATATAGGATCTAATCCTAGGTGTGTGTATACGAGCACATCATAAATGTTGCGAGTTAAGTCCTGTACTAATTAAGTTGATCACACAAACCTCTTGGTCACAGTTGACTCTTCCGGCAGTTCCCCAAGCAGGGAAAATGAAGCTATCGATGTATTTGTTGCAACCTCTCCAGTACTTTATGTTGCAGCAGCCCTGGCAATCAGCCCAGTCCCCAGACTGTCGTAGCCCCTAGCACTAACCATTGTTGCCTCCGCTGCACTCTCCATCTCTGATTCATAGGGTGACTATGGGCCGGCCCTGTCTGCCACTGCCCCATTGATATTGAATTATACATGCAAGGCATTAACAACCCCATGGAAACATTGCACGCACTTGGCGGACCCGTCGCATGCATTTGCGACCCCTGCGTCTTCCGTGTCGCGGGTGCATCGTCCACGTCGCCATGGAGCCCGTGCTAGCTAGGGATGCGTCCTCCGCGTCGTTTGTGTTGCATCTGCATCGTCCGCATCATTGTGGTGCCCGTGCTAGCTATGGCTGAGTCCTCCACGTCGTCCGTCTCGCTTTATCCTTCTTGCTTCATCCCTGTCGTACCCATGCTAGCTAGGATTGCATCCCCTGCGTCGTCCTTCTTGCATTGTCCGTGTCGCCGTGGTGCCCGTGCTAGCTAGGGCTGCGTCCTCCACGTCATCTATGCTGCGACGTCCTTCTTGCATAGTCCTTGTGGTGACCGTGCTAGCTAAGGATGTGTCCTCCACGCGTGTCGTGCTTCTTGCGTACTCAGAATCTGAAGAGGTCAAGGAGGATGGAGAACAAGAGCCATTGGATCAGGGCATCTAGGGCTCGATCGAAGGGAAGGAGAGACCGCATTATCTTCCTTCCTTTGGAGACGTGCATACGTGGGTTTCAGTCATCGGGAGAGGAGAGATGATCATGAGAATGATAGGGCTCACTGGGCTTGGGTTGATCCACTTGGGCCCAACCAGATGAGATCGCTCTATCGCGAGAGAGGATGGATCGATCATCAATCATAGGAGCTTGAAGAAAAGAGGTGGAATAGGAAACCTTACCTTGAGAGAAAAAAAGAGGAATCTTCCTTCTTTTAAATCTCAATCGTCGATCTTTCAAGTTAACATAAAATTAACGGAGATAAAGGGATGACGTATGGAGAACTATGAAAGATTCCGTCCTTTATTATTAGGTAAAGATTAGTGTTTGTGCTGAAAATTCCAGAAACTTTCTGTTCACGAAAGATTAGTGTCAAACCTATAGGATCTTCTTGGGTGATAGTTATTTGATCTTGCTGAAAATTCCAGAAACTTTCTGTTCACGAAAAAAATTATTAAAAATTACCAGAACGTAATATAATATTGATTACAATTGAAGCAGATCAATAAACAAATTATTTAGGTCGTCCTATTTTGGCTCAATTTTTAGAGTTCCGGAAATTTGCGTTAGTTACATATTACTACAGACTGTTCTGTCTTTGACAGATTCTGTTTTTCGTGTGTTGTTTGCTTATTTTGATGAATCTATGGCTAGTTAGATAGTTTATAAACCATATAGAAGTTGGAATACAGTAGGTTTAGCACCAATATAAATAAATAGTGAGTTCATTACAATACCTTGAAGTGATGTTTTGTTTTCTTTCGCTAACGGAGCTCATGAGATTTTTTGTTAAGTTTTGTGTTGTGAAGTTTTCAAATTTTGGTTAAAGATTTGATGAAGTATGGAACAAGGAGTGGCAAGAGCCTATGCTTGGGGATGCCCATGGCACCCAAGATAATCTAAGGACACCTAAAAGCCAAAGCTTGGGGATGCCCCGGAAGCCATCCCCTCTTTCGTCCTCATCCATCGGTAAATTTACTTGGAGCTATAGTTTTATTCACCACATGATATGTGTTTTGCTTGGAGCGTCTTGTAGTACTTGAGTCTTTATTTGTTAGTTTTCCACAATCATCCTTGCTGTACACACCTTTTGAGAGAGACACACTTGATTCAGAATTTGTTAGAATACTCTATGTGCTTCACTTGTATCTTTTGAGCTATATAGTTTTTGCTCTAGTGCTTCACTTATATCTTTTAGAGCACGGTGGTGGATTTGTTTTATAGAAACTATTGTTATCTCATGCTTCACTTAGATTATTTTGAGAGTCCTACAAAATAGCGTGGTAATTTGCTTTAATTATGATAGGCATTCAAGATTAGTAAAGAAAAATTTTCTTATGAGTGTGTTGAATACTATGAGACGTTTGATGCTTGATAATTGTTTTGAGATATGAATATGGTAATATTAGAGTCATGCTAGTTGGGTAGTTTTGAATTTGAGAAATACTTGTGTTAAAGTTTGTGATTCCTGTAGCATGCACGTATGGTGAACCTTTAGGTGATGAAGTCAGAGCACGATTTATTTATTGATTGTCTTCCTTATGAGTGGCGGTCAGGGACGAGCGATGGTCTTTTCCTACCAATCTATCCCCCTAGGAGCATGTAATACTTTGTTTCGATAACTAATAGATTTTTGCAACAAGTATATGAGTTCTTTATGACTAATGTTGAGTCCATGGATTATACGCACTCTCATCCATCCACCATTTCTAGTCTCTCTAATACAGCGCACTTTCCGCGGGTAACATAAACCCACCATATACCTTCCTCAAAACAGCCACCATACCTACCTATCATGGCATTTCCATAGCCATTCCGAGATATATTGCCATGCAACTTACCACCATTCCATTTATTATGACACGCTCCATCATTGTCATATTGCTTTGCATGATCATGTAGTTGACATTGTATTTGTGGCAAAGCCACTTTTCGTAATTGTTTCATACATGTCACTCTTGATTCATTGCATATCCCGGTACTCTGCTGGAGGCATTCAAATAGAGTCATATTGTTGTTATAAGTATTGAGTTGTAATTCTTGAGTTGTAATAGAATAAAAGTGTGATGATCATCATTATTAGAGCATTGTCCCAAGTGAGGAAAGGATGATGGAGACTATGATTCCCCCATAAGTCGGGATGAGACTCCGGACTAAAAAAAGAGAAAGGCCATAAAAAAGGAGAAATGCCACAAATAAAAAATGAGAGAAAAAGAGAGAAGGGACAATGCTACTATCCATTTACCACACTTGTGCTCCAAAAGTAGCACCATGATCTTCATGATAAAGAGTCTCTTATGTTGCCACTTTCATATACTAGTGGGAAATTTTCATTATAGAACTTGGCTTGTAGATTCCAATGATGGGCTTCCTCAAAATGCCCTAGGTCTTTGTGAGCAAGCGAGTTGGATGCACACCATCTTAGTTTCTTTTGTTGAGCTTTCATATACTTATAGCTCTAGTGCATCTGTTGCATGGCAATCCCTACTCACTCACATTGATATTTATTGATGGGCATCTCCATGGCCCGTTGATATGCCTAGTTGATGTGAGACTATCTTCTCCTCTTTTGTCTTCTCCACAACCACCATTCTATTCCACATATAGTGCTATGTCCATGGCTCATGCTCATGTATTGCGTGAAGATTGAAAAGGTTTGTGAACACCAAAAGTATGAAACAATTGCTTGGCTTGTCATCGGGGGTGTGCATGATTAAATACTTTGTGTGATGAACATAGAGCATAGCCAGACTATATGATTTTGTAGGGATAACTTTCTTTGGCCATGTTATTTTGAGAAGACATAATTACTTAGTTAGTATGCTTGAAGTATTATTATTTTTATGTCAATATTAAACTTTTGTCTTGAATCTTCGAATCTAAACATTCATACCACAATTAAGAGAATTACATTGAAAATTATGCCAAGTAGCATTCCACATCAAAAATTCTATTTTTATCATTTACCTACTCAAGGACGAGCGGGAATTAAGCTTGGGGGTGCTTGATACGTCTCCAACGTATCTATAATTTTTTATTGTTCCATGCTATATTATATTCTGTTTTGGATGTTTAATGGGCTTTATTATACACTTTTATATTATTTTTGGGACTAACCTCTTAACCGGAGGCCCAGCCCAAATTGCTGTTTTTTGCCTATTTCAGTGTTTCGCAGAAAAAGAATATCAAACGGAGTCCAAACCGAATGAAACCTTCGGGAATGTGATTTTCGGAACAAACGTGATCCAGAGGACTTGGAGTCTACGTCATGAAATCAACCAGGAGAGCACGAGGCTGGGGGCGCGCCTACCCCCCCCCCCCCAGGAGCGCCCTCCACCCTCGTGGGGCCCACATTGCTCAACTGACGTACTTCTTCATCCTATATATACCTATGTACCCCGAAACCAACAGAGGCATCCACGAAAACTTAATTCCACTGCCGCAACCTTCTGTACCCGTGAGATCCCATCTTGGGGCCTTTTCCGGCGCCCTTCCAGAGGGGGCATTGATCACGGAGGGCTTCTACATCAACACCATAGCCTCTCCGGTGATGTGTGAGTAGTTTACCTCAGACCTTCGGGTCCGTAGTTATTAGCTAGATGGCTTCTTCTCTCTCTTTGGATCTCAATACAAAGTTCTCCATGATTCTCGTGGAGATTTATTCGATGTAATCTTCTTTTGCGGTGTGTTTGTCGGGACCGATGAATTGTGGGCTTATGATCAAGTTTATCTACGAACAATATTTGAATCTTCTCTGAATTCTTTTATGTATGATTGGTTATCTTTGCAAGTCTCTTCGAATTATCAGTTTGGTTTGGCCTACTGGATTGATCTTTCTTGCAATGGGAGAAGTGCTTAGCTTTGGGTTCAATCTTGCGGTGCTCGATCCCAGTGACAGAAAGGGAAACGACACGTATTGTATTGTTGCCATCGAGGATAACAAGATGGGGTTTATATCATATTGCGTGAGTTTATCCCTCTACATCATGTCATCTTGCTTAAAGCATTACTCCGTTCTTATGAACTTAATACTCTAGATGCATGCTGGATAGCGGTCGATGTGTGGAGTAATAGTAGTAGATGCAGGCAGGAGTCGGTCTACTTGTCACGGACGTGATGCCTATATACATGATCATACCTACATATTCTCATAACTATGCTCAATTCTATGAATTGCTCGACAGTAATTTGTTCACCCACCGTAATACTTATGCTCTTGAGAGAAGCCACTAGTGAAACCTATGACCCCCGGGTCTATTCTTCATCATATTAATCTTCCAACACTTAGCTATTTCTATTGGATTTTATTTTACTTTACATCTTTATTTCTATTTATCATAAAAATACCAAAAATATTATCTTATCATACCTATCAGATCTCACTCTCATAAGTGACCGTGAAGGGATTGACAACCCCTTTATCGCGTTGGTTGCGAGGTTCTTATTTGTTTGTGTAGGTGCGCGGGACTTGAGCGTGGTCTCCTACTGGATTGATACCTTGGTTCTCAAAAACTGAGGGAAATACTTACGCTACTTTACTGCATCAACCTTTCCTCTTTAAGGGAAAAACCAACGCAGTGCTCAAGAGGTAGCAAACGACGATGAAGCGGGACTCCATAGCACAGGGACACCAATGTGGACACGATCTAGACTCGGACAGCACTTTGTTCCAACGAGACTTTCCTGAAAGCTGGCATGACACGCCAGGTCAGTACATTGAATGTACTTGCAAGCTCACAACAAGCATAAACATAATGACAAACAATATCATGATAATTAACCAAGTGAATCATTATTGCAAAATCATACTAGAAATGCGGTGATCATGATATCATGACTCAAGTCCCTCGGACTTGCTTACCAAACGGTGATCTCTCTCGGATCACAAGCAGACCAACATCTTGGCCTTTAATCGGGTTAGCTCGTAACCAAACGGTGATCTTTCTCGGATCACAAACTGACCAACAACTTGGTCCTTAATCGGGTTACCTCGTAACCAAACGGTGATCTTTCTCGGATCACAGACGGAACAACAACTTGGTCTCCATCAACCAACTGGTTTCTCAACCATCCTCTTTCCAATAGTGCAAAGTTATTATCTTAGTGTGCAACATTATCTAAACGTTGACCCATGGTGTGACCTACTTTCGAGCGTGCCCGTAACCGTGGACTCGGCTATCGATAGATTAAATACACTCCGTAGAGGTAGAGCACTGTACCCGCACCACGGAACCCATGGCCTCGCACTCCCATTCGGGTGGACCAACGGCATTCCGACAGAACCCCTCTATTGCCATGACACTCTCCCGACCACTCCGACTCCCCACTGGGCTAAGTCCTGGGTGGCCCGGTGTCTACAAAAGACACCAACGGCCACCATCATGGCAAACGGCCACCATCGTGGCAAACATAAACGGTCCCAAAAGGGGACAAGGTACCATAACAACAACGGGCACACAAGGTT
Organism: Triticum urartu; assembly: GCF_056163025.1. Classification (NCBI taxonomy): domain Eukaryota; kingdom Viridiplantae; phylum Streptophyta; class Magnoliopsida; order Poales; family Poaceae; genus Triticum; species Triticum urartu. Next base: position 46,843,951 of record NC_141879.1, on the reverse strand, counting down.
ATTTCTGCTTACTGGGCCAGGGTAACGCACGCCCATAACCTTCCCTCGTTGGAGGCACCGACCAGAGGCATGACAATAGAACGAATCAAGGCCTTCCCATAAAGGCAAATGTGGTTGCACTGGAAAAAACTCGATTCAGTGGCACCATGACCCGATCAACGATATGTTCAAGTTGAGTTATTATCAGGTTCAACTTAAAGTAAAAGTAATCGGTGTCATGATATGTCATGCAAATGCAATCATAAAGCATGCATCACTTATCATTTGAACAATAACGGGTCAACTATATCAAGCACTAACCATACATACCAGGAACTCATAACACTTTTCTGGTTATGATTATTCAGCAAGCTAACCATGAAAATATCTTAGTATAATTATTTTCTCGGAAAGGACCTCTCCAGCAGTGGTAGAGAGCGGAGGTTGCCAGAGTTGGGGATGACGGCGACCAGAGGCTGCACCAGTGGCTCCAACCAGGTCGGACAACACCACTGAAGCACGGCGGAGGCTCTGGAAGAGTGGCCCGAGCCTGGGAGGGGTTGGAGCTGTGGAGATGACCCGAGAGGATCACCGGCGAGCTCGAGCTCAGGAACGGCGGCCCGAGGCCTGCCCGGCTGGGCTATGGCTTCCTACGGTCTTGTGGAGTGTGTGTGGTGAGTCGGTGATTCTCGAGAGGGCTGGGGAGGGCTGCATTTATAGGCGAATGAGAGGAGGTGATCGGGCTCCGCTGGAGGACACCTGGACACGGCGCCCGGTGATGAACGGCGTCAGTGAGCGAGGGGGAAGGCGACGCAGCTCACGCAGGCACTGTGGGTGGGCGGCGATGAGCATAGGATCGAGGGGGTTGGCGACGAACACAGTGTGCGGTGCACTGTGCGATTGGCCGGACCGCACCCGTGCTCGCTGCGGCGAGCTCCGGCGTCGGCGAGCGCCAGGGGGAGTTAAGGGAGTAGAGACAGGGATGGTGGCGAGGTTTGGCGAGGTGCGGCAGCCTGGAAAGCGAGCACGCGACGCACAGAGTGCTCGGCGGCACCCAGAGTGCGTCGGTTAGTTGGCTGGCACCATGCACATGCGTGGTCACCGCGTGCACTTCGCATAGCGCCACGGCTGGCCCCGATTTCATGTCTGGCGTGTAGTCCTTAGTGTTTAGGGTTGAGCCAATGCTTTGAGTCGAGCTCAGGTGCTGTAAGATGGAGTGTTACTTCATGGTAAGTTTCAGGATAGTAACTTTGAGAGTTAACTGTGGTCAATCTACTAGGAGTTGGGAGCTGAGCTTTGGAGGTTAGTAGTCATCTAGGAAGGTAGTGATGCACAAGAAATTTCAGCAGCATTGGAGCAAGTAAAATGGTAGTTGCTGTAGAAACTACCATTTATGTCCAGAAAAGAAAATATTTTCTATAGCAAAAATATTCCAAAAAGTGATGCAATATTTTTGCTCAGAAAGGTGCCCTAGTGTCCAAAGAATATTTGGGAATTTTCTCAGATTTTTGTGGGCAAGAAAAATTGGGGTTGCTTTGGAGCACAAGTGGCTGGTTAGGGTTTTAGAGGAGAAAATGAATATTTTTCATTTAAGAAAAATATTCATAATATTATTTTGAGGTTGACCAGAGAAGAAATGATGGCTAGAGAGGAAATGAGTCACTTGGGTGAAAGTCAAGGTGGTGCCCAAGTGTTTAAGTCCAACCGAAGTCATTCAAAACTCCAAATTCAAATCAAAACAAAATAAAAAAATCAGAAAAGAAGAGACGGCAAAAACCAGGCTGTCACAACCGACATGCTTCGAGATAGCATTGAGATGGTCATTGGGTAAAGATCAGACTTTGGATTCACAAAGGATCCATCAGGAACAACTTATAGAATAAGTCTTACAAATTCCTCATGGAAGAATGGCTGACCTTGATAAGAGGATACATATACTATAACAATAGGTCTTCTGGCCAGGGGTGCTAAGCAAAGACACCGCCTTACCAGGTTATGTAGAGACCAATGTTATAACTCTTGGAAATATGTCCCAACCATCATATCTGACCAAGATCCAGATCCAATAGGTGTCAGGGTACCTCAGACTTAGGATGCTTGAGAAGAAAAAGGCGCAACTTAATTTGATGAGATGGCATTGCAAGATTCTCGGGAAATGAACTATGGAAGCGAGTTCCAAATCAAGAGTTCGTCATTAAACCAAGGAGATGATGAGGAGGTGGCTGATGGACTCAGAGACAATTCATCGACATTAACAAAAGATGGATTTCCACAATTATGTGAACTAGTCGTCAACCCGTGCATTTGCACGGGCTAGTAATCTTTTTTATTCAATCTATATTAGGAATAAATATATTTTCTAATACGAAACACTATAATTGAGACGTTTGTGAAGCATATACATTTAGAAATATGGAGATTACTAAAGAAGCTATGCATATCAGTTAGATGAAATCATAATCTAATGCCACAAAACTAATGTATTTTCTAATAATATGGTATCACATTATATTGCTCAAAGCTCAGTCCATCAAGATGCAATCGTCTGTGAAAATTTTCTCAAATCGTTTGCAATCGCTTGTTTTCACCTATGTACTCAACGTCTTTTAATATTCTACTCAAATGATGATACTGTTTTCACTGCCCGGTAACTAATTAGCATTTGGTCGAACTTCTCCTAAGAATACATAGAATTTATAACCTTGTATATGCTTATATTCCAAAAAGTATTTAATATACCTAGGTGTCTCAAAAGAATGGTCAGTTCTAGAAATCCATGTTGACTAATGACTGAGAAATTTGAATGTGAAATATTATGCCAAAGAGCAGAAGATATAGGTGCCTTGATCAAAATGTAGAGTTACAGAAAGAATAACTTATGAACACTTCATAAAAACAAACCACGACGATCAAGGATCCAGCAGCAGTGTTGAACTTTGGCAATATGAAGAAAATAAGACACTCTGGAGCCGGTTAGAAGTAGGAATCAAAATGATTTACAGGATTGACGAACCCTCTAGACATATAAACTAATGGATTCCTATGAAACTATAATAAATCATCAGAGGATGGAAGAAAAACAGTATGGTAGTTTCATTTGTTAAGAATTGTACGTTTGCAATCTAAAAGCAACATCATAATAGTGCTTTCGAATTTGCCAGAAAAATACTACTTTTGTTGTTTGAAAGGTTCCATCGAGGGAAGAGATAAGAGAGATATATAGAAATTTCACAATCAGTAGCCATACACCATGATACCGGACATAGGAAAATTGCATGCTATTGGAAAAAATTAGTGACACGTATCAGCTTAGCAGCTCCTCACCCACATGCAAGAAAACGAATGAAATAGGGCCAGTGTAATTTTTGAATATCTATGCTCGGTCAAAGAGAGCTTACTGAGCCACCCATCAGTGAAATTAGGTTGAGAATAGTATTGTCAAAATATTAGAGTGCCACATCGAGGTTCATACACATAATAGGAACCTGCAACAACAACGTGTTCCTGCGTACTATCTCAAACAGGCTATTTCCAAACCCACCTTAAAATAATTGGTTCGTGTGATTTAGCCAATTTGATTCACATGCGTACCATGTAAGTTATATTATTTCTCATGCAGTTAATTAAGAAAGACGTAAGAATTTAATATGATTCAGGTGATGTAATATCAAAGGAAGGGACCAAGTGATGTTTAGCGTTTACGGAATTAGGTGTATACTACTGCCACCAAACAAAAGTTAATTCACCATGTCCCAGTTCAGAAATTAATAATGGTACTGACAAAAAACATATCAGCACATAATTGAGTTTTGAACCATCTCCTAATGAAGTGATAATTAGACAATGCACATCCTTGTGAAGCAGTTCCAAGCGAGCTGTGTGTTTTACGTACATAGCTAGAAGAAAATAATTCAGAATTAGGGACATGAGCTTGTTCTGCTTGTTCTCGTCAAAATCTCGTCAGGGGATACAAAATAAATTCTGAAGAAAATCTTTTTGTGGCAAATTTTTTTTTGTAAAGCACACAGCTCGCTTGGAACTGCTTGTGTGTTTTTCAGAATCAGTACAAATATAAATTCTGAAGAAAATCTTTTTGTGGCAAGATTTTTTTTTGTATCCCTGATTCTTGTAGACGTGAGCTAGTTCTGCTTGTTCTCGTCAAAATCTCGTCTCCTTCAGTTCCTTGTCCATCACCATGGCGACCACAGGCATGTATGCACCACATAGAACAAATTACCAAGAAATTGTTTGCTAGGGCACATCACTGCATGCCATTAGAGCTAATGTTTAATCCACATACTTGTATTTGTAGCACTATGTTTGGGCCAGCGAGCTCATCACCTGATAGGGAGTCGGCGTTTCACTGCGGCATGGCTGTTTGCAAATTCCAACGATTGGCTTGAATAACCATGGCAGAGCGTGCTTGGAACAGATAGAATCAGAGCTTCACCTAAGGAGAGGAGAAGAGCTGGGATCATCTCAGTACGCATGGGACATGTCTGGATAGGCGAGCTGGTCACCTGAGAGCGAGTCGGTGTTTGCACTGCAGCACGGCTGTGTGCTGGAACACATGTATTGTGTTTGAAAATTCCAATGATCGGCTTGAATAACCATGGCAGCACATGCTTGGAACGGATTGGATTGGAGCTTCACCTAGGGAGAGAAGAAGAGCTGGGATCATCTCAGTACCCACGGGTCTGAGGCTGGGGCACATGAACCTAGGTTACCGAGAGCCTGATTGTGCGTCGTGTGATGCAAGGACTCGATCCAGCAGCTCGGTAGCTTCGTCGATCAACTCCCAATTAATCCCAGCACTCGCTTCATTGTCAAGGTTGGGCCTTCAGCCTGAAAGAGATGGTGTGGTTTTTCCATGGGTTAAGAGAGAGACGATATCCAAGCTGCAAGATTGCTTCGGAAGCGGAAGATGCCATGGAGTATAATACGTAGAGATTTCTTCAGATTGTTGATCTTGACTAATAAGAAGGAAGAGGTCGTGGAGTATTGTTATAGATTGCTTCAGGTTGTAGATTTTCTGGAAAAGGAGAAGATGCCGTACGTGGAGCTTTTTCAACAGGGAGAAGATGTAGTGGAGTTTTAGATAGATTGAGACTCCTTCTATTTTCAAACGTGAAAAGAGATTGAGTTAGAATTTTTTTTCCTACTTAAATTTTAACTACCAAGAGAGGATTTTTGGCTCGTGGGATACATTGAGATTCCTTCTATTTTGAACCGCGCAAAGAGATTGAGTTATTTTTTTCCTACTTCTATTTTTACAACCGATAAAGGATTTTGGGCCTTCTTGATCATTTTTTGTCCCTGGAATTTGTAGATTGATCTACACCGTAATAATTTGGTCCCACCAGATGAACGGCTCCTAATTTCTAATTAACGTGGGAATTATTAGGGAGTCTGTAATTAGTATAGGTATAGACAAGGAGATACCATTCGTCATATCAAATGGTATAATGATGTATGCTCGAGGAAAACATACACAATTAAACATTGGTTGAAAGGTGCACCCATAATATGGCCTTAGGTAATATGATCAATGTTTAGAATGGTGATTCAATAAAAAATACACAAAGACTGAAACTATCATTCATTAACTTACAAGCAATAAGGTTGCTAGAAGTTCTGAATTTTACCCCTCACGGTCTATTTGTCGGTATTCTGGTTAGAAACAACACGGAGACCAAGAAATGAATGGAGACGGCGATAAGTATTACTATATCAAGAATTTCTTAAGACGTGGTGAAATTCTAACAACATTCTTGACATAAAAGGTGGTAACACTCCAAGGTGGAACATAATACAAGCTAGATAGCAAGTTGCATCCATAACATGAACAAGTTTGTGATGAAAGGAAGGTAAGGATGTTTTCGATGGTAACTCAGATTACCAAGGGACGAGGATGGCACTTATCATCAAGAATTCGATTAATAACCCGGAAGGAGTCAAAATGTTGATGATGATCATGACAAATTTTGTCGAGAGGCTCCACGAAGAAGCAATCAAACAATGGCTGCATCAAGCAACAGGACTGATCCAGCAAAAGATTATTGGGACCACATATACGACACAAACTCGAAATCAAGCTTGCTGTCCAAGGCGAAATGATATGATGAGGAAACTCAACGTCAGCTTAGCTCATCATCATAAATTGTGCTCCGGGAAGGACCAGGTAGCACAGTTCAAAGTTTGCCTGATAGTTATATAGCCGATAAGGCTAGGAATGACTTGAAGGATCATTAAACTCCTAAGCAACAAAAATTACTTGGAGTTATTGAATCGGAGTGTGGAACTGTTTCACTTATTGGTGTTCTCGAGTGACTAACAACTCAGAACCTGGGGGAAGCTGAAATCGGTGAGAAGCAATACTAGATGAAGACTCGCGGGAAGCAACACAGTTCTCGAGATACCAGAGGGTAATACTCGAGGAAGATCAAAATAGAGGTTGTGGAGATGTATCGATCAACAGATGACAAGTGCTTTAACTTGTCTGAGAAATGGAATCAAGGAGAAAATGTGGTCGGAACCACGATTGCAAAGGATCAATACACAGATACCAGACAATATCATAACAAGGAAATAATTATTATTACAAGAAGCTTCTAAGATAGGATCTACATCGTGTCCATAGGCATGAACACAAAGTTCAAGGTTGACTCCCACTTCTCCAATGCATAACCTTTCATTCACTTCTCATTTTTCGAAGAAGTTGTAATGTTTAAATTTTATCTAGCAAAACACCATAAGAGTATGACTCATGATAGCTCTCGGGTTTACCCGGATTTGGGAAGGCATAGGTTCAACCCTTAGGGGCATCTTGGGAACATATACCACAAACTTCAATAGTAAATAACACAAGCTCGATAGTTGGGCATGGGTGACAAAAGCAGAGGATACAATCTACCGAAGGCATTATGTATCAGGGAAAGAACTTCTTGAGGTTTTTGTATACGAAGGACACTGTCGGATGATATTTCAACAAAGGATCCGACGGTCCATAGCGGAGCTGATGTGAGTATCGGCACACAACCATAGGAAGAAACAATGCGAAGGCATTGGATTATAGAAGCAACTGACTAATTCAAAGCTCACATGTAAAGGAACTATGATTTCTAAATCAAAGGATCAGAAGCAAACGCTCTGATTAAGGATGGATAAGTTGAGGAAGCTTAGGGGTAAAATCGACAACAATTTGATTGGTCGAGATCCAGCTCATGTTTAAAATGACGTCTGAGCCGAAAGAATGAATTCTAGGATCTGATTCAGGATTGCGAGCATTCTCATCTTATTGAATCAATGGACTCAAAATGATAGTGACAAAAGATGCCAATAAGATTACTGTACTTATGGTATTAACCATAACGCAAGCAAGCAAGAATTTCAAGAGCAATAGGCTGCTGAGGATTTTTGGAAGATTGAATGGTACTTCAAAGACTTTTGTGAAACACATGAACAACTAGGGATGAGCAGATACTCAGTAAGTGCGAGGAATTATCCGTAGGGGTATTAATGCGGAAAGCAGTAGGCACAAATGATTCTCGAAATATTGGAAAAAAATTCAGGGCATCAAGTAATAACAAGGGCAACTGGGAACGAAGGTATGAACGACATCCATAAGGATTTATCGGTGGTAGGGAATTGCAAAAGCAACGGGCACAAACTCTCGAGAGAACATCGGAGAGTATCTTCGAAATCCTTTGATGCACCAAGTAATCATCTGGAGTGAGGGGCTCTCCGGGACGAAGTAATTACGAGAACCTAGAATCAGAGTTAGTAAAATCATTTAACCCAAATAGAAGAGAGATCAGAGTCCCAGAGTATAGACAAGGAATAAAAGATCCGAATACCACCCAATGGCGATGTGGGCCCGTAAGCTGCACAGCCATGTTAGTAAAAGTTTTGCAATGACAAGACTAAACTTCAGCCAAGGAGTTTGGAAGGGGGATTCCTATAGAGGAAATAGGGTTTTGTGGTGCTCCTGGATGTTTTCGAGGTATATGAGTATATATAGGCGCAAGAAGTAGGTTGGTGGAGCCATGAGGGGCCCACGAGGGTGGGGGCGCGCCCTCCTACCTCGTGGCCGCCTCGTTGCTTCCTTGACGTCCACTCCAAGTCTCCTGGATTCCGTTTGTTCCAAAAATGACTCTCCCGAAGGTTTCATTCCGTTTGGATTCCGTTTGATATTCCTTTTCTGCGAAACACTGAGATAGGCAAAAAAACAGCAATTTGCATTGAGCCTTTGGTTAGTAGGTTAGTCCCAAAAATAATATAAAAGTGTATAACAAAGCCCATTAAACATCCAAAACAGATAATATAATAGCATGGAACAATCAAAAATTATAGATACGTTGGAGACATATCAGTGGCTCGCCAGTTGCCACAGATCGAGTAGCCATGCTTAAAATATCATTTTTTAGCAGGGTAAGAGTTTCGATATTCAATGGTGCGTTTGGGTCAAGTAGTTTTCTTAGCGGGGTAAGAGTTCCGATATTCAATGGCGCGTTTGGGCCAGTTGCCATAAAGTACTAAGTAGTTTTTAGAACGATTGGTATGGAGCGAAAATGGAATTCATAACTACTACCTCCTTGGCGTATGGTTGTATGGGTTTATGTTGCGAGATGTTGTACCTGGTAGTTCTAGGGAAAATACTATGGTTTAGTTGTTGGTTTTTAGTAATGAAAATCAGAAGGGGGAAACCCTTCTTTGATAAAAAACTACTACCTCCGTTCCAGTTTACTAGTCCCCATCATAGTTTAGGTCAAAGATTGTCCATGAATTTTACTTGCAAAATGTGAATGGAAAATGAAATTTTGTTATACCCAAACAAAAAAGGACTGCAGGGAGTGATTGCTCTAACACGGACGCGACCTCTCATAGCGCAGGCATTGAAGCGGTGCGCCGGACAAGAGGGTCCCACTCGCTGAAGGCCCGACTGATCACGCCTCCTCGCCGCATGCAACCAGCTTCAGACTGCCCCGCCTGCCTCCATTGAATCTGCGCGTGTGCCAGCAACACGTCCTTCCGCGAGCCGGCTGGCATTTTAGAACACAAAAAATGACCAAAATATAATTAATTACGCATGGTCTTGACTTGTTGTGCTCGCAGTGGTAGCAGGAACTAGAGGTTTTTCTTTATTTATAACTCTCCTCACATTTTTTTGTCTTTGAAGTGAATCATGGTTGTGGACATTATGTATGAATGTGCAGATATCTGTGAACATGAGTTTAATGTGGAAGTTGAACTTGGAATGTCGGGCTTGCGCGTGAACTATACCATGTCCAATGCTTCGTCTGTTATTGTTTGGAACGTAATTGATGTTATTACATGACCCGGAATTTTTTATTTTGTGCCAGATCAGTAGATGCACGGACATCACAACAGGCATGCTAACTGGATAAACATTTGAACCTAGCTATTATGAAGGAAATTTTGTATTGACAACAGTTTTAGATAGCAGGAGACGCCTAGCCTCTGCCTCTGCTAGCTTATTTCTGGCTTCTTCCATCTCTTCTTTGGCTTGGGTGAAGAGAGCATCTGATTGCTCTTTTTGCTTCTTCAGGAACTCAGCTGCATTCTCAAGGGCTGCTGCACACTTTCTTTCAGCCTTTACTAGAGCCACGAGGACACGAATAGCTGACGACTCCACCTGGCTTGTGTGTAAACCAGCATCATCTGGGAATTTGCACCTTGTGTCTAATCTAGCATCATTAAGGAACTGGCACCTTGTGTGTAATCCAGCCTCATTTTGGAAATATGATCTCGAGGTTGACCATACTTCCCTCCTCACAGGAACTGCATCCTGACGTGAAGGTACTTCTTTTTTAGATCAATACTCAGAGCAACCCAGATCCATTTAGTAGAAGCCAGATAAACAGGACTCGCAGAAGTGACTTCAAAAGGAAAATTATAAAAAGAGACTACAAGGTGAGAACACCCACTTCCTACATCAAGCTAAAAACGAAAGCATTAGGAGGATTAAGACTCTTCTTATTACACATCGAAGAACACGAGGATAATAGAAACAGAAAGTACAACATATACACATTGAAGAACACGAGGCTAAACAAAAGTAATTGAAAGGGTGTTACTTACCAAAGCTCGTTTTACAGGTTCGGTGCAGCTCCTCTTTAACTTGCCATGCTCCTTGAAGATGTCCCCAATATCCCGTGTTTGGTCTTCATTGCTCCTCTACATGTTCGCACTCGTGGTTTTAAAATCTCAACATGTCAAGAAAAATATACTACTGGTACTACTCACGCATCTTGTGGGCAACATTAAAGCACTCGTCTGCCATGTTAGAGCATCTCCAACACAAGCGCAACGCGCGGCACTTCAAAAAAGCGTTTACATTGCTGAGATCGAGAAGTAGAGATAGAGAGTAGAGACTAGAGAGTAGAGGATAGTTCTTAGCATAGATATAGCATAGATAGATAAATAAAATAGATAGTTCAACTACTCCTCATCGTCCGACTCCTCCTTGGTGATGTCATCCTCCGACGTCTTAATGTAGGCGTGAAGATACTGATCGTTGCCAGATTCCCAGGGTGATGCTGCTCCTAGCCTCATATTGAATTGAGCGTCCGCTTTTCGCGTACGCTTGTCCTCGCGATAGGCGGCTCGCTCCGCCCTCCTCTTCTCCCTCTTCGCCCTCCTTTGCGCGTAGAACTCACGCTCATTGATGATGCCCTGCGGGAAGCGTTGGTGCCATAGCGCCATGGCTTCCTCGTCCGTCTCGGCGATGCCGAGATGATGCTCCCACCTTCGGTTGTCGCGACGATCCTCGTCGGTGATAAGCCGCGGCAGAGGCGCGAGCTCCTGCGCCCGCTCCCGCGTCGGCATGTTGGGGAAGTTCAATGTTCTATGAGGCCACCGGAGGCGCCACGTCACCGCGTCGTACGCGCGGGCGGCCTCGTTGGCGGTGTTGAAATTGCCGAGGCCGAGGTCCACCCCACGAAACCGGATCTCAGCGGAGAAGCCAACGGAAGGGTGCGCGCAGACGCCGTGGTATCCCCAAGTTTCCCGGCAATGCGGCGGCATGGTGGCGTGGCGGCGGCGAGGCGAGAAAGAGCGGGAAGAGAGCGGTGGCAAGGCACAGAGCGGGGAGAGAGCGGTGGCAAGGCACAGAGCGGGGAGAGAGCGGTGGCAAGGCACAGAGCAGTGAGAGGGCGTTGGATTTTATACGCCACGCGCCAAAACTAGCGCACGCCCGGCCGATTTTTCCCCCGCGCGCGCGATCCTTTCCCGACGTCCCTGCTATCTCTACTCTCTTCTCTACTGTTACATTTATTTTATATTTAATATTTATCTCTACTTCTCTACTCTCTACTCTTTTTTTTCTTTTACTAGCAAGAGGCCCATGCATTGCATGGAACATCAAGATGCATTTATACGAGATGTTTATCTTGTGGGAGACGAAGATGAACGAGGGAAGTCCTTATTTGCAAATGTGTAGAGGGGTGCGGGTATCTTTTTGCAAAATTGTCATAGTTTGCTTTCTATCCGTCAGATATAGATCGGACGGTCTATATTCAGGATGGCAGGAACACCATCATCACCAACTCGGTTTATTATAAGAGTAGAGAAAAAACAGAGTTGGTGATGATGGTGTGCCTGCCATCCTGCAATATAGGCCGTTCCATTTATATCCGACGAATAGGAAGGAAACTATGGCAATTTTGCAGAAAGATACCCACACCCCTCTCCAGATTTGCAAATAAGGCCTTCCCTCGTTCATCCATTTCTCCCACAAGATAAACTACTCATACAAATGCATCTTGATGCGTGCAACGCATGGGCATCTTGCTAGTTCCAAAAAACTTTTCATAATTTTCCACACTAATGGTTGCAGATGAAGAACCTACCCAAGCACCGCGCGATATAGGAGCGATGCACAATTACAAGCTGATATTCTGTTCGACAATGGAGGCTATAACCAATTACTTTTACGGGAACAATAGCAACCAGGAAATTTGAAGGGTAGGTATGAACAAAATTGGAACTGCACATGTACTGCTAAGTGATTCAATACACACATTACCAATCGAGGAGGAGAACGATGGTCGCGGCGGCCTCTGTGCATCATGGATGGCAACGAGATTCAGTTCATTTTCCACAACGGTGGTGCTTCTGCGCTTGGCGTCAGCTTCCAGGAAGCAGATCCGAGACTGTGGAAGACGGTGCCGGGGAAGAGGCTCCGTGTACGACGACGATGGTGGACCGGCTCCAATGCGGCGTACGAGGTCGTCAATGAGGCAGATGCGCTGCGGTGGACGAGTGCGCCGATGTAGAAGGGGAGGAGCACGAAGGCTGTCGTGCCGTGGAGAAGTCTATTTTGCGGTGGGTATAGAAAATGGGGAGTATTCAGGTGTACTACTCTGGGTGCCAGGGTGCGGTTTGCTGGGTAGGGTGAACCTGAAGTTACGAAAACAGCCCCCTACCAAGCGTCATCCGTAGGCCTGTTCCAAAGGCTATGATGGTAACTTCGCACTGCTCGAATCAGGGTCACGGGAGATTTTTTCCCGCCGACCTCAAAATTTTGTGACAATGAACTCCCCGTGTGGCGTGCTGGGTGATTGGCTAAGCAACTAGCGAGTAGTAATAGTAACTACTAGTACTCCCTCCGTTTTTATTAACTTTGCATATTAGGTTTGACCAAACTAAAACTTCCTAAAGTTTGACCAAGTTTATAGAAAAATATAAACATTTACCATAACAAATATGTATGATGTGAAAGTACATTCAATAATGAATCTAATGGTATTTATTTGTTACTGTATTGTATATGTTAATATTTTTTGTTATAAACTTTTTGAGAGTTTACAAAACTTGACTTTAACCAATGCTAACACGCGGACTTAAACAAAATTGGAGGGAGTATGCATTTGTTTTCTTAGTTTGTACTAAATTAATCATTTGTTTGTAATTGTGAAATATATTAGGCTACTGACTTCGAATGTAATGGTCTATACAATTCAATAGTTGCAATCATTGTTGAATTCCAAGATGTATACGGGGTCTATAGTACTTCACAATATGCTCAAACTCACATAATCCCAGTCAAATGAGAATCTAAATGCATTTCATAGTTATTACTTTGTAGGATGCAACAAAACCAACCATAACTCTACAGCATCCATTATAAAAGCAACATTTTGAACACATCCCAATGTGGGAATAAAACATGTAGAGAGAGCTTGCGAAGATGGAGAAGATAGGGCGGGAAAGAATGTATGTATGTGGACGACAGAGTAGGAGACAAACCTAACGAGACAGAGAGAGAGATATAGATAGAAAGAGAGGGGAAGAAGTTAGGTCTGTGAGAAAGATGGAGACATGTAATATACGTGAGATGTGTGTGCATCGGGATTCTGTACACGTGGAAGGAGAAGAGACAATAGGTTTGATGAGAGAGCTGGAAAAACATGGACGAGAGGGGAAGGATCTCGTCGGTTGAGGGATAGATCATTTTGTGCAGGGGAGAGAGGGATTGGTAATTTTGAGCGGGAGAGCGAGGGGGGAGGAGTCAGTCAGCCGTCGTCACATCATCCTGCTTCCAAATGGCCCCGCATTCTCTAGTGTAGTGTGGTCGCCGTCTTCGATCTCCTCGATGCCCTCTTTGAAGATTGAGGTGTTGTGCATGCTGGGGTGCAGAGAAGCACAAGCGAGAGTGGTCGCAATATAACCTTGGATGGGGATAAATTGTGTGCTCGGGGGAGGGGGTGTGTGTGCGGGGTGTGTGTGTGTGTGTGTGTGTCAGGTATTGAGAGAAATCAAACCTATGGAGAGAAATGTGTGTGTATGTGACGGAAAGCTACATGCTAAATAGGGTTTTCACGAAGAGATTGTGCGTGCGAGATAGAGAGCGATGTGCGGGCCTTGAGGTGGGCAGGGGCTGGGTGAGGGTGTCAAAATGTGTGCGTTGATGCATGCGTTACATGCGATAGTGCGAGGGACGGACGAATCGAGAGAGATAGTTGTTGTGTTACGGATGCTCCTCTCTCTCTCTCTCACACACACACACACACAAGTAAAATAGAAGACCGTTCTCTCATGTATACACAATGTATCGGGATCTGTCTATGTCTCACTCATGCATGATCATTTGCACATTCACACCTCTCTATGTCTCTATCACACGCACACCGTCTCCACATTGCCCTTCCGCCACAACACACATATGGACAGATACACACGTTCTCTCTCAGTCACAGACACAAAATCAGTATTAAAAAAACTAGGGCGCACCTAAAATGTCCAAATCCAAATAAACACGAACTGGAGCTAAATTCAAATATATGGAAATATTGTAGCATCAAGAACTTTTCCAGGAAAAAAAGTTGAGTAATATTCGGGGATTGTTTTCACACACAATGAATGGTTCGGTGGATGTCCTTCGAGCGCGACATGGTGACGCGCCGTTCGATCGACCGCGCGGCTACGGTTCACGCGCTTGCATAGGATTCCGTATTGTGGCTGTGGTAACTAATATAAGCGCTGCCTCAGTCTAATGTTTAGTATGGTTTTCTTTTAAGTTTGACCAATCCTATATAAAACTAAACTAAGCTCCCATACGCGCACTCATCAATATGCCGCCGCCGTTGCACATGCCGGCGCCCGCCTGCTCCGCCAACAATTTCTCACCCATCACCGCCGTGTCGCCGCCATCCCTGTGCCATGAAGCCGAAGGCTCGCTGTCGGTGTCAAAACCGGCGGATCTCGGGTAGGGGGTCCCGAACTGTGCGTCTAGGTGGATGGTAACAAGAGACAAGGGACACGATGTTTTTACCCAGGTTCGGGCCCTCTCGATGGAGGTAAAACCCTACTCCTGCTTGATTAATATTGATGATATGGGTAGTACAAGAGTAGATCTACCACGAGATCAGAGAGGCTAAACCCTAGAAGCTAGCCTATGGTATGATTATGTGTTGTCCTATAGACTAAAACCCTCCAGTTTATATAGACACCGAAGAGGGCTAGGGTTACACAGAGTCAGTTACATTGGGAGGAGATCTACATATCCGTATTGCCAAGCTTGCCTTCCACGCCAAGGAAAGTCCTATCCGGACACGGGACGAAGTCTTCAATCTTGTATCCTCATAGTCCAATAGTCCGGCCAAAGGTTATAGTCTGGCTATCCGGACACCCCCTAATCCAGGACTCCCTCAGTAGCCCCTGAACCAGGCTTCAATGACGACGAGTCTGGTGCGCAGATTGTCTTCGGCATTGCAAGGCGGGTTCCTCCTCCGAATACTCCATAGAAGATTTTGAACACGAGGATCGTGTCCGGCTCTGCAAAACAAGTTCCACATGCCACCTTATAGAGAGTAATATTTTCACA
This sequence comes from Triticum urartu, assembly GCF_056163025.1. Classification (NCBI taxonomy): domain Eukaryota; kingdom Viridiplantae; phylum Streptophyta; class Magnoliopsida; order Poales; family Poaceae; genus Triticum; species Triticum urartu. The sequence goes on along the minus strand of NC_141879.1, from coordinate 46,828,626 downwards.
AATCTAATCTGCTGATGTATTCTGTGGCGTGACATCACACCACAGCCAAGCCTTTATTCGAATCGTTTTTTACTATCCCACCTCAGTGTGTTTTGCGAGGCAGTTTCCTTGGCACGTCTTGTCGAAGCAGAGATCGTGTCCCCTTATCACAGGATTCTCATCAGTACGGGCATGGGTAACCAAACCGCACCATTGATTACAGCGCTTGGGGGATAAGCAAGTTTTAGCTGGCTGGTGGGGACGCATAGTTTCGTCCGGCCATATAAGGGATAAGGATTCACCCCTTTCATCCACGCCTTCTTCCTCCTTTGCTCATCCATTCTCGCACACTCGAGCTCCAGCGCCCAAGTCCGCGTTTCCCACCTCAACCTTCTCCAACCATGTCCGGAGTGGTAGGAAGGTGGATGGTGTCCTCCGTCACGGAGGGACACATCAAGAAGCTGAGGAGAGCCGGATACTTGTCCGACGACATCGCGCACCGGCTCCCAAATGAGGGACAGCTGATCCCCACCCCCAGGCCCCATGAGAGGGTAGTGTTCCTCACCCATTTCCTCCGCGGACTGGGTTTCCCTCACCACCCATTCGTCCGGGGGCTCATGTTCTACTACGGACTGGGTTTCCCTCACGATCTGGCCCCGAACTTCATCCTCAACATCTCGGCGTTTATCGTCGTGTGCGAGGCCTTCCTCCGCATCAAGCCCCACTTCGGCTTATGGTTAAAAACTTTTAATGTCAAGCCGAAGGTAGTGGGCGGCCGCCAGGCGGAGTGCGGAGGCGCCATGGTGGGCAAGATGCCCAACGTCACATGGCTCGAGGGCTCCTTCGTGGAGACCGTAAAGGGGTGGCAATCGGGATGGTTCTACATCACCGAGCCGCGCGACCCTGAATGGGCTGCAGCCCCCGATTTCTGATCTGGCATCCCCATGCGGCTCACCTCATGGAAAGAGAAGGGCCTGCCCTGGGGTAGTTCAGGAGAGCTGACCGGACTCCAGACATGTATCCAAAACATGGTGAGCAAGAAGCTAAAACTCGTCAACGTAGTCCAGGTCATGCTCATCCGTCGGATCCTCCCGTGTCAACGACGGGCTTTCAATTTGTGGGAGTTCGATCTGGCCCAGCACCAATCTCTGAACAGGCTCTTCGACACAACGTACGAGGATGCCTGGAAGGTGCTATTCAAGGGTGCCGAGGCTCCCCCTTCCCTTCCGAGGATCGCGGATTCTGCGCGAAGCACCAAGCCAGCGCGGTAAGCTCTTTTACCTATTATAGGGTACTTGTTTTTCATAGTTTGACTCTATGCGGGATCTAAACTCCCGTACCTTTGACAGGACTGGTAGGAGACTGCCGGACAGATCGACTGTGACGGAGAAGAAGGCCAAGAAGAAGGCCACGGGAACTCGAAAGAGTTCCCGGCGCCAGGTGGTGTCGGACTCATCGTCCAATGACTCTGAGGCGCACTCCTCCCACGAAGACGAGGAGGAGGAACAAGAGGCTTCTCCCCCTCCAGTGGGGGAGAAAACAAAAGGAAGGCCGCCCCAACTGGGGAGGCCGGAGGGTCCCAGAAGGGAAGAACCCTTCCTCCGGACCACTCCGCCAACGCCGCCGACGACGAGGAGGAGTGGCCTCCCAGGGCCAACCCCTGGCAAAGTCATAAGTATCCGGACACCAGAGTGACTCGTAGCGTTCCTTTATTGCACCGCTTCTCCTAACGCCGAATATAATCATGCAGTCCGCCCCGACCCCAAGTCGACATATCGTCAAGTGGTTCCTTGGACCCATCGGATGTGAATAGCTTTTCACTTCTGACCGCTTCCTCCCCTCACCCTACGGACAACGCCGAGGTGTTGTCCCAAAAGGCTCCAAGCCAAGGGAGGTGGTCTTGGAGGCGCCGCAAGGCGACCTTCCGGACTGCGGGCAAAAAAGGAGCAAGGCTCCCAAGGGCTCCAAGTCCGGCCCTGGGCCGAACACCACACCCGAACCTTCAGTGGTTCCGGACTCCGGCAGGCGGCCCCCTACTAAGAAGGGCAAGCCTACCGCGCCGGTGACCTCCGTCCAACTGGAGGCACCGGATAACTTGCTGGAGGTGCTTAACGGTGCCTCCATCGACGGGGAGCACCGCACTATTATGAGTGCGGTGATCAAGAAAGTTCAGTCTGCCAAAAGCGGGCTGACTGAAGCCTGTGCCAGCCTTCTAACAGGCTTTGAGGTATTAAAAAATATATGAAAATATTACCGCATACATAGTAGCCCCTGATGCTCTGTTTGGTGTTCATGAAGAAAAGCCGAATAGAGGATCTAATAATAAACGCAGGAGTCTAACATAAATATGTCAATATGGGAATGCAGGCTACGCTGCAGATCTCCGCCGCACTGACCGCGGAGGTCGATGCATTGAAGCAGAGCCTCGAGCGGTCCGAGAAAGAGCTCGGCCTTGCCAAGAAGCAGCTCGAGGAGAAAGAAGGTAAGTAATACCTTGTGTAAGTATATATTAAAAAGAAGTGGTTGCAAAAAATGACAGGATCATCATGACTATGGAAGGGGCCACGACCGAGGTGACGACCCTGAAGCAAGCGTTGTCGGAGGACCTATTGCTATAGTATCCTTTTACAAGGTTAGCCATTCGTCCATGGGGAAATGGTAAGACTTATTCTATAAGTTGTTCCTGATGGATCATTTTTGTTCCAAAGTCTGATTTTCACCTATTGACCATGTCAGTGCTATCTCGAAGCATGTCTATGGTACTCCGTTCTTCAACAAGAACATTTGAAGCCCAATGCTAATTGTTTCTTGCTCAACTATCCAAACACCGTTGTATGGATAATGTCATGAAAATTTCTCTCCCCTCACCTACAGGCTTTTCTACTTAATATCATGTCATGGTTATCATGCTCTGCTTGTCCTTGGGAAGGATATACCCCTGAAATATCTGATAATCATATTTTCCTTTCCATTACTTGGTTTAACCTTTCTGGTGATCATTATGGTCTAAGCAGTATTAATTCCCGGCTTATGTAGACCCCTCGTGTACAATTCTGTCAGTAAGACCCTGTTACTTTTGTTGATGACATTCCGGTAACCACCGATGGACGGGAACTTTGCCTATTGGTCTGCCTCATTGCAACGAGCAGGAAAATGGTTCTCTTCGTCCCTCTCCCTTGGTACCAATGTTGTTGCCGACATAACTGACATGGTACTCTCTGACATGCCTTGCTATCATGACCACGCAAGATGTCAATGCTCCTATTAAAAAAAACCACATGGTGGGCCCATAACCCACAGTTCCATAGGATTGAAACCTGACTCTCCAGTACACCCCCTGTTCCCAAAGTTATTCCTCGCGCGTGGCCTCGTATGTAATTCACGGGCCACCGTCCCAAGTGATCTATTCTGGTAACAGACGCAATACTCAATCTTGTTGCTCTGGGCCCTTTTCGCATGTTGTTTCAGACATCGAACGATTGCCTATCCGTTCGAAACTTCTCATGGTACCTTCTTACTTTGCTCTCGATAACTTCTTAAGTTTCAAATCGAGAGATACTTATGCTTCTCCCCTTGAGTTAATCGTCCGATGATCAATTTTGTTAGAATCCGGCCTTATAGAGTTTTCCCCCCTCTTATCCTTTCGTAAGTCCGGTGAAGATCCTAAAGGAAGGACGACAATTTCATCATGATGCATTGAGGCATAGGAGTGAAGACATCAATGCTATGGATCGACCTCTTCGAGGAGAGCAACCATAGACAAGAAGATCCGTTAGAATTTCGTAACCAAATCCCTTCCCCCTTACTCCCCCTCTTAAACCTCGGGACAAGATTTCTTGTAGTGGAGGAGAATTGTGATGCCCGGATAATCATGCTACAGTAATCTCATGTTAATGGTGACACGTCACCTCTGTCACTATAGTTAATCTCGGGTTAATTCGAAACCGATTCAAATTTAAATCCTAACTAAGTCAAATGACAAAAGCTTCCAAAATATTAAACAGAAATGTTCGGACAGTGCCATATTTTGCTTAAGTAAATATGGTGTAATAAACACATTTTTATAAAATGCCTAGATAATTTAAAATGATTTATAATAGAAAAGAAAATAAATAAAAAGAAAAGAAAGAAAATGCAGAACATAAAACAGAAAAGAAAAAAACAAAAAGGAAAAAGGCCTCCCTCCCTCAACTGGGCCGGCTGACCCAGCTGGCCACCGCGCCCCCCCTTGGGCCTCAACCCACCGGGCCGCCAGGCCGGCCCACCCCGCGCCCCCACTCCCTTATCCCTCAACTCCCCGGGGTACTGAAACCCTAACGCCCCACCCGTCCCCCCCACACACTCCCCCCCTCCTCCCCGATCCAGATCGGATCGGGAGAACGAACCCCGCCGCGACGACCGCGCCGCCCTTCGCCGTTGGACGCCGCCGCCAGGGACCACGCCGCCTAGACCTTGCCGGCGCCCTTCCCCACCGGCCTGCACCCGCTCCGCCGACGTCGTCCCCGTCACCCCCCTCGACCACCACTGCCCAGACCCTACGTCTCCGGTGAGGCCACGGCCTCTGCGCCCCTCCTCTCTCTCCCTCGCCCCGTGCTCGTCTCCTCCCCTGCTCGCTGCTCGGGGCCGCGCCCCGCGAGCTGCCCGCGCGTGCACGCGCCCAGACCAAGCCCCGCCTCTCCTACAGCGGCCTCCCCGTGCACTCGCCCCTGCCCGGCTGCGGCAGGGCCGTGCCAGCCCCATGCGCCCCGGCCACCTCCCGTTTGCTCGCGCTACGGCAGGTCCCCGCGTGCCGCTCTGCCTACTGCCCCGCCCTCTGCCGCTGCTTCCCGCGGCCTCGCCCGCTGCCGCCTGCTGCCATCGCAGCCCCATGCGTTGCCGCACCCGCCGCCGCTCCCCGCTCGCCTTCACGCCCTTCCTCCGCTCACCCCGCGGCCGTGCCACCGCGTCCGTCCCGCGCTGCCTCCCCCTGGCCGCCACCCGGCTGCGCTTCGCCCTGAACTGCTGCGACGCTGTGCCCGGCCAAGCACGCCGTCTCCTCTGCCGCGCCACCGCGGCCCCGTTTGCCTCCGGCAGCCGCTGGCCCCGCCGTGCCGCGCCATGCTCGTCGGCGTCGCGCCTTGGTCACGGCCACGCCTCGGGCGTGTGCAGGGGAGCCCTGGCGGGTTCGTCCGGCGCCCGTTATCTGCCTGCCCCGCTTGGCCTTTAGGCCAATGACAAATGGGGCCGCCCTGTTAAAACAAATAGAAAATATTAATAAAAATAAAAATAAAAATAAAAATAATTAATTAATTAACTTAATTAATTTTGATTAATTAAACTAATCAAATAACTAAACTAATTAAACTGTTAGTCAATGAATTAATCAATCAATGACAGTGGGGCCCACCACCCTAATTAATAATAATTAGGGTAATTAAATTGTTTAATTAAAATGTGTCACTGACCAGTGGGACCCACTGGTCAGGTTGACCAGTCAACCCCCATTGACTGCTGACGTCAGCATGACATCATGTTGATGTCATAAATCCATTTTCTAATTAATTTAAATAATTAATTAAATTCCAGAAATTATTAAAATCTTTAGAAAGTCATATCTTTTTATCCGTAACTCGGATTAAATTATTTTCAACATGAAAGTTGCTCAGAACGACGAGACGAATCCGGATACGCAACCCGTTCGTCCGCCACACACCCCTAACATATCAAACTCGCAACTTTCCCCCTCCGGCTCATGTGCCTGAAAACGTGAAGCACCGGGGATACATTCCCGGTTGTTTCCCCCTTCACCGGTATCACCTCATACCGCGTTAGGGCACCCCTAGCACCGATACTTGACATGTCATACATCGCTATGCATCTGTTTGCTTAAATATTTATTATTTCTTCCCCCTTCTTCTCTCGCTAGACACCGAGACCGGCGACGCTGCTACCCAGTACGACTACGGAGTTGACGACCCCTCTCTCTTGCCAGAGCAACCAGGCACCCCCCCTTGATCACCAGATATCGCCTATTCTACTCTATACTGCTTGCATTAGAGTAGTGTAGCATGTTACTGCTTTTCGTTAATCCTATTCTGCTGCATAGCCTGTCATTGTTGCTATAATTGTTGATACCTCTACCTACTCTCCCAATGCTTAGTATAGGATGCTAGTGTTCCATCAGTGGCCCTACATTCTTGTCTGTCTGCCATGCTATACTATCGGGCCGTGATCACTCGGGAGGTGATCACGGGTATATACTATATACTTTATACATGATACATGTGGTGACTGAAGTCGGGTCGGCTCGTGGAGCACCCGCGAGTGATTCACGGATTGGGGGCAGAAAGGACCTTTGTCCCGAGGGCCCTCTATGTGGATCTTTGTGGCGGAGCGACAGGGCAGGTTGAGACCACCTAGGAGAGAGGTGGGCCAGGCCCTGTTCGTTGTTTGCGGATACTTAACACGCTTAACGAGATCTTGGTATTTGATATGAGTTGGGTCTTTGACCTTATATGCACTAACCGCCACGTGGGACAAGATATGGGCAACTGGCGTCGTGGTATCAGCCGAAGCACTTCGTGACGTCAGCGACTGAGCGGCGCGCGCCAGATTGGACCGCGTAACGTGACTTACATTGTACCGGAGGTTGCTAGGTCTGCTTCCGGCCGCGTTCGCAATGTGCAGGTGTGCTATGGGCGATGGGCCCAGACCCCTGTGCGCTTAAGATTAGACCGGTGTGCTGACCTCTCTGTTGTGCCTAGGTGGGGCTGCGACGTGTTGATCTTCCGCGGCCGGGCATGACCCAGGAAAGTGTCTCCAGCCAAATGGGATCAAGCGTGTCGGGTAATGTGGTGCACCCCTGCAGGGAAGTTAATCCATTCGAATAGCCGTGATCTTTGGTAACAGGATGACTTGGAGTTGTACCTTGACCTTATGACAACTAGAACCGGATAGTTAATAAAACACACCCTTCCAAGTGCCAGATACAACCCGGTGATCGCTCTCTAATAGGGCATCGAGGAGGGGATCGCTGGGTAGGATTATGCTATGCGATGCTACTTGGAGGACTTCAGTCTACTCTCTTCTACATGCTGCAAGACAGGGGCTGCCATAAGCATAGTCTTCGGCAGGATTAGCTATCCCCCTCTTATTCTGGCATTCTGCAGTTCAGTCCACCGATATGGCCCTTTACACATATACCCATGCATATGTAGTGTAGCTCCTTGCTTGCGAGTACTTTGGGTGAGTACTCACGGTTGCTTTCTCTTTCTTTTCCCCCTATCCCTTCTACCTGGTTGTCGCAACCAGATGTTGGAGCCCAGGAGCCAGACGCCACCGTTGACGACAACTCCTTCTACACCGGAGGTGCCTACTACTACGTGCAGCCGCTGACGACGACCAGGAGTAGTTTAGGAGGATCCCAGGCAGGAGGCCTGCGCCTCTTTCGATCTGTATCCCAGTTTGTGCTAGCCTTCTTAAGGCAAACTTGTTTAACTTATGTTTGTACTCAGATATTGTTGCTTTCGCTGACTCGTCTATGATCGAGCACTTGTATTCGAGCCCTCGAGGCCCCTGGCTTGTATTGTGATGCTTGTATGACTTATTTCTGTTTTAGAGTTGTGTTGTGATATCTTTCCGTGAGACCCTGATCTTGATCGTACATATTTGCGTGCATGATTAGTGTACGATTGAATCGGGGGCGTCACACCACTAGTGAAACCTATGCCCCCCGGGTCTATTCTTCATCATATTAATCTTCCAACACTTAGCTATTTCTATTGCCTTTTATTTTACTTTGCATCTTTATTTCTCTTTATCATAAAAATAATAAAATATTATCTTATCATATCTATTAGATCTCACTCTCGTAAGTGACCGTGAAGGGATTGACAACCCCTTTATCACGTTGGTTGCGAGGTTCTTATTTGTTTGTGTAGGTGCGCGGGACTTGAGCGTGGTGGTCTCCTACTGGATTGATACCTTGGTTCTGAAAAACTGAGGGAAATACTTACGCTACTTTACTGCAGTGCTCAAGAGGTAGCAAGAAGGATTTCTGGCGCCGTTGCCGGGGAGATTCGCGCCAAGTCAAGTGAAGACATACCAAGTACCCATCACAAACTCTTATCCCTCGCATTACATTATTTTCCATTTGCCTCTCGTTTTCCTCTCCCCCACTTCACCCTTGCTGTTTTATTCGCCCTCTCTTTTCCGTTCGCCTCTTCTTCGCTTGCTTCTTGTTTGCTCGTGCGTTGGATTGCTTGCTTACCACTATGGCTCAAGACAATACTAAATTCTGTGACTTTACCAATACCAACAACAATGATTTTCTTAGCACTCCGATTGCTCCTCTTACCGATACTAAGTCTTGTGAAATTAATACTGCTTTGTTGAATCTTGTCAATTCACCGGCCTTCCTAGTGAAGATGCCGCTACCCATCTAAATAGCTTCGTTGATTTGTGTGATATGCAAAAGAAGAAAGATGTGGACAATGATATTGTTAAATTGAAACTATTTCCTTTCTCACTTAGAGATCGTGCTAAAGTTTGGTTTCGTCTTTGCCTAATAATAGTATTGATTAATGGAATAAGTGCAAAGATGCTTTTATCTCTAAGTATTTTCCTCCCACTAAGATCATCTCTCTTAGAAACGACATTATGAATTTTAAGCAACTTGATCATGAAGATGTTGCACAATCTTGGGAGAGAATGAAACTAATGATACGTAATTGCCCTACTCATGGTTTGAACTTGTGGATAATTATACGAAAAAATTATGTCGGATTGAATTTTGCTTCTAGGAATCTTTTGGATTCGGCCGCGGGAGGCATTTTTATGGAAATCACTTTAGGAGAAGCTACTAAACTCCTAGATTATATTATGGTTAATTATTCTCAATGGCATACCGAAAGATCCACTAATAAAAAAGTGCATGTGATAAAAGAAATTAATGTTTTGAGTGGAAAGATGGATGAACTTATGAAATTATTTGCTTCTAAGAGTGTTTTTCTGATCCTAATGATATGCCTTTGTCTACTTTGATTGAGAATAATAATGGATCTATGAATGTGAATTTTATTGGTAGGAATAATTTTGGTAACAACGCGTATAGAGGAAACTTTAATCCTGGACCGTATCCTAGAAATTCCTCTAATAATTATGGTAATTCCTACAACAACGCTTATGGAAATTTTAATAAGATGCCCTCTGAATTTGAGACTAGTGTTAAAGAATTTATGAATTCGCAAAAGAATTTCAATGCTTTGCTTGAAGAAAAGTTGCCTAAGATTGATGGATTGGCTAGGAACGTTTATAGAATTTCTCTTGATGTTGATTCTTTAAAACTTAGATCTATCCCACCTAAGCATGATATCAATGAGTCTCTTAAAACCATGAGAATTTCCATTGATGAGTGCACAGAAAGAACCGCTAGGATTCATGCTAAGAAATATTGCTTTGTGAAGGCGTGTTCTTCTAGTTTTTATGACAATAAAGATGAAGATCTAAAAGTTATTGATGTGTCCCCTATTAAATCTTTGTTTTGCAATATGAATCTTGTTAACGATGGGACTGAATATGATCCACCTTTACTTAGAAGGCGTTCCAAAAATTCGGAGTTTTTAGATCTTGATGCTAAAATTGGTAAAGGATTGAAGAAGTTAAAACTGTAGATAGCAATGAACCCACTATTTTGGATTTCAAGGAATTTAATTATGATAATTGCTCTTTGATAGATTGTATTTCCTTGTTGTAATCTATGCTAAATTCTCCACATGCTTATAGTCAAAATAAAGCTTTTACCAAACATATCATTGATGCTTTGATGCAATCTTATGAAGAAAAACTTGAGTTGGAAGTTTCTATCCCTAGAAAACTTTATGATGAATGGGAACCTGCTATTAAAATTAAAATTAAAGATCATGAATGCTATACTTTATGTGATTTGGGTGCTAGTGTTTCCACGATTCCAAAAACTTTGTGTGATTTGTTAGGTTTCCGTGAATTTGATGATTGCTCTTTAAACTTACACCTTGCGGATTCCACTATTAAAAACCTATGGGATGAATTAATGATATTCTTATTGTTGCAAATAGGAATTATGTGCCCGTAGATTTTATTGTTCTTGATATAGATTGCAATCCTTCATGTCCTATTATTCTTGGTAGACCTTTCCTTAGAACGATTGGTGCAATCATTGATATGAAGGAAGGGAATATTAGATTCCAATTTCCATTAAGGAAAGCCATCGAACACTTCCCTAGAAAGAAAATTAAATTACCTTATGAATCTATTATGAGAGCCACTTATGGATTGCCTACCAAAGATGGCAATACCTAGATCTATCCGTGTTTTTATTCCTAGCTAGGGGCGTTAAACGATAGCGCTTGTTGGGAGGCAACCCAATTTTATTTTTATTTTTTTGCTTTTTGCTTCTGTTTAGGAATAAATCTTTGATCTAGCCTCTGGTTAGATTTGTTTTTATGTTTTAACTAGCACAAATTCCCGTGCGTTGCAACGGGAGAAAAGAAATCACACACTCTAACCCTAATAAGCATTGTTCAAGGACCCCTCCTCCTCGGTCCACGTCATCTATTTGAACACGACAACCCACAAGTGATAACACTTATCCTCCGTCCCACCCTCGCCAATGATGGTCGCAGTGTCCAGCTAATTAGAACATGTCTAGACATGGTCAATCCCGAGGCGATGAAGTCAATCACCTCTTGGCACACCTTTTCTTGAACTGCACCTGCAAAAGAAAATGTTTGAAGTAAACTCTCGGGCTGGACATGAAGGCCACCCTTCCTGAGTCCCTCTCCACACACAATACATGTCCTCTGCAGATGGTCCATACACCATCCCTCATAGTGCCCCTCACTTTTGAATATGGAGAGAGGGAAGGTCCTACACATGTACCGGCATGTCTCCTCCACACCACAGTATGGTGTAAAAGTGTATGCATAATAATTAGTTATTTTGTCTCTGAAAATGCACACTACATGTCGTCTAGCTTACAGAAGGTAAATTACAACAGTGGTAAAATTTAGAGACAACTATTTACAACCCATCTCACATCAAAGTGATATAATCAGATGTAAGGAAACCTCCTTTTCAAAAACATTGTATAGAGTATGCTGTTTATAAATATTATAGAGTTTAAAAATATGTAAACTGGATTTAGCAAATTGAAAGGAAATTATGCACTGTAATTTTACGTCCAAATTAGACGGTTCCATCAATATATAAAAATATAGTGCCAAAATAAACTATACATTTTACCTATAGCTGTGAGGAACCTATGTACCTCTCTGTAGCGCACTATAGCATCACATAAAGCCTACCCAACAGCAAACGAACTAACTTTTACTTGTCAAAATTATATCATAGATGAATCCCCAGCTTCACCTATAAATCAAAACGGGAGCTTTAAGCATATATGCCATAATACCACAGCAGCCCACGCTCCGTGCCGGTTAGTAATAGGAGCCCATGCATCCATACAGTATGTGGCAGCGGCGAGGCGCTCGTCCAAGGCTAGCCGTCAATGGCACTACATCCATGGCAAGACGGCCCGACGACCAAAACAGCAACGTTCTTTTCTCCTTCCCTGGCTTGTCCTGGGCGTCATCATCAGCGAACGGCGAACACGATTGGCACGTTCACAGCCTAGCTGCAGAATTCAAGGTCATGGCCGAAAGCGGTTTCAGGGAACGCAGAGGGCGGGCGTAACTGATTGTTGGTTTTTAGTCTGCGAGTGTACTAACATATGCTGCATATAGTTCTGAAAAACGTGTGCTGCAAATTATTTCCGGTTCTCTTTTCTGAAACTTTGTAATTTAAATAACTTCTGTAAAACTATATTTGAATCTCTTCACATGGATATAGGATCTAATCCTAGGTGTGTGTATACGAGCACATCATAAATGTTGCAAGTTAAGTACTGTACTAATTAAGTCGATCACACAAACCTCTTGGTCCCAGTTGACTCTTCCGGCAGTTCCCCAAGCAGGGAAAATGAAGCTATCGATGTATTTGTTGCAACCTCTCCAGTACTTTATGTTGCAGCAGCCCTGGCAATCAGCCCAGTCCCCAGACTGTCGTAGCCCCTAGCACTAACCGTTGTTGCCTCCGCTGCACTCTCCATCTCTGATTCATAGGGTGACTATGGGCCGGCCCTGTCTGCCACTGCCCCATTGATATTGAATTATACATGCAAGGCATTAACAACCCCATGGAAACATTGCACGCACTTGGCGGACCCGTCGCATGCATTTGCGACCCCTGCGTCTTCCGTGTCGCGGGTGCATCGTCCACGTCGCCGTGGAGCCCGTGCTAGCTAGGGATGCGTCCTCCGCGTCGTTTGTGTTGCATCTGCATCGTCCGCATCATTGTGGTGCCCGTGCTAGCTATGGCTGAGTCCTCCACGTCGTCCGTCTCGCTTTATCCTTCTTGCTTCATCCCTGTCGTACCCATGCTAGCTAGGATTGCATCCCCTGCGTCGTCCTTCTTGCATTGTCCGTGTCGCCGTGGTGCCCGTGCTAGCTAGGGCTGCGTCCTCCACGTCATCTATGCTGCGACGTCCTTCTTGCATAGTCCTTGTGGTGACCGTGCTAGCTAAGGATGTGTCCTCCACGCGTGTCGTGCTTCTTGCGTACTCAGAATCTGAAGAGGTCAAGGAGGTTGGAGAACAAGAGCCATTGGATCAGGGCATCTAGGGCTCGATCGAAGGGAAGGAGAGACCGCATTATCTTCCTTCCTTTGGAGACGTGCATACGTGGGTTTCAGTCATCGGGAGAGGAGAGATGATCATGAGAATGATAGGGCTCACTGGGCTTGGGTTGATCCACTTGGGCCCAACCAGATGAGATCGCTCTATCGCGAGAGAGGATGGATCGATCATCAATCATAGGAGCTTGAAGAAAAGAGGTGGAATAGGAAACCTTACCTTGAGAGAAAAAAAGAGGAATCTTCCTTCTTTTAAATCTCAACCGTCGATCTTTCAAGTTAACATAAAATTAACGGAGATAAAGGGATGACGTATGGAGAACTATGAAAGATTCCGTCCTTTATTATTAGGTAAAGATTAGTGTTTGTGCTGAAAATTCCAGAAACTTCCTGTTCACGAAAGATTAGTGTCAATCCTATAGGATCTTCTTGGGTGATAGTTATTTGATCTTGCTGAAAATTCCAGAAACATTCTGTTCACAAAAAAAAATTATTAAAAATTACCAGAATGTAATATAATATTGATTACAATTGAAGCAGATCAATAAACAAATTATTTAGGTCGTCCTATTTTGGCTCAATTTTTAGAGTTCCAGAAATTTGCGTTAGTTACATATTATTACAGACTGTTCTGTCTTTGACAGATTCTGTTTTTCGTGTGTTGTTTGCTTATTTTGATGAATCTATGGCTAGTTAAATAGTTTATAAACCATATAGAAGTTGGAATACAGTAGGTTTAACACCAATATAAATAAATAGTGAGTTCATTACAATACCTTGAAGTGATGTTTTGTTTTCTTTCGCTAACGGAGCTCATGAGATTTTTTGTTAAGTTTTGTGTTGTGAAGTTTTCAAATTTTGGTTAAAGATTTGATGAAGTATGGAACAAGGAGTGGCAAGAGCCTATGCTTGGGGATGCCCATGGCACCCCAAGATAATCTAAGGACACCTAAAAGCCAAAGCTTGGGGATGCCCCGGAAGGCATCCCCTCTTTCGTCCTCATCCATCGGTAAATTTACTTGGAGCTATAGTTTTATTCACCACATGATATGTGTTTTGCTTGGAGCGTCTTGTAGTACTTGAGTCTTTATTTGTTAGTTTTCCACAATCATCCTTGCTGTACACACCTTTTGAGAGAGACACACTTGATTCAGAATTTGTTAGAATACTCTATGTGCTTCACTTGTATCTTTTGAGCTATATAGTTTTTGCTCTAGTGCTTCACTTATATCTTTTAGAGCACGGTGGTGGATTTGTTTTATAGAAACTATTGTTATCTCATGCTTCACTTAGATTATTTTGAGAGGCCTACAAAATAGCGTGGTAATTTGCTTTAATTATGATAGGCATTCAAGATTAGTAAAGAAAAATTTTCTTATGAGTGTGTTGAATACTATGAGACGTTTGATGCTTGATAATTGTTTTGAGATATGAATATGGTAATATTAGAGTCATGCTAGTTGAGTAGTTTTGAATTTGAGAAATACTTGTGTTAAAGTTTGTGATTCCCGTAGCATGCACGTATGGTGAACCGTTAGGTGATGAAGTCAGAGCACGATTTATTTATTGATTGTCTTCCTTATGAGTGGCGGTCAGGGACGAGCGATGGTCTTTTCCTACCAATCTATCCCCCTAGGAGCATGTAATACTTTGTTTCGATAACTAATAAATTTTTGCAACAAGTATATGAGTTCTTTATGACTAATGTTGAGTCCATGGATTATACGCACTCTCATCCTTCCACCATTGCTAGTCTCTCTAATACCGCGCACTTTCCGCGGGTAACATAAACCCACCATATACCTTCCTCAAAACAGCCACCATACCTACCTATCATGGCATTTCCATAGCCATTCCGAGATATATTGCCATGCAACTTACCACCATTCCATTTATTATGACACGCTCCATCATTGTCATATTGCTTTGCATGATCATGTAGTTGACATTGTATTTGTGGCAAAGCCACTTTTCATAATTGTTTCATACATGTCACTCTTGATTCATTGCATATCCCGGTACTCTGCTGGAGGCATTCAAATAGAGTCATATTGTTGTTATAAGTATTGAGTTGTAATTCTTGAGTTGTAATAGAATAAAAGTGTGATGATCATCATTATTAGAGCATTGTCCCAAGTGAGGAAAGGATGATGGAGACTATGATTCCCCCATAAGTCGGGATGAGACTCCGGACTAAAAAAAGAGAAAGGCCATAAAAAAGGAGAAAGGCCACAAATAAAAAATGAGAGAAAAAGAGAGAAGGGACAATGCTACTATCCTTTTACCACACTTGTGCTCCAAAAGTAGCACCATGATCTTCATGATAGAGAGTCTCTTATGTTGCCACTTTCATATACTAGTGGGAAATTTTCATTATAGAACTTGGCTTGTAGATTCCAATGATGGGCTTCCTCAAAATGCCCTAGGTCTTTGTGAGCAAGCGAGTTGGATGCACACCATCTTAGTTTCTTTTGTTGAGCTTTCATATACTTATAGCTCTAGTGCATCTGTTGCATGGCAATCCCTACTCACTCACATTGATATTTATTGATGGGCATCTCCATAGCCCGTTGATATGCCTAGTTGATGTGAGACTATCTTCTCCTCTTTTGTCTTCTCCACAACCACCATTCTATTCCACATATAGTGCTATGTCCATGGCTCATGCTCATGTATTGCGTGAAGATTGAAAAGGTTTGTGAACACCAAAAGTATGAAACAATTGCTTGGCTTGTCATCGGGGGTGTGCATGATTAAATACTTTGTGTGATGAACATAGAGCGTAGCTAGACTATATGATTTTGTAGGGATAACTTTCTTTGGCCATGTTATTTTGAGAAGACATAATTACTTAGTTAGTATGCTTGAAGTATTATTATTTTTATGTCAATATTAAAATTTTGTGTTGAATCTTTCGGATCTAAACATTCATACCACAATTAAGAGAATTACATTGAAAATTATGCCAAGTAGCATTCCACATCAAAAATTCTATTTTTATCATTTACCTACTCAAGGACGAGCGGGAATTAAGCTTGGGGGTGCTTGATACGTCTCCAACGTATCTATAATTTTTTATTGTTCCATGCTATATTATATTCTGTTTTGGATGTTTAATGGGCTTTATTATACACTTTTATATTATTTTTGGGACTAACCTCTTAACCGGAGGCCCAGCCCAAATTGTTGTTTTTTGCCTATTTCAGTGTTTCGCAGAAAAAGAATATCAAACGGAGTCCAAACCGAATGAAACCTTCGCGAATGTGATTTTCGGAACAAACGTGATCCAGAGGACTTGGAGTCTACGTCATGATATCAACCAGGAGAGCACGAGGCTGGGGGCGCGCCTACCCCCCCAGGAGCGCCCTCCACCCTCGTGGGGCCCACATTGCTCAACTGACGTACTTCTTCATCCTATATATACCTATGTACCCCGAAACCAACAGAGGCATCCATGAAAACTTAATTCCACTGCCGCAACCTTTTGTACCCGTGAGATCCCATCTTGGGGCCTTTTCCGGCGCCCTTCCAGAGGGGGCATTGATCACGGAGGGCTTCTACATCAACACCATAGCCTCTCCGGTGATGTGTGAGTAGTTTACCTCAGACCTTCGGGTCCGTAGTTATTAGCTAGATGGCTTCTTCTCTCTCTTTGGATCTCAATACAAAGTTCTCCATGATTCTCGTGGAGATTTATTCGATGTAATCTTCTTTTGCGGTGTGTTTGTCGGGACCGATGAATTGTGGGCTTATGATCAAGTTTATCTATGAACAATATTTGAATCTTCTCTGAATTCTTTTATGTATGATTGGTTATCTTTGCAAGTCTCTTCGAATTATCAGTTTGGTTTGGCCTACTGGATTGATCTTTCTTGCAATGGGAGAAGTGCTTAGCTTTGGGTTCAATCTTGCGGTGCTCGATCCCAGTGACAGAAAGGGAAACGACACGTATTGTATTGTTGCCATCGAGGATAACAAGATGGGGTTTATATCATATTGCGTGAGTTTATCCCTCTACATCATGTCATCTTTCTTAAAGCATTACTCCGTTCTTATGAACTTAATACTCTAGATGCATGCTGGATAGCGGTCGATGTGTGGAGTAATAGTAGTAGATGCAGGCAGGAGTCGGTCTACTTGTCACGGACGTGATGCCTATATACATGATCATACCTACATATTCTCATAACTATGCTCAATTCTATCAATTGCTCGACAGTAATTTGTTCACCCACCGTAATACTTACGCTCTTGAGAGAAGCCACTAGTGAAACCTATGACCCCCGGGTCTATTCTTCATCATATTAATCTTCCAACACTTAGCTATTTCTATTGGATTTTATTTTACTTTACATCTTTATTTCTATTTATCATAAAAATACCAAAAATATTATCTTATCATATCTATCAGATCTCACTCTCATAAGTGACCGTGAAGGGATTGACAACCCCTTTATCGTGTTGGTTGCGAGGTTCTTATTTGTTTGTGTAGGTGCGCGGGACTTGAGCGTGGTCTCCTACTGGATTGATACCTTGGTTCTCAAAAACTGAGGGAAATACTTACGCTACTTTACTGCATCAACCTTTCCTCTTTAAGGGAAAAACCAACGCAGTGCTCAAGAGGTAGCAAACGACGATGAAGCGGGACTCCATAGCACAGGGACACCGATGTGGACACGATCTAGACTCGGACAGCACTTTGTTCCAACGAGACTTTCCTGAAAGCTGGCATGACACGCCAGGTCAGTACATTGAATGTACTTGCAAGCTCACAACAAGCATAAACATAATGACAAACAATATCATGATAATTAACCAAGTGAATCATTATTGCAAAATCATACTAGAAATGCGGTGATCATGATATCATGACTCAAGTCCCTCGGACTTGCTTACCAAACGGTGATCTCTCTCGGATCACAAGCAGACCAACATCTTGGCCTTTAATCGGGTTAGCTCGTAACCAAACGGTGATCTTTCTCGGATCACAAACTGACCAACAACTTGGTCCTTAATCGGGTTACCTCGTAACCAAACGGTGATCTTTCTCGGATCACAGACGGAACAACAACTTGGCCTCCATCAACCAACTAGTTTCTCAACCATCCTCTTTCCAACAGTGCAAAGTTATTATCTTAGTGTGCAACATTATCTAAACGTTGACCCATGGTGTGACCTACTTTCGAGCGTGCCCGTAACCGTGGACTCGGCTATCGATAGATTAAATACACTCCGCAGAGGTAGAGCACTGTACCCACACCACGGAACCCATGGCCTCGCACTCCCATTCGGGTGGACCAACGGCATTCCGACAGAACCCCTCTATTGCCATGACACTCTCCCGACCACCCCGACTCCCCATTGGGCTAAGTCCTGGGTGGCCCGGTGTCTACCAAAGACACCAACAGCCACCATCATGGCAAACGGCCACCATCGTGGCAAACATAAACGGTCCCAAAAGGGGACAAGGTACCATAACAACAACGGGCACACAAGGTTATTTCTGCTTACCGGGCCAGGGTAACGCATGCCCATAACCTTCCCTCATTGGAGGCACCGACCAGAGGCATGACAATAGACCGAATCAAGGCCTTCCCATAAAGGCAAATGTGGTTGCACTGGAAAAAACTCGATTCAGTGGCACCATGACCCGATCAACGATATGTTCAAGTTGAGTTATTATCAGGTTCAACTTAAAGTAAAAGTAATCGGTGTCATGATATGTCATGCAAATGCAATCATAAAGCATGCATCACTTATCATTTGAACAATAACGGGTCAACTATATCAAGCACTAACCATACATACCAGGAACTCATAACACTTTTCTGGTTATGATTATTCAGCAAGCTAACCATGAAAATATCTTAGCATAATTATTTTCTCGGAAAGGACCTCTCCAGCAGTGGTAGAGAGCGGAGGTTGCCAGAGTTGGGGATGACGGCGACTAGAGGCTGCACCAGTAGCTCCAACCAGGTCAGACAACACCACTGAAGCACGGCGGAGGCTCTGGAAGAGTGGCCCGAGCCTGGGAGGGGTTGGAGCTGTGGAGACGACCCGAGGGGATCACCGGCGAGCTCGAGCTCAGGAACGGCGGCCCGAGGCCTGCCCGGCTGGGCTATGGCTTCCTACGGTCTTGTGGAGTGTGTGTGGTGAGTCGGTGATTCTCGAGAGGGCTGAGGAGGGCTGCATTTATAGGCGAATGAGAGGAGGTGATCGGGCTCCGCTGGAGGACACCTGGACACGGCGCCCGGTGATGAACGGCGTCAGTGAGCGAGGGGGAAGGCGACGCAGCTCACGCAGGCACTATGGGTGGGCGGCGATGAGCATAGGATCGAGGGGGTTGGCGACGAACACAGTGTGCGATGCACTGTGCGATTGGCCGGACCGCACCCGTGCTCGCTGCGGCGAGCTCCGGCGTCGGCGAGCGCCAGGGGGAGTTAAGGGAGTAGAGACAGGGATGGTGGCGAGGTTTGGCGAGGTGCGGCAGCCTGGAAAGCGAGCACGCGATGCACAGAGTGCTCGGCGGCACCCAGAGTGCGTCGGTTAGTCGGCTGGCACCATGCACACGCGTGGTCACCGCGTGCACTTCGCATAGCGCCACGGCTGGCCCCGATTTCATGTCTGGCGTGTAGTCCTTAGTGTTTAGGGTTGAGCCAATGCTTTGAGTCGAGCTTAGGTGCTGTAAGATGGAGTGTTACTTCATGGTAAGTTTCAGGATAGTAACTTTGAGAGTTAACTGTGGTCAATCTACTAGGAGTTGGGAGCTGAGCTTTGGAGGTTAGTAGTCATCTAGGAAGGTAGTGATGCACAAGAAATTTCAGCAGCATTGGAGCAAGTAAAATGGTAGTTGCTGTAGAAACTACCATTTATGTCCAGAAAAGAAAATATTTTCTATAGCAAAAATATTCCAAAAAGTGATGCAATATTTTTGCTCAGAAAGGTGCCCTAGTGTCCAAAGAATATTTGGGAATTTTCTCAGATTTTTGTGGGCAAGAAAAATTGGGGTTGCTTTGGAGCACAAGTGGCTGGTTAGGGTTTTAGAGGAGAAAATGAATATTTTTCATTTAAGAAAAATATTCATAATATTATTTTGAGGTTGACCAGAGAAGAAATGATGGCTAGAGAGAGAAATGAGTCACTTGGGTGAAAGTCAAGGTGGTGCCAAAGTGTTTAAGTCAAACCGAAGTCATTCAAAACTCCAAATTCAAATCAAAACAAAATAAAAAAATCAGAAAAGAAGAGACGGCAAAAACCAGGCTGTCACAACCGACATGCTTCAAGATAGCATTGAGATGGTCATTGGGTAAAGATCAGACTTTGGATTCACAAAGGATCCATCAGGAACAACTTATAGAATAAGTCTTACAAATTCCTCATGGAAGAATGGCTGACCTTGATAAGAGGATACGTATACTATAACAATAGGTCTTCTGGCCAGGGGTGCTAAGCAAAGACACCGCCTTACCAGGTTATGTAGAGACCAATGTTATAACTCTTGGAAATATGTCCCAACCATCATATCTGACCGAGATCCAGATCCAATAGGTGTCAGGGTACCTCAGACTTAGGATGCTTGAGAAGAAAAAGGCGCAACTTAATTTGATGAGATGGCATTGCAAGATTCTCGGGAAATGAACTATGGAAGCGAGTTCCGAATCAAGAGTTCGTCATTAAACCAAGGAGATGATGAGGAGGTGGCTGATGGACTCAGAGACAATTCATCGACATTAACAAAAGATGGATTTCCACAATTATGTGAACTAGTCGTCAACCCGTGCATTTGCACGGGCTAGTAATCTTTTTTATTCAATCTATATTAGGAATAAATATATTTTCTAATACGAAACACTATAATTGAGACGTTTGTGAAGCATATACATTTAGAAATATGGAGATTACTAAAGAAGCTATGCATATCAGTTAGATGAAATCATAATCTAATGCCACAAAACTAATGTATTTTCTAATAATATGGTATCACATTATATTGCTCAAAGCTCAGTCCATCAAGATGCAATCGTCTGTGAAAATTTTCTCAAATCGTTTGCAATCGCTTGTTTTCACCTATGTACTCAACGTCTTTTAATATTCTACTCAAATGATGATACTGTTTTCACTGCCCGGTAACTAATTAGCATTTGGTCGAACTTCTCCTAAGAATACATAGAATTTATAACCTTGTATATGCTTATATTCCAAAAAGTATTTAATATACCTAGGTGTCTCAAAAGAATGGTTAGTTCTAGAAATCCATGTTGACTAATGACTGAGAAATTTGAATGTGAAATATTATGCCAAAGAGCAGAAGATATAGGTGCCTTGATCAAAATGTAGAGTTACAGAAAGAATAACTTATGAACACTTCATAAAAACAAACCACGACGATCAAGGATCCAGCAGCAGTGTTGAACTTTGGCAATATGAAGAAAATAAGACACTCTGGAGCCGGTTAGAAGTAGGAATCAAAATGATTTACAGGATTGACGAACCCTCTAGACATATAAACTAATGGATTCCGATGAAACTATAATAAATCATCAGAGGATGGAAGAAAAACAGTATGGTAGTTTCATTTGTTAAGAATTGTACGTTTGCAATCTAAAAGCAACGTCATAATAGTGCTTTCGAATTTGCCAGAAAAATACTACTTTTGTTGTTTGAAAGGTTCCATCGAGGGAAGAGATAAGAGAGATATATAGAAATTTCACAATCAGTAGCCATACACCATGATACCGGACATAGGAAAATTGCATGCTATTGGAAAAAATTAGTGACACGTATCAGCTTAGCAGCTCCTCACCCACATGCAAGAAAACGAATGAAATAGGGCCAGTGTAATTTTTGAATATCTATGCTCGGTCAAAGAGAGCTTACTGAGGCACCCATCAGTGAAATTAGGTTGAGAATAGTATTGTCAAAATATTAGAGTGCCACATCGAGGTTCATACACAGAATAGGAACCTGCAACAACAACGTGTTCCTGCGTACTATCTCAAACAGGCTATTTCCAAACCCACCTTAAAATAATTGGTTCGTGTGATTTAGCCAGTTTGATTCACATGCGTACCATGTAAGTTATATTATTTCTCATGCAGTTAATTAAGAAAGACGTAAGAATTTAATATGATTCAAGTGATGTAATATCAAAGGAAGGGACCAAGTGATGTTTAGCGTTTACGGAATTAGGTGTATACTACTGCCACCAAACAAAAGTAAATTCACCATGTCCCAGTTCAGAAATTAATAATGGTACTGACAAAAAACATATCAGCACATAATTGAGTTTTGAACCATCTCCTAATGAAGTGATAATTAGACAATGCACATCCTTGTGAAGCAGTTCCAAGCGAGCTGTGTGTTTTACGTACATAGCTAGAAGAAAATAATTCAGAATTAGGGACATGAGCTTGTTCTGCTTGTTCTGCTTGTTCTCGTCAAAATCTCGTCAGGGGATACAAAATAAATTCTGAAGAAAATCTTTTTGTGGCAAATCTTTTTTTGTAAAGCACACAGCTCGCTTGGAACTGCTTGTGTGTTTTTCAGAATCAGTACAAATATAAATTCTGAAGATAATCTTTTTGTGGCAAGATTTTTTTTTGTATCCCTGATTCTTGTAGACGTGAGCTAGTTCTGCTTGTTCTCGAAAAAATATCGTCTCCTTCAGTTCCTTGTCCATCACCATGGCGACCACAGGCATGTATGCACCACATAGAAAAAATTACCAAGAAATTGTTTGCTAGGGCACATCACTGCATGCCATTAGAGCTAATGTTTAATCCACATACTTGTATTTGTAGAACTATGTTTGGGCCAGCGAGCTCATCACCTGATAGGGAGTCGGCGTTTCACTGCGGCATGGCTGTTTGCAAATTCCAACGATTGGCTGGAATAACCATGGCAGAGCGTGCTTGGAACAGATAGAATCAGAGCTTCACCTAAGGAGAGGAGAAGAGCTGGGATCATCTCAGTACGCATGGGACATGTCTGGATAGGCGAGCTGGTCACCTGAGAGCGAGTCGGTGTTTGCACTGCAGCACGGCTGTGTGCTGGAACACATGTATTGTGTTTGAAAATTCCAATGATCGGCTTGAATAACCATGGCAGCACATGCTTGGAACGGATTGGATTGGAGCTTCACCTAGGGAGAGAAGAAGAGCTGGGATCATCTCAGTAACCACGGTTCTGAGGCTGGGGCACATGAACCTAGGTTACCGAGAGCCTGATTGTGCGTCGTGTGATGCAAGGACTCGATCCAGCAGCTCGGTAGCTTCGTCGATCAACTCCCAATTAATCCCAGCACTCGCTTCATTGTCAAGGTTGGGCCTTCAGCCTGAAAGAGATGGTGTGGTGTTTCCATGGGATAAGAGAGAGACGATATCCAAGCTGCAAGATTGCTTCGGAAGCGGAAGATGCCATGGAGTATAATACGTAGAGATTTCTTCAGATTGTTGATCTTGACTAATAAGAAGGAAGAGGTCGTGGAGTATTGTTATAGATTGCTTCAGGTTGTAGATTTTCTGGAAAAGGAGAAGATGCCGTACGTGGAGCTTTTTCAACAGGGAGAAGATGTAGTGGAGTTTTAGATAGATTGAGACTCCTTCTATTTTCAAACGTGAAAAGAGATTGAGTTAGAATTTTTTTTCCTACTTAAATTTTAACTACCAAGAGAGGATTTTTGGCTCGTGGGATACATTGAGATTCCTTCTATTTTGAACTGCGCAAAGAGATTGAGTTATTTTTTTCCTACTTCTATTTTTACAACCGATAAAGGATTTTGGGCCTTCTTGATCATTTTTTGTCCCTGGAATTTGTAGATTGATCTACACCGTAATAATTTGGTCCCACCAGATGAACGGCTCCTAATTTCTAATTAACGTGGGAATTATTAGGGAGTCTGTAATTAGTATAGGTATAGACAAGGAGATACCATTTGTCAGATCAAATGGTATAATGATGTATGCTCGAGGAAAACATACACAATTAAACATTGGTTGAAAGGTGCACCCATAATATGGCCTTAGGTAATATGATCAATGTTTAGAATGGTGATTCAATAAACAATACACAAAGACTGAAACTATCATTCATTAACTTACAAGCAATAAGGTTGCTAGAAGTTCTGAATTTTACCCCTCACGGTCTATTTGTCGGTATTCCGGTTAGAAACAACACGGAGACCAAGAAATGAATGGAGACGGCGATAAGTATTACTATATCAAGAATTTCTTAAGACGTGGTGAAATTCTAACAACATTCTTGACATAAAAGGTGGTAACACTCCAAGGTGGAACATAATACAAGCTAGATAGCAAGTTGCATCCATAACATGAACAAGTTTGTGATGAAAGGAAGGTAAGGATGTTTTCGATGGTAACTCAAATTACCAAGGGACGAGGATGGCACTTATCATCAAGAATTCGATTAATAACCCGGAAGGAGTCAAAATGTTGATGATGATCACGACAAATTTTGTCGAGAGGCTCCACGAAGAAGCAATCAAACAACGGCTGCATCAAGCAACAGGACTGATCCAGCAAAAGATTATTGGGACCACATATACGACACAAACTCGAAATCAAGCTTGCTGTCCAAGGCGAAATGATATGATGAGGAAACTCAACGTCAGCTTAGCTCATCATCATAAATTGTGCTCCGGGAAGGACCAGGTAGCACAGTTCAAAGTTTGCCTGATAGTGATATAGCCGATAAGGCTAGGAATGACTTGAAGGATCATTAAACTCCTAAGCAATGAAAATTACTTGGAGTTATTGAATCGGAGTGTGGAACTGATTCACTTATTGGTGTTCTCGAGTGACTAATAACTCAGAACCTGGGGGAAGCTGAAATCGGTGAGAAGCAATACTAGATGAAGACTCGCGGGAAGCAACACAGTTCTTGAGATACCAGAGGGTAATACTCGAGGAAGATCAAAATAGAGGTTGTGGAGATGTATCGATCAACAGATGACAAGTGCTTTAACTTGTCTGAGAAATGGAATCAAGGAGAAAATGTGGTCGGAACCACGATTGCAAAGGATCAATACACAGATACCAGACAATATCATAACAAGGAAATAATTATTATTACAAGAAGCTTCTAAGATAGGATCTACATCGTGTCCATAGGCATGAACACAAAGTTCAAGGTTGACTCCCACTTCTCCAATGCATAACCTTTCATTCACTTCTCATTTTTCGAAGAAGTTGTAATGTTTAAATTTTATCTAGCAAAACACCATAAGAGTATGACTCATGATAGCTCTCGGGTTTACCCGGATCTGGGAAGGCATAGGTTCAACCCTTAGGGGCATATTGGGAACATATACCACAAACTTCAATAGTAAATAACACAAGCTCGATAGTAGAGCATGGGTGACAAAAGCAGAGGATACAATCTACCGAAGGCATTATGTATCAGGGAAAGAACTTCTTGAGGTTTTTGTATACGAAGGACACTGTCGGATGATATTTCAACAAAGGATCCGACGGTCCATAGCAGAGCTGATGTGAGTATCGGCACACAACCAGAGGAAGAAACAATGCGAAGGCATTGGATTATAGAAGCAATTGACTAATTCAAAGCTCACATGTAAAGGAACTATGATTTCTAAATCAAAGGATCAGAAGCAAACGCTCTGATTAAGCATGGATAAGTTGAGGAAGCTTAGGGGTAAAATCGACAACAATTTGATTGGTCGAGATCCAGCTCATGTTTAAAATGACGTCTGAGCCGAAAGAATGAATTCTAGGATCTGATTCAGGATTGCGAGCATTCTCATCTTATTGAATCAATGGACTCAAAATGATAGTGACAAAAGATGCCAATAAGATTACTGTACTTATGGTATTAACCATAACGCAAGCAAGCAAGAATTTCAAGGGCAATAGGCTGCTGAGGATTTTTGGAAGATCGAATGGTACTTCAAAGACTTTTGTGAAACACATGAACAACTGGGGATGAGCAGATACTCAATAAGTGCGAGGAATTATCCGTAGGGGTATTAATGCGGAAAGCAGTAGGCACAAATGATTCTCGAAATATCGGAAAAAAATTCAGGGCATCAAGTAATAACAAGGGCAACTGGGAACGAAGGTATGAACGACATCCATAAGGATTTATCGGTGGTAGGGAATTGCAAAAGCAACGGGCACAAACTCTCGAGAGAACATCGGAGAGTATCTTCAAAATCCTTTGATGCACCAAGTAATCATCTGGAGTGAGGGGCTCTCCGGGACGAAGTAATTACGAGAACCTAGAATCAGAGTTAGTAAAATCATTTAACCCAAATAGAAGAGAGATCAGAGTCCCAGAGTATAGACAAGGAATAAAAGATCCGAATACCACCCAATGGCGATGTGGGCCCGTAAGCCGCACAGCCATGTTAGTAAAAGTTTTGCAATGACAAGACTAAACTTCAGCCAAGGAGTTTGGAAGGGGGATTCCTATAGAGGAAATATGGTTTTGTGGTGCTCCTGGATGTTTTCGAGGTATATGGGTATATATAGGCGAAAGAAGTAGGTTGGTGGAGCCATGAGGGGCCCACGAGGGTGGGGGCGCGCCCTCCTACCTCGTGGCCGCCTCGTTGCTTCCTTGACGTCCACTCCAAGTCTCCTGGATTGCGTTTGTTCCAAAAATGACTCTCCCGAAGGTTTCATTCCGTTTGGATTCCGTTTGATATTCCTTTTCTGCGAAACACTGAGATAGGCAAAAAAACAAGAATTTGCATTGAGCCTTTGGTTAGTAGGTTAGTCCCAAAAATAATATAAAAGTGTATAACAAAGCCCATTAAACATCCAAAACAGATAATATAATAGCATGGAACAATCAAAAATTATAGATACGTTGGAGACGTATCAGTGGCTCGCCAGTTGCCACAGATCGAGTAGCCATGTTTAAAATATCATTTTTTAGCAGGGTAAGAGTTTCGATATTCAATGGCGCGTTTGGGTCAAGTAGTTTTCTTAGCGGGGTAAGAGTTCCGATATTCAATGGCGCGTTTGGGCCAGTTGCCATAAAGTACTAAGTAGTTTTTAGAACGATTGGTATGGAGCGAAAACAGAATTCATAACTACTACCTCCTTGGCGTATGGTTGTATGGGTTTATGTTGCGAGATGTTGTACCTGGTAGTTCTAGGGCAAATACTATGGTTTCGATGTTGGTTTTTAGTAATGAAAATCAGAAGGGGGAAACCCTTCTTTGATAAAAAAACTACTACCTCCGTTCCAGTTTACTAGTCCCCATCGTAGTTTAGGTCAAAGATTGTCCATGAATTTTACTTGCAAAATGTGAATGGAAAATGAAATTTTCTTATACCCAAACAAAAAAGGACTGCAGGGAGTGATTGCTCTGACACGGACGCGACCTCTCATAGCGCAGGCATTGAAGCAGTGCGCCGGACAAGAGGGTCCCAGTCGCTGAAGGCCCGACTGATCACGCCTCCTCGCCGCATGCAACCGGCTTCAGACTGCCCCGCCTGCCTCCATTGAATCTGCGCGTGTCCCAGCAACACGTCCTTCCGCGAGCCGGCTGGCATTTTAGAACACAAAAAATGACCAAAATATAATTAATTACGCATGGTCTTGACTTGTTGTGCTCGCAGTGGTAGCAGGAACTAGAGGTTTTTCTTTATTTATAACTCTCCTCACATTTTTTTGTCTTTGAAGTGAATCATGGTTGTGGACATTATGTATGAATGTGCAGATATCTGTGAACATGAGTTTAATGTGGAAGTTGAACTTGGAATGTCGGGCTTGCGCGTGAACTATACCATGTCCAATGCTTCGTCTGTTATTGTTTGGAACGTAATTGATGTTATTACATGACCCGGAATTTTTTATTTTGTGCCAGATCAGTAGATGCACGGACATCACAACAGGCATGCTAACTGGATAAACATTTGAACCTAGCTATTATGAAGGAAATTTTGTATTGACAACAGTTTTAGATAGCAGGAGACGCCTAGCCTCCTCTGCCTCTGCTAGCTTATTTCTGGCTTCTTCCATCTCTTCTTTGGCTTGGGTGAAGAGAGCATCTGATTGCTCTTTTTGCTTCTTCAGGAACTCAGCTGCATTCTCAAGGGCTGCTGCACACTTTCTTTCAGCCTTTACTAGAGCCACGAGGACACGAATAGCTGACGACTCCACCTGGCTTGTGTGTAAACCAGCATCATCTGGGAATTTGCACCTTGTGTCTAATCTAGCATCATTAAGGAACTGGCACCTTGTGTGTAATCCAGCCTCATTTTGGAAATATGATCTCGAGGTTGACCATACTTCCCTCCTCACAGGAACTGCATCCTGACATGAAGTTACTTCTTTTTTAGATCAATACTCAGAGCAACCCAGATCCATTTAGTAGAAGCCAGATAAACAGGACTCGCAGAAGTGACTTCAAAAGGAAAATTATAAAAAGAGACTACAAGGTGAGAACACCCACTTCCTACATCAAGCTAAAAACGAAAGCATTAGGAGGATTAAGACTCTTCTTATTACACATCGAAGAACACGAGGATAATAGAAACAGAAAGTACAACATATACACATTGAAGAACACGAGGCTAAACAAAAGTAATTGAAAGGGTGTTACTTACCAAAGCTCGTTTTACAGGTTCGGTGCAGCTCCTCTTTAACTTGCCATGCTCCTTGAAGATGTCCCCAATATCCCGTGTTTGGTCTTCATTGCTCCTCTACATGTTCGCACTCGTGGTTTTAAAATCTCAACATGTCAAGAAAAATATACTACTAGTACTACTCACGCATCTTGTGGGCAACATTAAAGCACTCGTCTGCCATGTTAGAGCATCTCCAACAGAAGCGCAACACGCGGCACTTCAAAAAAGCGTTTACATTGCTGAGATCGAGAAGTAGAGATAGAGAGTAGAGACTAGAGAGTAGAGGATAGTTCTTAGCATAGATATAGCATAGATAGATAAATAAAATAGATAGTTCAACTACTCCTCATCGTCCGACTCCTCCTTGGTGATGTCCTCCTCCGACGTCTTAATGTAGGCGTGAAGATACTGATCGTTGCCAGATTCCCAGGGTGATGCTGCTCCTAGCCTCATATTGAATTGAGCGTCCGCTTTTCGCGTACGCTTGTCCTCGCGATAGGCGGCTCGCTCCGCCCTCCTCTTCTCCCTCTTCGCCCTCCTTTGCGCGTAGAACTCACGCTCATTGATGATGCCCTGCGGGAAGCGTTGGTGCCATAGCGCCATGGCTTCCTCGTCCGTCTCGGCGATGCCGAGACGATGCTCCCACCTTCGGTTGTCGCGACGATCCTCGTCGGTGATAAGCCGCGGCAGAGGCGCGAGCTCCTGCGCCCGCTCCCGCGTCGGCACATTGGGGAAGTTCAATGTTCTATGAGGCCACCGGAGGCGCCATGTCACCGCGTCGTACGCGCGGGCGGCCTCGTTGGCGGTGTTGAAATTGCCGAGGCCGAGGTCCACCCCACGAAACCGGATCTCAGCGGAGAAGGCAACGGAAGGGTGCGCGCAGACGCCGTGGTATCCCCAAGTTTCCCGGCAATGCGGCGGCATGGTGGCGCGGCGGCGGCGAGGCGAGAAAGAGCGGGAAGAGAACGGTGGCAAGGCACAGAGCGGGGAGAGAGCGGTGGCAAGGCACAGAGCGGGGAGAGAGCGGTGGCAAGGCACAGAGCAGTGGGAGGGCGTTGGATTTTATACGCCGCGCGCCAAAACTAGCGCACGCCCGGCCGATTTTTCCCCCGCGCGCGCGATCCTTTCCCGACGTCCCTGCTATCTCTACTCTCTTCTCTACTGTTATATTTATTTTATATTTAATATTTATCTCTACTTCTCTACTCTCTACTCTTTTTTTTCTTTTACTAGTAAGAGGCCCATGCATTGCATGGAACATCAAGATGCATTTATACGAGATGTTTATCTCGTGGGAGACGAAGATGAACGAGGGAAGTCCTTATTTGCAAATGTGCAGAGGGGTGCGGGTATCTTTTTGCAAAATTGTCATAGTTTGCTTTCTATCCGTCAGATATAGATCGGACGGTCTATATTCAGGATGGCAGGAACACCATCATCACCAACTCGGTTTATTATAAGAGTAGAGAAAAAACAGAGCTGGTGATGATGGTGTGCCTGCCATCCTGCAATATAGGCCGTTCCATTTATATCCGACGAATAGGAAGGAAACTATGGCAATTTTGCAGAAAGATACCCACACCCCTCTCCAGATTTGCAAATAAGGCCTTCCCTCGTTCATCCATTTCTCCCACAAGATAAACTACTCATACAAATGCATCTTGATGCGTGCAACGCATGGGCATCTTGCTACTTCCAAAAAACTTTTCATAATTTTCCACACTAATGGTTGCAGATGAAGAACCTACCCAAGCACCGCGCGATATAGGAGCGATGCACAATTACAAGCTGATATTCTGTTCGACAATGGAGGCTATAACCAATTACTTTTACGGGAACAATAGCAACCAGGAAATTTGAAGGGTAGGTATGAACAAAATTGGAACTGCACATGTACTGCTAAGTGATTGAATACACACATTACCAATCGAGGAGGAGAACGATGGTCGCGGCGGCCTCTGTGCATCATGGATGGCAACGAGAGTCAGTTCATTTTCCACAACGGTGGTGCTTCTGCGCTTGGCGTCAGCTTCCGGGAAGCAGATCCGAGACTATGGAAGACGGTGCCGGGGAAGAGGCTCCGTGTACGACAACGATGGTGGACCGGCTCCAATGCGGCGTACGAGGTCGTCAATGAGGCAGATGCGCTGCGGTGGACGAGTGCGCCGATGTAGAAGGGGAGGAGCACGAAGGCTGTCGTGCCGTGGAGAAGTCTATTTTGCGGTGGGTATAGAAAATGGGGAGTATTCAGGTGTACTACTCTGGGTGCCAGGGTGCGGTTTGCTGGGTAGGGTGAACCTGAAGTTACGAAAACAGCCCCCTACCAAGCGTCATCCGTAGGCCTGTTCCAAAGGCTATGATGGTAACTTCGCACTGCTCGAATCAGGGTCACGGGAGATTTTTTCCCGCCGACCTCAAAATTTTGTGACAATGAACTCCCCGTGTGTCGTGCTGGGTGATTGGGCTAAGCAACTAGCGAGTAGTACTAGTAACTACTAGTACTCCCTCCGTTTTTATTAACTTTGCATATTAGGTTTGACCAAAGTAAAACTTCCTAAAGTTTGACCAAGTTTATAGAAAAATATAAAC
This sequence comes from Triticum urartu, assembly GCF_056163025.1. Classification (NCBI taxonomy): domain Eukaryota; kingdom Viridiplantae; phylum Streptophyta; class Magnoliopsida; order Poales; family Poaceae; genus Triticum; species Triticum urartu. Next base: position 46,797,739 of record NC_141879.1, on the reverse strand, counting down.
ATTTACCATAACAAATATGTATGATGTGAAAGTACATTCAATAATGAATCTAATGGTATTTATTTGTTACTGTATTGTATATGTTAATATTTTTTGTTATAAACTTTTTGAGAGTTTACAAAACTTGACTTTAACCAATGCTAACACGCGGACTTAAACAAAATTGGAGGGAGTATGCATTTGTTTTCTTAGTTTGTACTAAATTAATCATTTGTTTGTAATTGTGAAATATATTAGGCTACTGACTTCGAATGTAATGGTCTATACAATTCAATAGTTGCAATCATTGTTGAATTCCAAGATGTATACGGGGTCTATAGTACTTCACAATATGCTCAAACTCACATAATCCCAGTCAAATGAGAATCTAAAGGCAATTCATAGTTATTACTTTGTAGGATGCAACAAAACCAACCATAACTCTACATCATCCATTATAAAAGCAACATTTTGAACACATCCCAATGTGGGAATAAAACATGTAGAGAGAGCTTGCGAAGATGGAGAAGATATGGCGGGAAAGAATGTATGTATGTGGACGACAGAGTAGGAGACAAACCTAACGAGACAGAGAGAGAGATATAGAGAGAAAGAGAGAGGAAGAAGTTAGGTCTGTGAGAAAGATGGAGACATGTAATATACGTGAGATGCGTGTGCATCGGGATTCTGTACACGTGGAAGGAGAAGAGACAATAGGTTTGATGAGAGAGCTGGAAAAACATGGACGAGAGGGGAAGGATCTCGTCGGTTGAGGGATAGATCATTTTGTGCAGGGGAGAGAGGGATTGGTAATTTTGAGCGGGAGAGCGAGGGCGGAGGAGTCAGTCAGCCGTCGTCACATCATCCTGCTTCCAAATGGCCCCGCATTCTCTAGTGTAGTGTGGTCGCCGTCTTCGATCTCCTCGATGCCCTCTTTGAAGATTGAGGTGTTGTGCATGCTGGGGTGCAGAGAAGCACAAGCGAGAGTGGTCGCCATATAACCTTGGATGGGGATAAATTGTGTGCTCGGGGGAGGGGGTGTGTGTGTGTGTGTCAGGTATTGAGAGAAATCAAACCTATGGAGAGAAATGTGTGTGTATGTGACGGAAAGCTACATGCTAAATAGGGTTTTCACAAAGAGATTGTTCGTCCGAGATAGAGAGCGATGTGCGGGCCTTGAGGTGGGCAGGGGCTGGGTGAGGGTGTCAAAATGTGTGCGTTGATGCATGTGTTACATGCGATAGTGCGAGGGACGGACGAATCGAGAGAGATAGTTGTTGTGTTACGGATGCTCCTCTCTCTCTCTCTCTCTCACACACACACACACACAAGTAAAATAGAAGACCGTTCTCTCATGTATACACAATGTATCGGCATCTGTCTATGTCTCACTCATGCATGATCATTTGCACATTCACACCTCTCTATGTCTCTATCACACGCACACCGTCTCCACATTGCCCTTCCACCACAACACACATATGGACAGATACACACGTTCTCTCTCAGTCACAGACACAAAATCGGTATTAAAAAAACTAGGGCGCACCTAAAATGTCCAAATCCAAATAAACACGAACTGGAGCTAAATTCAAATATATGGAAATATTGTAGCATCAAGAACTTTTCCAGGAAAAAAAGTTGAGTAATATTCGGGGATTGTTTTCACACACACAGAAAGGTTCGGTGGATGTCCTTCGAGCGCGACATGGTGACGCGCCGTTCGATCGACCGCGCGGCTACGGTTCCGTATTGTGGCTGTGGTAACTAATATAAGCGCTGCCTCAGTCTAATGTTTCCTATATAAAACTAAACTAAGCTCCCATACGCGCACTCATCAATATGCCGCCGCCGTTGCACATGTCGGCGCCCGCCTGCTCCGCCAACAATTTCTCAACCATCACCGCCGTGTCGCCGCCATCCCTGTGCCATGAAGCCGAAGGCTCGCTGTCGGTGTCAAAACCGGCGGATCTTGGGTAGGGGGTCCCGAACTGTGGTCTAGGTGGATGGTAACAAGAGACAAGAGACACGATGTTTTACCTAGGTTCGGGCCCTCTCGATGGAGGTAATACCCTACTCCTGCTTGATTAATATTGATGATATGGGTAGTACAAGAGTAGATCTACCACGAGATCAGAGAGGCTAAACCCTAGCAGCTAGCCTATGGTACGATTATGTGTTGTCCTATAGACTAAAACCCTCCGGTTTATATAGACACCGAAGAGGGCTAGGGTTACACAGAGTCGTTTACATTGGGAGGAGATCTACATATCCGTATTGCCAAGCTTGCCTTCCATGCCAAGGAAAGTCCCATCCGGACACGGGACGAAGTCTTCAATCTTGTATCCTCATAGTCCAATAGTCCGGCCAAAGGTTATAGTCTGGCTATCCGGACACCCCCTAATCCAGGACTCCCTCAGTAGCCCCTGAACCAGGCTTCAATGACGACGAGTCCGGTGCACAGATTGTCTTCGGCATTGCAAGGCGGGTTCCTCCTCCTAATACTCTATAGAAGATTTTGAACACGAGGATCGTGTCCGGCTCTGCAAAACAAGTTCCACATACCACCTTATAGAGAGTAATATTTTCACAAATCTAATCTGCTGATGTATTCTGTGGCGTGACATCACACCACAGCCAAGCCTTTATTCGAATCGTTTTTTACTATCCCTCCTCAGCGTGTTTTGCGAGGCAGTTTCCTTGGCACGTCTTGTCGAAGCAGAGATCGTGTCCCCTTATCACAGGATTCTCATCAATACGGGCATGGGTAACCAAACCGCACCATTGATTACGGCACTTGGGGGATAAGCAAGTTTTAGCTGGCTGGTGGGGACGCATAGTTTCGTCCGGCCATATAAGGGATAAGGATTCACCCCTTTCATCCACGCCTTCTTCCTCCTTTGCTCATCCATTCTCGCACACTCAAGCTCCAGCGCCCAAGTCCGCGTTTCCCACCTCAACCTTCTCCAACCATGTCCGGAGTGGCAGGAAGGTGGATGGTGTCCTCCGTCACGGAGGGACACATCAAGAAGCTGAGGAGAGCCGGATACTTGTCCGACGACATCGCGCACCGGCTCCCAAATGAGGGACAGCTGATCCCCACCCCCAGGCCCCATGAGAGGGTAGTGTTCCTCACCCATTTCCTCCACGGACTGGGTTTCCCTCTCCACCCATTCGTCCGGGGGCTCATGTTCTACTACGGCCTGGATTTCCACGATCTGGCCCCGAACTTCATCCTCAACATCTCGGCGTTTATCGTCGTGTGCGAGGCCTTCCTCTGCATCAAGCCCCACTTCGGCTTATGGTTAAAAACTTTTAATGTCAAGCCGAAGGTAGTGGGCGGCCGCCAGGCGGAGTGCGGAGGCGCCATGGTGGGCAAGATGCCCAACGTCACATGGCTCGAGGGCTCCTTCGTGGAGACCGTAAAGGGGTGGCAATCGGGATGGTTCTACATCACCGAGCCGCGCGACCCTGAATGGGCGGCAGCCCCCGATTTCTGATCTGGCCTCCCCACGCGGCTCACCTCATGGAAAGAGAAGGGCCTGCCCTGGGGTTGTTCAGGAGAGCTGACCGGACTCCAGACATGTATCCAAAACATGGTGAGCAAGAAGCTAAAACTCGTCAACGTAGTCCAGGTCATGCTCATCCGTCGGATCCTCCCGTGTCAACGACGGGCTTTCAATTTGTGGGAGTTCGATCTGGCCCAGCACCAATCTCTGAACAGGCTCTCCGACACAACGTACGAGGATGCCTGGAAGGTGCTATTCAAGGGTGCCGAGGCTCCCCCTTCCGCTTCCGAGGATCGCGGATTCTGCGCGAAGCACCAAGCCAGCGCGGTAAGCTCTTTTACCTATTATAGGGTACTTGTTTTTCATAGTTTGACTCTATGCGGGATCTAAACTCCCGTACCTTTGACTGGACTGGTAGGAGACTGCCGGACAGATCGACTGTCCGGCTCCTTTGCCTGAAGGCCTAGCAGACGCCCGTTTGGCGGAGCTGCTGGTTCCGGCGCCCTACGTGGTGCCGGAGAAGAAGGCCAAGAAGAAGGCCACGGGAACTCGAAAGAGTTCCCGGCGCCAGGTGGTGTCAGACTCATCGTCCAATGACTTTGAGGCGCACTCCTCCCACGAAGACGAGGAGGAGGAACAAGAGGCTTCTCCCCCTCCAGTGGGGGAGAAAACAAAAGGAAGGCCGCCTCAACTGGGGAGGCCGGAGGGTCCAAGAAGGGAAGAACCCTTCCTCCGGACCACACCGCCAACGCCGCCGACGACGAGGAGGAGTGGCCTCCCAGGGCCAAGCCCCTGGCAAAGTCATAAGTATCCGGACACCAGAGTGACTCGTAGCGTTCCTTTATTGCACCGCTTCTCCTAACGCCGAATATAATCGTGCAGTCCGCCCCGAGCCCAAGTCGACATATCGTCAAGTGGTTCCTTGGACCCATCGGATGTGAATAGCTTTTCACTTCTGACCGCTTCCTCCCCTCACCCTACGGACAACGCCGAGGTGTTTTCCCAAAAGGCTCCAAGCCAAGGGAGGTGGTCCTGGAGGCGCCGCAAGGCGACCTTCCGGACTGCGGGCAAAAAAGGAGCAAGGCTCCCAAGGGCTCCAAGTCCGGCCCTGGGCCGAACACCGCACCCGAACCTTCAGTGGTTCCAGACTCCGGCAGGCGGCCCCCTACTAAGAAGGGCAAGCCTACCGCGCCGGTGACCTCCGTCCAACCGGAGGCACCGGATAACTTGCTGGAGGTGCTTAACGGTGCCTCCATCGACGGGGAGCACCGCACTATTATGAGTGCGGTGATCCAGAAAGTTCAGTCTGCCAAAAGCGGGCTGACTGAAGCCTGTGCCAGCCTTCTAACAGGCTTTGAGGTATGTAAAAATATATGAAAATATTACCGCATACACAGTAGCCCCTGATGCTTTGTTTGGTGTTCATGAAGAAAAGCCGAATAGAGGATCTAATAATAAACACAGGAGTCTAACATAAATATGTCAATATGGGAATGCAGGCTACGCTGCTGATCTCCGCCGCACTGACCGCGGAGGTCGATGCGTTGAAGCAGAGCCTCGAGCGGTCCGAGAAAGAGCTCGACCTTGCCAAGAAGCAGCTCGAGGAGAAAGAAGGTAAGTAATACATTGTGTAAGTATATATTAAAAAGAAGTGGTTGCAAAAAATGACAGGATCATCATGACTATGGAAGGGGCCACGACCGAGGTGACGACCCTGAAGCAAGCGTTGTCCGAGGCCGAAGAGAAAGTGGCCACGGAGCGCATCGAGCGGGGAAAGCAGGAGGCGCGGGTGGAGGAGGTGCAGCAAGAGCTCCAAGCTCTCGTGAAAAAACACGAGAGTTTGGATCTTGACTCAAAGACGCGAGAGTCCGAGCTCGCGGCGGCCCTCGAAAGCGCCAAGTCTGCCAAGGCCGAGGCCCAAAAAGCCCTCCAGGAAATTGAGGCGATGAAGAAGATAGCGGCGGATAAGGCATTCATTATGCAAAGCAAGCACGTGAAAGTGAATTACTTCTTACTTACCCGAGTCTAGAGCTCTCCAGGAGCGTTCGCAGATTTGCCCTACAGCGTGTCAGATGCCACCGCCTACTACCGGGCCGAGGAAGGTTGCTCGACGGAGAAGGTGTTCTGGTCTCAGTATGTCGAGGCCGGACAACCGGTGCCCTTGAGCGACCAGCTGAAGCAAATGGTCGAGCTCCATAGGGTGGCCGAATAGGCCATGAAAGGTCTTATAGTCTGGCTGTGGCCTGGAGAGGCCGTGCCTGGGAGCTACTTTGGGCTGGTGAGTCGGCTGGCGGATGCCTGTCCGTGGCATGAAGTCATCAAGCGCTCCGTCTGTATCAAGGGTGCCCGCAGGGCGCTTCCCCGTGTTAAAGTACACTGGGGCAAGATGGATGCCAAGAAGCTGGTGAAGGACGGGCCATCGCAGGGCAAGGAGCATCGCAACCCCGAGATGTACTATGAGGGTGTCCTGAAGGGTGCCCGCCTTATGGCGGATGAAAGTTCCAAGGATGTAATTTTTGAGTAAACTCGCATTTGTGATCCTGTACGCTGAAAACTTTTTTCATATGCGCTATGCAATGCTTTTTGAATTTAAAATATTACCTTCTGTTCGTCCGTTTAATTAAATCTGAGAGATGGTGAGTCGTCGGCTTCTGTCCCCATGCCACGAGTGGTAGGGTGTTCGGGATAAACCTGAGCACTCTTTTTCCCATTCATGGGTCCTTCGAGGGAGGTGCTCAGCACAACGAACAAGGCAATCGGACTATAATGCTTTATCGCTCTCACTTAGCCATAGAATTCTATAATTTTAAATTTTGGCGAAGCCCCTAGTATTCGGAAGACCCAGTTCGGGGCGCTATCCACGCCTAAGCCGGACAAAGCCGACTCCTCGCTCTAAGTGGCATAAGTCTTTAGGGACTCGAAACCTCTCGAACAGCGACCATCACTCACCTTATCATGACAGTCAGTTTTAGCTTTCTCTACTAAGGTGCTGAACCCAGCTCAGCCGGGGCACAATCACAGTAGTTCTCACAGCACTACCTTAGCCAATATAGCGGAACGTAAGGTACCAAAACATGGGAGCCGGGCAAACCCAACTATTGACCCAAGACATGATTCGGAGCCGATGCATATAATGCTATAAGTTCGTGGTGCCGCACTTGTGAAAGTGTTCGGACTTCTCACACCATGTTGTGGGGTATGTGAGCCCCTGGTGTATTGGTTGGACCAAAGTGTACGGGTGCAAAATGTCATTAATGAACATATAGACGTAAAAAGAGAATGCAATAATAGACAGAAGCTATGCATTGTTTATTCGAAAAGGTGCATTAAAGCAGAACGATACAAGCAGTGCGATAAGCAGAAAATGGGACTATTTGACATGTCTCCCCTAAGGGTAAGCTGCGGGATGGTAGTGAAAGTAGGTATTTTGCTCGTTATAGAGACCACCTGAGAGTTCCATGATGCGCCGTAGCTTCCGGCCCCCCTGGTCCCTGCATCATGTGTTCGGCGATTATATTGCCGGATAGGGCTTCTAGAGAATAAAGTCCTGGAAGAGAGAAAAAGATAACAAAGTAGGGAGCCCCTAGTGCGGTTGAGCCGCGCTTCGGGGCATACCGTAGTCGTGCCCCTCCCCTGTGCCCATGGTATTTTTAATGCGTAGTTGTGCACGCGTGGCACGTGTGCCGCCATTTGGATGGGGCTGGGGTAGGGGCCGTATTGCTATGCGAGCTCAGAATGTGCCAGGCGGTCCTGTTGCATATTACTTCGGGCACGCTTGACGGTGTCCGGACGTCTAATCACCGGACTGGAGAATTGCCTTGATAGGCTGCTTTGCACTACTGCTGCGAGGGCCGCAGTGTGCTCCTCCGTTCGGAGCGAGCGCTCTGTATTTCCATTGACTGTGATGACCCCCCGAGGTCCTGGCATGTTGAACTTGAGGTATGCATAGTGCGGCACCGCATTGAATTTTGCAAATGCGGTTTGCCCAAGAAGTGCGTGGTAGCCACTACGGAACGGGACTATATCGAAGATTAATTCCTCGCTCCGGAAATTATTCGGGGATCCGAAGACTACTTCCAGTGTGACTGAGCCCGTACAATGGGCCTCCACACCTGGTATGACGCCTTTAAAGGTCGTTTTTGTGGGTTTAATCTGTGAGGGATCTATGCCCATTTTGCACACTGTGTCCTGATAAAGCAGGTTCAGGCTGCTGCCGCCATCCATGAGGAGACTCGTGTGAGGTGAAATCCATCAATGATTGGGTCTAGAACCAATGCGGCAAATCCGCCATGGCGGATACTAGTGGGGTGGTCCCTGCGATCGAAAGTGATCAGACAGGAGGACCATGGGTTGAACTTTGGGGCGACCGGCTCCAACACGTATACGTCCCTTAACACACGCTTGGCGATGTGGGTTGCGTATATCATGTTCACCATCCGCACTTGTGGGGGAAACCACTTCTGTCCTATGGAGTTCGGCGGTCGGGGCTCCTCCTCATCATCGCTATGTAGCCCCTTGTCTTTATTTTCGGCATTTAACTTGCCGGCCTACTTGAACACCCAACAATCCCTGTTGGTGTGGTTGGCTGGCTTGTCGGGGGTGCCATGTATCTGACACGAGCGATCGAGTATACGGTCCAAACTGGACGGGCCTGGAGTACTTCGTTTGAATGGCTTCTTCCACTGACCGGGCTTGGAGCCTCTGAATCCGGCATTTACTGTCGTATCCTCTACATTGTTGTCATTGCTGCGATGCTTATGTTTGTTGCGACGTGACCTACCGTTGCCGTCCTTGGTATCCGAAGTACCAGAGTTCTTTGATATGTTATTGCTGCGAGCCAGCCAGTTGTCCTCTCCCGCACAAAAGCGGGTCATGAGCGTCGTGAGGGCTTCCATAGATTTTGGCTTTTCCTGGCCGAGGTGCCGGGCAAGCCATTCGTCACGGATGTTGTGCTTGAAAGCTGCTAGAGCCTCTGCATCCGGACAGTCGACGATTTGGTTTTTCTTGGTTAGGACCATGTCCAGAATTGTCTGGCCGATTCTTCTGGCTATTGAATTATGTGGCTTAAGTCATCGGCATCTGGTGGTCGTACATAAGTACCCTGGAAGTTGTCGAGGAATGCGGCTTCTAGATATTCCCAACAGCCAATGGATTCTGCTGGCAAGCTGTTGAGCCAATGCCGAGCTGGTCCTTTAAGCTTAAGTGGGAGGTATTTCATGGCGTGTAGATCGTCACCACGGGCCATGTGGATATGTAGGAGGTAATCCTCAATCCATACCGCAGGATCTGTTGTACCGTCATATGATTCAATATTTACGGGTTTGAAACCCTCTCGGATTTGATGATCCATTACTTCATCTATGAAGCATAGGGGGTGTGTGGCGCCTCTGTAATGGGCTATATCACGACGCAGCTCGAATGAATCTTGTCTGCTGTGTTTGGCCCAGTCGGATTTACTTTTACTGTATCCGGCGTGACGGTTATCATCTCGTATGGTGGGGCGTCCTCACGATCCGTAGATTGATCTTGCTTGCTTTGCTTTGTCCTCCAATATGTCTCGCAGGTCCTGCGCGTTGCCCCGTGCCTTGGTATGTTTGGATTGGCGCTGGGGTGCGGCTTGAGCTGTTGGCCGAGAAGCCTCTCTGTCGCGGCCACGAGGTGGCCGATCAGCCGCGTCCTACACTGGAGATGTAGGCCTTAGTGCTTCCTCCTCTAATCGGGGTAGCAACCTGCGCTTTGGATAGCTCTTGGAGGGGCGTTCGAGTTCATATTCCTCGGCCGCGAGGACCTCGGTCCATCTCTCAGCTAGCAGATCTTGGTCAGCTCTAAGCTGCTGCTACTTTTTCTTAAGGCTATTCGCCGTGGCCATAAGTCGGCGCTTGAAGCGCTCTTGTTCGACGGGATCCTCAAGCACGACAAATTCGTCATCGTCGAGGCTTGCCTCGTCTTCGGAGGGAGGCATGTAATTATCATTATCTGCCTCTCTGTCTGCCGCTCTCTCACGAGGGCTGGCTTCTCCATCCTCCTGTGCTGGATCTTGCTGGAGGGGGTTGTCTTCGGCACTGTCCAGGGCTTTGGCGGGACTTAGAGTGGCGCCGCTGACGCCGGCGCTTAGGTTGCTTCTTGGAGGGGTCATCCTCCGTTGTTCCGTCGCCATTGCCATCTTTGGGTGTGTCTACCATGTATATGTCATACGACAAGGTGGCTTTCCAGTGCCCTATAGGCGCTGGTTCCTGGTCGTCTCCTGCATCGTCGTCCATACCGTCGATGTCTTCGGAGTCAAAGTCGACCATGTCGATTAAATCATCGAAAGTAGCTACGAAGTGGGTGGTGGGTGGGTGCCGAATTTCTTCGTCGTCCGCATCCCAACCTTGCTGGCCATAATCCGACCAGGACTCTCCTGACAAGGAGAGAGATCTTAGTGAATTCAATATGTCCCCGTGTCGGTGTCAAAACCGGCGGATCTCGGGTAGGGGGTCCCGAACTATGCGTCTAGGCGGATGGTAACAGGAGACAAGGGACACAATGTTTTACCCAGGTTCGGGCCCTCTCGATGGGGCTAAAACCCTACGTCCTACTTGATTAATATTGAAGATATGGGTAGTACAAGAGTAGATCTACCACGAGATCAAGGAGGCTAAACCCTAGAAGCTAGCCTATGGTATGATTGTCGTATATTGTCCTACGGACTAAAACCCTCCGGTTTATATAGACACCAGAGAGGGTTAGGGTTACACAAAGTCGGTTACAATGGTAGGAGATCTAAATATCCGCATCGCCAAGCTTGCCTTCCACGCCAAAGAAAGTCCCATCCGGACACGGGACGAAGTCTTCAATCTTGTATCTTCATAGTCCAGGAGTCCGGCTGAAGGTATAGTCCGGCCATCCGGACACCCCCTAATCCAGGACTCCCTCAGTAGCCCCCGAACCAGGCTTCAATGACGACGAGTCCAGCGCGCAGATTGTCTTCGGCATTGCAAGGCGGGTTCTCCTCCAAATTCCGTGTACCTGCTAAATAATGTCCGGCTTCTCATAAATGTAGCGCTCCTTGGCCTCCACGCCCAATTATGGCCGTCTTCCACGTGTCAAACTGTAAGTGCATCTAGTGCCCCTTAGTGATTTTGGTGTATTGAAGACTTATAGGTTAAGGATCTAATGTGTTTATTAGTGTACACAGGTCTATAAGTCTATGAGGAGTTTGATATTTACAGAGAAAGTCCACCCCTAAAAATGAAGCTCTTCGACTGAAGACTTTGATATTCTGAAGAATTTCTAAAGACTTTGAAAGTGAAGAAATTGGTGTAACCCTGAAGACTTGGTATTCATTCGAGGAACATGAAGCGTGAAGACTTTTGTTTTCGTAGTTACATTTTCTCTTCCTTGAGTCATAGGAAACACCGTACTGTTAAAGGGGGTCGAGAAAATACTAAGGAAAAATTTCCATGTGATGCTCAACTCAAAATCCAACACCTAACAATCCCTTCGAGTGAAGCCATTGGAAATCTCATACAGTTCAGTCAATTTCTTCAGTGACAGAGACGCAGTTCTTCTGGTTACTGAGGACTTTGTTCTGACTGAGGAGTTAGGAATTCGCCAGTGCGAATTTCCTACACAGTGAGGAACATGATAGCCCTGAGGAATTTGTACCTCAAATTTCCGACCGTTGCTGTGCTACGCGCCAGCTATCCCAAAATATCTTATCCATCCAACGGTCATATCATTGAAGGGCATTTATGTCTTATCATGTCGGGCTGCTCCCTAGGCTATAAATAGCCGCCCCCTACAACCACTAGCTGGTTGGCTGCTCCGAGAGAAACTGACACTTGCCATTTGAGAGCATCCCATCCTCCAAGGACTTTGAGCGAAAATCATCAAGTGAGGAAAATCCAAACCCAAACCCAAACACCTACAAACCCAATGTGATTGAGCATAACTGAAGAGATTGATCCTGCGTGGATTTGATGCTTGTTACCTTTGAAGACTGTGCTTCTTCCAGACGGTTAGGTGTCATGGTCTAGAGCATCCAAGAGGAATTGTGGATCGCCGAGTGACCGAGTTTGTGAAGGTTCGGAAGTCACCTGAAGACTTACCACGAGTGATTGGGCGAGGACTGTGTGTCCTTAGCTCAAGGAGAATACGGTGAGGACTGTGTGTCCGGGACTATGTGTTCTCAGGTTTAAATACCTAGCCGCTCCAACCAGATGTACAACTGAGACAGCAGTTGGAACTGGTCTACCAAATCATTGTCTTCACCAAGCCAACTGGTTCTATTTCCTCAATACTTTCATTTCCTCATTACTGTGTTGTGTGTTTGTTCATATCTGTGTTTGAAGACTTTGACTAAAGACTTTCTCAATTTCCTCAGTTCAATTTCTTTAGTCTGTTTGTCTTCATCTTGTGCTATCCTGTGTTTACGCTTTCTGTACTCTGTGTTTGTCTTCATTTCATCATGATGACCATGCTTGTATTCTGCTATGTTTACTTCTGAGTACTTATTCCGCTGCTAGTAGTTCTTCGCTAAGGAATTTCCTCACTAGCAAATTCCTCATGAAGAATTTCATAAAAATTGCCTATTCACCCCCCCTCTAGTCGATATAATGCACTTTCACAAACGAATACGAAAAGTCTGGGTGTTTTCACATTCACACCCCTAGCCACGTAAATGAACCGCCTATTTAAAGGGATGGGGATTTAGATCCAATCAACACCTCCTCCCTTCAACGAGTAGTCATCAGAGCGCATCCAGCAAAGGTCCATTCCACCATGGCCAGCCGCAGCAAATCCTCATCTCGCCCTTCCAGTCCTAAGCCTGGAGACTGGGAGAGGTGCTCCATCCCGCATAGCGAGCTAGTATCGCTTCAGACCAAGGGATTCCTCCCCCAGCCTATATGGTCCCGGTTCGAGCTGGACTCGCCGCCTATAATGGCGGAGAGCAAGCGGAGAGCGCCCCCAATCCCTCCAAAGCAGAGCGGGTATGCCTTGTCCCTTATCTAATAAGAGGACTGGGATTTCCAATCCATCCATTTCTCCGGGGGCTTCTGGAGTTCTATGGACTCCAGTTGCATAGCCTGACGCATGCCTCTATATTGCATATCGTGGGCTTTGTTGCCCTTTGCGAGCTGTTCTTGGGTGTTGAGGCTCATTTCGCGCTGTGGAAGAGGTTATTCTGCCTGGTGCCCCATTCTCAAGAGGGGTCAATATATCAAGTGGGCGGAGCCGAAGTGTGGCGCATCGCCGGGACCAGATATCTATCCGGAACCCCAAAGAAGGCGTCCGAGGACTGGCCTTCGGAATGGTTCTATATACAGGATGTCCCGCTGCCGGATCCTATCCGTATCAGCCTTCCTGAGTTTAGTAGTGCTCCCCTGAAGAAGCGCCTAAGCTGGCGTCCGCGGAGCTCTCAGAGAGAAAGTGATAGGGACGTCCTTTACCTGATGGGCCGGATAAGATTATTAGCTCATTCCGGACTAACCATGATTGGAGTCATGCCCGCATGCATTATGCGGGGGGTGCAACCGCTACAGTATAGAGGTCACCCAATGTGGGATTTTAATGGGGAGGATGACGCCACCCGTTGCGGCCGTAAGGGGCCGGACTCGGCTGCCGCTCTAGTAAAGATCTTGTCCACTTTGTACAAGGGAGAAGACGAGGAATTCCTCCGCGTCAACCCACGGGGTGGATTTACTATGTACAATCCTCCGAGTTGGGTAGGCGGACAATTTCACTTGCCCACCCGTTTTACATTCCCATGATTAAATATGTAGTCTAACGACTTAACCGCAGGAACTGCGTCAGGAAGTAAAGGACATAAACAGCCCGCCTCCACAGCCCAAGGATCCAGAACGGGCCCTCGATCCAGCCTCCGAAGAGGATCCGGACTTATCCGTGGAGCTGATTGATGGGCTGTTCCATCAACTGAGTAAGGATGATGCCTTGGTGGCCATTACGGCCGATTACCCAGGGTTAATCCTGACCTCCCAGGTAACTGAGACCGGAGTCCCAGTACTTTTGAAAAGGGATCCACCCGCACGTGTTTTCAATTTCCTGACAACAACCGTATTTTGCAGGGGAGGTTCTTGAGACGGGAGGCCGAGCCTGCAGCGGCTAGCCAACGAGGGGCTGCAGGGCCCCGCGGGACGAAAAGAAGTGCTGTCCGGACTGAGGCATCGGCGCCAAGGTATAGTGCGCCTTTTTATTCCAGGTGTTATCCCCTCAGGGCATATTAACACTCGTGATCTTGTCAGGACAAAAAGAACTCGCCGGACTATGTCCGGAGAGGCTGCCAATCGTGCCTCCACCAGCCAGTCTCCAGAGCCTGGTCCGGGGGCGGAGGTGAACACGGGGTGCGCGTCGGACGCTCCTCTGGCAGAGGATGCGGACAGGCTGTCCGTCACAAATTCCGAGGTGGAGAGTGCCATGAACCACAGGCGTCGCCGGACAGTTCTTCACGACGCTTGTTTCTCCCAAGAGGCATTGGACGCCTTCAATTCGGGAGATGCGTATCTCCGTGCCGCTCAAGATGGTCAAGCCAGAGCCACGGAGCAATATGTAAAAGACATACGGGTGAGAAATTTTAATGTTTATATATATCAGTAGCCCCCGAGACTTGAAACAGTTAGAATAACTGATTTAAGGATCATGTAATATGCAGGTTCTTTCAGAGAAGAATACCCAACTGTCTCAGGAGCTAAAAGAGTGCAAAGCCCAACTTAAGGCCGCACTAGCCGCGACAGGGGAGCCCAAGGAGACCCCCTCTGGTAATATATGCTTCAAAAAGATAAGCATTATGTGGTGTATGTGCAAATCTGACAAATGAAATTGCAGATGGCACCGGATTAGATCCGGAAAAGCAACAACTCCTACGCCAGTTAAAAGCTGGTGAGAGCGTACTGACAAAGGTGAGGCAGGAGAAGAATGACCTCCAAGATGCCAACACCAAGCTGGTCATTGAACTTAAAGATGTTCGTGGTCAGCTGTCGGACTCCACTAAGGAGAATCAGCGGCTTCGACGCGGCATATTTAGTAAGTGCTTAAGCGAATCTTTGAAAAAAGAGTTCGGCAAGGAAGTCGACTAACAGAGTGATGTCTGTAGGTATACTAATAGGTCGTCCTGTAGAGGAGATGCTCGGTTCTACGGGTGACCTTCTTCCCGAGCTCTTGCAACTGCACGAGCGAGTTCGGCAGGCGATGCAAGGCGTTGCCCAAGCCTTATGGTCTTCCCTCTCCTTGCCCGGCGGCCTTGGAGAGCTTGCAGAGAAGCTGAAGGGAGCGCGGCGGCGCTTCCGATTGTGGAAGATATCGGCCTGCCATCAAGGCGCTAGGGAGGCCTGGGCCATGGTGAAGATACGGTACACAAAGGCTGACCCAAACCACATGGCCGAGGTCGGACCTATGGGGCCCGATGGGAAGGAGATCCCTGTAAGCTTAGTGTACGGGCAAGTAGAATTGGCCGCAAAATATTCCAAGCAGGACTGTAAGCTAGACAGCCTGTTAGATGGTATTGAAGAGGAATACAACCAGTCGTAATGACTATGTAATTTTAATTGACATGTGTAATGCCTTCTAGCCGGATTGTAGATCGTTTGTCATGGCCGACCTTTTCGCTTCGACCTCAGGACCTGACGGTTCGGAGTGTGTCCAAATACCCTTGCGGTTATATAAGAACCGGGGTATGCATGGAGACCAGGCGTAGGTGTCATTAGTGCTTTAACAGACAAGTGCCCAACTAGTTATGTTATATTACATGGTTAGTAAGAAACATCTTCCAGGGAGAATAGTTCCGTTAGGGGTTCCTTTCCCTGGGAGGCATGCCCTAAAGTGCATGTCCGGACTGCGAAAAAAGACGCAGAAAAAGCATCTAGGGGCACATAAATAAATAAGTAAAAAGATCATCTTTAGTTCACCGACCGAATATTCTCTTAAGAACGCTAGCTTTCGGCTTCACCCAGTCTGAGGTACACATCCGGCTGACCCGGCAGTAATAATCGCAGAGGTGCTCCCTTTACCGCCTAGCCGAACAATCAGGAATGTATGGGTAAGCACAGGAGCCAGGCAACCCAGCTTGGCCAAAACTTAAGTCATATCGATGCATATAATGGTGAATAAAAGGTACATGCGGAAGTGTGACACATGTGTTGGGCATGAAGCCCGTATAAATAAGCTTCTGTATAAAGAAGCCCCCAGGTTTAATGAGCGCGGGTAGCGCGTCACTTTATGAGCCTTTAAGGGCTATAATAAAAAAGAGGGGAAGGAGAGAAATATAAGAAACTGGATTAGAGATCCTCATAACAACTCTATATTTGCACCGAAAGCACATGAAGGTTTTATGCTTGGTTACGGAAAGGACACGCACACCTACAGAGTCTTCAACAATGTTCTTCACAAGATTGTTGAAACTGTAGATGTGCGGTTCGATGAAACTAATGGCTCGCAAAGAGAGCACCTACCTTCAGTGTTAGATGAACCAGCACCTGAGGATTCTATCAAGCACAAGGCTACTGAAGATGTCATTCGTACTAAAGAATCTGCTGAAGAATTCATTCCAAAACATGAAGAACGTCAAGCTGATGCACCTGAAGAAAATGCTGAGGAAATTGATGCTGAAGAAAATGCTGATCAAATTCCTCAACGACAACTAGCTCACCCTCACGTTGCAAAAGAAGTGCAAGTGGAGAAGATCATCGATGACATTAGAGCACCAGGTCCTCTCACACGCTCAAAAGCTTCACATATATCTAACTTTTCTGGGCACTTTGCTTTTGTCTCTATCACAGAGCCCACTAAGGTAGATGAAGCATTTCTGGAGCCTGAGTGGATTCAGGCCATGCAAGAAGAATTACATCAGTTCAAGCTCAACAACATCTGGGAACTGGTCAATCGTCCCGATCCTCGCAAGCATAACATCATTGGCACAAAGTGGATCAACCGCAACAAGCAAGATGAAAACGGTGTTGTGGTGAGGAATAAGGCACGACTAGTAGCTCAAGGCTACACACAGGTTAAAGGAGTTGATTTCAATGAAACTTTTGCACCTGTTGCTAGACTTGAGGCAATTCACATATTTCTTGCTTATGCTAACCATCATGATATCATCTTATATCAAATGGATGTGAAAAGTGCATTCCTCAATGGTAAGCTTGAGGAATAAGTATATGTTGCTCAACCCCCAGGTTTTGAAGATCCAAAACATCCTGACAAATTCTTCAGACTTAACAAGGCCCTCTATGGCCTCAAGCAGGCCCCACGGGCGTGGTATGATACATCGAAGGAATTCTTCATGAAGAAAGGCTTCACACCCGGTTCACTCGATCCCACTCTCTTTACTAAATCTTATGATGGTGACCTGTTTGTGTGCCAAATATATGTTGATGATATCATCTTTGGCTGTACTGACCAACGTTATAGTGATGAATTTGCCTATATGATGAGTGAAGAATATCACATGTCTATGATGAGAGAGTAGAAATTCTTCTTAGGTCTTCAAATACGTCAACAGCGCAATGGGATATTCATATCTCAGGAGAAATACCTCAAGGATGTCCTGATGAAATTCGGCATTCAAGATTGCAAAGGCATCAAAATTCCTATGCCCACAAATGGTCATCTATGCACTGATGAAAATGGTATTGACTTCGATCATAAGGTATACCGCTCCATGATTGGCTCTTTATTGTACTTATGTGCATCTAGGCCAGATATAATGCTTAGTGTTTGCATGTGTGCCCGATTTCAAGCTGCACCGAAGGAATCACACCATAAAGCTGTGAAGCATATTCTTCGATATCTAGCTCACACACCAACACTAGGATTATGGTATCCCAAGGGCTCGGATTTTGATCTCATTGGATATTCTGACTCTGACTATGCTGGTGATCGTGTGGACCGCAAGTCAACATCTGGTACATGTCATTTCCTCAGACGATCCTTGGTCTGTTGGTCCTCGAAGAAACAGAACTGCGTATCACTGTCTACTGCTGAAGCTGAGTACATTGCTGCTGGTTCTTGTAGTGCTCAACTGCTATGGATGAAGCAAATACTCAAGGATTATGGCGTCAATGTGAAGAATGTGCCTCTCCTCTGTGACAATGAGAGTGTCATCAAGATTGCTCACAACCCAGTTCAGCACTCGAAGACAAAGCACATTCAGATTCATCATCATTTTCTTCGCGATCATGTGTTGAAGGGCGACATTTCTATTGAGCATGTGAAGACTGAAGATCAGCTAGCCGATATCTTCACTAAGCCCTTGGATGAGAAGAGACTTAGCAAGTTGCGGTGTGAGCTAAATATCTTAGAGTCTTCGAATGTACTTTGAAAAGGCACTCATCCTAACACTTAATGCAAAATTGATGACTTAGATGTGCAACACATGAAGAAACGTTTTTCTTCAATCAAGGAAGAATAACACTCTAAGTGTGAAGAAATTAATGAAGAATTTGATTCTCAGAATCCTACAACAATTGTACGCGGTTTCTGAATCATCATTCTTATACGGTGGGTCACACCACCACAAAACTTGAAAATCTTAAAATTTGAGTTTTTTTGCAGCTTTTGAAATTCCTCAGTTGTTCAAATTCTTCAACTTTGCAAAATCTTCACTTATTTCGTTGTTTTTCTTCATTGGCTATATATATATATGAGTTTATGTCCTCTATAGCATTCACTTATAGCTATTTCTTCAAGTTGGTTTTTTTTGCTAAGTGAATGTGATCAGACCCTTCCCCTCTATGCTATACTCAATCCAATCTATTCACAAATTCTTCATGTGCGTTCTATTTGAAACTTGTTCAAAATCTTCACTGTGTCCTTGTCAGCTGAAGAAATTGCAAACGGAACATTAAAACTAATCTTATCCAAAATTTTCAGGTTTGCCGCTCAAACCGTTCCGCATCCCACGATGCATTATTATATTCACCCACGATCTTACACGATCTCCACTACACAGTACGTGGGTGACACATGTCGTGAGAAGGAGAAAGGTCAGGGGAACGTTCATCCCAAATCTTCGGGCGAACAGTTTTTCACTGCCACTATAAATACCCCCTCACCCCTTCCTCACTTCTTTTACTCCGCTCGATCTCTCTCTCCCGCTCGAGTTCCCAAACCCTAGCGCCGCCGCTACTCCATCGTCGCCGGTGAGGAAGAGCTTCACTGCCTCGACCTCATCGCCATCGTACTCGCGCCGATCGCGGAAATCTTCACCTCCACCGCCGTCGTAGACGTCTTCCTCCGCCGAGTTAGGGCGTGGAAGATCTACACCGACGAACTTCACTATTTCACCTCACTGTTCGTCGTGTTCTTCATTCAGGGTAATTAAAAGTTACTTTTACTGCCCTCCTTGATTCGAAACTTTTCTACAAAATCTTCAAAAGGTGTTTTATTTCCCAAATCCTCACACACAAAACACCTCACAAATCTTCTGTTCTTGATTCATTTCTCTAAGCTTTATTTTCTTCAAGATTCCTCAATTGTGTGAAATTCTTCAAGACACATCTGGTCAAATTTCTCAAACTTGTTCTTTTTGAAAAACCTTCTGAGAACGCATATGACCTCTCCAAGTTCCTCGCAACTATACTCTGTTCACAGGTACTCATGTCCGCTGCTGATCACTAGGTTCTCATCAACTTAACTCATTTGCAGCGTTCCTCGAAGAAAAAATACATACTTCTTCAGAGAATTCGATTGTTCAAATTCCTCAGCTGATGAATATGGCAGATGGTAAGAAGCCGCAGAAAGGAGGAAAGAAACCTGAGGTTATGACTGTGTTTGAAATCCCTGGGGATATATATGCTGAGTACTGCACACCTGATGAAGCCAAGTTTGGCAAAGAAAACAAAAATCAGCACAAGGTGCGCATTCAGAGGATTGAACGGAGATGGGCACGTGAATGGAAGGAGTACAAATACGTTACTCCAAAGTACATGAAGAAATTCACTCTCAACCCTCCATGCCCAAGACTTCCACTGGCACCTGGCCAAGTTGCTGATCCCACTAGCGTCAAACGCGGTGAGGACTTTCTTGAAGAATGGGCCAGACGTCAAGCCAAATTGGCAAGACAAGCCAGAGAAGCAGTGAGGAAATTCAACGAAGATTCTGCTGCTGCTGCTGCCACTGAGGCCTTTGTCAAGCCGAGGAAATCAATGGCTAAGAAGCCTGCTCGTAAGCCAAGTGCTTCACCAACAATGCCCTCACGGCCAAGTCCCTCAGCTGCGCCCTCATGCCAGGAACGTCAAAATCTTCATGACCAATTCCTCATGCTGCTCCTGCTCCTTCAAAATCCTCAGCACCTCCTCCAAAGTCCTCAGCAGCTCCGACAAAGTCCTCAGCACCTGTGCATCTGGCTACGTGCCAAAGGACTGCAGGCATCTCAATTGCCTCTGGTGTCTCAGCGAGTTCCTCAGCTGCACCAAATTCTTCATCTGGCCCCACTCTGCTGAAGACTAAGGCAACAGCTGGACGAGGTCCTCGGCCAAGTCCTAAGAAGAAATAGGTCGCCTTCCAAGAGCCACCTGAAGATGATGAGGCTGATGATGATGAACTTGCAAAAATCATCAGAGACCGGCAAGAAAGGGCCGCTAGAGCCAAAGGCACACCTGTGCCACTGCTTTTGGATCCAAGGGCGATCCTCGATTATATTGATCTCTGGCATAAGGATCCAAATTCACCTATGCCTGACTTCAAGTTGATGCCTGGTCAAAATCACATGTTGACTCACTTCAAGAGGAGAAGTGGAAATATGACCAGGCCAGGCAGATCAAGAAGGCCCAATACAAGAAAGAAAAGTATCTGAAGACCAACGTGGTCAAAATGACGATTGATGAACTCATAAAGATTTAGTCTGAAATCAAAACCCTCAGAGACAAATTCAACTCATACTATGCAGACTGGCAAGGAGCCAAAGTCAGGTTCGTGAAACTGACTGAGAAGTTCACCAATGTTGCAGCCCCATCGCAACAAGAAGTTCCTCAAGCTGAAGCTTCTGCTCAGCCCACTGAAGAACATGCCAGCACCGCTGATGACTTTCAGGCTGCTGAAGAAAATGCTAGTTCCAGGGCTGATGACTCCATTCCAGCCGCTGAAGAAATTGCCGGGGCATCCACTAGTGGTGCGCCTGAAGAAACTGAAGTTGTCAGGGCAACTGCATCAGTTGCGCCTGAGGAAATACAACCAGATTCCTCAGCTCCACTTGCGCCTACACCAACTCCTATCCTTCCATCTACATCAGATGTGAAGAAGACCAAGGCTGCAGAGCGAGCTGCAGTGAAGAAAAGGAAAGCATCAAGTGCTTCAGAATCTTCAGCTTCAAAGAAGATGAAGCCTATGACCAGCTCATATGAAAATCCGATCGATGTTGTTCCGATTTCCACCATGCCATCAAAGGACCTTGTTCCTTTTGATGAAGAATGTGTGATCCCAAGCGAATCTAATGAAGAAACTCAATCTGCTGCTTCGTCAGAGCAGATTGATGAAGAAATTAAAGTGGATGCGATCCCTTCAACCCTAGTGGTATCATCACCAATGCCTCAGTTTACTGCTGAAGAGGCTGGTGTTGAAGAAATTGATGATGAAGATGAGGACATTGGAAGCACAACTCCAGTGATGAATAACGACTTTTGGGAAAGTCAGCATCCCAATTCTCCAGTCTTCACCCCGCTGCAGCAAATCCCTCACTCCCCTGCACCAACAGTTCAATTGGGCTCTGAAGAAACTCATCCCAATTCCAGCCACTAGTGCTGAAGAAACTGCTGCTGGTGAAAATGTGACTGCACCTGTGGAGGAACCTGAAATTCCTCAGCCTGAAGCACCTGAGCTCGCGATTCCTGAGGTAGTGATGCAACTCACTGACACTCCTCTGCCCAAGCCAAAGGATCCGTTCTCACGCAAGCAAAAGTTCAAGGCTGAAGACTTCTTTGGCGAGCATGTATTCTATGACTCTGCTCGCATAAGGAAGAGGCGTTTCTGGACTGCTAGTCAAGCCAACTTTTATTCCTCAGTGCTGTTCAACAAAGACAAAGTCTTCGACCATGCACATATTCCTCATGTAGACATGGAGTCTCTGCCATGCTTCACGCCAGTCCTTAGTGTTCTTTATGATGCTGGGCTGCTCAATTTCTGCACTGGCATCTGTGATTGGAATGAAGAACTCATTCTTCAGTTCTACGCAATGCTACACATCATCGGCAACTCTAAAGATGTGAATTCATGGGTTCTGGACTGGATGACAGAGAACACTCATTACAAGGCACCAGCGTCTGAATTGCTTCGTGCCCTTCCTCTAAGTCCTCCCCTTGAAGATGCACGTTGTGTTTACAACGAACCCGAGCTTTCAAATCACTATATGCAAGTGCTGATGAAGCCTTTGAAGCCAGGGCAGGCCCCTCGAACCAAATTCCTCGTCAAGGAATTGTTGTATGTGCCTCGGACTGTCTATCGCATTCTGTCGAAGACAATGAGTCCTATCAAAGGCCACGACTCTAAGGATGAAGAAGTTGTTGGCATCATGAAGAATATGCTTTTCAACATCATTCATGGCGTTCCCGTCAACTTCCATGATTTCTTCATGAGGACTCTGGCCAATATTGCTATGTCACCATTTGAGCTGAAGCCTTATGCGCCATGGATTATGAGATTCATCAGGACAAGGTCTTCACTCAATTTCAAAGCTGACACTCTGAACCACTGCAGCTACTTGCCTCCAATTGAAGTCCTCAAAAGGACATTTTCCTCAGCTGAAGAAAAGGGCAAGGCTACTGCTGTGATCGATGAAGGCATTCGTCCATTGGATGGTCAATTTCGCAAGGCTGCATCTTATTCCAGCAATGATGACTCTGCCACACATGACTTTGCCGCCAACAATGCCAAGCCAAATCCTCAAGCCACAGCACCCAGGGTGATGATTGATCGTGAGTTACTCCTCAGTCTTCATCAGAAGGTTGATCGCAATCATAAATGGGTCAAGTGTCAGTTTGGTTCAATTCTTCACAACATGACTTCAACACACAATGCAGTGAAGAAAAACCACTACTACCTCCATGAAACCCTCAATCGCACCTGGGCTGTTCTGTCTCAAGTCTACAGCGCTGAAGATCTGAAGAAAATGGGTCTCAAAGAAGACTTTGACTGGTCTGCATCTCCTCCGAAGAAATATAAGAAGGTCAAGGTTCCTTCTTTGGTGGCCAGCTCCTATTCTTCATCGCGTGAGACTGATGAAAATGAAGACTTGGACGACACTACGGTAGGCCCTACTTCAATGACCGACCCTGACAATGCTGGCTCTCCTTCATCAACTTGATTATCTTCAGGGGCGTTAGTCCTCAGTTTCGATCATTTTGGTCATTCGATGACAAAGGGGGAGAAATCTGAGTTAGTCTTCAAGCGGGTCTATTATAAGGGCGTTTTTTTGCTAAGTTACAACTCTCGTTCTTCCAAAACTTTTATTGGATCGAGTTGTAAACTTAAACCCGATGGTGGTCTGATACTTCTGCTACGTTATTCTGCATGCTTATTCCTTGTTAATATTATTACGCGCATGCTGAATTACGTCAGTCACCATTTTTTTATCATGCATTTCAAATTCTTCATACTATATACCAAATGCGTGTATGAATTACAATGTATAGGGGGAGATCTCCATGATTCAACTCTTCAAGTGTGCATTGCTTCAAAACCAAATTCCTCACTATGCACATCTTCAGGGGGAGTTCTTCTATATCTTGCAATCAAATTCCTCAATATCAGTATTTACACTTCATATATTTATCCCCGTTGAAAACTTAACCTATATTGTCATCAATCACCAAAAAGGGGGAGATTGTAAGTGCATCTAGTGCCCCTTAGTGATTTTGGTGTATTGAAGACTTATAGGTTAAGGATCTAATGTGTTTATGAGTGTACACAGGTCTATAAGTCTATGAGCAGTTTGATATTTACAGAGAAAGTCGACCCCTAAAAATGAAGTTCTTCGACTGAAGACTTTGATATTCTGAAGAATTTCTGAAGACTTTGAAAGTGAAGAAATTGGTGTAACCCCGAAGACTTGGTATTCATTCAAGGAACATGAAGCGTGAAGACTTTTGTTTTCGTAGTTTCATTTTCTCTTTCTTGAGTCATAGGAAACACCGTACTGTTAAAGGGGGTCGAGGAAATACTAAGGAAAAATTTCCATGTGATGCTCAACTCAAAATCCCACACCTACCAATCCCTTCGAGTGAAGCCATTGGAAATCTCATACAGTTCAGTCAATTTCTTCAGTGACAGTGACGCAGTTCTTATGGTTACTGAGGACTTTGTTCTGACTGAGGAGTTAGGAATTCGCCAGTGCGAATTGCCTACACAGTGAGGAACATGATAGCCCTGAGGAATTTGTACCTCAAATTTCCGACCGTTGCTGTGCTACGCGCCAGCTGTCCCAAAATATCTTATCCATCCAACGGTCATATCATTGAAGGGCATTTATGTCTTATCATGTCGGGCTGCTCCCTAGGCTATAAATAGTCGCCCCCTACAACCACTAGCTGGTTGGCTGCTCCAAGAGAAACTAACACTTGTCATTTCAGAGCATCCCATCCTCCGAGGACTTTGAGCGAAAATCATCAAGTGAGGAAAATCCAAACACAAACCCAAACACCTACAAACCCAAAGTGATTGAGCATCACTGAAGAGATTGATCCTGTGTGGATCCGACGCTTGTTACCTTTGAAGACTGTGCTTCTTCCAGACGGTTAGGCGTCATGGTCTAGAGCATCCAAGAGGAATTGTGGATCGCCGAGTGACCGAGTTTGTGAAGGTTCAGAAGTCACCTGAAGACTTACCACGAGTGATTGGGCGAGGACTGTGTGTCCTTAGCTCAAGGAGAATACAGTGAGGACTGTGTGTCCGGGACTGTGTGCCCTCAGGTTTAAATACCTAGCCGCTCCAACCAGATGTACAACTGAGACAGTAGTTGGAACTAGTCTACCAAATCATTGTCTTCACCAAGCCAACTGGTTCTATTTCCTTAACACTTTCATTTCCTCATTACTGTGTTATGTGTTTGTTCATATCTGTGTTTGAAGACTTTGACTGAAGACTTTCTCAATTTCCTCAGTTCAATTTCTTCAGTCTGTTTGTCTTCATCTTGTGCTATCCTATGTTTACGCTTTCTGTACTCTGTGTTTGTCTTCATTTCATCATGATGACCATGCTAGTATTCTGCTATGTTTACTTCTGAGTACTTATTCCGCTGCTAGTAGTTCTTCGCTAAGGAATTTCCTCACTAGAAAATTCCTCAGTGAAGAATTTCATAAAAATCGCCTATTCACCCCCCTCTAGTCGATATAACGCACTTTCAATTGGTATTAGAGCAAGGTACTCCCTTGTTCTGTATGATTTTGGTTTAACCGCCTAGAGTTTTAGTTATGTTGACCGCAGATATGAAGAAAGTGACATGCCCCATCTTTGACGGCCACGAGTATCCCAAATGGAAGGCCATGATGAAGAAGCGTCTCATGGCGATGAACAGCGAGCTGTGGACCATCACTGAGATTGGTCTGACCGATCTGTGCAAGACGGCAGAAGCTGATGACATTCGCAAGTGAAAGTGCGTTATATCGACTACAGGGGGGTGAATAGGCGATTTTTATGAAAGTCTTCAGAACATGGGAGTTTTGAAGACAAACGATAAAATTAAACCTATTACCATGCAGCGGAAGGTAGACTACACTAGGCAAACCATAGTCAAGTATTCAATGAAGTGAAAGCACAAAGACTAATAGCAGCTAGGTAGTAAGGATCAGGTAGGAAGATATTGTGAAGCCAAACAGAACACGCAGTCACTCAGTGAAGACAAATGATAGAGCAAACATACAATGACTTCACAAGGAGGAACAGTAAGTAAAGTGAAGTGAAGATGAAACCAGTGACTCGTTGAAGACAATGATTTGTTGAACCAGTTCCAGTTGCTGTGACAACTGTACGTCTAGTTGGAGCGGCTAGGTATTTAAACCTTAGGACACAGTCCCGGACACCCAGTCCTGAACACGCAGCTCAGGACACCCAGTCCTCACCGTATTCTCCTTGAGCTAAGGTCATATAGACCTCGCCCAATCACTTTGGTAAGTCTTCAAGGTAGACTCCCAAACCTTCACAGACTTCGTTCACCGGCAATCCACAATGTCTCTTGGATGCTCAGAACGCGACGCCTAACCGGCTGGAGGATGCACAGTCCTCAAGTGTAATAAGTCTTCAGATCACACAGACAAGAAGACTTAAGTGATGCCCAATTCTCTTTGGCTCTGGGTGGTTAGGGCTTTATCCTCACAAGGAATTCTCTCTCAAAGGCTTCGAGGTGGGTTGCTCTCAAACGACAAAAGCCGTACTTTCAATTTGAGTAGCCAACCGTTTATGGTTGTAGGGGGTGGGCTATTTATAGCCACTTGGCAACCCGACCTGATTTGTCCGAAATGACCCTGGGTCACTAAGGAACTGACACGTGTTCCAACGGTCAGATTTCAAACTCACACGGCAACTTTACTTGGGCTACAAGCAAAGCTGACTTGTCCGACTCTGGACAAGATTCGCTCTCATTGTCTTCACTCGAAGACATAGGTTTTTGGTTTAGGCATCACTTCATTCATTCTGACTGGTTCTCTTGGACCCCACTTAACAGTACGGTGGTTCCTATGACCCAACACAAAAGAAAAAGAACTACGAAAGATCTAAGTCTTCGAGCTCCATAGGCTTCATATCGTGTCTTCTCTTGTCATAGACTTCAATGTGAATATCTTCATATACCACCTTTGACTTCAGTGTCTTCATAAAGTTTTAGGGGTCGTCTCTGGTAGTAAAACCGAATCATGAGGGACTTCTACCTGTGTTATTCTGCAATTCTCACAAACACATTAGTCCCTCAACTAGGTTTGTCGTCAATACTCCAAAACCAACTAGGGGTGGCACTAGATGCACTTAAAATCTCCCCATTTTTGGTGATTGATGACAAACTAGTTGAAGTTTTCAACGGGGAATATATTCTGTGAAATTGTAAAGAATAAGGAATTGTCTTCATAAGTTGCAAGGTCTCCCCCTGAAGATGTGCATATGAGTTAATTTGCTTTTGGAATGCAAATGCACATGGAAGGTTGTACTTGTGGAGATCCACTTCAACTTATGATGACAATCCACTATGCATGTGAAGGTATATGAAGATAATGACATGCACAACGGAAAATGGACGTCTGCAGAATGAGCTAAGTGCGGAATTTATCGTCGCACATGCGGAATTTATCTTCGCAAACCAAGGTGGCAAATAAGTAGCAGACGACCATCTAGTTTAAGTGTTACAACTCATAAGAACCAAATGTAGCAAAAACGAGAGTTGTAAGCACGAAGCAAAATATAAAGCACCCGCCCATATGGACCTGCTTTAAGACTATCAATCTCATATGCTTCTCCCCCTTTTGTCAGTAATGACCAAAAAGGTTTGAAGACATAGAGCCTCTACTTGTTCCCATGAGGAGTAGGTGAAGTAGCAGGGTTGTTGGTGTTGTTTGGCGGTGCAGAAGTGCTTGGAGGTGCTGAAGGATATGGCGGTGAAGTAGCATCGTCTTCTTCCTCAATAATTCTGGCAGTGAATGTGGCAGCAGAGGAAGAGAACTCAGAGTCTTCAAGGGATGGAGTTCCTAGCAGCAAAACCCTTCGAGGAGGTGTGGAGTCAAACTTGAATCTCTCAGTGAAGCCATCCTCTTGAAGATCAGCTTCAGAAAGCATCATCGTTAGCCCTTTCCATGTGCGGCGACAGGTTTCATGGGCAACGAACGCATTCTTGGTGGGAAGATTTCGAGTGCGATTAACATCCACCAAGAGGCTTTTCATCTGACACTTCAGCCAGTCATGATGCCTATCTTGTTTCTGATGTAGAGCCACAAGAAGCTCTCGGTCGTTGAGAACACGAGTGCGCTTCTTGGGTCTTGGAGCAGTGGCACTGTCAGTGGCTTCAGTTGAAGCAGGGTGTGGTGCACGTGTAGTGCCAGCCAAAGGATACACCCGAGAAACTGCTTCAACGCCTTCAACGTTCTGAGTAAAACTCTGATGTTCTGCATTCTGAAGACTTAGAGGTTGCTTGGCAGGCTCAGAATATATGGCTTCAGTAGATATGTCCACGTCAGGCAAGAAGATCCGATGGTTGCGGGCTGAGGGCTGATACGAGATGGCAGAGTGTAGCTTGATCAGCCGCATGACCCAAGGGGCGTAGAACCTCAAACCAAACAGATCAATGCCTGATGCAGCAAGTTGGCGTATGAAGAAGTCCTGTGCATTGAAGCATTTGCCATGAAGTATATAGAAGACCAAAGTCTTCATTGCACCCTGAAGCTTGGCATTTGGAGAGTGCCCTTTGATAGGCGAGAGAGTGCGCCTGATGATGTGATAGATGGTTCTGGGCAGGTACTCAAGGTCTTCAACGAAGAACTCTGTGGGATAAGCAGCATCCTGAGGCAATGGCTTCATCATGCTGAGCATTTGACTCATATTAGGTTCCGGCCGCTGAAAGATGCTCTCAATAGCTTCAGTATGCAGCTGACAGCCTTGCTCGAAGAGATCGCCAGGAGTGGGCAAGCCAGTGAGCTCAATGATGTCAAATGCATTGGCTTCGTGATGAACGTTGCCAGTCATCCTCTCCAGGACCCAAGTCTTTGGAACTCTGTTGTATCCTTTGATGTGAAGTGTGGCATAGAATTGTACCAGCAGCTCTTCATTCCAACGCTCTTCATCAGTAACAAACTGCAGCAGACCCACTTGCTTGAAGCAATCCAACGCTTCTTCTAGACAGGGCAGACCACCTATAGCTTCAATGTCAAGGCGCTTGTGTGGGAAGATGCGACCTTGGTTGTAAAGAATGTAAGAGTAATAGCTTCGCTAAGGATAGCTCCAGAACCGATCAGATGATATCCTTTCCCTTGAGTAGGGGTTCCTGGAGCTATCGAAGAACGTGTTGTCTGCCCTGAAGCCATTGATGTTGAAGGAGCCAGGTGCTGATGCAGGACCTGGAAACCTTGACAGTCTTGGGATTGGCTTCTGGACCTAAGGCCTGTGCTCAACGTGATAGTTGAATTGGGGACCGGGAGCAGACTCAGGAACAGAAGTGGCGGGATCAGTGGCTTCGCTGTCTTCTGAAGCTCTTGCTGGGGAGGGCTCCACATTAGCTTCGTTGTTGGTTGTGGCAGCCTCAAGATTTGCATCCTCCACTTGACTAGCTAGAGGGTCGGTCACAGGCACGTTCTCCTGGTGAACTGCTTCTTGGTGGAGCAGGGGAGTGGGATCTTGTGGTACTTCTTCTTCTGCGGCTGATGCAGCTGGAATGTCTTCAGCAGAGACTTGAGGCCTTGGACCTTTGCGAAGCCTGCGGAATGCAGACGACGCCTGTGGAGTTGGAGTGGGCTGGGCCTCATAGTCTTCTTCCTCTTGTGGGCGATCCGCCCATGAAGCATCATGTGCAATTGGCATCAGTGGACGACCAATGCTGATGAGTTTGCTGTTTTCAAACTGAGGAAGAACTGCATCATCTTCTACATTGTCATGATGACCAATGTCTTCAGCAGCGATGGGATCAGCTGCTGGAATGTCTTCAGCTTCAGGAGCCTCTGTGGAAGCAGGCTCATGAACTGTCAGTTGACGTTCTGCTTCAGGATGAATCATAGAAATGGGTTCAACTATCAAGGGCTCTGTGGGAGCAGCCCGAGCTTTCTTGGTCTTTCTCTTTTTCTTGGTGGGGGCAGTAGGAGAGGCTTCAGAGTGTTTCCTCTTCCTGGCTTCAGCCTCAGCAGTTCTTGTCTTCTTGAGCTCTGAAGCTGTTGACCGGCTCTTTGGCTTCGAGCCAGTCATTCTGGTTGGGAAGACAATCGGAACTGCTTCTTGCCTTGGTGCATCAGATTCAGCCGTAGCAGGCTTCTTCTTCTCTGCGGCCATCCTGGGGTCGATGCCAGGACGCCCAAGTGCTTTGTGCTTCTCAGCCTCATTATAGGCTTGCACACATCTGTCAGCTAGAGTCTTCATGCGCTCACGCGAACCTTGAGCTTCTGCACGCTTCTTCACAAAGGCTTCCTTGAGCTCGTGCATCATTGTCTTGAAGTTCTTCACTTCTTGCATGCTGAGCTTGGCCATATGCTTCTTGAACTGAGCCTTTTCATAGTCAATCTTCTGCTTCAGCTCAACAATGCGCTGGGCAATAGCAAGTTCTGAAGCAATGGCGCCTTGGAAGGCGACACTGAGGCCAATAGGTAGCTGCAGATCTTCAAAGCTGATGTTTGGCGTGTCAAACCACTCGTCAATGAAGTTGTGGATGATGGTGACATCAAAGAGAGGCAGATCATTGAAGATTTCTCCTTCTTCTTTGCTCTTGATGAGTTGTTCAAGAGCGTCATCTGCAAGATCTTCATCACTTGACAGAGCAATGTCATCATTGCGCAGGATGGCAGCAGCTGTTAGCTCTTTGCCAGTGTGAGACAGAGGCATCTTGGCCTTCTGGGGCTTGGAGACGCGTGATAAATCTTTAGACTGCACACTGTCTTCAGGAGGTGCAGTTGCCAATGGCTTCGCCCTTGAGATTTTTGGTGAAGGGGCTGGCTTTGAAGCTTTTGGCTTCTTCAACTGCTTTGGCTTCGGCACTGCAGGCGCGTCATCAGACTCAGTGTCAGCCGCAGGCTCATTCACTGCAGTCCCTTGAACCAAGATGTAGGTGATGAGGCCTTCAAGGTTGGCATACGGACTGATGACATTGGGTTCTGCTTCTCGTGTGCCATCTGCCCTTGGTTGGTGCTGAGGGACCAGGGTTGAAGTCTAACCCAAATTTCTTCTTGTTCTGCTACGCTGAGTTTTGGGCAAACTGGAAGTTGCGCTTGAACAGATTGTCGTCATGACACCAGAGTAGTGACGACGGATGTGCATCATCAGGCTGTGGCCCATGGACCATGCATGGATAGAAGCTTTGGGCAATAGCTTCATCTCTGGACTTGGGTAGAAGGTTCTTGTATAAGATGTGTCGCAACCGGTTTTCCGGGCTTTAATTTCCAGAAAATGGCCGTTGTGCTCATCAGCCCCAGGATTACTGTTAGCTGATGAGGCACCAACTTGATACAGAAATTCCAAGCAAAAGTGCAAAATATGTAGTACAAGACCATTGTGGCCTATGAGTACATCAAATGGTTTCTAGTGGTTGAGGGAGGAAGCGGTTTGTGGATCACCACGGTCTATGGGACTCCATTTCCCACAGGAACAGCTGACCAGGTTAACTCCTATCTTCGTGAGGCTGCTATCACCGTTGCTTAGGTCCCGAGGCTGTCATCGCCACGCTCCTCTCCAAGCAAGCAATCTGGCCAAGACAATAGCCAGGGACAAGCCAGTGAGTACTTTGAATGTACTCGCAAACATTAAGAACACAGGTATAATATAATTGATCAACATACACTGAAATATTTTATGATCACATCGTCAGTCATAAATAAAATCTTGATGCATGCAAGCAGGTTATTTATATGCAACCGGAATATGCAATGACAGAATAGAAATAAAATGCACCAATCGGATGTCTGAAGCGACGTCTCGAAAGGATAGTAAAAGTGAGCATGCCTCAGTCGGGCGTCTTAGCACACCACATAAAGGGCTTATAAAGTAAATAAAATAACAAGCATGCCACAGTCGGGCGTCTGAGCGACGCCACATAAAGGTCTTATGAGAAAATGAAATAACAAACATGCCTCAGTCGGGTGTCTGAGCGACGCCACATAAAGGGCTTGTAAAAATAAATGAAATAACGAACCTGCCACAGTCGGGCGTTTGAGCGACGCCACATAAAGGGCTTATAATCATAGTGAATATCCAGGAGGTGGTACCGTCCCAGGGATATTCCTTATTTCAGACAATACAACCGGTTAGTCCATAATGATAACAATCATAACCATCATATATCACATGTCATCATCAATATTCGAGTTTAGTGGTTTCTCCTCCGAAGACCGACACTAAGACCGACACTTGACCCGTCCCAGACTGTAATCCTTAACCATGGACATGGCTATTCGAATAGGTTTAATATCTCTGCAGAGAGTGTACTCTTTACCCACGAGTAACGGATTCCTTTAGTCCATCGGACTAATTCCGTCTACGGTCTTTTAATTGAAACACACCTGACTTGCACACACCTGCTTTTACTCGTGTTTGGAATCACCCATGACACCTGTTAAGCAAAACTCTAAGTGGGGAGGCTACAACCTCGCGTAGCATGGGATCAAATTTCTATCGCACGCTCTAAGGGGTGCCCCCCTCTCGGTCCCAACCGGATACACCCATGCCCCCGGACCGGGTGGCATGCCTACCGGCTACAACCGGTATCTTCCACCATGGCCTCTCTGTACGGTGTGTGCCAAGACAAGGGTTAACAACTTGCTGAACCATACCCCACCTACGGTAGGGACCAATGGCAGTACGAAACAAGTATGGGGGTTACCGGAACAAGACTAGATCTATGGCCCACTCAGGAGGCTTATGAGTTTCCTGCATGACGTGTATATCAAATATATTTCAACCAACGAAATCACCACCCATTCTACCTTACTATGCCATACCGGACATAACCGTCCCGACGGGGACCGGCGACAAGCTCACTCCTACCCAAGGCAGAGGCTTTCCCGGATTCCTTTCCGGCATGCATGCAAGGCACATGAGGATGATTACCATCACAAGTATATTCATTCCCAACAGCAAGGAAAATCACTAATATGCATTCATGCAAATGATCGTATCACCACATAAAATAACGAGTTCTCCAAAATGAGGTGGTGTTATAAACGTGTCAACCAACACATCAAAAATATTCTTGCCAGGGTTCAAGATGCTTGCCTTCATGGTGTGGAAAGGCAGGGTGCACTCCAAATCTTTTGAAAGCTTTCTTCTCTTCAAAAATCCTATTTTCAAAAATATGCAAATAACACATATTTCAAAAACAGTACAAAAAAGTTGTTTGGAAAATTTTCAAATAAATCTTAAAATAAACTAGACAGAATTTGAGAGATGTAGGAAAAAGAATCAACTCATTTGGAGTTATATTTAAAAAGATATAACCAGTCAAAGTTCTGGTGAAATCTGTTTTTAAAAATAAAACAAAAAGAAAATGTTTCAGCCACGAATACGCTTTCTAAGTAGGGGTTACGTACTTGGGGGTTTTACGCTTTCACTTAACACGCGTGGCGGCGGGGTGGGTCACTGACAGTGGGTCCAGGGGGCCCACTGGTCAGGTTTGACTAGTCCTCTCCCTCCTCTTCCTCTGTCCCGAGCGAAGGCGGAACTCCGGCGATCGTCGCTGGCGATTGGCGGCACCGTTCGAGACACCGAGGGTGGGGATGGATCCGCGGTTCGAGGGCGGTCCTTCCGGTGGTTGTCAGTCAGATGGGGATGAAGGGAGTCGCCGGCGGCGAGCTTCGCGGCGGCCGGTGGCTTCGGGAGTTTTGGGCACTTGAACTGCGGTGGCTCCCGGTCGGGTTTGAGTAGCTGGGCGGCTCCGCAAGTCGAAGTGGAGTCATTTGGTGGCGTTGGACGGACGGGAGGGGCTCTGGTTGCGGTGAATGGAGCTGGGACGTGGCGGCGGCCGAACCGACCGGAGTTGGGGAAGACGGCTTTCCCCCGATGATTGCTGGCTGTGGGGGTGCCATGGGGGTGGCCTGAGGTCGCCTGAGTGCTCGGATGAGCTCGGGGGCCTCTCTTTATAGTGCAACAAGGTCGGTTCCGCGGCGGTGGATGAGGATGCCGGCGAACCGCCTCTCTGTAGTTTGCAGGGCGACGTGGAGGCGACAAGAGCTAGCCGACGAGCGAGGGGATAAGCTTGCGCGGCTCCCAGGGGCAGGTGGCGAGCCGGGGTGGCTTGGGCGGCGCCGACCATGGCAGGGCGCACTGCGGACGCCGGCGTGCCGCCAAAAGTGCTCTGGCGGTGGCGCTGTAGGGCGCCAGGGCGGGCTGGCGTGTTGTGGCGAGAAGGGGAGCGCGTGGCGTGGTTCTGCAGTGTGGGCCAAAACAGGGGCGTGACGCGGCGGCTCGTGTGTGCGGCTGCAGTTGGCGCGCTCTGGGCGTGCCCAGTGCACGCCCACCAGCTGCTCGGCGAAATGCCATGGCATGCTAGGTGGCTCAGTTGGAGCTGGGGGTTAGCAGGTCTAGGCTTGGGCTTGCAAGGAGATCAGTGGACAAGTTTGATGGGTCAGAGGATCAGGTTCACAACACAAACTTACACTCATGCCAAAACTGTTCATGCCCACAGGGTGTTTGACAAAATGCCAGAGGCATCTAGGAAGGTCTTGGAGTGGTCAAAAACTCCAGATTGAAGTCTCTTTGGATGTACAAGAGGGTGGTGAGGTTAGTTTGTAAAAATAACAAACTTGTTAGTGCAAGTTTTGCAGAATTTCAATTCTGGACAGAAGGTTAATGGCATCACTTCATGAACCAAAATTGATCCAATGGGTGCATGCTCCTGGATTTAGGGGTTTGGTAGGGCCTACTACAAGCAGGAGAAAGCACAAGGTCACTGGAGCAAAATTAAATAGGGTTGCAGTAGAAATCACAAGGCTGGACCAGAATGGAAAAGAGGTTGATTCACTCAAAATTTGTAAATAACATCACTGGGTTTTTGCATAATGTTGAATCATATGTTACTATCAACATCCCATAATTTTGGTGGAGGCTAGAAAGAAATGTTTAAATGAGTTGTAGTGCAAAATTACCCACTGGACCAGAGAAGAAAAATTGGTGCAGAGCTCAAAATATTTCATGAATAAAGGATATTTTTGCACAAAAGTGATTTAAAAACATCACATGACATCTCCAAATTTTGGTGGGATTTTTGAATAAATTTTTAAAGAGGTTGCAGTTCAAATATGGCCATATAACCTGTAAAAACCATTTTTTCAAGAAAATAAAGATCAAGCAAATTAATTATGTAATTAGTTCTACTAATAAAAGAAAAGTTTTTCTTGAGAGGTTAAACAAGTCCAAAAACATATTTGAAAAGTTTTCACTTTGGGGAAAAACTCCATAATAACAAGGGAGAAAAAGGTTCAAAAATAAAAAGGGAGCCCAGAAAAAAAAGTTTTAATTTCCTGGCAAAATTTTAATTAATAAAACAAGGTCAAAATTTTGGGGTGTCACAGGATGTCTCCCCACGGTCTTTTGATGGCACTTTTCTCAGCATACTCTTGGGTTGTGAAGCGGTATTTGAACCATTATTCTGCCCAATAGCGTCGAATCCATTGGATTCGGGTCTTGCGCTGACTATAATCCTCTTCAGGATCTGTCTTATACATTTCTGTGAGTTCATCAGGCAGATCTCTGGATGTTCCGCCACGACGTTGTCTGCCCCCCTTTCTTGCTGCTTTCTCTGAAGCCATAAACTTTAACTTGAAAGGCTTCAAGACGTTCAAAGGCTTCAAAGGCTTTCTCTTGCTGAACCAACAGGAACTGGCTTCAGGAGAATTTATGTGATGCTGTAAGGATTCTGCAAATGAATGCAGACTATGAGAACCAAAGGATTCTCCCATGGACATGTACCTGTGACAACATTAAGGTGAGAGGGAAGGGGAAGAGGTCATATGCATTCTCAGAAGATTTTGAAGATAAATCAGTTTAGAAGACATTGACCTCATCGTGCGAAGACATTCACTCATAGATAAGAAGTTGGTTCTAGATTTGTACGAATCCACAGATCAGTACAAGTGAGGAATCTAACTACTTTGTGAAGCACAAGTGAATATACTAGGCATGTTATGAGATGCAGTATGAGAGAGATTTAGCTTGTGTGAACAGAAACTGCTTGTGGTAGAAAGTGACAGATCAATAGGATCAACGGTGCTGTAAAAAGAAGTTTTATTTACCACACTTGGAACTGCTAGACGGAAGTGAGAGATGATGCCGAGCAGTTCAGTCCTCCGTGCCCTAACTTGGCAATGAAAGACACCTACGGCGACGGCGGAGAGAACGATGTCCGCGGTCGGCATGAGGACGGCGTCGGAGAGGTTGCGGCAGCGAAGTGCTTCGTCT
Source organism: Triticum urartu (assembly GCF_056163025.1). Taxonomy (NCBI): domain Eukaryota; kingdom Viridiplantae; phylum Streptophyta; class Magnoliopsida; order Poales; family Poaceae; genus Triticum; species Triticum urartu. The sequence goes on along the minus strand of NC_141879.1, from coordinate 46,762,205 downwards.
CCGGCGTCGTCGAGAGTTAGCGGTGGCGCTAGGGTTCGTGCGAGGGTGGAAGAAGGAGATAATGACCGCGGTAAGTGTGAATTTATAGGCACAGGGGCGGCACTGTGCTATTACACAGGTGCCCCTGGCGATTCGCATCTGAGGAACGCGTGGCCAGTTTGCGGAAATTTGGGGTTTGTTCCACGTCCCACGCATGCCTGGATTGTCGGGCGGTCGTTTCTGCTTCTCCGGATTTTATGTGGAGGAATGAGCATTGAAAACGGACTTTATGGTTGTCTCTTTATCTTCTGCTGACAAGGACGCAGTGAAGACATTCGATAGTTTCAATAGAATGCATATGACTTGGAGAGATAGAGTTTGAGATAGAAAGCATAGAGAAATTGGGGTCCGATCACATTCACTTAGTTCAAAAGATTCAACACGAAGACATAGCTATAAGTGAATGCTGTAGAGGACAGAACACTAGCATATATATATATATATAATCAACATAGTGAAGATAATCATGAAAATATGTTGAGTTCGAAGCCAAACCAAATGTGAAGACATTGCAAGGTAACGCCATGAGTGAAACACTTCAAAATAGAACGTTTGGTGGTGGCGTTATCCACCGTATAGGAAGTATTAGACCCAGACACAGCGCACAATTATCGTGGCGCTCCGAAGTCAAATTCCACATTAATGTATTCACACTTAGAATGTATGTCTTCATTGATTGAAGATACACTTCACTTCGTGTGTTGCACATCTAAGTCATCAATATGCATAGGGGTTAGGATGTGTGCCTGATCACAGGACATTTAAGGATTCCAGGATATTTAGCTCACACCGTAACTTGCAAAACCTCTTCTCATCCAAGGGCTTGGTGAAGATATCTGCTAATTTCTCTTCAGTGTTGACGTGTATGATATCAATGTCTTCCTTCACAACATGATCTCTGAGAAAGTGATGACGAATTTCAATGTGCTTTGTCTTTGAGTGCTGAACTGTGTTGTTAGCAATCTTGATGGCGCTTTCGTTATCGCAGTAAAGTGGCACTTGCTTCAGATGAATGCCATACTCCTTGAGTGTTTGCTTCATCCACAGAAGCTGAGTGCAGCAAGATCCAGCAGCAATGTATTCAGATTCAGCAGTGGAGAGAGATACATAGTTCTGCTTCTTTGAAGACCAACATACAAGTGATCGTCCCAGAAAGTGACATGTGCCTGATGTAGACTTGCGATCAACTTTGTCACCAGCATAATCAGCATCCGAGAATCCAACCAGATCAAACTCTGAGCCCTTTGGATACCATAATCCTAGAGTTGGGGTGTGAGCCAAATATCGAAGAATTCGCTTCACAGCTAAGTGATGCGACTCCTTTGGTGCCGCTTGAAATCGAGCACACATGCAAACACTAAGCATGATATCTGGCCTAGATGCACATAGATAAAGTAAAGAACCAATCATGGAGCGGTATACCTTTTGATCGAACTCTTTACCATTGTCGTCAGGACCCAGATGATGTTTGGCTGGCATTGGTGTTGTGAAGCCTTTGCAGTCTTGCATACCGAACTTCTTCAGGCAATCTTTGAGATACTTCTCTTGAGATATGAAGATGCCATTGTGTTGTTGTCGTATTTGAAGACCAAGGAAGAACTTCAGCTCCCCCATCATGGACATCTAATATTGCTCTTGCATCATATATCCAAACTCTTCACTGTACTTCTGATTGGTGCAGCCGAAGATAATGTCATCCACATATATTTGGCACACAAACAGTTCACCATCATATGTCTTCGTGAAAAGAGTGGGATCTAGGGAACTAGGTATGAAGCCTTTGCTCTTCAGGAAGTATTTGAGTGTGTCATACCAGGGCCGAGGGGCTTGTTTGAGGCCATACAGTGCCTTGTTGAGCTTGTATACCATGTCAAGATGTTTTGGATTTTCAAAGCCAGGCGGTTGTGCAACATACACTTCTTCTTCAATCTTGTCATTGAGAAAGGCACTCTTCACATCCATTTGATACAGAAGTATGTTATGATGATTTGCATAGGCCAGCAGTATGCGTATGGCTTCAAGTCTAGCCATAGGAGCAAATGTTTCATCGAAGTCAATGCCTTCCACTTGAGTATATCCTTGAGCAACGAGACGAGCTTTGTTTCTGACAACTTGACCATGCTCATCTTGCTTGTTGCGGTATATCCATTTGGTGCCTATTATATTGTGCTTCCGTGGATCAGGACGCTTAACCAGTTCCCACACATTATTCAGCTCAAACTGTTGAAGCTCTTCTTGCATAGCTTGAATCCATTCAGGTTCCATGAAGGCTTCTTCAACTTTCTTGGGTTCTGATATTGAGACGAATGCGAAGTGCCCACAGAAATTTGCTAGCTGAGTTGCCCTTGAACGAGTGAGTGGACCAGGTGCATTGATGCTATCAATTATTCTTTCAATCTGCACTTCATTGGCAACGCGAGGATGTACAGGGCGAAGACTTTGCTCTTGCTGTTCATTGTCGTTGTTGGAAGGAATGACTTCAGGCTGACCGTTGTCTTCATGTTGATCAGGTGCTGAAATGATAAGTTCTTCTTCAGGATGAGCTTCAGAAGGTATAATTTCTCCAGTTCCCATTAGCTTGATTGATTCACTGGATGGAACTTCATCTAGCACACTTGGCAGCTGCTCTCTTTGTGAGCCGTTGGTCCCATCGAACCGCACGTCCACTGTTTCAACCACTATGTAATGAAAGAGATTGAAGACTCTGTAGGAGTGCGAATCCTTTCCATATCCAAGCATAAAACCCTCATGTGCTTTTGGTGCAAATTTTGAGGTGTGATGTGGGTCCTTGATCCAGCACCTTGCCAAATACTCTGAAGTAACCGACATTTGGCTTTTTACCAGTAAGGAGCTCATAAGATGTCTTGTTCAGTAGCTTGTGAAGATAAACACAATTGATTGTATGACATGCAGTAACAATGGCTTCGGGCCAGAATTTTCTTGGGGTCCTGTATTCATCTAGCATCGTTCTGGCCATCTCAATTAGTGTTCTGTTCTTGCGTTCGACGACGCCATTCTGCTGTGGCGTGTACGGGGCTGAGAATTCATGTGTGATGCCCAAGGTATCAAGAAATGTATCAAGGCCAGTGTTCTTGAATTCAGTGCCATTGTCACTTCTGATGTGCTTTATCTTGGTGCCAACATTTTTCATAGCTCGATTGGCGAAGCGTTTGAAGACATCCTGCACTTCAGTCTTGTAAAGGATTATGTGCACCCAAGTATATCTAGAATAATCATCAACAATAACGAAGCCATAGAGGCAAGCAGTAGTAGTTAGAGTTGAGTAATGAGTGGGACCGAAAAGATCCATGTGAAGCAGTTCGAAGGGTTGAGTAGTAGTCATGATTGTCTTCGAGGGATGTTTGGCCCTTGTCATCTTCCCTTCTTCACAGGCACCGCATAAGTGGTCTTTCTTGAACTTGACACCCTCGATGCCTATGACATGCTTCTTCTTCGCAAGGGTGTGGAGGTTCCTCATGCCAGCATGTCCAAGCCTCCGATGCCAGAGCCAGCATTCTGAAGCCTTTGCTAGAAGACATACTGCAAGCTGTGGCCCTGCTGAGAAATCTACCACGTACAAATCATCTTTTCGATACCCTTCAAACACTAGAGACTTGTCAGATTCCATTAGTACAAGGCAACGATATTTTCCAAACATTACGATCATGTTCAAATCGCAAAGCATTGAGACAGACATTAAGTTGAAGCCAAGGGATTCAACAAGCATGACTTTATCCATGTGTTGATCCCTTGAGATTGCAACTCTACCTAGACCCAATACCTTACTTTTACCAGTGTCAGCAAATGTGATGTGGCTCTTGTCGGATGGACGTAAGGTTGAGTCCATAAGAAGGCTTCTTTTGCCAGTCATGTGATTTGTACACCCACTGTCAATAATCCATTCTGAAGACGCTGGTGTCGTACCCTACAGTGCAGTTAGGGGGATAGGCTTCACCAAGAGCATTGTGAAGCAAAAACATTTGACGAACCAGTGGGTTATGAAAGCTTAGATCCAGGTTAGGACTAATAGGGAGAGTAGCAAGCGATTCAGGTACGAAGTACATAGTAAGACCATTTGGGCATTTGATCTTGCACCCTACAAGATGTTTAAGGTCCCCAGCAATAACGTCAGACGATTTTGGTTTTCTGCTGGAGACCTTTCCCTGCAAAAGAGAGTTAAGCCTTCTTAACTACCCACATTTTCAAGGGTGGCATAGAAGCAATAAGTCTAAGTGCAGCATCTGAGAATGTTGGCTTTGAAGCCTTAGCAAACAGTCTTGCAGGTGGATAATAGTACTCATAAGAATAAGCAGAAAAGTTCTTGGTCTTATGAACATGGCGGTTTGATGAACCGCTCTCATATTCATATGCCTGAGTATGGTTTCCCTGCAAAACATTTGCGTTAGTGCGACTCAGGTGAGTCCTCTGTTTGTATGAAGCCTTTGGACCGTATGAAGCCTTTGGTCTGAGGTTTGTCTTCTTCAAGTGAGGTGTCATCAAGACATTCACAGGAAGATTTTCGAGACACCTTTTCAGAACCCAGATCTTCTTCATAGGCGGTCCGTTCATGCAGTTAGTACCAATGTACTTGGCAAACACTTCACCATTCTAATTCTTAAATAGTATATAGTTTGCATCAAAGGATTCATCAATGATAATGGGGTTAGCACAAGTGAAGCCAGTTAGATTAGATGGATCTGCTGAAGGTTCCTTTGCAGCAACCCACATGGTTTTGGGGTACTGCTCAGGTTTCCAGTAAGAGCCATCTGCATTCATTTTCCTTACGAACCCAACACCCTCTTTCCTAGGGTTTCGGTTCAGAATCTGCTTTTTGAGGACATCACATAGTGTCTGATGCCCTTGAAGACTTTTGTACATCCCTGTTTCAAGCAATGTCTTCAGCCTAGCATTCTCATCAGCAATAGCGGTGGTATCCTCAGCAGAGGGGTTAGTTACCGCATCAACAGTTGAAGATATTGCAACAGCAGTAGCAGTAGAACATTTAGCAACATAAGTAGCATTATCACGCTCAATGCATTTAAGACATGGTGGTTCAAATCCTTCCTGAGCGGGACTGATCTGTTTGGCGAGAAGTGACTCATTTTCCGTTTGAAGATCTTCATGAACCGCTCTCAATTTCTCAAGATCTTGCTTCCTTTGAAGATAATCATAGGAAAGCTTTTCATGAGTTGTTGAGAGAGTTTCATGACGACTTTCAAGTTCCTGATACTTAACGTGAAGATTTTTTATGTCTTCAATTAAGGATTCAGATCGAGTCATTTCAGCACCTAACAGATCATCGCTTCTGTCTAACAGTTTTTGAATATGTTCCATAGCTTTCTGTTGTTCAGTTGCAATTTTAGCAAGTGTTTTGTAGCTAGGTTTTGAACCACAATCAGAGTCATCGTCACTGGATGTTTGATAGTGAGTAGTGCGTGTGTTTACCTTGGCACCGCGTGCCATGAAGCAGTAGGTAGAAGCGGAGTAGTCCTTGTCATTTGCATCGGTGTCGGTGATGAGGTCATTGTCTTCAGTGTTGAAGATGGACTTGGCAACATATGCTGTAGCCAGACTTGCGACGCCTGAGTCGGATTCCTCCTCAGACTCCACCTCCGCCTCCTCAGAAGCAGACTCCTCCTCTGAATCCATTTCCTTGCCAACAAACGCACGTGCCTTGCCAGATGAGCTCTTCTTGTGTGATGAAGACTTTGAGGAAGACTTGGAAGAAGACTTTGAGTATTTCTTCTTCTTCTTCTTGTCGTCAGAGTCATATTCCTTGCTCTTCTTCTTCTTTTTGTTCTCATTGTCCCACTGTGGACACTCAGAGATGAAGTGGCCAAGTTTCTTGCACTTGTGACATGTTTTCTTCTTGTAGTCATGAGCAGGAGCTTCATCATTCCTTGAACTTGATCAGGAAGACTTTCTGAAGCCTTTCTTCTTGGTGAATTTTTGGAACTTCTTGACAAGCATAGCAAGTTCCCTTCCAATGCCTTCAGGTTCATCAGAACTGCTGTCAGATTCTTCTTCAGATGAGGAGATAGCTTTTGCCTTCAAGGCACGAGCTCGCCCATAGTTTGGACCGTAGATCTCTCTTTTCTCTGAAAGCTGAAACTCATGTGTGTTGAGCCTCTCAAGTATGTCAGACGGATCGAGTGTCTTGAAATCAGGACGTTCTTGAATCATCAGGGCCAGGATGTCAAACAAACTATCAAGTGATCTCAGCAGCGTCTTGACGACCTCATGTTTGGTAATCTCAGTGGCGCCGAGGGCTTGAAGCTCATTTGTGATGTCAGTGAGTCAGCCAAATGTGTGCTGGACATTCTCATTGTCATTTTGCTTGAAGCGGTTGAAGAGGTTGTGAAGGACACTGATTCTCTGATCTCTCTGGGTTGAGATGCCTTCATTGACCTTGGAGAGCCAGTCCCAGACCAGCTTGGATGTCTTCAAAGCACTCACACGGCCATACTGTCCTTTGGTCAGATGACCACAGATGATATTCTTGGCAGTAGAGTCCAGTTGAACGAATTTCTTGACATCAACAGCAGTGACACCTTCTCCAGCCTTAGGAACGCCGTTCTCGACGACATACCATAGGTCGACGTCAATGGCTTCAAGATGCATACGCATCTTATTCTTCCAGTAGGGATATTCAGTTCCATCGAAGACGGGGCACGCAACGGAGACTTTAATTATCCCTGCAGTCGACATAGCTAAAACTCTAGGTGGTTAAACCGAATCACACAGAACAAGGGAGCACCCTGCTCTGATACCAATTGAAAGTGCGTTATATCGACTAGAGGGGGGGTGAATAGGCGATTTTTATGAAAGTCTTCAGAACATGGGAGTTTTGAAGACAAACGATAAAATTAAACCTATTACCATGCAGCGGAAGGTAGACTACACTAGGCAAACCATAGTCAAGTATTCAATGAAGTGAAAGCACAAAGACTAATAGCAGCTAGGTAGTAAGGATCAGGTAGGAAGATATTGTGAAGCCAAACAGAACACGCAGTCACTCAGTGAAGACAAATGATAGAGCAAACATACAATGACTTCACAAGGAGGAACAGTAAGTAAAGTGAAGTGAAGATGAAACCAGTGACTCGTTGAAGACAATGATTTGTTGAACTAGTTCCAGTTGCTGTGACAACTGTACGTCTGGTTGGAGCGGCTAGGTATTTAAACCTTAGGACACATAGTCCCGGACACCCAGTCCTGAACACGCAGCTCAGGACACCCAGTCCTCACCGTATTCTCCTTGAGCTAAGGTCACATAGACCTCGCCCAATCACTCTGGTAAGTCTTCAAGGTAGACTCCCAAACCTTCACAGACTTCGTTCACCGGCAATCCACAATGTCTCATGGATGCTCGGAACGCGACGCCTAATCGGCTGGAGGATGCACAGTCCTCAAGTGTAATAAGTGTTCAGATCACACAGACAAGAAGACGTAAGTGATGCCCAATTCTCTCTGGCTCTGGGTGGTTAGGGCTTTATCCTCACAAGGAATTCTCTCTCAAAGGCTTCGAGGTGGGTTGCTCTCAAACGACAAAAGCCGTACTTTCAATCTGAGCAGCCAACCATTATGGTTGTAGGGGGTGGGCTATTTATAGCCACTTGGCAACCCGACCTGATTTGTCCGAAATGACCCTGGGTCACTAAGGAACTGACACGTGTTCCAACGGTCAGATTTCAAACTCACACGGCAACTTTACTTGGGCTACAAGCAAAGCTGACTTGTCCGACTCTGAACAAGATTCGCTCTCATTGTTTTCACTCGAAGACATAGGTTTTTCGTTTAGGCATCACTTTAGTCATTCTGACTGGTTCTCTTGGACCCCACTTAACAGTACGGTGGTTCCTATGACTCAACACAAAAGAAAAAGAACTACGAAAGATCTAGGTCTTCGAGCTCCATAGGCTTCATATCGTGTCTTCTCTTGTCATAGACTTCAATGTGAATATCTTCATATACCACCTTTGACTTCAATGTCTTCATAAAGTTTTAGGGGTCATCTCTGGTAGTAAAACCGAATCATGAGGGACTTCTACCTGTGTTATTCTGCAATTCTCACAAACACATTAGTCCCGCAACTAGGTTTGTCGTCAATACTCCAAAACCAACTAGGGGTGACACTAGATGCACTTACAGCAAGTACACCCTTCTCAACCTCACGGTGAAGGACGTCATCTGCTCCTGTTTGTCTTGAAATCAGTTCAGGAACGTCATGCATCTCGATCATGCGAATCTTATCTAGGACCGCCTCTCTGATGTCTATGAAGGCCATCGAACCTGTCACGATCCTTGGTTTGAGGACTTCAAGGAATCTCTCAAGTCAATGACATTTGAACTAGAATCATCATCCTCCTCATCATGCCTTATGGCAGATGGTGAAAAGGTAACTGAATGCTATCTGTCTGAATCTAGTGATGATGAATCTGGTGATGAATTTGGACCCAGTTATGTCAAACTTGCTTCCCTTGCTGCTAAACAACAAAGAGCTTTGGAAAAGGCTCACGAAATGCTTAGTAAGAGCGATGATATGTTGGGTGAAGAAATGAATCAGTCAAAAGCTTTGGCTGAAAGTGTTCAGGGACTTCATTCTAAGTATGACTCCCCTCAAGATCAGCTTAACTCTCTCTTATCTGATCATGAGAAGCTAAGAGTGAGTTATGAAGATCTTCAGAAAGAGCACGATTCATTACTTGCTCAGCAAATCAGTGCTGCTCAGGAAGAATTCATTCCTCCATGTTTAAAATGCATTGAACGAGAAACTGCTAATTCTTCACCTGAATGTTCAAATGCTTCTAATGTTACAAATTCTTCACCTGCCTCTGCTATCACTAATTCCTCATCTGAGGACATTGCTAGTATCACTGACGATGCAGGGCTGAAGGAATTGTACATGACAGGCATGTACAAAAGCCTCAAAGGGCATTAGACTCTTTGTGATGTGCTCAATAAGCAGATCCTCAACAGGAACCCTAGGAAAGAGGGTATTGCCTTTGAGAGGAAACTCAATGTTGATGGTACATATTGGAAGCCTGAGCACTACCCCAAAACCTCATGGGTTGCTGCAAAGGGACCTCCAGTTGACCCATCTAATTTATCTGGCTATACATGTGAATCTTCTCATTCTTCTGATGAGTCATTTGACTCCAACTATAAACTGTTCAAAAATCAGAATGGTGAAGTATTTGCTGGATATGTTGGCACTAACTGCAGGAACGGTTCCCCTATGAAGAAAATCTGGGTTCCCAAAAGGTGTCTTGAAAGTCTTCAGGTGAATGTTCTCATGACACCACCTGTGAAGAAAAGGAACCCCAGATCAAATTCTTCATATGGACCAAATTCTTCATATGGATCCAAGTCCTCATACGGAACAAATTCCTCACGTGGATCAAATTCCTCAAAAGGATCAAAGTCCTCATATGAACATCATCGTGCTAACAACTCTGTTTCGCAGGGAAGAGCCAAGGGCTATGAATATGAGTATTATTCTTCTAATCAATATGTTCATAAGTCCTCGAAGAATTTCTTTGCTTATTCATATGCTTACCCTAACCCCTCTTATGTGAAACGAAATGGTTTGGCCTCTATGCCACCATTCTCCTATGGAGCTCGCAGAGTGATGAACTCTTTGCCACCCCTTCAGATGTGGGTGGTGAAGAAAAAGAACTAATCTCTTATGCAGGGTCAGGTCTCCAGACGTACTGTAACGTCTGAAGAATTTGCTGGGGACCTGACAGATTGCCTGAAAGGATGCAGGCTAATCATGAAGAAATGAATTTTCATTTCTCACGTCCTCACACTGCTTTATCTGTCTTACTGCTTGATGAAATTGATCTGATGAATTGTGATATCATATTCTTCACTTCTGAAGTATATGAGTTCGTAAGTTGCACTAATTCATCTGCTGGATGATCAACCCAAAGCCACTGAGTGGGTCCTTGATAGTGGATGTACAAATCACATGACTGTTGACAGGAATCTATTGATGGATGCTCCCTTATCGTCATCACATCTGAAGCATATCATCTTCGCTGACAAGAGCAAAAGTCAGGTATTGGGTCTAGGTAAGGTTGCTATCACAAAGGATCGACACATGGACAAAGTCATGCTTGTTGAGTGCTTAGGATACAACCTTATGTCTGTCTCAATGCTTTGTGATCTTGATATGGTTGTTGTCTTTGGCAAGTATCGTTGTGTTGTGATTATGGAAGCTGACAAATCCAAAGTCTTCAAAGGCTTTAGGAGAGGAGACTTGTATATTGTTGATTTCTCTGCAGATTCACAACCAACTGTGTGCCTACTTGTAAAAGCTTCAGAAGGATGGCTATGGCATCGACGACTTGGTCATGCAGGCATGAGGAATTTCCACACGCTTGCGAAGAAGAAGCATGTTATTGGCATTGAGAATGTCAAATTCCTCAAGGATCACATATGCGGTGCCTGTGAAGCTGGAAAGATGACCAAGGCCAAGCATCCAGCGAAGACTATCATGACCACTACTCGTCCATTCAAATTGCTTCACATGGATCTCTTCGGTCCTAATCACTATTCCTCTGTTTCAAATGAAGCATCTCAATATGGCTTTGTTATTTTTGATGATTACTCTCGCTACATATGGGTACACCTTGTTTCTTACAAACATGAAGTGCAGGAAGTCTTCAAACGATTTTCCTCGAGGGCTTCAACCAACTTTGGTGTGAAGATCAAGCACATCAGAAGTGACAATTGCACTAAGTTCAAGAATTCAGGTCTCGATGACTATCTTGATGAACTTGGTATTACTCCTGAGTTATCTGCTCCTTATACTCCTCAACAGAATGGTGTCGTGGAGCGCAAGAGCAGGACTCTTGCTGAGATGGCTCGCACTATGCTCGATGAGTACAAAACACCTCGTTGTTTCTGGGTTGATGCAATTGATACTGCATGCCACATCATCAACAGAGTATATCTTCACAAATTCTTCAAGAAGACTGCCTATGAACTCCTCACTTACAAGAAACCCAATGTGAGTTATTTCAAAGTCTTCGGTGCTAAATGCTGGATTAGATATCCTCATCACAACTCTAAATTTGCACCGAAAGCACATGAAGGTTTTATGCTTGGTTATGGAAAGGACTCGCACACCTACAGAGTCTTCAACAATGTTCTTCACAAGATTGTTGAAACTATAGATGTGAGGTTCGATGAAACTAATGGCTCGCAAAGAGAGCACCTACCTTCAGTGTTAGATGAACCAGCGCCTGAGGATTCTATCAAGCACAAGGTTACTGAAGATGTCATTCCTACTCAAGAATCTGCTGAAGAATTCATTCCAGAACGTGAAGAACGTCGAGCTGATGCACCTGAAGAAAATGCTGAGGAAATTGATGCTGAAGAAAATGCTGATCAAATTCCTCAACGACAACCAGCGCATCCTCGTGTTGCAAAAGAAGTGCAAGTGGAGAAGATCATTGATGACATTACAGCACCAGGTCCTCTCACACGCTCAAAAGCTTCACATCTATCTAACTTTTGTGGGCACTTTGCTTTTGTCTCTATCATAGAGCCCACTAAGGTAGATAAAGCATTTCTGGAGCCTGAGTGGATTCAGGCCATGCAAGAAGAATTACATCAGTTCAAGCTCAACAACATCTGGGAACTGGTCAATCGTCCCGATCCTTGCAAGCATAACATCATTGGCACAATGTGGATCTACCGCAACAAGCAAGATGAAAACGGTGTTGTGGTGAGGAATAAGGCACGACTAGTAGCTCAAGGCTACACACAGGTTGAAGGAGTTGATTTCAATGAAACTTTTGCACCTATTGCTAGACTTGAGGCAATTCACATATTTCTTGCTTATGCTAACCATCATGATATCATCTTATATCAAATGGATGTGAAAAGTGCATTCCTCAATAGTAAGCTTGAGGAAGAAGTATATGTTGCTCAACCCCCAAGTTTTGAAGATCCAAAACATCCTGACAAAGTCTTCAGACTTAACAAGGCCCTCTATGGCCTCAAGCAGGCCCCACGGATGTGGTATGATACATTGAAGGAATTCTTCATGAAGAAAGGCTTCACACCCGGTTCACTCAATCCCACTCTCTTTACTAAATCTTATGATGGTGAACTGTTTGTTTGCCAAATATATGTTGATGATATCATCTTTGGCTGTACTGACCAACGTTATAGTGATGAATTTGCCTATATGATGAGTGAAGAATATCAAATGTCTATGATGAGAGACTTGAAATTCTTCTTAGGTCTTCAAATTCGTCAACAGAGCAATGGCATATTCATATCTCAGGAGAAAAACCTCAAGGATGTCCTGAAGAAATTCGGCATGCAAGATTGCAAAGGCATCAAAATTCCTTTGCAAATGGTCATCTATGCACTGATGAAAATGGTATTGACTTCGATCATAAGGTATACCGCTCCATGATTGGCTCTTTATTGTACTTATGTGCATCTAGGCCAGATATAATGCTTAGTGTTTGCATGTCTGCCCGATTTCAAGCTGCACCGAAGGAATCACACCATAAGGATGTGAAGCATATTCTTTGATATCTAGCTCACACACCAACACTAGGATTATGGTATCCCAAGGGCTTGGATTTTGATCTCATTGGATATTCTGACTCTGACTATGCTGGTGATCATGTGGACCGCAAGTCAACATCTGGTACATGTCATTTCCTCGGACGATCCTTGGTCTGTTGGTCCTCGAAGAAACAGAACTGCGTATCACTGTCTACTGCTGAAGCTGAGTACATTGTTGCTGGTTCTTGCTGTGCTCAACTGCTATAGATGAAGCAAACACTCAAGGATTATGGCGTCAATGTGAAGAATGTGCCTCTCCTCTGTGACAATGAGAGTGCCATCAAGATTGCTCACAACCCAGTTCAGCACTCGAAGACAAAGCACATTCAGATTCATCATCATTTTCTTCGCGATCATGTGTTGAAGGGTGACATTTCTACTGAGCATGTGAAGACTGAAGAACAGCTAGCCGATATCTTCACTAAGCCCTTGGATGAGAAGAGATTTAGCAAGTTGCGGTGTGAGCTAAATATCTTAGAGTCTTCGAATGTACTTTGAAAAGGCACTCATCCTAACACTTAATGCAAAATTGATGACTTAGATGTGCAACACATGAAGAAACGTTTTTCTTCAATCAATGAAGAATAACACTCTAAGTGTGAAGAAATTAATGAAGAATTTGATTCTCAGAATCCTACGACAATTGTACGCGGTGTCTGAAATCATCATTCTTATACGGTGGGTCACGCCACCACAAAAGTTGAAAATCTTCAAATTTGAGTTTTTCCGTAGCTTTTGAAATTCCTCAGTTGTTCAAATTCTTCAACTTTGCAAAATCTTCACTTATTCCGTCGTTTTTCGTCATTGTCTATATATATATATGAGTTTATGTCCTCTACAGCATTCACTTATAGCTATTTCTTCAAGTTGGTTTTTTTGCTAAGTGAACGTGATCGGACCCTTCCCCTCTATGCTATACTCAATCCAATCTATTCACAAATTCTTCATGTGCGTTCTATTTGAAACTCGTTCAAAATCTTCACTGTGTCCTTGTCAGCTGAAGAAATTGCGAACTGAACGTTAAAACTAATCTTATCCAAAATTTTCAGTTTGGCCGCTCAAACCGTTCCGCATCCCACGATGCATTATTCTATTCACCCACGATCTTACACGATCTCCACTACAAAGTACGTGGGTGACACATGTCATGAGAAGGAGAAAGGTCAGGGGCACGTTCGTCCCAAATCTTCGGGCGAACAGTTTTTCACTGCCACTATAAATACCCCTTCCTCACTTCTTTTACTCCGCTCGATCTCTCTCTCCTGCTCGAGCTTCCCAAACCCTAGCGCCGCCGCTACACCATCGTCGCCGGCGAGGAAGAGCTTCACTGCCTCGACCTCGTCGCCGTCGTACTCGCGCCGACCGTGGAAATCTTCACCTCTGCCGCCGTCGTAGACGTCTTCCTCCGCAGAGTTAGGGCGTGGAAGATCTACACCGACGAACTTCACTGTTTCACCTCACTGTTCGTCGTGTTCTTCATTCAGGGTAATTAAAAGTTACTTTTACTGCCCTCCTTGATTCGAAACTTTTCTACAAAATCTTCAAAAGGTGTTTTATTTCCCAAATCCTCACACACAAAACACCTCACAAATCTTATGTTCTTGATTAATTTCTCTAAGCTTTATTTTCTTCAAGATTCCTCAATTGTGTGGATCTCCGATCTATACAACTCTGGAACCTAAGACAAAGCATGCTTAGTGAAATTCTTCAGGACACATCTGGTCAAATTCCTCAAACTTGTTCTTTTTGAAAAACCTTCTGAGAACTCATATGACCTCTCCAAATTCCTCGCAACTATACTCTGTTCACGGTTACTCATGTCCGCTGCTGAATCACTAGGTTCTCATCAACTTAACTCATTTGCAGCATTCCTCGAAGAAAAACTGCATACTTCTTCAGAGAATTCGATTGTTCAAATTCCTCAGCTTAAGAATATGGCAGATGGTAAGAAGCCGCAGAAAGGAGGAAAGAAACCTGAGGTTATGACTGCGTTTTAAATCCCTGAGGATATATATGCTGAGTACTACACACCTGATGAAGCCAAGTTTGGCAAAGAAAACAAAAATCAGCGCAAGGTGCGCATTCAGAGGATTGAACGGAGATGGGCATGTGAATGGAGGGAGTACAGATACGTTACTCCAAAGTACATGAAGAAATTCGCTCTCAACCCTCCATGCCCAAGACTTCCACTGGCACCTGGCCAAGTTGCTGATCCCACTAGCGTCGAACGCGGTGAGGACTTTCCTGAAAAATGGGCCAAGCGTCAAGCCAAATTGGCAAGACAAGCCAGAGAAGCAGTGAGGAAATTCAACAAAGATTTTGCTGCTGCTGCCACTGAGGCCAATTCCTCATGCTGCTCCTGCTCCTTCAAAATCCTCATCACCTCCTCCAATGTCCTCAGCAGCTCCGACAAAGTCCCCAGCACCTGTGCATCTGGCTACGTGCCAAAGGACTGCAGGCATCTCAATTGCCTCTGGTGTCTCAGCGAGTTCCTCAGCTACACCAAATTCTTCATCTGGCCCCACTCTGCTGAAGACTAAGGCAACAGCTGGACGAGGTCCTCGGCCAAGTCCTAAGAAGAAATAGGTCGCCTTCCAAGAGCCACCTGAAGATGATGAGGCTGATGATGATGAACTTGCAGAAATCATCAGAGACCGGCAAGAAAGGGCCGCTAGAGCCAAAGGCACACCTGTGCCACTGCTTTTGGATCCAAGGGCGATCCTCGATTATATTGATCTCTAGCATAAGGATCCAAATTCACCTATGCCTGAGTTCAAGTTGACGCCTGGTCAAAATCACATGTTGATGCACTTCATTCAAGAGGAGAAGTGGAAATATGACCAGGCCAGGCAGATCAAGAAGGCCCAATACAAGAAAGAAAAGTATCTGAAGACCAACGTGGTCAAAATGACGATTGATGAACTCATAAAGATTCAGTGTGAAATCAAAACCCTCAGCGACAAATTCAACTCATACTATGCAGACTGGCAAGGAGCCAAAGTTAGGTTCATGAAACTGGCTGAGAAGTTCACCAATGTTGCAGCCCCATCGCAACAAGAAGTTCCTCTAGCTGAAGCTTCTGCTCAGCCCACTGAAGAACATGCCAGCACCGCTGATGACTTTCAGGCTGCTGAAGAAAATGCTAGTTCCAGGGCTGATGACTCCATTCCAGCCGCTGAAGAAATTTCCAGGGCATCCACTAGTGGTGCGCCTGAAGAAACTGAAGTTGTCAGGGCAACTACATTAGTTGCGCCTGAGGAAATACAACCAGATTCCTCAGCTCCACCTGCGCCTACACCAACTCCTATCCTTCCATCTGCATCAGATGTGAAGAAGACCAAGGCTGCTGAGCGAGCTGAAGTGAAGAAAAGGAAAGCATCAAGTGCTTTAGAATCTTCAGCTTCAAAGAAGATGAAGCCTATGACCAGCTCATATGAAAATCCGATCGATGTTGTTCCGATTTCCACCATGCCATCAAAGGACCTTGTTCCTTTTGATGAAGAATATGTGATCCCAAGCGGATCTGATGAAGAAACTCAATCTGCTGCTTCGTCAGAGCAGATTGATGAAGAAATTGAAGTGGATGCGATCCCTTCAACCCCAGTGGTATCATCACCAATGCCTCAGTTTACTGCTGAAGAGGCTGGTTTTGAAGAAATTGATGATGAAGATGTGGACATTGGAAGCACAACTCCAGTGATGAATGACGACTTTTGGTAAAGTCAGCATCCCAATTCTCCACTCTTCACCCCGCTGCAGCAAATCCCTCACTCCCCTGCACCAACAGTTCAATTGGGCTCTGAAGAAACTCATCCCAATTCCAGCCACTAGTGCTGAAGAAACTGCTGCTGCTGAAAATGTGACTGCACCTGTGGAGGAACCTGAAATTCCTCAGCCTGAAGAACCTGAGCTCACGATTCCTGAGGTAGTGATGCAACTCACTAACACTCCTCTGCCCAAGCCAAAGGATCCGTTCTCGCGCAAGCAAAAGTTCAAGGCTGAAGACTTCTTTGGCGAGCATGTATTCTTCACAGATTACAACCCCTATGACTCTGCTCGCATAAGGAAGAGGCGTTTCTGGACTGCTAGTCAAGCCAACTTTTATTCCTCAGTGCTGTTCAACAAAGACAAAGTCTTCGACCATGCACATATTCCTCATGTAGACATGGAGTCTCTGCCATGCTTCACGCCAGTCCTTAGTGTTCTTTATGACGCTGGGCTGCTCAATTTCTGCACTGGCATCTGTGATTGGAATGAAGAACTCATTCTTCAGTTCTATGCAATGCTGCACATCATCGGCAACTCTAAAGATTTGAATTCATGGGTTCTGGACTGGATGACAGAGAACACTCATTGCAAGGCACCAGCATCTGAATTGCTTCGTGCCCTTCCTCTAAGTCCTCCCCTTGAAGATGCACGTTGTGTTTACAATGAACCTGAGCTTTCAAATCACTATATGCAAGTGCTGATGAAGCCTTTGAAGCCAGGGCAGGCCCCTCGAACCAAATTCCTCGTCAAGGAATTGTTGTATGTGCCTCGGACTGTCTATCACATTCTGTCAAAGACAATGAGTCCTATCAAAGGCCACGACTCTAATGATGAAGAAGTTGTTGGCATCATGAAGAATATGCTTTTCAACATCATTCATGGCGTTCCCGTCAACTTCCATGATTTCTTCATGAGGACTCTGGCCAATATTGCTATGTCACCATTTGAGCTGAAGCCTTATGCGCCATGGATTATGAGATTCATTAGGACAAGGTCTTCACTCAATTACAAAGCTGACACTCTGAACCACTGCAGCTACTTGCCTCCAATTGAAGTCCTCAAAAGGACATTTTCTTCAGCTGAAGAAAAGGGCAAGGCTACTGCTGTGATCGATGAAGGCATTCGTCCATTGGATGGGCAATTTCGCAAGGCTGCATCTTATTCCACCAATGATGACTCTGCCACACATGACTCTGCCGCCAACAATGCCAAGCCAAATCCTCAAGCCACAGCACCCAGAGTGATGACTGATCGTGAGTTACTCCTCAGTCTTCATCAGAAGGTTGATCGCAATCATAAATGGGTCAAGCGTCAGTTTGGTTCAATTCTTCACAACATAACTTCAACACACAATGCAGTGAAGAAAAACCACAACTACCTCCATGAAACCCTCAACCGCACCTGGGCTGTTCTGTCTCAAGTCTATAGCACTAAAGATCTGAAGAAAATGGGTCTCAAAGAAGACTTTGACTGGTCTGCACCTCCTCCGAAGAAATATAAGCAGGTCAAGGTTCCTTCTTTGGTGGCCAGCTCCTATTCTTCATCGCGTGAGACTGATGAAAATGAAGACTTGGACGACACTGCGGCAGGCCCTACTTCAACGACCGACCCTGACAACGCTGGCACTCCTTCATCAACTTGATTATCTTCAGGGGCATTAGTCCTCAGTTTCGATTATTTTGGTCATTCGATGACAAAGGGGGAGAAATCTGAGCTAGCCTTCAAGCGGGTCTATTATATGGGCGTTTTTTTGCTAAGTAACAACTCTCGTTCTTCCGAAACTTTTACTGGATCGAGTTGTAAACTTAAACCCGATGGCGGTCTGATACTTCTGCTACGTTATTCTGCATGCTTATTCCTCGTTAATATTATTACACGCATGCTGAATTACGTCAGCCACCATTTTTTTATGATGCTTTTCAAATTCTTCATACTATATATCAAATGCGTGTATGAATTACAAGATATAGGGGGAGATCTCCATGATTCAACTCTTCAAGTGTGCATTGCTTCAAAAGCAAATTCCTCACTATGCACATCTTCAGGGGGAGTTCTTCTATATCTTGCAATCAAATTCCTTAATATCAGTATTTACACTTCATATATTTATCCCCGTTGAAAACTTAACCTATATTGTCATCAATCACAAAAAAGGGGGAGATTGTAAGTGCATCTAGTGCCCCTTAGTGATTTTGGTGTATTGAAGACTTATAGGTTATGGATCTAATGTGTTTATGAGTCTACACAGGTCTATAAGTCTATGAGGAGTTTGATATTTACAGAGAAAGTCGACCCCTAAAAATGAAGTTCTTCGACTGAAGACTTTGATATTCTGAAGAATTTCTGAAGACTTTGAAAGTGAAGAAATTGGTGTAACCCCGAAGACTTGGTATTAATTAGAGGAACATGAAGCGTGAAGACTTTTGTTTTCATAGTTTCATTTTCTCTTTCTTGAGTCATAGGAAACACGGTACTGTTAAAGGGGGTCGAGGAAATACTAAGGAAAAATTTCCACGTGATGCTCAACTCAAAATCCTACACCTACCAATCCCTTCGAGTGAAACCATTGGAAGTCTCATACAGTTCAGTCAATTTCTTCAGTGACAGAGACGCAGTTCTTTTGGTTACTGAGGACTTTGTTCTGACTGAGGAGTTAGGAATTCGCCAGTGTGAATTGCCTACACCGTGAGGAACATGATAGCCTTGAGGAATTTGTACCTCAAATTTCCGACCGTTGCTGTGCTACGCGCCAGCTGTCCCAAAATATCTTATCCATCCAACGGTCATATCATTGAAGGGCATTTATGTCTTATCATGTCGGGCTGCTCCCTAGGCTATAAATAGTCACCCCCTACAACCACTAGCTGGTTGGCTGCTCCGAGAGAAACTGACACTTGTCATTTGAGAGCATCCCATCCTCCGAGGACTTTGAGCGAAAAACATCAAGTGAGGAAAATCCAAACCCAAACCCAAACACCTACAAACCCAAAGTGATTGAGCGTCACTGAAGAGATTGATCCCGCGTGGATCCGATGCTTGTTACCTTTGAAGACTGTGCTTCTTCCAAATGGTTAGGCGTCATGGTCTAGAGCATCCAAGAGGAATTGTGGATTGCCGAGTGACCGAGTTTGTGAAGGTTCAGAAGTCACCTGAAGACTTACCACGAGTGATTGGGTGAGGACTGTGTGTCCTTAGCTCAAGGAGAATACGGTGAGGACTGTGTGTCCGGGACTGTGTGTCCTCAGGTTTAAATACCTAGCCGCTCCAACCAGACGTACAACATAGACAGCAGTTGGAACTGGTCTACCAAATCATTGTCTTCACCAAGCCAACTGGTTCTATTTCCTCAACACTTTCATTTCCTCATTACTGTGTTGTGTGTTTGTTCATATCTGTGTTTGACGACTTTGACTGAAGA
Organism: Triticum urartu; assembly: GCF_056163025.1. NCBI lineage: Eukaryota > Viridiplantae > Streptophyta > Magnoliopsida > Poales > Poaceae > Triticum > Triticum urartu. The sequence goes on along the minus strand of NC_141879.1, from coordinate 46,742,386 downwards.
CTTTCTCAATTTCCTCAGTTCAATTTCTTCAGTCTGTTTGTCTTCATCTTGTGCTATCCTGTGTTTACGCTTTCTGTACTCTGTGTTTGTCTTCATTTCATCATGATGACCATGCTTGTATTCTGCTATGTTTACTTCTGAGTACTTATTCCACTGCTAGTAGTTCTTCGCTAAGGAATTTCCTCACTAGCAAATTCCTCAGTGAAGAATTTCATAAAAATCGCCTATTCACCCCCCCTCTAGTCGATATAACGCACTTTCACAAACGAATATGAAAAGTCTGGGTGTTTTCACATTCACACCCCTAACCACGTAAATGAACCGCCTATTTAAAGGGATGGGGATTTAGATCCAATCAACACCTCCTCCCTTCCACGAGTAGTCATCAGAGCGCATCCAGCAAAGGTCCATTCCACCATGGCCAGCCGCCGCAACTCCTCATCTCGCCCTTCCAGTCCTAAGCCTGGAGACTGGGAGAGGTGCTCCATCCCGCATAGCGAGCTAGTATCGCTTCAGACCAAGGGATTCCTCCCCCCGGCCTATATGGTCCCGGTTCGAGCCGGACTCGCCACCCATAATGGCAGAGAGCAAGCGGAGAGCGCCCCCAATCCCTCCAAAGGAGAGCGGGTATGCCTTGTCCCTTATCTAATAAGAGGATTGGGATTTCCAATCCATCCGTTTCTCCGGGGGCTTCTGGAGTTCTATGGACTCCAGCTGCACAGCCTGACGCCTGCCTCTATATTGCATATCGCGGGCTTTGTTGCCCTTTGCGAGCTATTCTTGGGTGTTGAGGATCATTTCGCGCTGTGGAAGAGGTTATTCTGCCTGGTGCCCCGTTCTCAAGAGGGGTCAATATATCAAGTGGGCGGAGCCGAAGTGTGGCGCATCGCCAGGACCGGATATCTATCTGAAACCCCAAAGAAGGCGTTTGAGGACTGGCCTTCGAAATGGTTCTATATAGAGCATGTCCCGCTGCCGGATCCTATCCGTATCGGCCTCCCTGAAGAAGCGCCTAAGCTGGCGTCCACGGAGCTCTCAAAGAGAAAGTGATAGGGACGTCCTTTACCTGATGGGCCGGATAATATTATTAGCTCATTCCGGACTAACCATGATTGGAGTCATGGCCGCATGCATCATGCGGGGGGTGCAACCGCTACAGTATAGAGGTCACCCCATGTGGGATTTTAATGGGGAGGATGACGCCACCCGTTGGGCCGTAAGGGGCCGGACTCAGCTGTCGCTCTAGTAAAGATCTTGTCCACTCTATACAAGGGAGAAGAGGAGGAATTCCTCCGCCTCAACCCACAGGGTGGATTTACTATGTACAATCCTCCGAGTTGGGTAGGCGGACAATTTCACTTGCCCACCCGTTTTACATTCCCATGATTAAATATGTAGTCTAACGACTTAACCGCAGGAACTGCGTCAGGAGGTAAAGGACATAAATGGCCCGCCTCCACAGCCCGAGGATCCAGAACGGGCCCTCAATCCGGCCTCCGAAGAGGATCCGGACTTATCCGTGGAGCTGATTGATGGGGTGTTCCATCAACTGAGTAAGGATGATGCCTTGGTGGCCATTACGGCCGATTACCTAGGGTTAATCCCGGTCTCCCAGGTAACTGAGACCGGAGTCCCAGTACTTTTGAAAAGGGATCCACCCGCACATGTTTTTAGTTTCCTGACAAGAACCATATTTTTCAGGGGAGGTTCTTGAGACGGGAGGCCGAGCCTGCAGCGGCTAGCCAACGAGGGGCTGCAGGGCCCCACGGGACGAAAAGAAGTGCTGTCCGGACTGAGGCGCCGGCGCCAAGGTATAGTGCGCCTTTTTATTCCAGGTGTTATCCCCTCAGGGTATATTAACACTCGTGATCTTGTCAGGACAAAAAGAACTCGCCGAACTATGTCCGGAGAGGCTGCCAATCGTGCCTCCACCAGCCAGGCTCCAGAGCCTGGTCCGGAGGCGGAGGCGAACACGGGGCGCGCGCCGGACGCTCCTCCGACAGAGGATGTCGACAGGCTATCCGTCACAAATTCCAAGGTGGAGAGTGCCATGAACCACAGGCGTCGCTGGACAGTTCTTCGCGACACTTGTTTCTCCCAAGAGGCATTGGACGCCTTCAATTCGGGAGATGCGTATCTCCGTGCCACTCAAGATGGTCTAGCCAGAGCCACGGAGCAATATGTAAAAGACATACGGGTGAGAAATTTTAATGGTTATATATATCAATAGTCCCCGAGACTTGAAACAGTTAGAATAACTGATTTAAGGTTCATGTAATATGCAGGTTCTTTCAGAGAAGAATACCCAACTGTCCCAGGAGTAAAAGAGTGCAAAGCCCAACTTAAGGCCGCACTAGCCGCGACAGGGGAGCCCAAGGAGACCTCCTCTCATAATATATGCTTCAAAAAGATAAGCATTATGTGGTGTATGTGCAAATCTGACAAATGAAATTGCAGATGGTGCCGGATTAGATCCGGAAAAGCAACAACTCCTACGCCAGTTAAAAGCTGGTGAGAGCGTGCTGACAAAGGTGAGGCAGGAGAAGAATGACCTCCAAGATGCCAACACCAAGCTGGTCATTGAACTTAAAGATGTTTGTGGCCAGCTGTCGGACTCCACTAAGGAGAATCAGCGGCTTCAACGCGGCATATTTAGCAAGTGCTTAAACAAATCTTTGAAAAAAGAGTTCGGCGAGGAAGTCGACTAACAGAGTGATGTCTGTAGGTATGCTAATAGGTCGTCCTGCAGAGGAGATGCCCGGCTCTACGGGTGACCTTCTTCCCGAGCTCTCGCAACTGCACGAGCGAGTTCGGCAGGCGATGCAAGGCTTTGCCCAAGCCTTATGGCCTTCCCTCTCCTTGCCCGAGGGCCTTGGAGAGCTTGCAGAGAAGTTGAAGGGAGCGCAGCGGCGCTTCCGATTGTGGAAGATAACGGCCTGCCGTCAAGGCACTAGGGAGGTCTGGGCCATGGTGAAGACACGGTACACAAAGGCTGACCCAAACCACATGGCCGAGGTCGGACCTGTGGGGCCCGATGGGAAGGAGATCCCTGTAAGCTTAGTGTACGGCCAAGTAGAATTGGCCGCAAAGTATTACCAGCAGGACTGTAAGCTAGACAGCCTGTTAGATGGTATTGAAGAGGAATACAACCAGTCGTAATGACTATGTAATTTTAACTGACATGTGTAATGCCTTCTAGCCGGATTGTAGATCGTTTTTCATGGCCGACCTTTTCGCTTCGACCTCGGGACCTGACGGTCCGGAGTGTGTCCGAATACCCTTGCGGTTATAAAAGAACCGGGGTATGCATGGAGACCAGGTGTAGGGGTCATTAGTGCTTTAACAGACAAGTGCCCAACTAGTTATGTTATATTACATGGTTAGTAAGAAACATCTTCCAGGGAGAATAGTTCCATTAGGGGTTCCTTTCCCTGGGAGGCATGCCCTAAAGTGCATGTTCGGACTGCGAAAAAAGACGCAGAAAAAGCATCTGGGGGCACATAAATAAATAAGTAAAAAGATCATCTTTAGTTCACCGAACGAATATTCTCTTAAGAACGCTAGCTTTCGGCTGCACCCAGTCTGAGGTACACATCTGGCTGACCCGGCAGTAACAATCGCAGAGGTGCTCCCTTTAGCGCCTAGCCGAACAATAAGGAACGTAGGGGTAAGCACAGGAGCCAGGCAACCCAGCTTGGCCAAAAGTTAAGTCATATCGATGCATATAATGGTGAATAAAAGGTACATGCGGAAGTGTGACACATGTGTTGGGCATGAAGCCCGTATAAATAAGCTTCTGTATAAAGAAGCCCCCAGGTTTAATGAGCGCGGGTAGCGCGTCACTTGATGAGCCTTAAGGGCTATAATAGAAAAGAGGGGAAGGAGAGAAATATAAGACAGAAAATGTAAAAAATGGACAGAGGAAGGAGATGAAAACAGAGTCCGGCGCTAGGCATAGAATCTTCGGAGACGGGCTGCGTTCCATGGGTTCGACTCGAGTCGGTTATCCGATGCATCTCGCAGGCGGTACGCTCCACCAGTCAGGACTTGGTTAATTATGAAGGGACCTTCCCACTTGGGCTTGAGTTTGTCCTTTTTCTTGTCCGGAGGCGTAGAACTAATTCGCCAACATTGTAATTTTTGGCCCGTACTTCTCTGCTTTGATATCTTCGAGCTTGCTGTTGATAGAATGCGGAACGGGCTTTTGCCATGTCACGCTCCTCCTCCAAAGCATCCAAATTGTCCTGCCGATCGAGTTCGGCTTCTCTTTCTTCGTACATGCGCACTCGAGGTGAGTCATGAATTATGTCGCAAGGCAAAACCGCCTCTGCGCCGTACACCATAAAGGATGGTGTGTATCCAGTGGTGCGATTCGGCGTGGTCTGCAGCCCCCAGAGTACGGAGTCTAGCTCCTCTACCCAGTGCGTATTCGATTCCTTAAGGGACCGCACTAATCTGGGTTTGATGCCGCTCATGATAAGACCATTTGCACGTTCGACCTGACCGTTAGTTTGTGGGTGATAGACGGAAGCATAATCGAGCTTGATGCCCATATTTTTGCACCAAAGTTTTACCTCATCGGTCGTAAAGTTCGTGCTGTTATCAGTGATGATGCTGTGGGGGACACCGTAATGGTGTACGACCCCGGATATAAAGTCTATCACCGGTCCAGATTCGGCCATTTTAACAGGCTTGGCTTCTATCCATTTGGTGAACTTGTCCACCATGACCAGTAAGTATTTTTTCTTGTGGGTTCCGCCTTTAAGGGGTCCAACCATGTCAAGCCCCCAGACCGCGAAGGGCCAGGTGATGGGGATAGTTTGGAGGGTGGTAGGTGGCATATGGCTTTGGTTTGCAAAAAGCTGGCAACCAACGCATCATTGGACTAAGTCCTGAGCGTCTGCCCGGGCCGTCGGCCAATAAAAGCCTGTACGGAAAGCCTTGCTTACAAGGGACCGAGCTGCAGCGTGATGACCACCGAGTCCAGCATGAATTTCAGCCAGAAGGTTCCGCCCTTCCTCTTCGGAGATGCACCTTTGAAGGACTCCGGTAGTGCTTTTCTTATAAAGCTCTCCCTCATGGACTTTATAGGCTTTAGATCGCCGCACTATGCAGCGCGCCTCGTTTTGGTCCTCTGGGAGTTCCTGCCTAGTAAGGTAGGCTAGGAATGGTTCTGTCCACGGGGCGATAACGGCTATTATTGCGTGGGCTGAAGTTGTAATTTCATTAGCAGAACCTCCAATTATGTCAGATTGTTTGGTGTCGAGCAGTGCGATCGGGTCCGGGTTGTTATTGTTAGGTTCCCCTTCCCATACTACGGATGGCTTGAGTAGCCTTTCCAGGAAGATGTTGGGGGGGACTGCATCGCGTTTTGTGCCGATGCGTGCCAGGACGTCTGCCACCTGATTGTTTTCCCGGGCTATATGGTGAAATTCGAGTCCCTCGAACCGAGCTGACATTTTTAAGACGGCATTGCGGTAAGCTGCCATTTTTGGATCCTTGGCATCGAAGTCTCCATTTATTTGGGATATCGCGAGGTTCGAATCCCCGCGCACCTCTAGGCGTTGAATGCCCATGGATACTGCCATCCGGAGACCATGTAAGAGGGCCTCGTATTCGGCTGCATTGTTGGAGTTTGTGTACATAATCTGGAGTACATATTGAATTGTGTCTCATGTGGGGGACGTCAAGACGACGCCAGCCCCTAGTCCGGCCAACATTTTGGAGCCGTCGAAATGCATGATCCAGTTTGAATATGTGCCGTACTCTTTAGGGAGCTCGGCCTCCATCCATTCTACGACGAAGTCGGCCAGAACATGCGACTTAATGGCTCGCCGTGGCTTATAAGTTATGTCGAACGGGAGGAGCTCGATGGCCCATTTTGCAATTCGGCCCGTTGCGTCGCGGTTGTTGATAATATCGTTGAGTGGTACTTCCAAGGCTACTGTTATCGAACACTCTTGAAAGTAGTGTCGTAGCTTCCGGGATGCCCTGAATACCGCATATGCAATCTTTTGATAATGCGGGTACCATGATTTGCATGGAGTGAGGACAGTGGACACGTAGTAGACCGGCTTTTGAAGGGGCAATTTGTGTCCGTCCGTTTCCCGCTCGACGACGAGCACTGCGCTGACAACCTGATGGGTTGCTGCAATGTACAATAGCATTGGTTCGCCAATGTTTGGCGCGGCCAGGACTGGGTTTGTTGCCAATATGGCTTTTATTTCATCAAGTCCGGCCGTGGCGGCATCCGTCCACTCGAAGTGTTCGGTGCGTCGAAGGAGGCGATAGAGGGGTAGTGCCTTTTCTCCCAAATGGGAGATGAAGTGACTTAGAGCCGCCACACATCCGGTTAATTTTTGTATTTGTTTGAGGTCCTTTGGGATATCCAATTGTGACAAAGCTCGGATCTTGGCTGGATTTGCTTCGATTCCTCTACCGGATACAATGAAGCCCAAGAGCTTTCCGGCTGGAACGCCGAAAACGCATTTTTTCCAGGTTGAGCTTGATGTCATATGTTCGGAGGTTATGAATGTAAGCCTCAAGTCATCTACTAGAGATTCGACATGTCTTGTTTTGACAACCACATCATCCATGTACGCCTCCACTGTTTTGCCGATCTGGTTTGCCAGACATGTCTGAATCATGCGCTGATATGTTGCGTCGGCGTTTTTGAGCCCGAAGGGCATTGTGTTGAAGCAGAATGGGACGTATGGTGTGATGAATGCCGTTGCGTCTTGGTCTGACTCTGCCATCTTGATTTGATGGTAGCCGGAGTATGCGTCGAGGAAACACAACGAATCGTGTCCTGCGGTGGCATCGATAATTTGATCGATGCGGGGGAGGGGGAAGGGATCCTTTGGGCAAGCCTTGTTAAGTTCTTTAAAATCAACGCACGGGCGCCAGGATTTGTCCTTCTTTGGTATCATCACCAAGTTTGCTAGCCAGTCTGGATGTTTTATATCTTTGATGAATCCGGCCTCCAATAGCTTGGCTAGCTCCTCTCCCATGGCCTGTCTCTTGGGTTTGGAAAAACGCCGAAGAGCTTGTTTGACAGGTTTGGATCCTTTTAGGATATTTAAGCTGTGTTCGGCCAGCCTGCGTGGGATTCCTGGCATGTCTGAAGGGTGCCAGGCGAAGATGTCCCAATTTTCACGTACAAATTCTCGCAGTGCGGCATCTACGTCAGGGTTTAATTGTGCCCGATGGAAGCTGTTTTATTGGGCTCCGTTGGATGGACCTGGAATTTGACTATTTCGTCCGCTGCCTTAAAGGATGTGGACTTGGATCTTTTGTCGAGTATCACATCGTCCCTATTAACCGCGGAGCGCAGCGCAGTCAGTTCCTCAGCCACTAGGGCTTCGGATAGTGCCTCAAGGGCCAATGCGGCTGTCTTGTTTTCGGCGCGGAGCGCTATGTCTGGATCACTAGCAAGAGTGATAATTCCGTTCGGCCCAGGCATCTTGAGCTTCATGTACCCATAATGGGGTATTGCTTGGAAGATTGTAAACGCTTCCCGACCTAGTAGAGCGTGGTATCCGCTATTGAACGGGGCCACCTGGAACATGACCTCTTCGGACCTGTAATTATCTGGCGTGCCGAACACCACATCTAGTGTGATTTTTCCTGTACAGCGCGCTTCCCGATTGGGGATTATTCCTCTAAAGGTTGTGCTACTTCGCTCGATGCGGTTCCAGTCTATTTCCATTTTTTGAAGGGTTTCCTCATAAATGATGTTCAATCCGCTGCCTCCATCCATGAGTACCTTGGTGAGGCGAAAGCCGTCCACTATTGGACTGAGGACCAATGCGGCTGGTGCTCGGGCTGTTCGGAATTTAGGTTCATCACTGGCATTGAAAGTAATAGCCGTGTCACTCCATGGGTTTATTGTTGCTACTTGATAGACTTCGGCAAGGCTGCGGAGTGTTCTTTTTCGCATATTATTTGATGCGAAAGTCTCGAAGACTGTGAGAACTGTACTGGTGTCCCTGGGGTGGCTTTCTGCGGCCTCCAAAATTAGGAGGTCTTCGCCAATTTTGGCCACCTGCTGAAGTATCCAGCATGCTCTAAGGCTGTGTGTTGGTATGGCGTCCTCTGTACTATGAATTTTACAGGGTCCATTAAGCCATCCTTCCAGTACGGTTCCATGCCCTGTAGAGGGTTTTGGTTTTTTGGTGTTTAACCCGGGTGTCTGACGATGATGCACCCTTTTATTTCGGACGGGGTTGCTATTCAGGGCTGGATTGTCCCAAAATTTTATTTCGGTTTTCCAGGAGATTTCCATCGCACAGTACTTTTGTACTATGGACGCCAAGTCAGCGAAGCGTGTAATATCACGACGACTTATGGCGTTGAGGATTCCCTTGTCCATGCAATTATTGCAGAATATTGAGATTGCGTCTTCCTCGCGGCAGTCCTTTATCATGTTCATAACCAGGAGGAATCTGGCCCAGTAATGATGTACTGTTTCTTTGGGCTTTTGCCTGATTTGGGATAGATCGCTTATGTTCGGGTGGGTGGGTGGAATTAAATCCGAAACCTCACCCAATCTAAGCCTCAGAGTTCAAGGAGTTTCCGAACTCTGAAGTTTGGATTCTTGGATGTTGTCCAATGAATCTAGCCCGTTGCCTGATTCTAAGTTCAGCTCTTGAGTTACATCCTCCCCTCCGTGGGTATCCCACTTGGAGGGATCGGGAATCCGGATGTAGCTAGTCCTTAAGATAGATGAAGGGTCGTTGCACTGCGCCTCTACCACGGCAACGTGATGGGTGACTTGGGGAGAGTTAATTTCTCTTAGATCGGGTTTAAGCCCAACCTGGTCTTAATCCGTAGCGACCCCCAGGGCGGCGATGCGTTCCAAGAGCTCGTTTACGGAAGAGAGCTCCATTGGATCTAGCTTCTCGACGAGTTCCAAGCCGACGTGAAGATTCCTTTTGATGACCCGAGAGGTCACCATCGGCGCAACAGCCGAACAGGCGGTCATAAGAAAACCACCTAGCCGGAGAGTTTGGCTGACAGCCAAAGCTCCCTTAGCAACGGCACCGTCTTTAAAGACGGGAGGAGGGATCCTTCCTGATTGCGACGGCACAGAGGAACTCTCAATGAAAGCACCAATGTCGGTGTCAAAACCGGCGGATCTCGGGTAGGGGGTCCCGAATTGTGCGTCTAGGCAGATGGTAACAGGAGACAAGGGACACAATGTTTTACCCAGGTTCGGGCCCTCTCGATGGAGGTAAAACCCTACGTCATGCTTGATTAATATTGAAGATATAGGTAGTACAAGAGTAGATCTACCACGAGATCAAGGAGGCTAAACCCTAGAAGCTAGCCTATGGTATGATTGTCGTATATTGTCCTACGGACTAAAACCCTCTGGTTTATATAGGCACCGGAGAGGGTTAGTGTCGGTGTCAAAACCGGCGGATCTCGGGTAGGGGGTCCCGAACTATGCGTCTAGGCGGATGGTATGATTTTTTACTTACCTTGAAGCCTGTTAGAAGGCTAGCACAAGACGTGCCAAGGAAACCGCCTCGCAAAGTGCGCTGAGGTGGGAAGTAAAAAACGATTCGAATAAAGGACTTGGCCGAAGCATGATGTCACGCTGTGGAATACGTCAGCAGATTAGATTTGCGTAAATATTATTCTCTCTATGGCAATATGTGGAAACTTATTTTGCAGAGCCGGACACTATCATTAGTGTTTACAATCTTCTATGAAGTACTTGGAGGAGGAACCTGCCTTGCAATGCCGAAGACAATCTGTGCGCCGGACTCGTCGTCATTGAAGCCTGGTTCAGGGGCTACTGAGGGAGTTCTGGATTAGGGGGTGTCCGGATGGCCGGACTATACCTTCAGCCGGACTCCTGGACTATGAAGATACAAGATTGAAGACTTCGTCCCGTGTCCGGATGGGACTTTCCTTGGCGTGGAAGGCAAGCTTGGCGATGCAGATATTTAGATCTCCTACCATTGTAACCGACTTTGTGTAACCCTAACCCTCTCCGGTGTCTATATAAACCGGAGGGTTTTAGTTCGTAGGACAACGAAACATACAACAATCATACCATAGGCTAGCTTCTAGGGTTTAGCCTCCTTGATCTCGTGGTAGATCTACTCTTATACTACCCATATCATCAATATTGATCAAGCAGGACGTAGGGTTTTACCTCCATCAAGAGGGCCCGAACCTGGGTAAAACTTCGTGTCACTTGTTTCCTGTTACCATCCGCCTAGACGCACAGTTCGGGACCGCCTACCCAAGATCCGCTGGTTTTGACACCGACACTTGGTGCTTTCATTGAGAGTTCCTCTGTGTCGTCGCTTTTAGGCCCGATGGCTCCTTCGATCATCAGCAACGATGCAGTCCAGGGTGAGACTTTTCTCCCCGGACAGATCTTCGTCTTCGGCGGCTTCGCACTGCGGGCCAATTCTCTTGGCCACCTTGAGCAGATCGAAAGCTACGCCCCTGGCCATCAGGTCAGATTTGGAAGCTTAAACTACACGGCTGACATCCGCGGGAACTTGATCTTCGACGGATTCGAGCCACAACCGAGCGCGCCGCACTGTCTCGATGGGCATGATCTAGCTCTGCCGCCAAACAGTGCCCTGGAGGCCGCACACGCATCGGTTCCGACCCTTAATTCGGAGCCGGTTGCGCCGATCGAGGATGAGCGGTTCGACGCCGCCTCGGGGGCTGTGATCCCAAAGGCGATCAAGCCGAATACCAGCCCCGCACTCTGCAAGGCCCGTGACTCCGAGGGGCCGGACTCCTCTCCGGACTCCGAACCCTCCGCGCCCCTGCCGATCGAATCCGATTGGGCACCGATCATGGAGTTCACCGCTGCGGACGTCTTTCAGCACTCGCCCTTTGGCGATATTCTGAAGTCACGGAAGTCTCTCTCTTTATCAGGAGAGCCCTGGCCGGACTACGGTCAGCAAGGATGGGATACGGGTGATGAAGAAATTCAAAGCCCACCCACCACCCACTTTGTAGCCACTGTCGATGATTTAACCGAAATGCTCGATTTCGACTCCGAAGACATCGACTGTATGGACGCCGATGCAGGAGACGATCAAGAACCAGCGCCTATAGGGCACTGGAAAGCCACCTCATCGTATGACATATATATGGTGGACACTCCAAAAGATGGAGATGGCGATGGAACAGAGGGGGTGACACCACCAAGAAACAGCCCAAGCGCCGGTGTCAGCGGCGCCGCTCTAAATCCCGCCAAAGCAAAAATGGTGATTCCGGCACGGGAGATAATAATACTCCGGATAGCGCCAAAGAACACCCCCTCCAGCAAGATTCAGCACAGGAGGATGAAGAAGCTAGCCCTCACGAGAGAGCGGCAGACAGAGAGGTTGAGGATGATAATTATATGCCTCCCTCCGAAGACGAGGCAAGCCTCGATGACGACGAATTCGTCGTGCTAGAGGATCCCGCCGAAAAAGAGCGTTTAGAACGCAGGCTTATAGCCACGGCAAGTAGCCTCAAGAAAAAGCAGCAACAACTTAGAGCTGATCAAGATTTGCTAGCCGACAGATGGACTGAAGTCCTAGCTGCCGAAGAGTACGAACTTGAACGCCCCTCCAAGAGCTATCCAAAGCGCAGGATGCTACCCTGATTAGAGGAGGAAGCACCTAAACCTACATCACCAGCACATGACATGGCCGACCGGCCACCTCGTGGCCATGACAGAGAGGCCTCTCGGCCCTCCACTCAAGCCGTGCCCCGATGCCGCTCAAAACATACTAAGGCACGGGAAAATGCGCCAGACCTGCGAGAGATACTGGAGGACAAGGCAAGGCAAACAAGATTGATCTACGGATCGCGTGGGCGCCCCATGGCACGTGATGGGGATCGTCACTCCGGATATAATAAATCCGGCCAGGCCGAACACAATAGACAAAGCTCGTTCGAGCTACCTCGTGATATAGCCCAATACAGAGGCGCCACACACCCACTATGCTTCACAGATGAAGTAATGGATCCTAAAATCCCTGAGGGTTTCAAACCCGTGAACATCGAATCATATGATGGCACAACAGATCCTGGGGTATGGATCGAGGATTATCTCCTTCATATCCACATGGCTCGCGGCGATGATCTCCACGCCATCAAATACCTCCCGCTCAAACTTAAGGGACCGGCCCGGCATTGGCTTAACAGCTTGCCAGCAGATTCAATCGGTTCTTGAGAGGACCTGGAAGCCGCATTCCTCGACAATTTCCAGGGTACCTATGTGCGACCACCGGACGCCGATGACCTAAGCCACATAATTCAGCAGCCAGAGGAATCGGCCAGGCAATTCTGGACACGGTTCTTAACAAAGAAAAACCAAATAGTCGACTGTTCGGACGCAGAGGCCCTAGCGGCCTTCAAGCATAATATCCGCGACGAGTGGCTTGCCCGACACCTTGGACAGGAAAAGCCGAAATCTATGGCAGCCCTCATGACACTTATGACCCGCTTTTGCGCGGGAGAAGACAGCTGGCTAGCTCGCAGCAACAACTTAACCAAAAACCCTGGTAATTCGGATACCAAGGACAAAAGTGGCAGTTCGCGTCGGAACAAGCAAAAGCGCCGCGTTAACAGCGACAGCAACGAGGATACGGCAGTCAATGCCGGATTCAGAGGCTACAAATCCGGTCAGAGGAAAAAGCCATTCAAAAGATATACTCAGGGCCCGTCCAGTTTGGACCGAAAACTCGACCGCTTGTGCCAGATACATGGCACCCCCAAAAAGCCAGCCAATCACACCAACAGGGATTGTTGGGTGTTCAAGCAGGCAGGCAAGTTAAATGCCGAAAATAGAGACAAGGGGCTGCGTAGCGATGACGAGGAGGAGCCCAGGCCGCCAAACAATAGTGGACAGAAGGGCTTTCCCCCACAAGTGCGGACGGTGAACATGATATACGCAACCCACATCCCCAAAAGGGAGCGGAAGCGTGCGTTACGGGACGTATACACGATGGAGCCAGTCGCCCCAAAGTTCAACCCATGGTCCTCCTGCCCGATCACCTTTCATCGAAGGGACCACCCCACTAGCATCCGTCACGGCGGGTTCGCCGCATTGGTTCTAGACCCAATTATCGACGGATTTCATCTCACAAGAGTCCTTATGGACGGCGGCAACAGCCTGAACCTGCTTTACCAGGATACAGTGCAGAAAATGGGCATAGATCCCTTGAGGATTAAACCCACCAAAACGACCTTTAAAGGCGTCATACCAGGTGTAGAGGCCAACTGTACAGGCTCAGTCACACTTGAAGTGGTCTTCGGATCTCCGGATAACTTCTGAAGCGAGGACTTAATCTTCGACATAGTCCCGTTCCGCAGTGGCTATCACGCACTGCTCGGGCGAACCACATTTGCAAAGTTCAATGCGGTGCCGCACTACGCATACCTCAAGCTCACGATGCCAGGCCCTCGAGGAGTAATCACGGTCAATGGAAACACCGAACGCTCCCTCTGAACGGAGGAGCACACAGCGGCCCTCGCAGCGGAAGTACAAAGCAGCCTCTCTAGGTAGTTCTCCAGTCCGGCCGTTAAAAGGCCGGACACTGTCAAGCGCGCCCAGAGTAACCTACAACAAGACCGCCTGGCACGTTCTAAGCAGGCGTAGCAATGCGGCCCCAACCCCAGCCCTCGCGAAATAGCGAAACCAGTGCTTCGCGTACATAACTACGCTCTCGAAATACCATGGGCACAGGGGGAGGGGCACCATCACGGCACGCCCAAAACACGACTTAAACCGTACTAGGGGCTGCCGAATTCTTTCTTTATTTTCTCTTACTTTCAGGACTCCATACTTCGGACGACCTGTTCGGCAATTCAACTGCCGCACAAATGATGTAAGAACCAGGGACGCAGACAAGCTATGCCGCATCATGGAACTTCCAGGTGGTCTATATTACGAGCAGTATACCTATTTTACATACAATTCCGCAGCCTGCCCCTGGACTGGACATGTTAAATAGTCCAACCTTTTGCTTATCGCACTATTTGTATCGTTCTGCTTCGATCGCAGCCTTTCTATAAAACAATGCATAGCTTTTTTCTATTTTTTGCATTACTCTCTTTTTATATATATGTTTATTAATGACATGTTGCACCCGTACACTGTGGTACGGCAAATACGCCAGGGGCTTCAGTACCCCTCAAATATGGTGTGAGAAGTCTGAACACTTTCACAAGTGCGGCACCCCGAACTTATAGCACTATATGCATCGGCTCCGAATCATGATTTGGGTCAATAGTTGGGTTTGCCCGGCTCCTACGTTTTGGTGCCTTACGTTCCGCTATATCGGCTAAGGTAGCACTAGGAGAACTACTGCGATTGTGCCCCAGTTGAGCTGGGCTGAGCACCTCAGTAGAGAAAGCTAAAACTGACTATCATGATGAGGCGAGAGACCGGTCGCTGTTTGAGAGGTTTTTACGAGTCCCTAAAGACTTATGCCGCTTCGAGCGAGGAACCGGCTTTGTCCGGCCAAGGCGTGGATAGCGCCCCAAACTCGGTCCTCCGAATACTAGGGGCTTCGCCAAAATTTAAAATTATAGAGTTCTATGGCTAAGTGAGAGTGTTCAAGCATTATAGTCCGATTGCCTTGTTCGTTGTGCTGAACGCCTCCCTCGAAGGACCCAAACATGGTAAAAAGAGCACTCAGGTTTATCCCGAACACCCCAGCACTAGTGGCATGGGGGCAGAAGCCGACGATTGGCCATCTCTCAATTTTTGATAAACGGCCGCACAGAAAGTAATATTTTAAATTCAACAAGCATTGCTTAGCGCATATGAACAAGTTTTCAGCGCACAGGACAATACGAGCGAGTTTACTCAAAAATTACATCCCTGGTACATTCATCCGCCATAAGGCGGGCACCCTTCAGTACATCCTTATAATAGTTCTCGGGCTTGCGATGCTCTTTCCCCGGCGGTGGCCCGTCCTTCACAAGCTTCTAACCGTCCAGCTTACCCCAATGCACCTTAGCACGGGCAAGGGCCCTCCGGGCGCCTTCGATGCAGACGGAGCGCTTGATGACCTCGAGCCTTGGACAGGATTCCACCAGCCGCCGCACCAGCCCGAAGTAGCTCCCAGACAGGTCCTCTCCAGGCCACAGCCGAACTATGAGGCCCTTCATGGCCTGTTCGGCCACCTTGTGGAGCTCGACTAGCTGCTTCAGCTGGTCGCTCAAGGGCACAGGGTGTCCGGCCTCAGAATAATAAGACCAGAACACCTTCTCCGTCGAGCTGCCCTCCTCAGCTCGGTAGAACACGGCGGCATCGGATACGCTCCGGGGAAGATCTGCGAACGCTCCTGGAGAGCTCCGGATTCGGGTAAGTAACAAGTAGCGTACTTTTGTATGTTTGCTCTGCATAAAGAATGCCTTACCCGCCGCTATCTTTTTCACCACATCCAACTCCTGGAGGGCCTTCTGGGATTCGGCCTTGGCCGACTTCGCAGTCTCGATGGCCGCCGCGAGCTCGGACGCCTGCGTCTTCGAGTCAACCTCCAAACTCGCATGTTTTTTCATGAGAGTCTGAAGCTCTTGCCGCGCCTCACCGACCTGCGCCTCAAATTTCTCTCGCTTGGTGCGCTCCGTGGCCGCTCTCTTTTCGGCCTCAGACAGCGCCTGCTTGAGGGTGGCCACCTCAGTTGTGGCCCCTACAATAAGCAGCATAACCCTGTCATTTTTTGCAATTGCATCTTTTTATATATTTTTCTATAAGGTATCTCTTACCTTCCTTCTCCTCGAGCTGCCGCTTGGCAAGGCCGAGCTCTTGCTCGGACCGCTCGAGGCCCTGCTTCAGGACACCCACCTCCGCAGTTAGTGCGGCGGTCGCTAACAGCGAAGCCTGTATACGCATATTGACTCATTCTTTGTTAGACTCCTGTGAAATTTATTAGATCCTCTATTCGGCTTTTCTTTCCGAACGCCAAAAAGAGCATCAGGGGCTACTATCTATGCGGTAATATCTTTACATATTTTTTACTTACCTCGAAGCCTGTTAGAAGGCTAGCACAAGCTTCAGTCAGTCCGCTTTTGGCGGACTGGACCTTCTAGATCACCGTACTCATGATAGTACGGTGCTCCTCGTCGATGGAGGCGCCCTTAAGCACCTCCAGCAGATTGTCCGGCGCCTCCGGTTGGACGGAGGTCGCCGCCTTAGTGGGCTTGCTCCTCTTAGAAGGAGGTCGCCTGCCGCAGTCCGGAACCGTTGAGGATTCTGGCGTGGTGTATAATTATATTCGACATAAGGAAGGGCTGTGCAACAAAGGGATATTACGAGTTACTCTAGTATCCGAATACTTATGATTCCGCTGGGCGCTTGGCCCTGTGCGGCCACTCCCCTTCGCCCTCGTCGGCATCGGTGGAGTAGTCCGGAGGGAGGGCCTTCCCCCTCTTGGACCCTTCGGCCACCCCCATTGGGGCGGCCTTCCTCTTCTTTCCTCCCCCCGCTGGAGGGGGAGAGGTTTCTTCTTCCTCCTCCTCGTCTTCACGGGAGGAGTGCATCTCGAATTCGTCGGATGACGAATCCGACACCTCCACACGTCGGGCACTCTTTCGAGTTCTCGTGGCCTTCTTCTTGGCCTTCTTCTCCGGCACCACGTAAGGTGCCGGAACCAGCAGCTTCGCTAAGTGAGCATTGGCTGGGTCTTCGGGTAAAGGAGCCAGACAGTTAATCGGTTCGGACTTCACCTGCCAAGCCTGTCAAAGGCAAGGGAGTTTAGATCCTGCATAGAGTCAAACTATGAAAAACCAACATCATGTAAAAGGTGAAAATAGCTTACCTCGCCAGCGTGACGCTGCGAGCTGAATCCGCGGTCCTCGGAGGCGGATGTGGGAGCCTCGGCGCCTTTGGTTAGCACCTTCCAGACTTCTTCGTACGTCGTGTCGAAGAGCATGCTAAGGGTTGGGTGCTGTGCCGGGTCGAACTCCCACAGATTGAAATCCCGTTGTTGACATGGTAGGATCCGGCGGACGAGCATAACCTCGACTACATTGACAAGCTTGAGCTGCTTGTTCACCAGGGACTGGATGCATGTCTGCAGTCCAGTCACGTCTCCTTCGTCGCCCCACAATAGGCCCGTCTCTTTCCAGGACGTGAGCCGCGTAGGGGGTCCGGACTGGAACTCAGGGGCTGCGATCCATTCCGGATCGCGCGGCTCGGTGATGTAAAACCACCCTGATTGCCACCCCTTCAGGGTCTCCACAAAGGAGCCCTCGAGCCATAGGACGTGGGCCATCTTGCCCGCCATGGCGCCTCCGCATTCCGCCTGGTTGCCATGCACCACCTTTGGCTTGATGTTGAAGGTCTTGAGCCATAGGCCGAAATGGGGGCGGATGCAGAGGAAAGCCTCGCACACGACGATAAACGCCGATATGTTGAGGACGAAGTTCGGGGCCAGATCGTGGAAATCCAGGCCGTAGTAGAACATGAGCCCCCGGACGAACGGGTGGAGAGGAAAACCCAGTCCGCGGAGGAAGTGGGGAAGGAATACAACCCTCTCATGGGGCCTTGGGGTGGGGAGGAGATGCCCCTTTTCGGGAAGCCGGTGCGCGATGTTGTTAGACAAGTATCCGGCCTTCCTGAGCTTTTTGATATGGCCCTCCGTAACGGAGGAGACCATCCACTTGCCTCCCGCTCCGGACATGGTTGGAGAAGGTTGAGGTGGGAAGTGCGGACTTGGGCGCTGGAGCTCGAGTGCGCGGAAGATGGATAGGCAAAGGAGGAAGAAGGCGTAGGTAAAAAGGTGGATCCTTATCCCCTTATATGGGCGGATGCGACTATGCGTCCCCACCAGCCTGGTAAAACTCGCTTATCCCCCAAGCACCGTGATAAATGGCACGGTTGGGTTACCCATGTCCGTATTGATGAGAATCCCGTAAATGAGGGACACGATCTCTGCTTTGACAAGACGTGCCAAGGAAACCGCCTCGCAAAGTGCGCTGAGGTGGGAAGTAAAAACAATTCGAATAAAGGACTTGGCCGTAGCATGATGTCACGCTGCGGAATACGTCAGCAGATTAGATTTGTGTAAATATTATTCTCTCTATGGCAATATGTGGAAACTTATTTTGCAGAGCCGGACACTATCTTTAGTGTTTACAATCTTCTATGAAGTACTTGGAGGAGGAACCCGCCTTGCAATGCCGAAGACAATCTACGCGCCGGACTCGTCGTCATTGAAGCCTGGTTCAGGGGCTACTGAGGGAGTTCTGGATTAGGGGGTGTCCGGATGGCCGGACTATACCTTCAGCCGGACTCCTGGACTATGAAGATACAAGATTGAAGACTTCGTCCCGTGTCCGGATGGGACTTTCCTTGGCGTGGAAGGCAAGCTTGGCGATGCGGATATTTAGATCTTCTACCATTGTGACCGACTTTGTGTAACCCTAACCCTCTCCGGTGTCTATATAAACCGGAGAGTTTTAGTCCGTAGGACAACACACAACATACAACAATCATACCATAGGCTAGCTTCTAGGGTTTAGCCTCCTTGATCTCGTGGTAGATCTACTCTTGTACTACCCATATCATCAATATTAATCAAGCAGGACGTAGGGTTTTACCTCCATCAAGAGGGCCCGAACCTGGGTAAAACTTCATGTCCCTTGTTTCCTGTTACCATCCGCCTAGACGCACAGTTCGGGACCCCCTACCCGAGATCCGCCGGTTTTGACACCGACAGTTAGGGTTACACAAAGTCGGTTACAATGGTAGGAGATCTAAATATCCGCATCACCAAGCTTGCCTTCCACACCAAGGAAATTCCCATCCGGACACGGGACGAAGTCTTCAATCTTGTATCTTCATAGTCCAGGAGTCCGGCTGAAGGTATAGTCCGGCCATCCGGACACCACCTAATCCAGGACTCCCTCACCCCGAAAGGTGAGTGCTGAAAGATATCCGCGGTAGTAAACTCCATGATCGGCGCCCAATCGGATTCGATTGGCAGGGGTGCGGGCGGCTCGGAGTCCGGAGGGGAGTCTGGCAGTTTGGAGTCACGGGCCTCGCGAAGGGTATCCGGCTCGATCACCATCGGGACCGCGGCCTCCATGGTGGGGCCCAACCACCCGTCCATGGATGGCGTGATTGGCTCCAAATTGAGGGTCGGAGCGGTTTCATGTGCGACTTCCTGAACATTGTCTGGCGGCAGAGCTAAATCATGCCCATCGGGACAGTGCGGCGCACTCGGCAAGGGCTCGAATCCTTCGAAGATCAAGTCTCCGCGGATATCAGTCATGTAGTTTAGGCTTCCACACCTGACCTGATGGCCAGGGGCGTAGCTTTCAATCTGCTCCAGATGGCCAAGCGAATTGGCCCGCAGTGCAAAGCCACCGAATATAAAAATCTGTCCGGGAAGAAAAGTCTCACCCTGGACTGCAATGCCAACGATGATCGAAGGAGCCATCAAGCCTAATGGTGACGACACATAGGAACTCTCAATGAAAGCACCAATGTCGGTGTCAAAACCGGCGGATCTCGGGTAGGGGGTCCCGAACTGTGCGTCTAGGCGGATGGTAACAGGAGACAAGGGACACGATGTTTTTACCCAGGTTCGGGGCCTCTCGATGGAGGTAAAACCCTACTCCTGCTTGATTAATATTGATGATATGGGTAGTACAAGAGTAGATCTACCACGAGATCAGAGAGGCTAAACCCTAGAAGCTAGCCTATGGTATGATTGTATGTTGTCCTACGGACTAAAACCCTCCGGTTTATATAGACAGCGAAGAGGGCTAGGGTTACACAGAGTCGGTTACAATGGGAGGAGATCTACATGTCCGTATTTCCAAGCTTTCCTTCCACGCCAAGGAAAGTCCCATCCGGACACGGGATGAAGTCTTCAATCTTGTATCTTCATAGTCCAACAGTCCGACCAAAGGTTATAGTCCGGCTATCCGGACACCCCCTAATCCAGGACTCCCTCACTCGCCCGCTCACGTCGTCTCCGGTCCCTCCTTGCAATGCCGTCGCGCTGCCAAGCACGCGAGGAGCTGGTGGAGCCGCGTCTATGCACGTAGCGTACGAGTAGGAGGACGAGCACGTGCTCCAGCAAGCCGGCGAGGAGGAACTAGCGTGTAATTGTCGTTGATGACCAACAAGTATAGGGGATCTATCGTAGTCCTTTCTATAAGTAAGAGTGTCAAACCCAACGAGGAGCAAAAGGAAATGATAAGAGGTTTTCAGCAAGGTATTCTCTGCAAGCACTAAAATTATCGGTAACAGATTGTTTTGTGATAAGGTAATTTGTAACGGGTAGCAAGTAACAAGTGTAAATAAAGTGCAGCAAGATGGCCCAATCCTTTTTGTAGCAAAAGACAAGCCTGGACAAACTCTTATATAGAGAAAAGAGCTCCCGAGGACACGTGGGAATTATCGTCAAGCCAGTTTTCATCACGTTCATATGATTCGTGTTTGGTACTTTGCTAATTTGATATGTGGGTGGACCGGTGCTTGGGTGCTGTCCTTACTTGGACAAGCATCCCACTTATGATTAACCCCTATTGCAAGCATCTGCAACTACAAAATAAGTATTAAGGTAAACCTAACCATAGAATGAAACATATGGATCCAAATCAGTCCCTTACGAAGCGACGCATAAACTAGGGTTTAAGCTTCTGTCACTCTAGCAACCCATCATCTACTTATTACTTCCCAATGCCTTCCTCTAGACCCAAACAATGGTGAAGTGTCATGTAGTCGATGTTCACATAACACCACTAGAGGATACACAACATACATCTCATCAAAATATCAAACGAATACCAAATTCACATCTATACCTATACTAATTTGCGACTCCCTAGAAATTACCGCGTTAATTAGAATTTACGAGCCGTCTATCTGGTGGGACCGAATTATAACGGTGTAGATTTAATTATGTGATTCTCAGTTTAAAAAATATTATATCTTTCTCTGCCATCGAGTTAGGAACCACCTCCACGTTGATCCTCAAGATGAAACAGCCGTGTCCATTGCATATTTCTTTTTAGAGATATATCAACCGTTGGATGAAATCTTTTCTCCATACAAAAAAGGGTTTTTCTGCTGTAAAAAAAGGTTGTTCCATCCTCACGATCTTTCTTTTCCTCCACCTCCTTCAGCACCGCCGCCAGCTATCCAACGTTGTATTCCAGCGCCGCCATCATCTAACCTGCAATGCTGGTTCTCCTGCGACTGTTCCCGTCTCCTCTGCAGTCCTCATTCTTGCTGCCTGACCCGCGATCCGTTGGCTTCCAGTGCCCTCTTCGCATCATGGAGATTGTGCGCCCCACGTTCATCCGCCGAAGCATTGGTTGGTGCCTCTGCGCAGATCTTATGATAGTTTGGCCATTGTTGCAGGTAAACAACCATGCCTCTTTGATTCAAATCCACAAGATCCCCTCCATAAATGACCCTTCCTCTACTCGGTCTTTCCTGCGTTGCTCCTCATCTCTGCTAGATCACCTCCGCTAATACTTTTGTGTCTGAGATCGATCTATCAGGTAATGGTCGTGGACAGGCCGGTCGGCACTGCCAGCATCTCTAACCTTGACCTTTCCTGGCACACGTACTTATTGCAACACTTTGAAGGAACAGCAGGTTTAGCCTATAAAAGAAGGCACAGTTCACACGGACGATGGGCGATGGAGCCTTTATGTGGGAGGAAGCGTAAAAAGCGAGGTGATGAAAAAGGATTGTAGGAGAGGATGGGGCAGATCAAGCTTGCCAATACTAGCTTGCAATATTTCTTGGCCCTTAATTTATTTGTTTCTTGGCAGATACCCCTGATTCGATCAAAAAGTATTTTGTCCAGTTTTTATTCCAATTTGTTTACGCACAAACACAATTAATTTCTGAGGTATGATTATATTGAAGCAGATCACTTTGATGAGAGTTCTTTCCGCCATGAAGACACTACGAGCACGCAAGCTTCAGCCAATTGGTTTCCAGCGAGACAAAGTACATGGAATAAAGAACGTTTGGTTAATTCCTGCAACAACACACAGAAGAAGGCTGGCTAGCCTAAGCTAGCTTCTAGATCGATCTGCCGGAACAACGGAACACACAGAGCGCCGCTGATTGACCATGTCCAGCCTGGACAAGGCCACGCATCTTGGTTAATTCCACCAAGTTATTTGGCTCCTTACTGATGTTATAAGTATATCTTACTAACTAAACTCAGAAATAGAGAAACAACATGGTGTATGTGCCTTGGTGGAGCAAGACCTGCATGTATATTCCCTGAAGTTTTTCACTTATGTTCTTCCTTCCTCTCCTTGGTCTGTCCTGCGCTGCTCCACCGCCTCCTCTCATGCGCGAGGGTTTGAACTTGCAGGCTGGGTTCCCATAACGAGGGCAACATTTCTGGTCCAGGTACTTGCTTTCTCACTACTCCTGGTGTACCACCCTAGCTCTGACCAACTCGGCCCTAGCTTGGCCTCACCGCAGCTCTTCGGTAGTTTTGTTGTTATATGTACGCGTCTCTTGCATCCAAGGCTCCTATCACAACAAAGAGGCTAAGCTCCTAGATCCCCACCTTCTTTAGTTGCAGATCCCTTTTTATTGGAAAACTAGATCTTTGAGTACAATTATTTTATCTTGAAATAAAACGGTATTTGTTCTTTTAATAATTAGTTGACAAAGGCGAGCTGCAATCCAGCTCCCATCTTTTAGTTGAGAAGCAAATAGGTCTGCGTGGAGTTGCATGTTTATATAATTAGCTCAAGTGTGATTATGTGTATTTATACTAATCTTTCCACTATATATAATGTGCACATACCGTCATCTTTACTCTGTAAATTGGATGTTTTAAAGTTCTTGCACACCAGATAAAACTGGGTGCTGCTACCAATTTCTAGAGCAACGCAAATGATATATTCAAATATTCAGTCTGACTTCATACTTGCATGATGTATTGGTAGTTAGTTATGTGTTCTCCAATGTTTAGTAATTATCACGTCTGACTCGCACCATTGTTCTATCAACTCGCTAATTATTCTTCTTGATTTATTATTTCAGGGGCGTTTATATTTCTATTGTTTGCCACTACATGATTCCTGTTTTGCAGCCCGTCGTTTACTTTTTTTGCATTTCTCCTAAGTCGTCAACATGCTGGAGTGGGAGTATTGGGCACATATAGGGTTACATTCAACAAATGAGAAAAATGGTAAGCATTCAAGGGTCAATATCAGCAGTGCGATGAATGCTACTATACAAGTGTTTAACTGTGTGAGATATTCTTAAAAGTATTATTTACTCTATCTTTGTCTATTTTTGTAGTCTTACTCGGCTCTTATGGGTCAAAACAATTGTTAAGCGTTCAAGGGTCATCAGCAAAAATTGCAATCTGTACACCAGAACTGCGTAGTGTGAAAGATACTCTTAGAAGTACTATTTATTCTTTTGTCTATTTTTCTTAGGCTTACTCTCAACTCTATTATTTGCCGCACAATTTTGCTAATGATCAATGGAAAAAGGTAAATGATCTAGAACTAGACATAGTATAAATAGGCAGTTGTGAAGTGAGTTTGAGGTATTAGATCTAACTATGTTCAAATTATTTCTTAGCAATATTCTCTCCAAATTGCATGTTTTTTTATTTCGCATGCAGGCTTGCATGCATACGGCATAAAAGTGTGGTTCTTTTGTTTAATATTTCAGTTAGACCTCACCATCTCTCTTGATGTGTCTTGCAAGTTAGTCATGCATTCTATGATGTTTAGTCTTCATTATGGCTTATCATCTTTGCGCTCATACTTGCTAATTATTCTGTTCATCTAAGTTATTGCATGGGCTTTTAAGTTTCCATAGTTTAACCCTCTATATAAGCATCTTATAGATGGTGCATCTTAATTACATGATTTTCAGTTTTAGTGTGCCTATTGCAGATATCATTGTATATTACTTAAGTCACAAGTGTACTTGAATTAGGGTATTTCACACTGATAGGGATACATCATGTAGGTTATAAGAATATTAGCATTCCAACATCAGTAACACAAGTGTAATTTATACCAATATCGGTGTTTAGCAGTGTAAGAAATTCTTATAATTACAAATATTATGTTCTCTTTGTCTATTTTTGTAGGCTTACTCTTCAACATTGTCCTTCGGCAAAGAGTTTTGCTGATGACAAAGTTGGCAAAAGGTATATTCTCTAAAACCACAAGTTGAGATAAAAGCTGCTAAACTACAAATTTGTCTAAATATGATATTTGCAAGTTATGAGCTACTAAGGATTGCTTTTACCACAACTTCTTTTTGTTTGGATTTGTTTCCCATCTTCACACATAATATGCACATCCACGGGATTGGGTTTTAAGAACATCAGCAAAGTAATTTTCGATATTCTAAATAAAGAGTGTTTTGTTTATTAAGTTTTTGTTATTTATGGGTCTGCTCCTTTGAGTAATTATCTTATCTAAGCACACATGTTGTATTGTACCCTTTGATTGCCACTTGGCTCCAAAGGAGAATTGGCCACTATATGTTGCAATGTTTGGGCACATGGTGGGTTCTTGCATAGCGCATGCTGCTTTTCCTTGCCAAATAACATATAATTTATTTCCACGACTAATAAACAAGAGAATCTATCTCATTTTGTAATATATAATAGAAGAGTGTTAGAAAAGTGTTCTCAAGTAAATATTACGCTATTAAAAATCTCTACATGTGCTTATAGAGGTGTGTGCATATCAATAATACTAGCCCGTGCAATTGCATGGGTTGACGACTAGTAACTACTGATAGCAAGACTTCTCTCATGTCCTCAGGAACAAATGTAACTACTCACAAAGCATATTCATGTTCATAATCAGAGGGGTATTGATATGCATAATGGATCTGAACATATGATCTTCTACCAAGTAAAACAACTAGCATCAACTACAAGGAGTAATCAACACTACCAGCAACCCACGGGTACCAATCTGAGGCTGTGGGACAAAGATTGGATACAAGAGATGAACTAGGGTTTGAGAGGGGATGGTGCTGGTGAAGATGTTGATGGAGATTGACCCCCTCCCGATAAGAGGATCGTTGGTCATGACAATGGCGATGATTTCCACCTCTCGGAGGGAAGTTTCCCCAGCAGAACAGCTCTGCCGGAGCCCTAGATTGGTTCCGCCAAGGTTCCGCCTCATGGCGGCGGAGTTTCTTCCCGAAAGCTTGCTTCTGATTTTTCCTCGGACGAAAGACTTCATATAGAATAAGATGGGCACCGGAGGGCCACCAGGGGGCCCACGAGGCAGGGGGCGTGCCCCGGGGGGTAGGGCGCGCCTCCCACCCTCTTGGCCAGGGTGTGGCCCCCTCTGGTATTTTCTCTGCTCAGTATTTTTTATTAATTCCAAAAATGACTTCCGTGAAGTTTTAGGACTTTTGGAGCTATGTAGAATAGGTCTCTAATATTTTCTCCTTTTCCAGCCCAGAATTCCAGCTGCCGGCATTCTGCCTCTTCATGTAAACCTTGTAAAATAAGAGAGAAAAGGCGTAAGTATTGTGACATAATGTGTAATAACAGCCCATAATGCAATAAATATCAATATAAAAGCATGATGCAAAATGGACGTATCAACTCCCCCAAGCTTAGACCTCGCTTGTCCTCAAGCGGAAGCCGATAACGATAAATATGTCCACATTTTTAGAGATAGAGGTGTCGATAAAATAAAATACGGACATGAGGGCATCATGATCATTCTTATAACATCAACATATATGGATATTGTCATATGATTTATTATGCTCAAGTAATAATCTATCTTCAATGTCAAGTATGAATCAGGAACTTCATTGAGAACTAACAAACTATAATCTCAGCCATTGAGGCAATTGCAATTTATCGTAACATCAGAAAGAGTTAATATATGAGCTTTTCTGCAAGTTCACATACTCAACTATCATTTAGTCTTTCACAATTGCTAACACTCACGCAATACTTGTGGTTACGGAGTTTTAATCAGACACAGAGAAAGATAGGGGCTTATAGTTTCGCCTCCCAACCTTTTACCTCAAGGGTAATGTCAACAATAATAATTCATGCTAACTTACATCCAATTGGATATATATATATATATATCAGGATCTTTCCAACACAATGTGCTTGCCAAAGGATAAAATGTAAAAAGGAAAGGTGAAGATCACCATGACTCTTGCATAAGGGTACAAGATAAAAGTAAAAGATAGGCCCTTCGCAGAGGGAAGCAGAGGTTGGCATGTGCTTTTGGTTGGATGCATGAAATCTTAATGCAAAAGAACGTCACTTTATATTGCCACTTGTGATGTGGACCTTTATTATGCAGTCCATCGCTTTTATTTCTTCCACATCACAAGATCGTATAAAGCTTATTTTCTCCACACTAATAAGTCATACATATTTAGAGAGCAATTTTTATTGCATGCAACATGACAACTTACTTGAAGGATCTTACTCAATCCGTAGGTAGATATTGTGGACTCTCATGGCAAAACTGGGTTTAAGGATATTGGAAGCACAAGTAGTATGTCTACTTGGTGCAAAGAATTGACTAGCATGAGGGAGAAAGGCAAGCTCAACATGTTGGATGATCCATGACAATATACTTTATTTCGGATATAAGAAAACATAACCCATTACGTTCTCTTCCTTATCCAACATCAACTCTTTAGCATGTCATACTTTAATGAGTGCTCACAATCATAAAAGATGTCCAAGATAGTATATTTATATGTGAAACCTCTCTTTCTTTGTTACTTCCTATTAATTGGAACGATGACCAAAGCTATGTTTGTCAACTCTCAACAACTTTTAATCATCATACTCTCTATATGTGAAGTCATTACTCTCCATAAGATCAATATGATCTCTTTATTTCTTTTTATTCTTTCTCTTTTCTTTTATTCCCTCAAGATCATAGCAAAATAATCAAGCCCTTGAGTCAACACTAGTCTTTATTATATAACTCACGGACTTGATTCCATAGAGGGATCATAAAGCAAAACTCACAACTAGATCATACTAAAACTTTATTCTACTAGATCAAGATATTACCAAAAGGATCGAACTAAGAAAAACGGTAAAGATATGAATGTGATGGTGATACGATACCAGGGCATCTCCCCCAAGCTTGGCAGTTGCCAAGGGGAGTGCCCATACCCATGTGATTATATCTCTTTCATCGGAGGTGAGGAAGATGGTGATGATGATGATAATTATGCCTTCAGCTTTTTCATATCGTAATTGAGAAGAGCAATTTCCTCCTGTAAATCATCGATCTCCGATTCTAGCTTCAAAATTTTGTCACATAAATCTCCTTTGCTTTTCTGCCAAAAATGAGAAGGAATAGATTGGTTGTTAGATAGTTTAGCCCTCTTAGGGAGACTAGATTTGTTGAACTTCACGTGCATATCCCCAGGTTGAGGTAGAGGGACATCCTCCTCCTCCGAACTTGAATCATTGATCCTCATCAAATGAGCATCCTCCTCCTCATCTGTAGTTCGGCCAAAAGGAGATAGATCCCCATAGGTCTTTGGGCCAGCAATGAGTTGTGAGACATAGCTCTCTTCGTCAGAATCCTGAGATGACATCTTGCTCTAATCTGTGGCAGAAACAACACGAAACAAAGACAGAGGATATTTGCATGATACGGTGGTCAATACCTCTGGGAGTTTATATAATGAATTTTTACCGACCAAAAGAAGTATCATGCAAGAAAACGGAGTCCGGAGAGTACACGAGGTGCCCACGAGGCAGGGGGCGCGCCCAGGGGGTAGGGCACGCCTCCCACCCTCATGTCCTTCCCGGACTGCTTCTTGTTTCCCTATTTTCTTAAATATTCCAAAACGGAGAAAAATTGCCATTAGAACTATTTTGGAGTCGGTTTACTTACCGTACCACGTACCAATTCCTTTTCGGAGTCTGGCACGTTCTGGAAAGTGTCCCTTATGTATTCCTCTGGTGTTACGGTTTCAATAACATTGGTTTAAACATTTATAGGATTACCTGAGATGTAATGTTTGATTCTTTAACCGTTCACCACCTTCGGATTTGTGGCTTCAAAGTTGTTGACCTTTATGGCACCGGAACGATAGACCTCCTCTATAACGTAAGGACCTTCCCATTTAGAGAGAAGTTTTCCTGCAAAAAATCTTAAACGAGAGTTGAATAGTGACACATAATCACCTACATTAAACTCATGCTTTTGTATCCTTTTGTCATGCCACCTTTTAACTTTTTCTTTAAATAGCTTAGCATTCTCATAAGCTTGGGTTCTCCACTACTAGGAAAAGGCTAATTAGTGGTGCACCTGTTCTGTCCATTAATGGCGCACCACATAGAAGTGCGTCATTACTAACAATTTTTTCAAAAAAAAATCAGATTTTTTTCAATTTTTTCTTAATTTCGGGTCACTATGACTTAATCTCGGGTCAATATGCTTAATCTCAAGTCAAGTCGCACTAAGTGGTCAAACTTCCCAAAAGGTCACCCATCCTCACACTACTCCAGCCCGAGCACGCTTAACTTCACAGTTCTTTCCAACCGCAGGACCACCTCACTTAACATGCACTTGTTGATATATCTATGATATCAATCCTATTAAACCTTGTTGATGTCTTGTTCATGTTCATGAGTGTGATGAAATTTTCAAAAAATATTTCGAACATCTCGGTCATATTACGTATCATATTTTGAAAAAACAATCCAAAAAAAATTTCAAAACCAAATTTTTTTCTGCTACTAGCGCACCTATCAAATGGTGTGCCACTAGTAAGTTTGAAACTTTTTCCATTTCCCCCCCCCTCTAGATCTTAAAAGCCCAGTATCATTCGTTCTGTTAGGTTTTTGGGGATTCTAAAAATCTTCAACGGGGTTCCCCCATGTTGAATTCGGATGTAACTTTTCGAGTAGATGATTTTTCATATAAAAAACATTTTAATCTGAGTTCGTATGCAAAAGTTATGCCCATTTTACTAAATTCCAGAGAGATTTTGCAAATAAAGTCGAAATTCATATTTGTAAATTTTCCCAACAACAAGACCACATATCACGTGGGAAACTTATTTTCTTTTATTTTTTTGACATTTCCATCATTTTCTTTTTTTAACTAAAAAGGCAGTCCATGCGAGGGTGCATTTGGTTATGAGTTGTTAGCAGTGGCGCACTAGGGGATAGTGCGCCATTACTAGTTGACATAGTAATGGCACTGCACAAAGGCGCTTCACTCCCCGGCAACGGCGCCAGAAAAGAGTCTTAATGACCCACAAGTATAGGGGATCTATCGTAGTCCTTTCGATAAGTAAGAGTGTTGAACCCAACGAGGAGCAGAAGGAAATGATAAGAGGTTTTCAGCAAGGTATTCTCTGCAAGCACTGAAATTATCAGTAACAGATAGTTTTGTGATAAGGTAATTTGTAACGGGTAGCAAGTAACCAGTGTAAATAAAGTGCAGAAAGATGGCCCAATCCTTTTTGTAGCAAAGGACAAGCCTGGACAAACTCTTATATAGAGAAAAGCGCTCCCGAGGACACATGGGAATTATCGTCAAGCCAGTTTTCATCACGTTCATATGATTCGCGTTCGGTACTTTGCTAATTTGATATGTGGGTGGACCGGTGCTTGGGCGCTGTCCTTACTTGGACAAGCATCCCACTTATGATTAACCCCTATTGCAAGCATCCGCAACTACAAAATAAGTATTAAGGTAAACCTAATCATAGCATGAAACATATGGATCCAAATCAGCCCCTTACGAAGCGACGCATAAACTAGGGTTTAAGATTCTATCACTCTAGCAACCCATCATCTACTTATTACTTCCCAATGCCTTCCTCTAGGTCCAAACAATGGTGAAGTGTTATGTAGTCGACGTTCACATAACACCACTAAAGGATAGACAACATACATCTCATCAAAATATCGAACGAATACCAAATTCACATGACTACTAGTAGCAAGACTTCTCCCATGTCCTCAGGAACAAACGTAACTACTCACAAAGCATATTCATGTTCATAATCAGAGGGGTATTGATATGCATAATGGATCTGAACATATGATCTTCCACCAAGTAAACCAACTAGGATGAACTACAAGGAGTAATCAACACTACTAGCAACCCACGGGTACCAATCTGAGGCTGTGGGACAAAGATTGGATACAAGAGATGAACTAGGGTTTGAGAGAAGATGGTGCTTGTGACGCCCCCGATTCAATCGTACACTAACCATGCACGCAAACGTGTACGATCAAGATCAGGGACTCACGGGAAGATATCACAACACAACTCTAAAACATAAATAAGTCATACAAGCATCATAATACAAGCCAGGGGCCTCGAGGGCTCGAATACAAGTGCTCGATCATAGACGAGTCAGCGGAAGCAACAATATCTGAGTATAGACATAAGTTAAACAAGTTTGCCATAAGATGGCTAGCACAAACTGGGATACAATCGAAAGAGGCGCAGGCCTCCTGCCTGGGATCCTCCTGAACTACTCCTGGTCGTCGTCAGCGGGCTGCACGTAGTAGTAGGCACCTCCGGTGTAGTAGGAGTCGGCGTCGACGATGGCATCTGGCTCCTGGGCTCCGGCATCTGGTTGCGGCAACCAGGTAGAAGGGAAGGGGGAAAGGGGGAGAAAAGCAACCGTGAGTACTCATCCAAAGTACTCGCAAGCAAGGAGCTACACTACATATGCATGGGTATATGTGTAAGGGCCATATCAGTGGACTGAACCGCAGAATGCCAGAATAAGAGGGGGGTAACTAATCCTGTCGAACACTACGCTTCTGGTAGCCTCCGTCTTGCAGCATGTAGGAGAGAGTAGACTGAAATCCTCCAAGTAGCATCGCATAGCAATAATCCTACCCGGCGATCCCCTCCTCGTCGCCCTGTTAGAGAGCGATCACCGGGTTGTATCTGGCACTTGGAAGGGTGTGTTTTATTAAGTATCCGGTTCTAGTTGTCATAAGGTCAAGGTACAACTCCAAGTCGTCCTGTTACCGAAGATCACGGCTATTCGAATAGATAAACTTCCCTGCAGGGGTGAAACACATTACCCGACAAGCTCGATCCCATTTGGCCGGACACACTTTTCTGGGTCATGCCCGGCCGCGGAAGATCAACATGTCGCAGCCCCACCTAGGTACAACAGAGAGGTCAGCACGCGGGTCTAAACCTCAGCGCACAGGGGTCTGGGCCCATCGCCCTTAGCACACCTGCTTGTTGCGAGGGCGGCCGGAAGTAGAACTAGCCCCCTTAATACAAGAGCAGGCTTACGATCCAATCTGGTGCGCGCCGCTCAGTCGCTGACGTCATGAAATGCTTCTGCTGATACCACGACGCCGGTAGCCCATATCTTGTCCCACATGGCAGTTAGTGCGTATAAGGTCAACGACCCAACTCAGATCAAATACCAAGATCTCGTTAAGCATGTTAAGTATCCGCGAACGCCAAATAGGGCCAGGCCCACCTCTCCCCTAGGTGGTCTCAACTTGCCCTGTCGCTCCGCCACAAAGTAACAGTCGGGGGCCATCAGGAACCCAGGCGCAGCTCTACCGGGATGGAGCCACCTGCCCCTTCAGCCCCATCTCCGAACAGTATCATAAGTAATGTAACAGTATAAAGTATATATCATATACCCGTGATCACCTCCCGAAGTGATCATGGCCCAGTAGTATAGCATGGCAGACGGACAAGAGTGTAGGGCCACTGATGGAACACTAGCATCCTATACTAAGCAGTAGGATAGCAGGTAAGGGTAACAACTGTAGCAACAATGACCCCGAAAGCAGTAACATGCTACACTAATCTAATGCAAGCAGTATAGAGAAGAATAGGCTATATCTGGTGATCAAGGGGGGGGGCTTGCCTGATTGCTCTGGCAAGGAGGGGTCGTCAACACCGTAGTCGTACTGGGTAGCAGCGGCGTCGGTCTCGGTGTCTAGCGAGAGAAGAGGGGGAAGAAACAATAAATACAATGCAAGCAAATGCATGACGATGCATGACATGACAAAGCGTGATGCTAGGCGTGCCCTAACACGGTATGAAGTGATACCGATGAAGGGGGGAAACATCCGGGAAAGTATCCCGGTGTTTCGCGTTTTCGGTCAGATGAAACAGAGGGGGAAAGTTGCGAGTTCGATAGGTTAGGGATGTGTGGCAGACGAACAGGTTGCGTATCTGGAATCGTCTCGTCGTTCTGAGTAACTTTCATGTACAAAGTTTTTCCATCCGAGTTACAGTTTATTTTATATTAATTATCAAAGTTTTAATCAATTTCTGGGGTTATTATTAAATCGAAAATTAACTAGCTAAATGCTACGGGTACACATAAGTGTACCCAAAGGAGTACACATGGGGCTGACTAGTGGGGACAGGGGGCTGAGTCAGCAGCCCAGTCAGCAGTCAAAGTTTGACTGTTGACTGGTCAAACTGACCAGTGGGCCCCCCTTCATAGTCACCAAAGATAACTAAATCAAATAGATCTAACTTAAACAGATTAATTAATGTTAAATTAATTAAACAAATTTAATTAGATTAATTAAGCAATTAATTAATTAATTAACTTAATTATTATGATTTTCCTTCCAATTTTAATTAATTAATTTATTTATTTCTGTTTTCGTTTTCAGGGGCGGGCCCCGCTGTCAACGGCCCTAGTGGCCTAGCGAGTGTCGGGTGCGGTCGTGCGTGCCCCAGGCCACCAGGGCGCGGGGAGCACTCGGGCACCCAGGAGGGCGCGCGCCGGCGGCCATGACGCAGTCGACCGGAGCCGCGAGGAGTGGGGCGGCGACCACGGTGGAGCGCAGCGGGGCAGGGGCGATGCGGCGGGGGCAGAGGCGGGGTGGTGAGGGGAGGCGGGGCTACGGCAGCAGTGGTGGAGCCGGAGCCGGAGCATGCGGGCGAGGCGAGGCCGGTCGGCGGGGAGCGGCCGTCGTGTGGGGTGTGCACGGGAGCAGGCAGGCGCGAGGCAAGGGCGGGGGAGCGCGCGCGGCCGGGTAGCAGCAGGTCGCAGCCGGCCGGAGGCAGGCGTGGCTGGGCATAGCCGTTCACGGCGAGCGGTCCATGACGACGGACGCGCGGGCGCGTCGCACACGGGGACAGGGGAAGGAGGAGGAGAGGGGGAGAGGCCCGGGGCCTCACCGGGGTTCGCAGGGCCAAGGGCAGCGGGGCTCGAGGTGGACGACGGCGACGACGTGCGTAGGGGTAGCAGGCCGGTGGGGAGGTGCTCCGGGCGGCGGCGGCCAACGGCGACGGGCGACGGTTGGCGCGGCGAGCGTCGTCGAGGGAGAGGGAGATGGGAGCGTGAGGTGGCGGGGGACAGAGCCGACGAGGGCGGCGACGTGCGCGTCGGGCACGGCGACGGGACCAAGCCCTCCTCGATCCAGATCGGGGGGAGAGGGGAGCGAACGTGGGGAAGGGGGCGAGGGAGAGTGGGGGTGTCGGTGGGATGTGGGGTTTGACCAGGCGGGGTTCGGGGTGACCTAATAGGGCGCCAGGGTGGGCCGGTCTGGCTGGGACATGGCCTAGTTGGGCCGGGGTCTTCTGGGCCGGAGCGCGGGGGGGTTCTTTTGTTTCCTGTTTTCTTTTCTTTATCTATTTTCTTTTCTATTTTATTCTTTTAATTTTTGTTTTATAAAATATAAATACAACTCCTAAATTAATGTTATAACTTATTCTACTGCCCCAAAAAGTTTGACACCTAAATAAAATAGTTTGCATTATTGTAATTTTTAAAAGGCATTTAATTAATTGTCGTAGCTGCTGTTTTAATTACTTTAGAGCCTTTAAACATTTTATAAAAGTGTGGTTTCTCCACTAGTATTATCCATGATTTATTTGACACATTTTGGACATTTTAGTTTTAATGTTTGAAAACTTTTATTGTTTGCCTGATTTTGAATTTGAATTTGAATTGGCTTCGAACTAACTCGAGTTTATCAACAGTAACCGAGGTGACGTGGCACCATTAGCAGAGGTTTACTTTAGCTTGATTATCTGGGCGTCACAATTCTCCTCCACTACAAGAAATCTCGTCCCGAGATTTAAGAGGGAAGTAAAGGGGGAAGGTTCGGGTTACGAAATTCTAGGGAGTGGTCTTGGTCTTGGTTGTTCTTCTCTAAGAGGTTGATCCATTACATTGATATCTTCATTCTGCTGTTTCAGGTCATCATGATGAAGTTGTCGTCTTTTCTTCGGGAACTCCATCGTACTTACGAATAGGTAAGGGGCAGCTGAACAACAATTGAATGTTATAAGGGAAAATCATCGGGGGGTATCCCAAGAACGATCATAAGAGTATCTCTCGAGTTGAACAAATAAAACACATCGAGAGAAAAGTTGGAAGGTACAATAAGAAGTTTCAAGCAGCCAGGCAATCGTTCTATGCCTAGTCAGAAGGTGAAAGGGGTTTCATGCAACGGAATAATTATTGTGTCCGATGCCAGAATTGATGATCTCATCGGAAGGTGGCCCATGAATTACATATGAGTCCAAGTGGGAGGAATAACTTTGGGAACAAGGGGTGTACAGGAGAGTCAGGTTTCGATCCTATGGAACTGTGGGTTATGGGCCCACCATGTGGGTTAATAGTAGGAAGAGGGGTGACGTCTTGCACGATCATGTAAGCAAGGCATGTTAGAGAATAACCGGTCAGTTATGTTGACCGGTCAGTTATGTTGATAGCATCGTTGGTACCAAGGGTGAGGGACGAAGAGAACCATTTTCCTGATCGTTGAACGAGGCAGACCAATAGGCAATGTTCTCGTCCATCGGTAGTTACCAGAAAGCCATCAACAGCAGAAACAGGGTCTTACTGACAGAGTGGTACAATGAGGAGTTTACATAAGCAGAGAAATATTACTGCTAATAACATATAGATCACAAGAAGGGTTAAACAAACCAATGGAAAGGAAAAGTAATTATCAGGTTTAAACAGAACAATGGAAAGGAAAATGTGTATACACACATATTTCAGGGGTATATCCTTCCCAAGGACAAGCGGAGCATGATATCCATGACAGGATAGGAAGTATAAAACCATTGAGGTAAGGGGGGAGGAATTTCATGATATTACCCGTACAACGGGGTTTGGATAATTGATAAAGAAAATTTAGCATTATGCTTCAAATGTTCTTATTAAAGATCGGAGTACCACAGACATGATTCGAGATAGCATTGACATGGTCTTCAAACAAAGGTCGAACTTGGATACTCAATGGATTCATCAGGAACAACTTATATACTATGTCTTACAATTTCCACGTGGAAAAATGGTTAACCTTGCTAAAAAGGAAGCTATAACAATAGGTCATCGTTAAAGACCAATGTTATAACTCTTGCGAATATGTTCTAACCATCATATCTGACCGAAATTCAGATCTGATTGGTGTCAGGATACCTCAGACTTGGGATGCCTGAGAAGAAAAGGTGCAACACAATTGACGAGATGACATCGAAGATTCTCGGGAAATGAACTATGGAAGCGAGTTCCGAAACAAGAGTTCACCATTAAACCAAGGAGAGGATGAGGAGGTGGCTGATGGACTCGATGATAATTCAACGAGGTATCCAAAAAAAGATGGATCTCCACAATTATGTGGATAAGGAGACAACATTTGTCAGATCAAATGATATAATGAAATATGCTCGAGGAAAACATACACAATTAATCATTGGTTGAAAGGTGCGCCCGAAATATGGGTTAGGTTGCACGACCAATGTCAGAATGTTGATTCAATAATCAATAGTCCAAGAATGAATGGCCGACCATTAACTTCAAAGCAATAGGGTTGCTACAAGGGCAGAATCCAAACAACATCGTTCACTTGTTGGTACCCCGGTTGGAAACAACACGAGGACCAAGAAAGAATGGTGATGGTGAGAAGTATCACTATACCAAGAATTCTTAAGAGGTGGAGCAATCCCAACAACATTCTCGACATAATAGACAGTAATACTTCAAGGCAGAACACAACACTAGCTGGAGAGCAAGTTGAATTCATAATGTGGACAAGTTCGCGATGAAAGGAAGTCAAGGGTGTTGTCGATGATAATAAAAATATCGAGGGCAAGGAGGGTATTTCTCATCATGAACACAGTTGACATCTCGGAAGAAGTCAAAGTGTTGAAGGTGATCCGACACATTTGCCAGGAGGTTTCAAGAGGATGCAATCAAATAACAACGGCAACAAGCAAGGAAATGACGAAGTGGCAAGTTATAGGATCAATATATAAGAGGCATGCTCGGAACCAAAGTTGCCTTTCAAGGCAAGCAACAAGATGTTGAAAGCTTGACGTAAGTCGTGCTCACACACTGAAGAATACGTGCACCAGAGAAGGACAAGGTAGCACAGTCAAAGGTAGCAAGACCAGGATGCAGCCGATAGTCTAGGAATGACCAGATTGAGTTCAGAATTTCCTAGTAAAAATACTAGGGGTATTTGATTTGTAGTGCGGAATAATTTCACTAGTCGGTGTCCTCGGTTGATAACAACCCAGAACCCGTAGAGTGATTACGACAAGGAAAGACATTACTTCAACAAAGTTAGTAAGCTGTGGTGCAATGGCAAGACATCTCCGAGATACCAGGAGGTAATACTCAAAGATAGAACATGATAGAAGTAGAACCGGTTCATTGACCTATGACAGTAGATACTTCAACCTTGCCAAAAATAGACGAGGCACTGGAATGAATTCCCATAAGATATATTAGATCAGGACAGCATGGTCGGAACCATAACTGTAAGGAATCAATTTCAAG
The DNA here is from genome assembly GCF_056163025.1 of Triticum urartu. Taxonomy (NCBI): domain Eukaryota; kingdom Viridiplantae; phylum Streptophyta; class Magnoliopsida; order Poales; family Poaceae; genus Triticum; species Triticum urartu. Next base: position 46,705,656 of record NC_141879.1, on the reverse strand, counting down.
AATACCGAACGAATCAAAGCTGGATAATCATTTTGCAAGAAGCTTCCAAGACGGTCTACATCATTTTCATCGGCATGAACACAAAGTTCAAGGTCGACTCCCACTTCTTTAATGCAGATCATTTCATTCACCTCTCACTTTGATATAACTGTAGTGTTGGAATTTTATCTGGTAGAACATCGGAAGAGTATGACTTGTGAAAACTTTCAGGTTCTCACGGATTAGAGGAAGGCATAGGTTCAACCCATCGGGCACCTTAGTAACATATACCACAAGTTTCAAAAGTAAATACACAAGCTCGAAAGAAGAACATGGTTGGCCAAGCAGAGGATACAATTTACCAAAGGCATTATGTATCAGGGGAAGAACTCACAAGGTGATTGAATATGAAGGACACTGTCGAATAAAAATCCAACAATGGATCGAGCGATCCACAACAAAGCTGATGTGAGTATCGGTACTCACTCAGAGAAAGGAAGAAGGCAGAGGCATCGGATTCAAGAATCATCTGATTAATCTGATGCTTAGGTAGAAAGAAATTATGGTTTCCAAAACGAAGGATCAGAAGCAGACGCTTTGATCAAGGATGGAAAAGCTGAAAACACTTAGTTGAACAATCAATAAAGGTTTGAATTGCCGAGAACCAACTCATGTCCGAAATGACACCTGAGCCGGAAAGATGATCTTAAAAAGGATAACCTGATGACTGCATGCGTACGCACATATTGAATCAATATGCTCAAAATGACTAAGACAAGTGATGTTATCGAGGACTACTGTTCATATGGAATTAACCATAATGCAAGCAGGCAAGAGTTTCAAGAGTAACAGGATGTAGAGGATTTTCAAAAGATCGAAAAGTATTCCGAAGAATTATGTGAGACACCTGAACAATTGAGAAGAACGGATCCTCGATAAATGTGAGGAAAAACCCGTAAGGGTTTTCATGTGAAATAAAATTGCAAGACAGTAAACTCAAAGGATTCTCGGGGTAATGGAGAATAGTTCGAGGCATCTTGTAACAACAAGAGTGACGGGGAATGATCAAGAGAATGACAAGTGCATGCAGATATCCATAGAGATATATCGGTCGCAGTGAATTGCAAAGGCGATGAGCACAAGTGTCTCGGCAAAATATCGAGGCATATCCTCAGAATCTTCTGACGAAGCAGGTGATCTTCTGTAATAAGGGGCTCTCCGGATGGAAGTGATCACGAGATCCTAATGTTAGAGTTAGCAAAATTCATTTATCCCGAATAGAAGAGAGATCAGAGTCCTAGAGTATAGACGAGGAATAAAAGATCCTAATACCACCCAATGGCGACGTGGGCTCGTAAGCCACACAGCCATGTTAGTAAAACAGTTTTCACTAACTAGACTCAACTTCGGCCAAGGAGTTTGGAAGGGGGATTCCTACAGGCAGTCGGCTCTGATACCAACTTGTGACGCCCCCGATTCAATCGTACACTAATCATGCACGCAAACGTGTACGATCAAGATCAGGGATTCACGGGAAGATATCACAACACAACTCTAAAACATAAATAAGTCATACAAGCGTCATAATACAAGCCAGGGGCCTCGAGGGCTCGAATACAAGTGCTCGATCATAGATGAGTCAGCGGAAGCAACAATATCTGAGTACAGACATAAGTTAAACAAGTTTGCCATAAGATGGCTAGCACAAACTGGGATACAATCGAAAGAGGCGCAGGCCTCCTGCTTGGGATCCTCCTAAACTACTCCTGGTCGTCGTCAGCGGGCTGAACGTAGTAGTAGGCACCTCCGGTGTAGTAGGAGTCGTCGCCGACGGTGGCGTCTGGCTCCTGAGCTCCGGCATCTGGTTGCGGCAACCAGGTACAAGGGAAGGGGGAAAATGGGGAGAAAAGCAACCGTGAGTACTCATCCAAAGTACTCACAAGCAAGGAGCTACACTACATATGCATGGGTATATGTGTAAGGGCCATATCATTGGACTGAACTGCAGAATGCCAGAATAAGAGGGGGGTAACTAATCCTGTCGAAGACTACGCTTCTGACAGCCTCCGTCTTGCAGCATGTAGAAGAGAGTAGACTGAAGTCCTCCAAGTAGCATCGCATAGCAATAATCCTACCCAGCGATCCCTTCCTCGTCGCCCTGTTAGAGAGCGATCACCAGGTTGTATCTGGCACTTGGAAGGGTGTGTTTTATTAACTATCCAGTTCTAGTTGTCATAATGTCAAGGTACAACTCCAAGTCATCCTGTTACCGAAGATCACGGCTATTCGAATAGATAAACTTCCCTGCAGGGGTGCACCACATTACCCGACACGCTCGATCCCATTTGGCCGGACACACTTTTTTGCGTCATGCCCAGCCGCGGAAGATCAACACGTCGCTGCCCAACCTAGGCACAACAAAGAGGTCAGCACGTCGGTCTAAACCTAAGCGCACAGGGGTCTGGACCCATCGCCCTTACCACACCTGCATGTTGCGAGGGCGGCCGGAAGCAGAACTAGCCCCCTTAATACAAGAGCAGGCTTACGTTCCAATCCAGCGTGCGCTGCTCAGTCACTGACGTCACGAAATGCCCATATCTTGTCCCACGTGGCGGTTAGTGTGTATAAGGTCAACGACCCAACTCAGATCAAATACCAAGATCTCGTTAAGCGTGTTAAGTATCCGCGAACGCCGAACAGGGCCAGGCCCACCTCTCTCCTAGGTGGTCTCAACTTGCCCTGTCGCTCCGCCACAAAGTAACAGTCGGGGGCCATCGGGAACCCAGGCCAACCTCTACCGGGATGGAGCCACCTGCCCCTTCAGCCCCCATCTCCGAACAGTATCATAAGTAATGTAAAAGTATAAAGTATATATCATATACCCGTGATCACCTCCCGAAGTGATCACGGCCCAGTAGTATAGCGTGGCAGACGGACCAGAGTGTAGGGCCACTGATGGAACACTAGCATCCTATACTAAGCAGTAGGATAGCAGGTAAGGGTAACAACTGTAGCAACAATGACACCGAAAGCAGTAACATGCTACACTACTCTAATGCAAGCAGTACAGAGAAGAATAGGTGATATCTGGTGATCAAGGGGGGGGGGCTTGCCTGATTGCTCTGGCAAGAAGGAGGGGTCGTCAACACCATAGTCGTACTGGGTAGCAGCGGCGTCGGTCTCGGTGAGAAGAGGGGAAGAAACAATAGATACAATGCAAGTAAATGCATGACGATGCATGACATGACAAAGCGTGATGCTAGGCGTTCCCTAACGCGGTATGAAGTGATACCGGTGAAGGGGGGAAACATCCGGGAAAGTATCCCGGTGTTTCGCGTTTTCGGTCAAATGAAACAGAGGGGGAAAGTTGCGAGTTCGATAGGTTAGGAATGTGTGGCAGACAAACGGGATGCGTATCTGGAATCGTCTCGTCGTTCTGAGTAACTTTCATGTACAAAGTTTTTCCATCCGAGTTACAGTTTATTTTATATTAATTTTCAAAGTTTTAATCAATTTCTGGGGTTATTATTAATTCGAAAATTAACTAGCTAAATGCTACGGGTACACATAAGTGTACCCAAAGGAGTACACATGGGGCTGACTGGTGGGGACAGGGGGCTGAGTCAGCAGCCCAGTCAGCAGTCAAAGTTTGACTGTTGACTGGTCAAACTGACCAGTGGGGCCCCCTGTCATAGTCACCAAAGATAACTAAATCAATTAGTTCTAACTTAAGTAGATTAATTAACATTAAATTAATTAAAAAAATTTATTTAGATTAATTAAGCAATTAATTAATTAACTTAATTATTATGATTTTCCTTCCATTTTTAATTTATTTATTTATTTATTTCCGTTTTCGTTTTCAGGGGCGGGCCCCGCTGTCAACGGCCCTAGTGGCCTAGCGAGCGACGGGTGCGGGCGTGCGTGCCCCAGGCCACCAGGGCACGGGGAGCACTCGGGCGCCCAGGAGAGCGCGCGCCGGCGGCCACGGCGTAGTCGACCGGAGCCGCGAGGAGTGGGGCGGCGACCCGCGAGGAGGGAGGCCGCGGGAAACGACGGTGGAGCGCAGCGGGGCAGGGGCGACGCGGCAGAGGCAGAGGCGGGGTGGTGAGGGGAGGCGGGGCTGCGGCAGCAGTGGCGGAGTCGGAGCCAGAGCATGCGGGCGAGGCGAGGCCGGTCGGCGGGGAGCGGCCGGCGTGTGGGGTGTGCACGGGAGCAGGCAGGCGCGAGGCAAGGGCGGGGGAGCGCGCGCGGCTGGGTAGCCGCAGGTCGCAGCCGGCCGAAGGCAGGCGTGGCTGGGCATAGCCGTTCACGGCGAGCGGTCCGCGACGACGGACGTGCGGGCGCGTCCCACACGGGGACAGGGGAAGGAGGAGGAGAGGGGGAGAGGCCCAGGGCCTCACCGGGGTTCGCAGGGTCAAGGGCAGCGGGGCTCGAGGTGGACGACGGCGACGACGTGCGTAGGGGTAGCAGGCCGGTGGGGAGGTGCTCCGGGTGGCGGCGGCCAACGGCGACGGGCGACGGTTGGCGTGGCGAGCGTCGTCGAGGGAGAGGGAGATGGGAGCATGAGGTGGCGGGGGACGGAGCCGACGAGGGCGGCAAAGTGCGCGTCGGGCGCGGCGACGGGACCAAGCCCTCCCCGAGAGGGGAGCGAACGTGGGGAAGGGGACGAGGGAGAGTGGGGGTATCGGTGGGATGTGGGGTTTGACCAGGGGGGGTTCGGGGTGACCTAATAGGGCGCCAGGGTGGGCCGGCCTGGCTGGGACATGGCCCAGTTGGGCCGGGCTCTTCTGGGCTGGAGCCCGGGGGGTTCTTTTGTTTCCTGTTTTCTTTTCTTTATCTATTTTCTTTTCTATTTTATTCTTTTAATTTTTTTTATAAAATATAAATACAACTCCTAAATTAATGTTATAACTTATTCTACTGCCTCAAAAAGTTTGACACCTAAATAAAATAGTTTGCATTATTGTAATTTTTAAAAGGCATTTAATTAATTGTCACTAGTCGTCAACCCGTGCATCTGCACGGGCTAGTATTTTTTTATTTACACATTTACACAAACAGTCGCAAAGCAAGTATTATATAGTGGAAGTGAAAATATGTAGGAATAATATAAGAGAAACTTGCATGTTCTTATTTCCCTAAAAAAACTTGCATGTTCTTATTTTGAACCACATGATTCTTGCTTAACGGTAGGACAAAAAGGAAACACATTCCTTCAATCAGTTCCTTTTTCACAGTTTTCTTAAATTAGTTTCCGGTTGAATGTTACAAAGTGAGCTTCATCAATAAGAGAAGGGAGACAATTGGCCAAAGTTCTATGCCCAGGCGCCCAGCCCAAGAAAACATGATGTACTATACATATTTCGAAATTTACCTTTTTTCATCGAAAACAAATCTCACACCTTCTCTGCACACAAAATTATATAACCCATTTTGACAATAGAGAATTCATAGATACAGTGGCTACTGTTTTTGTGTTAGCCACATTAACATTTTGTTCCCAAAAATATCATCCCTGCTCCCATGTTGCTTCATACTATTTCTGCAACCTTTCGTAGGAAACGGTGCAATATCTTTTCTTGGGCTGTTGTGGCGTCGCCATCATTTGGAGCTCGGTGCTTCAGTTGGATATAATCTTAATGAGGTCGTCCCCCAAGTCTTGTGGCAGGAGGCTTAATCTCAACTACCTTGTGCCACTGATCGTTTGGTGCATATTCCGGGAGAGGAACGGAAGGGTTTTAGTACTCACATACACCACTGTAGACGATCGTCAACCAAAGGAAAACTGACGCCTCTCGGCTGCAGCTAGTCCAGGTCGTTTCTATTTACGCTAGTTGAAGCGGTGTATGTGTGCATATTTCTTGCGCTGCTGGTATGAATTTTGGGTCGTTTGTTGCACTGTAGTACTCTTGGACCTATGTGATTTTTTCACCCCTATATCATTAATATGGTAAGTGCAGTCCTCATGCATGATTCAAAAAAAATTAGAGAGAGAAAACGATTGAGCAACATCTATTGATAAAACCATGATTGGCTTGACCCGTAAGATGAGTAGCATCAATATTGGTTCCACTCGTTTGCAGTTTTTGCATGTTAATTCTTCATATGAATGTATGAATGTATAAAGTAAGGAATATTAATGTTTTTAAGGGAGTGTAAACCAATAACAAAAATCACATCACTTATAGAGAGAACCTTTACTAAACTATAATTATTTGAGGTAAACATGTTGAAGTTAATGAGACATAGGTAGATACAATGGATTATATGGCAATAATCATAAATCTACATGTATCAGCGTACAACTAACCCATGAGTCCTCAAGCTTCAACATTTCGTAAATCTCAACCACCTTGCCATCTTGAGTGCTACTCGATCATCCATTCTCCTGTAATATATATTTAAGGAAACTTGGTATATGTATGCAAATACAATGCATCAAAATAGACAGGTGCTAAAAACAGTACACCTCAGGTGCTATTCCATGATCCTTTTGTCTACAATATAAATCCAATGAAATAAGGTATCTAGAATGGAAAATAAACTGTGCATTAATCATATTACATCAATCATACATAGATGCCGCCAAAATACATACACTGATAAGAACTCATGAAGTATATATGTGGAAAGGTCTTCCCCATATAATTGATTAATGGATGTCTCTACAGACCTTCTGTGTCGTAGTGAGAGAATGTATGGATACATTTTATTATATCAGTGTTGATAAAGAGTAGAGAACAACTATGTAATAGAGAAAAAGGAGATGGTCTATAATCTGAAAGATACAAATCCATCATGCTTTTAGATTGTGATCTTTCAGAAGTGTGTATCTGACTTGTATTTATGAGATAAATGTATCAAATAATGCAAGTTCACTAAAAAGTAATGTACGTAATTTAGGGAGACATATCCTGAACATATTTAGTAGTTCTTATATTCAACAGTGTAGTTTTGAAGTAATATATCTCATAAGCATAATTCTTGATTACAAAATAGTGTCCGAATTCAGATTAAGTTGATTTAGTTGCCTTTAGAAAATCTTGGACTGTAGGTAACTATCATGTATGTAATATCGGGTAGATTAGACACCGAGGTGCTAATATCATCCGAGCATAATGTATCTTCAGATTTCAAAACTATCTTATGGCCTAGGCATGGTCAAATCATGTAAAGAGGAGCCTCACTCGACTAAAGCTCATAATAAGGAAGCTACCTAGCCAAGGTGATAGCGTTACCTATTGACATTGCCAAGCAGGACATGAAAAAAAAAAGCAGGACATGACATATAAAGGTTACTGAAGTACTAAGAACGCGTACAAAGAATACGTATAAAAACACATATATTTACCTGTAGAGAGAAGATAGACCCGTGAGATGGATTTTAAGTAGAAATAATGTCTTCCGTAGATTAGGAAAAGTGTTTGTATCTCTTTCAGTTTATTCATATATCAGAACAAAATTATATATGCAACAGCCGGGTGCAAAATGAAACATGTAAGAGAGCCTTAATTTCTATTGTCGGAAAGAATCAGGTTGTTATAAACAGGGTGAAATATTGATCGTGTTGTTTCCTAGGAGGAAATGTCGATGGGAAGCAGCACAATATGCAAAACGAATTTGAAATATCATCTGAGCTAACAAATATTCAATAGGTGACTTGGTGTTCTTTCCTGGGAAGAAAAACTATAGTAACCAGCACAATATTAAATAGGATTCCAATATCGTTTAATTAAACATCAACCAAATGGCGAAGAAACCATTCTTTCACCATAAATAGAAACCAAAACAAAAAGATTAATGTATCAGGTAGAGTACAGTGATAAATGCTCTTTAACACCTGATATTTCATAAGATCCAGATGCTTTCGTATATAGCGGGCCTATCATAAATTTATCATTTACGAAGATGCATGATATAGCAGATTTGCTCCGAGAGGGCAGCTCCAGGAAGATCTTATTGGGTCTTAGCATCAACTTTCAGCAGTTCAAAAACTGAACCAAAAACTTCAGATATTTACGGTGAACAGAATTATAATTAGCAAGAAACACCTTTCATAGTCTGCCTTCCAAGAAAAATAATAATGATATACACCATGGTTATTTGGGAGTGCAGAGCAAACAATAAACAATGAATAAAAAAGTGAGACTGGATTGATACCTCAAGGTTTCTTCATGAAACGTTATATTCAATCTAAAAAAACCAATGTGCATCCTTTTATGTTCGACCTGCAAAAAAGATAGTACACAGAAGCTTCAGACCAGATTGAACTCACCACCAGTTCAATTTTGTAAATTTGGTCTTCAGAACTAATACAAAAAAGTGTAAAATTGCAGTGTCGTTTCAATCCAAGATAACCTTCTGAAGCTTACGAAAAAAGCTAATCACAACATAGTCTAGTGAAATGCCTCTGTAAAAATTGCTTGGAATTATGATGGGTCGTCTTATTTAGTGTGCTTGTTCGCCTTGCCATACAGTGTCCGTTGATTCAGCTAGTTACGGTAAAATGCTTCACGCATGTAAGAAGTAATGCTTGATGCAGTTTTTCATTCACTGAAGTGTGTGCACAGTCCACGACCATAACTGAAAATGCACTAAATGCCTTAAAAATTCTAGTTAGCTCATTAAATGATTAATCTACACGGGCTGGAAACTGAATCATGTTGAATGCAGAAAATTTCTCTCTCTGTTTTCTCTACCAGATCATATGTTAAAAAATTGTCAGTATGTAAAATATAGCAGAATGGATACCCTAAAGTAATTTTCATCAGCCAACATATATATCTACTGCCCATGAATCATGATTGCCCAGTGCGTACTATAAATGTGATAAGGACAAATATTCTGTTGTATAAAAAATGATGGAAAACTTCAAGATTAGTCCAGCCCAGATTTCTTGCATATGCACTGCACTTGCAACAAATCTGGCTTACAAAATTGCAGAAACAGCACTAACATTTAGGACATGGTACTATTACAGAAATATTATATGGATAAAATTATGTAGTGCAGGAAATTCAGGATAGATACGAAACAGTTTACTTGCATATGCACTGAAATTCCCTGCTGAGTGGACACAGAGGCGACCATCACCCAAAAACAAAACAGTTTTAAGAAGGTGAATAGCTGGGCCACCTGCCTGGCATAGTTATTTGGCTCTGCAGCCTCGTTCTCTGTACACATTACCTGAAACATGGACGGGTCAAGATTTGAGCTGGGCAGAAGGGAAAATTTGCATAGGTTAGTTGTACTGGAGGGAGTACCTTTACATGGATTTCATCCTCCTAGGAGTCTAACTGATCTTAGTTGCTGGGCACATGCATTAGCATCTCATAGCTTCAGTCCACACTACTGTTCAGTATGCCGGCAACGAAAAACAATGCCACTGTTGGCTTTGGTGCACTACCTCCTGCTGAAGCTCCTCTACCAGATGTTGTTTGCCGTTGGTGTCACGCCGCCAGCCATGTGTGCCACTTGAGGAAGGGCGGGTTGCAGGACTGCAGCCGCTCCACCGCACATGGGCACCGACAACTGCACGGTTCCATTGTTCCCACTGCCCTCTCGGTGAGAGGCCCAAGATGGCGAGACAGAGGGCGCTCGGTCTTTCAGTGGGCGTCCAAGTTAGGGTTTGCGGTTAAAAAACTTTCAATAGCCTGCTGCTAAGGTTACCATCGACGAAGTCGAATTTTGTTAAGCAGGTAAACAGCACAACAACCAATCCTCCATAGATCTTTTTTGGCAGCCTCGTGGACGGCGGCGACCATCTAATCTGTTTCCAAGAGTCTTTGGTACATAGTTATTTTGCTCGGCAGCCTCGTCCACAGCGACGACCATCTAATCTGCTTCCAACAGTCTTTGGTACACTGTTCTTTTGCTCGGCACCCTCATCAACGGTGATGACCATCTAATCTACTTCCAACAGTCTCCTCGGTAGTATCAAGCCATCAACCATCTTTAGGCAATCGATGAGCTGTCCTGAAATAGATGTTCGATTACTGTGTCGCAAGAACTTGAAAGCTGATTAGTTTCAAGATTTCTGATGCCGGAGAAGAAAACGATCACATGCAGCAGTAGAGAATGGATTGGATCATGCACACTTTCTTTCAGATCGATTCTGGCATGGACGGAAGACTGAAATCAAGGACGTACCAATGGATAGACGCATCGAGGTGGATCCATGGACGGTGAGGAAGAGCGGCAATATGCTCAACAACTGTATCGTTCTCCTCTTTACCTCATCCTAATCGCCAAATCTGATCGGGCTGATGGAGAAATCGTTGGGGTCCCATCTGGCTGTTCTGGCTGTCGGCTGCAGCCGTGGGCTGCTTCAAAACCTTCACACATGCTCCTTCACGTTTGGTAGAGAGAGAGAGAGAGGGGTTCCTCTCTGGTTGAGAACCAAATTTTGTCCACTGGAGGAGATAGAATAGAGAAGAGGAAGAGGCCATGGATGGATTTGTTGTCCATGGGAGAGAGACCAATTATGTAGCATAGGAAGAGTCCGTGAAGGGGAGAGGAAGATGGCGTGCAGAAGGAAGAGATCGTGGAGTATAAAGTACATACAGATTGTTTTTTTCTGTGAAAGAGATAGAGGATGCTTTAAATAGGGGAGTACATGGTTTGATCTACACGTAATGAGATAGAGATCCTTTTTTTCTGTCAAAGAAATATAGGTTGCTTTAATAATGCGAGGCCATGGTTAGACAGAGATTTTTTTTTCTGTCAAAGAAATATAGGTTGCTTTAATAATGCGAGGACATGGTTAGATCTACACCGTAATAACTCGGTCCCACCAGATGAACGATTCTTAATTTCTGATTCACGTGGTAATTTCTTTGGAGTCCATAATCAGTATAGGTATAGAAGATAGATATAGATAGATAGCTGTTGTTTTAATTACTTTAGAGCCTTTAAACATTTTATAAAAGTGTGGTTTATCCACTAGTATTATCCATGATTTATTTGACACATTTTGGACATTTTAGTTTTAATGTTTGAAAACTTTTATTGTTTGCCTGATTTTGAATTTGAATTTGAATCGGCTTCGAACTAACTCGAGTTTATCAACAGTAACCGAGGTGACGTGGCACTATTAGCAGAGGTTTACTGTAGCTTGATTATCCGGGCGTCACCGTGCTGGTGAAGATGTTGATGGAGATTCACCCCCTCCCGATAAGAGGATCGTTGGTGATGACGATAGCGATGATTTCTCCCTCTGATACGTCTCCAACGTATCTATAATTTTTGATTGCTCCATGCTATATTATCTACTATTTTGGGCAATATTGGGCTTTATTATCCACTTTTATATTATTTTTGGGACTAACCTATTAACCGGAGGCCCAGCCCAGATTTGCTGTTTTTTGCCTATTTCAGTGTTTTAAAGAAAAGGAATATCAAACGGAGTCGAAACGGAACGAAATCAACTGGAGAAGTTATTTTTGGAAGGAAAGCTACCAGATGGACTTGGACCCCATGTCAGGAGCAAAGGAAGGTGCCCACGAGGGTGGGGGGGTGCCCCCCTAGGGCGCGCCCCCCTGCCTCGTGGGGCCCCCGAAGCTCCACCAACGTACTTCCTGCACCCATATATACCCACCTATCCTAAAACTTCCAGAACGGAGAATAGATCAGAAGTTCCGCCGCCGCAAGCCTCTGTAGACACCAAAAACCTCTCGGGACCCTATTCCGGCACCCTGCCGGAGGGGGGGGGGACCCTCACCGGTGGCCATCTTCATCATCCCGGCGCTCTCCATGACGAGGAGGGAGTAGTTCACCCTCGGGGCTGAGGGTATGTACCAGTAGCTATGTGTTTGATCTCTCTCTCTCTCGTGTTCTTGATTTGGCACGATCTTGATGTATCACAAGCTTTGCTATTATAGTTGGATCTTATGTTTCTTCTCCCCTTCTACTCTCTTGTAATGGATTGAGTTTTCCCTTTGAAGTTATCTTATCGGATTGAGTCTTTAAAGATTTGAGAACACTTGATGTATGTCTTGCCGTGCGTATCTGTGGTGACAATGGGATATCACGTGATTCACTTGATGTATGTTTTAGTGATCAACTTGCGGGTTCCGCCCATGAACCTATCCATAGGGGTTGGCACACGTTTTCGTCGTGATTCTCAGGTAGAAACTTTGGGGCACTCTTTGAGGTTCTATGTGTTGGTTGAATAGATGAATCTGAGATTTTGTGATACATATCGTATAATCATACCCACGGATACTTGAGGTGACATTGGAGTATCTAGGTGACATTAGGGTTTTGGTTGATTTGTATCTTAAGGTGTTATTCTAGTACGAACTCTAGGGCTGTTTGTGACACTTATAGGAATAGCCCAACGGATTGATCGGAAAGAATAACTTTGAGGTGGTTTCGTACCCTACCATAATCTCTTCGTTTGTTCTCCGCTATTAGTGACTTTGGAGTGACTCTTTGTTGCATGTTGAGGGATAGTTATATGATCCAATTATGTTATTATTGTTGAGAGAACTTGCACTAGTGAAAGTATGAACCCTAGGCCTTATTTCCTAGCATTGCAATACCGTTTACGCTCACTTTTACCATTAGTTACCTTGCTGTTTTTATATTTTCAGATTACAAAAACCTATATCTACCATCCATATTGCACTTGTATCACCATCTCTTCGCCGAACTAGTGCACCTATACAATTTAGCATTGTATTGGATGTGTTGGGGACACAAGAGACTCTTTGTTATTTGGTTGCAGGGTTGTTTGAGAGAGACCATCTTCATCCTATGCCTCCCACGGATTGATAAACCTTAGGTCATCCACTTGAGGGAAATTTGCTACTATCCTACAAACCTCTGCACTTGGAGGCCCAACAACGTCTACAAGAAGAAGGTTGTGTAGTAGACATCAAGCTCTTTTCTGGCGCCGTTGCCGGGGAGGCTAGGTAAGCGGCACTCACACCCCGTCAACTAAGCTCTTTTCTGGCGCTGTTGCCGGGGAGGTGAGTGCTTGAAGGTATATCTTTAGATGTTGCAATCGAATCTTTTTGTTTCTTGTTTTAACACTAGTCTAGTTTATAAAAGAAAACTACAAAAAAATGGAATTGAGTTTGTCTCATACGCTCCATCTTTTTAATATCTTTCATGAGTATGATGGAAAGGAAAATTGTGCCAAAATGTTAGAAGAAGAATGCATTAAAATGTTTGGCACTAAATCTTCGAATGATGAGCATGATTGCAATGTTGTTAGTATGAATTCCTTGAATATCCATGAAGCTATGTTTGATGAAGATGATATGTTTAGTCCCCCAAGCTTTGATGAGCAAATTTACTATGATGAAAGCATGCCTCCTATCTATGATGATTATTGTGATGACACGTATGCTATAAAGAATAACGATAACCATGAAACTTGTCATCTTGATCTTAATTTTCAATCATATGATAGTTATTTTGTTGAGTTTGCTCCCACTATTATTCATGAGAAGAAATTTGCTTATGTGGAGAGTAATAAAATTTATATGCTTGTAGATCATGAAAAGAATGCTTTAGGTGCTGGTTATATTGTTGAATTAATTCATGATGCTACTGAAAATTGTTATGAGGGAGGAATTTATGCTTGTAGTAATTGCAATAATATCAAGTTTCCTCTCTATGTGCTTAAAGTTTTGAAGTCATGCTTGTTTTGTCTTCCTATGCTAGTTGATTATTGTTCCCATAAGTTGTTTGCTCACAAAATCCCTATGCATAGGAAGTGGGTTAGACTTAAATGTGATAGTCATATTCTTCATGATGCTCTCTTTATGCTTCAATTCTTATCTTTTATGTGAGCATCATTGAAATCATCATGCCTAGCTAGGGGCGTTAAACGTTAGCGCTTGTTGGGAGGCAACCCAACTTTATTTTAGTTTCTTGCTTTTTTCTTATGTTTAGGAATAAATAATCCATCTAGCTTCTGTTTACATGTGGTTTTATGTTTTAATTAGTGTTTGTGCCAAGTAGAACCTTTGGGAAGACTTGGCTGAAGTCTTTATGATCATGCTGTAAAAAATAGAAACTTTAGCACTCACGAGATTAGCTTCAACTTTTTACTGGAGAGCGATATTTAGTTGATTATTTTTGCAGATGATTACTAGACAAATTCCTCAGGTCCACCAATTTCTTTTAGAATTTTTGGAGTTCCAGAAGTATCGTTTGATACAAATTACTACAGACTGTTCTGTTTTTGACAGATTCTGTTTTTCGTGTGTTGTTTGCTTATTTTGATGAATCTATGGCTAGTAAAATAGTTTATAAACCATAGAGAAGTTGGAATACAGTAGGTTTAACACCAATATAAATAAAGAATGAGTTCATTACAGTACCTTGAAGTGGTGTTTTATTTTCTTTCGCTAACGGAGCTCACGAGTTTTCTGTTAAGTTTTGTGTTGTGAAGTTTTCAAGTTTTGGGTAAAGATTCGATGGACTATGGAGTAAGGAGTAGCAAGAGCCTACGCTTGGGGATTCCCAAGGCACCCCAAGGTAATATTCAAGGATAACCAAGCGTCTAAGCTTGGGGATGCCCCGGATGGCATCCCCTCTTTCGTCTTCGTTCATCGGTAACTTTACTTGGGGCTATATTTTTATTCACCACATGATATGTGTTTTGCTTGGAGCGTCATTTTATTTTCTTTAGCTTTGCTTGCTGTTTGAATAAAATACCAAGATCTGAAATTGTTAAATGGGAGAGTCTTCACATAGTTGCATAATTATCCGACTACTCAATGATCTTCACTTATATCTTTCGGAGTAGTTTGTTTGCTCTAGTGCTTCACTTATATCTTTTAGAGCACAATGGTGGTTTTATTTTGGAGAAATAGATGAACTCTCATGCTTCACTTATATTATTTTGAGAGTCTTAAATAGCATGGTAATCTGCTTAAATAATTCTAATATTCTAGGCATACAAGATTAGTAAAAGAAAAATTCTTATGAGTGTGTTGAACACTAAGAGAAGTTTGATGCTTGGTAATTGTTTTGAGATATGAAGATGGTGATATTAGAGTCATGCTAGTTGAGTAGTTGTGAATTTGAGAAATACTTGTGTTAAAGTTTGTGATTCCCGTAGCATGCACGTATGGTGAACCGTTATGTGATGAAGTCGGAGCATGATTTATTTATTGATTGTCTTCCTTATGAGTGGCGGTCGGGGACGAGCGATGGTCTTTTTCTACCAATCTATCCCCCTAGGAGCATGCGCGTAATACTTTGCTTTGATAACTTGTAGATTTTTGCAATAAGTATATGAGTTCTTTATGACTAATGTTGAGTTCATGGATTATACGCACTTTTCTCCTCCTTCCACCATTGCTAGCCTCTCTAATACCGCGCACTTTTTGCCGGTATCATACACCCACCATATATCTTCCTCAAAACAGCCACCATACCTACCTATTATGTCATTTCCATAGCCATTCCGAGATATATTGCCATGCAACTTTCCACCATTCCGTTTATTATGGCACGCTCCATCATTGTCATATTGCTTAGCATGATCATGTAGTTGACATTGTATTTGTGGCAAACCATCGTTCATAATTCTTTCATACATGTCACTCGTGAGTCAGTGCATATCCCGGTACACCACCGGAGGCATTCATATAGAGTCATATTTTGTTCTAAGTATCGAGTTGTAATTGTTGAGTTGTAAGAAAATAAAGTGTGATGATCATCATTTTTAGAGCATTGTCCCCAGTGAGGAAAGGATGATGGAGACTATGATTCCCCCACAAGTCGGGATGAGACTCCGGACGAAAAATAAAAAAATAAAAAAAGAGAAAAAAAGAGGCCATAAAAAAAGGAAGGCCCAAACAAAAAATAAAAAAATGAGAGAAAAAGAGAGAAGGGGCAATGCTATTATCCTTTTACCACACTTGTGCTTCAAAGTAGCACCATGATCTTCATGATAGAGAGTCTCTCATTTTGTCACTTTCATATACTAGTGGGAATTTTTCATTATAGAACTTGGCTTGTATATTCCAATGACGGGCTTCCTCAAAATGCCCTAGGTCTTCGTGAGCAAGCGAGTTGGATGCACACCCACTTAGTTTCTTTTGTTGAGCTTTCATATACTTATAGCTCTAGTGCATCCGTTGCATGGCAATCCCTACTCACTCACATTGATATCTATTGATGGGCATCTCCATAGCCCGTTGATACGCCTAGTTGATGTGAGACTATCTTCCCCTCTTTTTGTCTTCTCCGCAACCACCATTCTATTCCACATATAGTGCTATATCCATGGCTCACACTCATGTATTGCGTGAAGATTGAAAAAGTTTTGAAAATGTTAAAGTATGAAACAATTGCTTGGCTTGTCATCGGGGTTGTGCATGATTTAAATACTATGTGTGGTGAAGATAGAGCATAGCCAGACTATATGATTTTGTAGGGATAACTTTCTTTGGCCATGTTATTTTGAGAAGACATAATTGCTTTGTTAGTATGCTTGAAGTATTATTATTTTTATGTCAATATTAAACTTTTGTCTTCAATCTTTCGGATCTGAATATTCATACCACAATTAAGAAGAATTACATTGAAATTATGCCAAGTAGCACTCCACATCAAAAATTCTTTTTTATCATTTACCTACTCGAGGACGAGCAGGAATTAAGCTTGAGGATGCTTGATACGTCTCCAACGTATCTATAATTTTTGATTGCTCCATGCTATATTATCTACTGTTTTGGGCAATATTGGGCTTTATTATCCACTTTTATATTATTTTTGGGAGTAACCTATTAACCGGAGGCCCAGCCCAGATTTGTTGTTTTTTTTGCCTATTTTAGTGTTTCGAAGAAAAGGAATATCAAACGGAGTCGAAACGGAACGAAATCGACTGGAGAAGTTATTTTTGGAAGGAAAGCTACCGGATGGACTTGGACCCCACTTCAGGAGCAAAGGAAGGTGCCCACGAGGGTGGGGGCGCCCCCCTAGGGCGCGCCCCCTGCCTCGTGGGCCCCCCGAAGCTCCACCGACGTACTTCCTGCACCCATATATACCCACGTATCCTAAAACTTCCAGAACGGAGATTAGATCGGGAGTTCCGCCGCCGCAAGCCTCTGTAGCCACCAAAAACCTCTTGGGGCCCTGTTTCGGCACCCTGCCGGAGGGGGGGAACCCTCACCGGTGGCCATGTTCATCATCCCGGCGCTCTCCATGATGGGGAGGGAGTAGTTCACCTTCGGGGCTGAGGGTATGTACCAGTAGCTATGTGTTTGATCTCTCTCTCTCTCTCTCTCTCTCGTGTTCTTCATTTGGCACGATCTTGATCTATCGCGAGCTTTGCTATTATAGTTGGATCTTGTGTTTCTTCTCCCCCTCTACTCTCTTGTAATGGATTGAGTTTTCCCTATGAAGTTATCTTATCGGATTGAGTCTTTAGATATTTGAGAACACTTGATGTATGTCTTGCCGTGCGTATCTGTGGTGACAATGGGATATCACGTGATTCACTTGATGTATGTTTTGGTGATCAACTTGCGGGTTCCGCCCATGAACCTATGCATAGGGGTTGGCACACGTTTTCGTCGTGATTCTTAGGTAGAAACTTTGGGGCACTCTTTGAGGTTCTATGTGTTGGTTGAATAGATGAATCTGAGATTTTGTGATGCATATCGTATAATCATACCCACGGATACTTGAGGTGACATTGGAGTATCTAGGTGACATTAGGGTTTTGGTTGATTTGTATCTTAAGGTGTTATTCTAGTACGAACTCTAGGGCTGTTTGTGACACTTATAGGAATAGCCCAACGGATTGATCGGAAGGAATAACTTTGAGGTGGTTTCGTACCCTACCATAATCTCTTCGTTTGTTCTCTGCTATTAGTGACTTTGGAGTGACTCTTTGTTGCATGTTGAGGGATAGTTATATGATCCAATTATGTTATTATTGTTGAGAGAACTTGCACTAGTGAAAGTATGAACCCTAGGCCTTATTTCCTAGCATTGCAATACCGTTTACGCTCACTTTTACCGTTAGTTACCTTGCTGTTTTTATATTTTTAGATTACAAAAACGTATATCTACCATCCATATTGCACTTGTATCACCATCTCTTCGCCAAACTAGTGCACCTATACAATTTACCATTGTATTGGGTGTGTTGGGGACACAAGAGACTTTGTTATTTGGTTGCAGGGTTGTTTGAGAGAGCCATCTTCATCCTACGCCTCCCATGGATTGATAAACCTTAGGTCATCCACTTGAGGGAAATTTGCTACTGTCCTACAAACCTCTGCACTTGGAGGCCCAACAACGTCTACAAGAAGAAGGTTGCGTAGTAGACATCACCCTCCCGCAGGGAAGTTTCCCCAGCAGAACAGCTCTGCCGGAGCCCTAGATTGGTTCTGCCAAGGTTCCGCCTCATGGCGGCGGAGTTTCTTCCCGAAAGCTTGCTTCTGTTTTTTCCTCGGACGAAAGACTTCATATAGTAGAAGATGGGCACCGGAGGGCTACCAGGGGGGCCACGAGGCAGGGGGGTGCGCCTAGGGGGTTAGGGCGCGCCTCCCACCCTCGTGGCCAGGGTGTGGCCCCCTCTGGTATTTTCTCCACTCAGTATTTTTTATTAATTCCAAAAATGACTTCTGTGAAGTTCAGCACTTTTGAAGCTGTGCAGAATAGGTCTCTAATATTTGCTCCTTTTTTCCAGTCCAGAATTCCAGCTGCCGGCATTCTCCCTCTTCATGTAAACCTTGTAAAATAAGAGAGAAAAGGCATAAGTATTATGACATAACGTGTAATAATAGCCCATAGTGCAATAAATATCAATATAAAAGCATGATGCAAAATGGACGTATCAGTCATCTCCGCCCGCGCGGAGGAGGCGCGCATGGTGGCTGTCGCGGCGGAAGTCGGTCGTACCCGCGCCGAGCCCGCAAACCGGGTGCGGACGCAGAATCTACCTTCGAGACCTTGAATGCCATGTGGCTCCCGCAATCTGAAGGAGCAATTTTGGTCAGTTGACTCTCGTGAGCCATTGGATGCAACATGGATGGCTAGAGGGGCTTCTTCAACCTCCGAAACTGATGCACTGTTCATCTTCACAGCCCGCCACACGCCTAACCGCCTGATACATCTCGAACGTATCTATAATTTTTGATTGCTCCATGCTATATTATCTACTGTTTTGGACCATATTGGGCTTTATTTTCCACTTTTATATTACTTTTGGGACTAACCTATTAACCGGAGGCCTAGCCCAGATTTGCTGTTTTTTGCCTATTTCAGTGTTTTGAAGAAACAGAATATCAAACGGAGTCTGAACAGAATGAAACCTTCAGGAACGTGATTTTCTCACCGAATATGATCTAGGAGACTTGGACCCTCCGTCAAGAAAGAAAGGAGGCGGCCACGAGGGTAGAGGGTGCCCCCCCTAGGGCGCGCCCCCTGCCTCGTGGGCCCCCCTTTGCTCCACCGACGTACTCCTTCCTCTTATATATACCTACGTACCCCCAAACGATCAGAGATGGAGCCAAAAACCTAATTCCACTGCTGCAACCTTCTGTACCCATGAGATCCCATCTTGGGGCCTGTTCCGGAGCTCCGCCGGAAGGGGAATCCACCACGGAGGGCTTCTACATCATCACCATAGCCCCTCCGATGAAGTGTGAGTAGTTTACCTCAGACCTTCGGGTCCATAGTTAGTAGCTAGATGGCTTCTTCTCTCTTTTTGGATCTCAATACAATGTTCTCCCCCTCTCTTGTGGATATCTATTCGATGTAATCTTCTTTTTGCGGTGTGTTTGTTGAGACCGATGAATTGTGGGTTTATGATCAAGATTATCTATGAGCAATATTTGAATCTTCTCTGAATTCTTTTATGTATGATTGGTTATCTTTGCAAGTCTCTTCGAATTATCAGTTTGGTTTGGCCTACTAGATTGGTTTTTCTTGCAATAGGATAAGTGCTTAGCTTTGGGTTCAATCTTGCGGTGTCCTTTCCCAGTGACAGAAGGGGCAGCAAGGCACGTATTGTATTGTTGCCATCAAGGATAACAAGATGGGGTCTTTATCATATTGCATGAATTTATCCCTCTACATCATGTCATCTTGCTTAAGGCGTTACTCTATTATTATTAACTTAATACTCTAGATGCATGCTGGATAGCGGTCGATGAGTGGAGTAATAGTAGTAGATGCAGGCAGGAGTCGGTCTACTTGTCTCGGACGTGATGCCTATATACATGATCATACCTAGATATATATACCTATACTAATTACAGACTCCCTAATAATTCCCACGTTAATTAGAAATTAGGAGCCGTTCATCTGGTGGGACCAAATTATTACGGTGTAGATCAATCTACAAATTCCAGGGACAAAAAATGATCAAGAAGGCCCAAAATCCTTTATCGGTTGTAAAAATAGAAGTAGGAAAAAAATAACTCAATCTCTTTGCGCGGTTCAAAATAGAAGGAATCTCAATGTATCCCACGAGCCAAAAATCCTCTCTTGGTAGTTAAAATTTAAGTAGGAAAAAAAATTCTAACTCAATCTCTTTTCACGTTTGAAAATAGAAGGAGTCTCAATCTATCTAAAACTCCACTACATCTTCTCCCTGTTGAAAAAGCTCCATGTACGGCATCTTCTCCTTTTCCAGAAAATCTACAACCTGAAGCAATCTATAACAATACTCCACGACCTCTTCCTTCTTATTAGTCAAGATCAACAATCTGAAGAAATCTCTACGTATTATACTCCATGGCATCTTCCGCTTCCGAAGCAATCTTGCAGCTTGGATATCGTCTCTCTCTTATCCCATGGAAAAACCGCACCATCTCTTTCAGGCTGAAGGCCCAACCTTGACAATGAAGCGAGTGCTGGGATTAATTGGGAGTTGATCGACGAAGCTACCGAGCTGCTGGATCGAGTCCTTGCATCACACGACGCACAATCAGGCTCTCGGTAACCTAGGTTCATGCGCCCCAGCCTCAGACCCGTGGGTACTGAGATGATCCCAGCTCTTCTTCTCTCCCTAGGTGAAGCTCCAATCCGATCTGTTCCAAGCATGTGCTGCCATGGTTATTCAAGCCGATCATTGGAATTTTCAAACACAATACATGTGTTCCAGCACACAGCCGTGCTGCAGTGCAAACACCGACTCGCTCTCAGGTGACCAGCTCGCCTGTCCAGACATGTCCCATGCGTACTGAGATGATCCCAGCTCTTCTCCTCTCCTTAGGTGAAGCTCTGATTCTATCTGTTCCAAGCACGCTCTGCCATGGTTATTCAAGCCAATCGTTGGAATTTGCAAACAGCCATGCCGCAGTGAAACGCCGACTCCCTATCAGGTGATGAGCTCGCTGGCCCAAACATAGTGCTACAAATACAAGTATGTGGATTAAACATTAGCTCTAATGGCATGCAGTGATGTGCCCTAGCAAACAATTTCTTGGTAATTTGATCTATGTGGTGCATACATGCCTGTGGTCGCCATGGTGATGGACAAGGAACTGAAGGAGACGAGAT
The DNA here is from genome assembly GCF_056163025.1 of Triticum urartu. NCBI lineage: Eukaryota > Viridiplantae > Streptophyta > Magnoliopsida > Poales > Poaceae > Triticum > Triticum urartu. The sequence continues at coordinate 46,684,191 of NC_141879.1, read as the reverse complement.
TTTGACGAGAACAAGGAGAACTAGCTCACGTCTACAAGAATCAGGGATACAAAAAAAAATCTTGCCACAAAAAGATTTTCTTCAGAATTTATTTTTGTATCCCTGATTCTGAAAAACACACAAGCAGTTCCAAGCGAGCTGTGTGCTTTACAAAAAAAAATTTGCCACAAAAACATTTTCTTCAGAATTTATTTTGTATCCCCTGACGAGATTTTGACGAGAACAAGCAGAACAAGCACAACAAGCTCATGTCCCTAATTCTGAATTATTTGCTTCTAGCTATGTACGTAAAACACACAGCTCGCTTGGAACTGCTTCACAAGGATGTGCATTGTCTAATTATCACTTCATTAGGAGATGGTTCAAAACTCAATTATGTGCTGATATGTTTTTTGTCAGTACCATTATTAATTTCTGAACTGGGACATGGTGAATTTACTTTTGTTTGGTGGCAGTAGTATACACCTAATTCCGTAAACGCTAAACATCACTTGGTCCCTTCCTTTGATATTACATCACCTGAATCATATTAAATTCTTACGTCTTTCTTAATTAACTGCATGAGAAATAATATAACTTACATGGTATGCATGTGAATCAAACTGGCTAAATCACACGAACCAATTATTTTAAGTTGGGTTTGGAAATAGCCAGTTTGAGATAGTACGCAGGAACACGTTGTTGTTGCAGGCTCCTATTCTGTGTATGAACCTCGATGTGGCACTCTAATATTTTGACAATACTATTCTCAACCTAATTTCACTAATGGGTGCCTCAGTAAGCTCTCTTTGACCGAGCATAGATATTCAAAAATTACACTGGCCCTATTTCGTTCGTTTTCTTGCATGTGGGTGAGGAGCTGCTAAGCTAATACGTGTCACTAATTTTTTTCCAATAGCATGCAATTTTCCTATGTCCGGTATCATGGTGTATGGCTACTGATTGTGAGATTTCTATATATCTCTCTTATCTCTTCCCTCGATGGAACCTTTCAAACAACAAAAGTAGTATTTTTCTGGTTGGATCCTTGATCGTCGTGGTTTGTTTTTATCAAGTGTTCATAAGTTATTCTTTCTGTAACTCTACATTTTGATCAAGGCACCTATATCTTCTGCTCTTTGGCATAATATTTCACATTCAAATTTCTCAGTCATTAGTCAACATGGATTTCTAGAACTAACCATTCTTTTGAGACACCTAGGTATATTAAATATTTTTTGGAATATAAGCATATACAAGGTTATAAATTCTGTGTATTCTTAGGAGAAGTTCGACCAAATGCTAATTAGTTACCGGGCAGTGAAAACAGTATCATCATTTGAGTAGAATATTACAAGACGTTGAGTACATAGGTGAAAACAAGCGATTGCAAACGATTTGAGAAAATTTTCACAGACGATTGCATCTTGATGGACTGAGCTTTGAGCAATATAATGTGATACCATATTATTAGAAAATACATTAGTTTTGTGGCATTAGATTATGATTTCATCTAACTGATATGCATAGCTTCTTTGGTAATCTCCATATTTCTAAATGTATATGCTTCACAAACGTCTCAATTATAGTGTTTCGTATTAGAAAATATATTTATTCCTAATATAGATTGAATAAAAAAGATTACTAGCCCGTGCAAATGCATGGGTTGACGACTAGTACTCATATTTTTAACTATGCTCAATTCTGTCAATTGCTCAACAGTAATTTGTTCACCCACCATAGAATACTTATGCTCTTGAGAGAAGCCACTAGTGAAATCTATGGCCCCCGGGTCTATTCTCATCATATCAATCTTCTATCACTTTATTATTACTTTGATTTTTACTTTTCTTTTTATTTTATCTTGCATCTTTATATCAAAAATACCAAAAATATTATCTATCATATCTATCAGATCTCACTCTTGTAAGTGACCGTGAAGGGATTGACAACCCCTATTCGCATTGGTTGCGAGGAGTTATTTTCTTTGTGTAGGTACGAGGGACTCGCGCGTGGCCTCCTACTAGATTGATACCTTGGTTCTCAAAAACTGAGGGAAATACTTACGCTACTTTGCTGCATCATCCTCTCCTCTTCGGGGAAATCCAACGCAGTGCTCAAGAGGTAGCAAGAAGAATTTCTGGCGCCGTTGCCGGGGAGTCTACGCAAAAGTCAACATACCAAGTACCCATCACAATCCCTTATCTCTCGCATTACATTATTTTCCATTTGCCTCTTGTTTTCCTCTCCCCCACTTCACCCTTGCCATTTTATTCGCCCTCTTTTTTTCGTTCTCCTTCTTTTTGCCCTTCGCTTTTTCTGTCGCTATGTCTGAAATTGGGGAAATTATTTCCGATATGGGCAATAATAATATCATAGAGAATTCTAATGCTCCTGCTGAAGAACCCCCTACCTTGCATACAAAAAGATTTCGAATCGTTAGTGGTAATATTATTGGAAAATGAGTTATTCAAGATTTCTTTACTTGTGCCGGTGCTTTGCCTTCTATGGACGGTTCTATTCTCCATAGAACTAGTAGTCTTGTGGACGCTATTGCCATGCTTTTCGTTGAACTTGAAAGGCAATTTATGCATATGCACCCTTCCATACAAAGGATTTTCCTAGAATTTTCTAATATCGAGCATTCCTCTGTTAAGCGTGCCGCTACAATCTTTTTGGCTCATGAATTCAGATTTATAATAAAAGAGGCCAAAGAAATATTTGCGCATTATAGGGTGGACGCTGGCCGTCCTCCCATAGAATCTATCCTCTTTGATCAAGAAGAAATAATGCGTTTTCAATCTCTTGACTATGTTGCTTTCAATGAAAATCTTAGAAAAAAGGTGCCTACCAATATTTTAGTTGATAGAATCTCTGAACTTAATGATGATTTGGCTATTCGAAATAATGAGATAGGATACTCTCTTGAGTATAGGCTCACAAGGTTCTGTCAAAAGAATGCTTATAATGATGAATTGGTTGTGCAATACGAAGGGCCAAAAGAGGAACCTATACCTCCTAAAATTGATCTTGGGGACTTTTGCCCTATTAAATTTAGCCCTTTTGATTACTTTTGCTTTCCTCAAAGAAAACTTGCTGCCGAACGTAGGGAGTATGAAATGAGTTTCACCGATCTATCTTATTACTACGACACTACCTAGATCTATCCTTGCTTTATGCCTAGCTGGGGCGTTAAACGATAGCGCTTGTTGGGAGGCAACCCAATTTTATTTTTAGTTTTTACTTTTTTGTTTCTGTTTAGGAATAAATAATCCATCTACCTTATGTTTAGATGTGGTTTTATGTTTTAATTAATGTTTGTGCCAAGTTAAACCTATAGGATCTTCTTGGATGATAGTTATTTGATCTTGCTGTAATTTCCAGAAACTTTCGGTTCACGAAAACAATTGTTAAAAATAACCAGAACGTGATAAATAGTGATTCCAATTGCTGATGATCAATAAACAAATTGCCTAGGTCGTCCTATTTTGTATGATTGTTTGGAGTTCCAGAAGTTTGCGTTAGTTACAGATTACTACAGACTGTTCTGTTTTTGACAGATTCTGTTTTTCGTGTGTTGTTTGCTTATTTTGATGAATCTATGGCTAGTAAAATAGTTTATAATCCATAGAGAAGTTGGAATACAGTAGGTTTAACACCAATATAAATAAAGAATGAGTTCATTATAGTACCTTGAAGTGGTCTTTTGTTTTCTTTCGCTAACGGAGCTCACGAGATTTCTGTTGAGTTTTGTGTTGTGAAGTTTTCAAGTTTTTGGTAAAATATTTTGATGGATTATGGAACAAGGAGTGGCAAGAGCCTAAGCTTGGGGATGCCCATGGAACCTCCAAGATAATCTAAGGACACCAAAAAGTCAAAGCTTGGGGATGCCCCCGGAAGGCATCCCCTCTTTCGTCTACTTCCATCGGTAACTTTACTTGGAGCTATATTTTTATTCACCACATGATATGTGTTTTGCTTGGAGCGTCTTGTACGATTTGAGTCTTTGCTTTATAGCTTACCACAATCATCTTTGTTGTACACACCTTTTGAGAGAGCCATACATTAATTGGAATTTGTTAGAATACTCTATGTGCTTCACTTATATCTTTTGAGCTATATAGTTTTTGCTCTAGTGCTTCACTTATATCTTTTAGAGCACGGTGGTGGATTTGTTTTAAAGAAACTATTGATCTCTCATGCTTCACTTAGATTGTTTTGAGAGTCTTAAATAGCATGGTAATTTGTTTAATAATCTTAATATGCTAGGTATACAAAAATAGTAAAACTTTCTTAGGAGTGTGTTGAATACTAAGAGAAGTTTGATGCTTGATAATTGTTTTGAGGTATGGAGGTGATAATATCAAAGTCATGCTAGTTGAGTAGTTGTGAATTTGAGAAATGCTTGTGTTGAAGTTTGCAAGTCCCGTAGCATGCACGTATGGTAAACGTTATGTAACAAATTTGAAACATGAGGTGTTCTTTGATTGTCCTCCTTATGAGTGGCGGTCGGGGACGAGCGATGGTCTTTTCCTACCAATCTATCCCCCTAGGAGCATGCGCATAGTGCTTTGGTTTTTGATGGCTTGTAGATTTTTGCAATAAGTATGTGAGTTCTTTATGACTAATGTTGAGTCCATGGATTATACACACTCTCACCCTTCCATCATTGCTAACCTCTTCGGTACCGTGCATTGCCCTTTCTCACATCGAGAGTTGGTGCAAACTTCGCCGGTGCATCCAAACCCCGTGATATGATACGCTCTTTCACACATAAACCTCCTTATATCTCCTCAGAACAGCCACCATACCTACCTATTATGGCATTTCCATAGTCATTCCGAGATATATTGCCATGCAACTCTCCATCATTCCATTTATCATGACACATTCATCATTGTCATATTGCTACCATGATCATGTAGTTGACATAGTATTTGTGGCAAGGCCACCGTTCATAATTCTTTCATACATGTCACTTTTGATTCATTGCATATCCCGGTACACCGCCAGAGGCATGCTTATAGAGTCATACTTGGTTCTACTATCGAGTTGTAACCATTGAGTTGTAAATAAATAGAAGTGTGATGATCATCATTTTCTAGAGCATTGTCCCATGTGAGCTTAAATAATAATAAAAAAGAGGCCAAAGAAGCCCAAATAAAAAATGAGAGAACAAGAGAGAAGGGACAATGTTACTATCCTTTGACACACTTGTGCTTCAAAGTAGCAACGTAATCTTCATGATAGAGAGTCTCTTGTTTTGTCATTTTCATATACTAGTGGGAATTTTTCATTATAGAACTTGGCTTGTATATTCCAACAATGGGCCTCCTCAAGTGCCCTAGGTCTTCGTGAGCAAGCAAGTTGGATGCACACCAACTTAGTTTATTTTGTTGAGCTTTCATACATTTATAGCTCTAGCCCATTGATTAGCCTCATTAATGTGAGATCTTCTCCTTTTTTGTCTTCTCCACATAACCCCCATCATCATATTCTATTCCACCCATAGTGCTATGTCCATGGCTCGCGCTCATATATTGCGTGAAAGTTTATAGGTTTGAGATTATTAAAGTATGAAACAATTGCTTGGCTTGTCATCGGGGTTGTGCATGATGAGAGCATTCTTGTGTGACGAAAATGGAGCATGACTAAAGTATATGATTTTGTAGGGATGAACTTTCTTTGGCCATGTTATTCTGAGAGGACATAATTGCTTAGTTAGTTTGCTTGAAGTATTATTATTTTTATGTCAATATGAACTTTTGTCTTGAATCTTTCGGATCTGAATATTCATGCCACAATTAAAAAGAATTACATTGAAATTATGCCAAGTAGCACTCCGCATCAAAAATTCTTTTTTATCATTTACCTACTCGAGGACGAGCAGGAATTAAGCTTGGGGATGCCTGATACGTCTCCAACGTATCTATAATTTTTGATTGCTCCATGCTATATTATCTACTGTTTTGGACCATATTGGGCTTTATTTTCCACTTTTATATTACTTTTGGGACTAACCTATTAACCGGAGGCCCAGCCCAGATTTGCTATTTTTTGCCTATTTCAGTGTTTCGAAAAAACAGAATATCAAACAGAGTCCAAACGGAATGAAACCTTCGGGAACGTCATTTTCTCACCGAATATGATCCAGGAGACTTGGACCCTCCGTTAAGAAAGAAAGGAGGTGGCCACGAGGGTGGAGGGCGCGCCCCCTGCCTCATGGGCCCCCTTTGCTCCACCGACGTACTCCTTCCTCCTATATATACCTACGTACCCCCAAACGATCAGAGACGGAGCCAAAATCCTAATTCCACCGCCGCAACCTTCTATACCCACGAGATCCCATCTTGGGGCCTATTTTGGAGCTCCGCTGGAAGGGGAATCCACCACGGAGGGCTTCTACATCATCACCGTAGCCCCTCTGATGAAGTGTGAGTAGTTTACCTCAGACCTTCGGGTCCATAGTTAGCAGCTAGATGGCTTCTTCTCTCTTTTTGGATCTCAATACAGTGTTCTCCCCCTCTCTCGTGGAGATCTATTCGATGTAATCTTCTTTTTGCGGTGTGTTTGTTGAGACTGATGAATTGTGGGTTTATGATCAAGATTATCTATGAGCAATATTTGAATCTTCTCTGAATTCTTTTATGTATGATTGGTTATCTTTGCAAGTCTCTTCGAATTATTAGTTTGGTTTGGCCTACTAGATTGGTTTTTCTTGCAGTAGGAGAAGTGCTTAGCTTTGGGTTCAATCTTGCGGTGTCCTTTCCCAGTGACAGAAGGGGCAGCAAGGCACGTATTGTATTGTTGCCATCGAGGATAACAAGATGGGGTTTTTATCATATTGCATGAATTTATCCCTCTACATCATGTCATCTTTCTTAAGGCGTTACTCTATTTTCATTAACTAAATACTCTAGATGCATGCTGGATAGCGGTCGATGAGTGGAGTAATAGTAGTAGATGTAGGCAGGAGTCGGTCTACTTGTCTCGGATGTGATGCCTATATACATGATAATACCTAGATATTCTCATAACTATGCTCAATTCTGTCAATTGCTCAACAGTAATTTGTTCACCCACCGTAGAATACTTATGCTCTTGAGAGAAGCCACTAGTGAAATCTATGGCCCCTGGGTCTATTCTCATCATATCAATCTTCTATCACTTTATTATTGCTTTTCCTTTTACTTTTATTTTTATTTTATCTTGCATCTTTATATCAAAAATACCAAAAATATTATCTATCATATCTATCAGATCTCACTCTCGTAAGTGACCGTGAAGGGATTGACAACCCCTATTAGCGTTGGTTGCGAGGAGTTATTTGCTTTGTGTAGGTACGATGGACTCGCGCGTGGCCTCCTACTGGATTGATACCTTGGTTCTCAAAAACTGAGGGAAATACTTACGCTACTTTGCTGCATCATCCTCTCCTCTTTGGGGAAATCCAACGCAGTGCTCAAGAGGTAGCACCGCCGCCGCCCCGCCCTCGCCTGAACCACCTACCACCGCCATGCTCCCCCCACCCCCACCATCCGTTTAACCCCGGGCACGATCCATTTTTTCTGGCGAACTGCATTCCGCACCCAATAATCATAAGATAGATCATGGGCACCCTGCCACCCTATTATAGATACTGGGGTAGCTTCTCTGTCATCTGCTTCCTTCGCTCCATCGAACTTCTTTCACAAATTGACTGACCCAAATTATACTACTAGTACGAACATATTAAGTACAGTAGGAACACGAAGATACGAGCAGTAGTACCAACTACAAGAAGAACAGTAGTAAGACATAGTACTAGTACTACTGTACGTACTAAAGAGTTCAAATAACGAGAAAGAACATAAAGTTCAAATAATGAGAAAGAACATAAACATAGTTCTACTGGGGGCTCAGCACAACACACCCCTGAAATAAAACTAAGCAAGTAGTCCGCTGGACACTACAGTAGAACCAGCATGAGCGACAGCACTGCCACCTTACTCGGAGTCCGAGTCCGGGTCCACGTCCTCGACTTCGTCCTTGTCCCTCTTCCTCTTCCTCTTCCTCTTCGCCGATGCTTCTTTGCTTGAACCGAACACTGGGCTCTGCTTCTTCATCCAACCCTTGTAGATATTTAAACAAAGGTAGGCATCCATTGCTGCGTGCAAGATGTGATCTCCATCTAATGTCTTGGACTCCCATGCATGATGAAACTCGTGGTGAGGTTTCTTCAGTTTAGCGTACGAAGGATCAGCCATGGCTGCTGCAAGGGTCATCATTGAAGGCTGAGAGGAGGACGCCAGCCTTGCCTTCTGGAGATCGAAGGGCTGGCCTACAATGAGGCCTATCCGACCCAGGACATCCCTATCGTTCCTAAAGTCTACAGTAACGAATTTCACTCTTTCATCCTTGAGGAAGTTCTTAAAATCCTGGCACTCAACATCGGCATGGCATATGTGGTAGACTAAGCGCATGTTATGTACACAAACCTGGATCACGGCGGGCTTCTTGTTCTCTGCCTCCTTTAGAATCTTTTCTCTTTCCAGGACTGTGGTGTACTCAACATCTAGCCCAGTGACCCACTCATCCTTTGAACTGTTTAACATGCGTAGGAAGCGAGCAAGGCATGCTTTCACTGTCGCGGATCCACATTTGTAGATGACGATGAACTCATCGCCGGTGATGGCTCTAACCTGGTAATCGGCGGTGACCATGGAGATTTGGGAGGCCATGGATTTTGGAGGAGGGTTAGGAGAAGTTGAACTGGTGTAATGTGAAAGGACGGGATGACGGGAAGCGAACTTTTGTAAGGTAGTACTAGTAGAAGACGGGGACGAGTAGGGTGTGAGAACCGCGTGGGGTTGTTGGCTTGCCTGGTGGATAAACGGCTGCAACCTGCAAGCCCTCATAGAGTTCTCGAGTACTATGCGGGACCCACTAGATGTCATGTCTACTAGACCCATATCGTAGGCCTGACGGTATAGCTTCTACCTGTTCGCACGCCATGCCGGCGCGTGGATGTAACTTCACTTAATTCCGTCAACCATCGCGCCTCCCATGACTTTCGCCTCCCTTGCGCGGTCGCGCTCCTTAAGACTTTGACCGGCTATAAATGAGCAATTTTTTTTGCCTAGTCCGCATGCATCATACTCCCTCTGGTCCTTTTTACTTCCGTCAACCGTTTGCAAAGTGTTTGACCAAATTTATACTAAAAATATCAATATCTACAATACTGATTATATGAGTATAAGAATTACATTTCATAATGAGTAACAAAATACTGATTTGACATTGTGAATGTTGATACATTTTTCTATAAGTTTGGTCAAAGTACTCAACTTATGTTGTCGTTCTTCACAAAAAAATGTGTTTACCAATGCATTATCGCATTGCATGCATGCATGAACACTAGTTATCGCATTGCATGCATGCATGAACACTACTCCTTCCTTTCTGGTTTAGGCTAGTCATAGTGGGGAGTAACTTAGACAAGTGTCATGCATATGACACTGGTCTTTGTTACTACCTTCATAGTGCAAAGTAATATACAAGTAGTATCATAGATGATAGCATTTATTACAATATAGACTCATTTGGCTTTGGGTTGCGTTATGTTACTCAAAACACCTCTCTCCTCATTAACTTATGCCACATAAGCAAACTTTTCTTGGAATGCACTATGTTACTTACTAAGTTACTCCCACTATGACCAGCCTTATAGGGCTCAATTCAAAAATCTCACCAACCAAGGTAGATGGTGAGTGGTGGAATACTTTTTGTAACTTGCAAAAGCACCCAATTAATGCTCTTATTTTTCTAAAAATTTATGTTTACCAATGTATTAATTGCAATGCATGCATGCATAAAGTACATGCATCGGTCAAATTTCTCTTAATACTTGCATGTAATTATATAATGTACCTTGGAATCTGAACTTGTGATGGGGAACAACCAAATTGAGCCTTATAAAATGGAAAAACTAAGATTTTGAGATAAGCCCTATAAATCGAAAAGGAGGGAGTAGTTACTACTACCTCCCTTCTACTTTAAAGGGCTCGATTCAAAATTTTCACCTACTCTTACCAAACAAGATAGAGGCGGTGGAATAGTTTTTGTAGTATGCAAAAGTACTCAACTAATGTTGTCGTTCTGCACAAAAAAATGTGTTTACCAATGCATTATCGCATTGCATGCATGCATGAACACTAGTTACTCTAACCCCCCTCTCTTCTTTAATTCTTTGCCACATCAGCATGTTTGCTCTTCCCGTGTGCATGATACCAGCTAAGATACCACCATTATGGGGAGCCTTAATCATCGCATGCAATAATTTCGTGCACCTTGAAATATGAACATGTATCGTTCTCCTCTTTACCTCATCCTAATCGCCAAATCTGATCGGGCTGATGGAGAAATCTTGGGGGTCCCATCTGGCTGTTCTGGCTGTCGGCTGCAGCTGTGGGCTGCTTCAAAACCTTCACACATGCTCCTTCACGTTTGGTAGCGAGAGAGAGAGGGGTTCCTCTCTGGTTGAGAACCAAATTTTGTCCACTGGAGGAGATAGAATAGAGAAGAGGAAGAGGCCATGGATGGATTTGTTGTCCATGGGAGAGAGACCAATTATGTAGCATAGGAAGAGTCCGTGAAGGGGACAGGAAGATGGCGTGCAGAAGGAAGAGATCGTGGAGTATAAACCACATACAGATTGTTTTTTTCTGTGAAAGAGATAGAGGATGCTTTAAATAGGGGAGTACATGGTTTGATCTACACGTAATGAGATAGAGATCCTTTTTTTCTGTCAAAGAAATATAGGTTGCTTTAATAATGCGAGGACATGGTTAGACAGAGATTTTTTTTTTCTGTCAAAGAAATATAGGTTGCTTTAATAATGCGAGGACATGGTTCGATCTACACCGTAATAACTCGGTCCCACCAGATGAACGGTTCTTAATTTCTGATTAACGTGGTAATTTCTTTGGAGTCCATAATTAGTATAGGTATAGAAGATAGATATAGATAGATAGCTGCTGTTTTAATTACTTTAGAGCTTTTAAACATTTTATAAAAGTGTGGTTTATCCACTAGTATTATCCATGATTTATTTGACACATTTTGGACATTTTAGTTTTAATGTTTGAAAACTTTTATTGTTTGCCTGATTTTGAATTTGAATTTGAATCGGCTTCGAACTAACTCGAGTTTATCAACAGTAACCGAGGTGACGTGGCACTATTAGCAGAGGTTTACTGTAGCTTGATTATCCGGGCGTCACAGTGCTGGTGAAGATGTTGATGGAGATTCACCCCCTCCCGATAAGAGGATCGTTGGTGATGACGATAGCGATGATTTCCCCCTCTTATACGTCTCCAACGTATCTATAATTTTTGATTGCTCCATGCTATATTATCTACTATTTTGGGCAATATTGGGCTTTATTATCCACTTTTATATTATTTTTGGGACTAACCTATTAACCGGAGGCCCAGCCCAGATTTGCTGTTTTTTGCCTATTTCAGTGTTTTAAAGAAAAGGAATATCAAACGGAGTCGAAACGGAACGAAATCAACTAGAGAAGTTATTTTTGGAAGGAAAGCTACCAGATGGACTTCGACCCCATGTCAGGAGCAAAGGGAGGTGCCCACGAGGGTGGGGGGGCGCCCCCCCTAGGGCGCGCCCCCCTGCCTCGCGGGGCCCCCGGAGCTCCACCGACGTACTTCCTGCACCCATATATACCCACGTATCCTAAAACTTCCAGAACGGAGAATAGATCAGAAGTTCCGCCACCGCAAGCCTCTGTAGACACCAAAAACCTCTCGGGACCCTGTTCCGGCACCCTGCCGGAGGGGGGGAACCCTTACCGGTGGCCATCTTCATCATCCCGGCGCTCTCCATGACGAGGAGGGAGTAGTTCTCCCTCGGGGCTCAGGGTATGTACCAGTAGCTATGTGTTTGGTCTCTCTCTGTCTCTCTCGTGTTCTTGATTTGGCACGATCTTGATGTATCGCGAGCTTTGCTATTATAGTTGGATCTTATGTTTCTTCTCCCCCTCTACTCTCTTGTAATGGATTGAGTTTTCCCTTTGAAGTTATCTTATCGCATTGAGTCTTTAAAGATTTGAGAACACTTGATGTATGTCTTGCCGTGCGTATCTGTGGTGACAATGGGATATCACGTGATTCACTTGATGTATGTTTTGGTGATCAACTTGCGGGTTCCGCCCATGAACCTATGCATAGGGGTTGGCACACGTTTTCGTCGTGATTCTCAGGTAGAAACTTTGGGGCACTCTTTGAGGTTCTATGTGTTGGTTGAATAGATGAATCTGAGATTTTGTGATACATATCGTATATGAAGGAAATATGCCCTAGAGGCAATAATAAAGTTATTATTTATTTCCTTATAATCATGATAAATGTTTATTATTCATGCTAGAATTGTATTAACCGGAAACATAATACATGTGTGAATACATAGACAAACAAAGTGTCACTAGTATGCCTCTACTTGACTAGCTCGTTAATCAAAGATGGTTATGTTTCCTAACCATGAACAATGAGTTGTTATTTGATTAACGAGGTCACATCATTAGTTGAATGATCTGATTGACATGACCCATTCCATTAGCTTAGCACCCGATCGTTTAGTATGTTGCTATTGCTTTCTTCATGACTTATACATGTTCCTATGACTATGAGATTATGCAACTCCCGTTTACTGGAGGAACACGTTGGGTGCTACCAAACGTCACAACGTAACTGGGTGATTATAAAGGAGCATTACAGGTGTCTCCAAAGGTAGATGTTGGGTTGGCGTATTTCGAGATTAGGATTTGTCACTCCGATTGTCGGAGAGGTATCTCTGGGCCCTCTCGGTAATGCACATCACATAAGCCTTGCAAGCATTGCAACTAATGAGTTAGTTGCGAGATGATGTATTACGGAACGAGTAAAGAGACTTGCCGGTAACGAGATTGAACTAGGTATTGGATACCGACGATCGAATCTCGGGCAAGTAACATACCGATGACAAAGGGAACAACGTATGTTGTTATGCGATCTGATCGATAAAGATCTTCGTAGAATATGTAGGAGCCAATATGGGCATCCAGGTCCCGCTATTGGTTATTGACCGGAGACATGTCTCGGTCATGTCTACATTGTTCTCGAACCTGTAGGGTCCGCACGCTTAAGGTTACGATGACAGTTATATTATGAGTTTATGCATTTTGATGTACCGAAGGTTGTTCGGAGTCCCGGATGTGATCACGGACATGACAAGGAGTCTCGAAATGGTCGAGACGTAAAGATTGATATATTGGAAGCCTATATTTGGATATCGGAAGTGTTCCGGGTGAAATCGGGATTTTACCGGAATACCGGGAGGGTTACCGGAACCCCCCGGGAGCTATATGGGCCATAATGGGCCTTAGTGGAAAAGAGAAGGGGCTGCCCTAGATGGGCTGCGCCCCCCCTTCGCCTAGTCCTATTAGGACTAGGAGAGGTGGCCGGCCCCCGCCTCCTCTTTTCCCCTCCGAGGAATCCTAGTTGGACTAGGATTGGAGGGGGAATCCTACTCCCAGAGGGAGTAGGACACTCCTGCGCCTCCTCCCTTGGCCGGCCAGCCTCCCCTCCTCTCCTCCTTCATATACGGAGGCAGCGGGCACCTCTAGACACACAAGTTGATCCGCATGATCTATTCCTTAGCCGTGTGCGGTGCCCCTGCCACCATATACCTCGATAATACTGTAGCGGAGTTTAGGAGAAGCCCTGCTGCTGTAGTTCATCAAGATCGTCACCACGCCGTCGTGCTGACGGAACTCTTCCCCGACACTTTGCTGGATCGGAGTCCGGGGATCGTCATCGAGCTGAACGTGTGCTCGAACTCGGAGGTGCCGTAGTTTCGGTGCTTGATCGGTTGGATCGTGAAGACGTACGACTACTTCCTCTACGTCGTGTTATCGCTTCCGCAGTCGGTCTGCGTTGGGTACGTAGACAACACTCTCCCCCTCGTTGCTATGCATCACATGATCTTGCGTGAGCGTAGGAAATTTTTGGAAATTACTACGAAACCCAACAGTGGCATCCGAGCCAGGTTATTTATGTTGTTGTTATATGCACGAGTAGAACACAAGTGAGTTGTGGACGATACTAGTCATACTGCCTAACAGCATGTCATACTTTGGTTCGGCGGTATTGTTGGACGAGACGACCCAGACCAACCTTACGCGTACGCTTACGCGAGACCGGTTCCCTCGACGTGCTTTGCACATAGATGGCTTGCGGGCGACTGTCTCTCCAACTTTAGTTGAACCAAGTATGGCTACGCCCGGTCCTTGAGAAGGTTAAAACGGAGTCTATTTGACAAACTATCGTTGTGGTTTTGATGCGTAGGTGAGATTGGTTCTTACTTAAGCCCGTAGCAGCCACGTAAAACATGCAACAACAAAGTAGAGGACGTCTAACTTGTTTTTGCAGGGCATGTTGTGATGTTTTATGGTCAAGGCATGATGCTGAATTTTATTGTATGAGATGATCATGTTTTGTAACCGAGTTATCGGCAACTGGCAGGAGCCATATGGTTGTCACTTTATTGTATGCAATGCAATCGCGATGTAATGCTTTACTTTATTACTAAACGGTAGTGATAGTCGTGGAAGCATAAAGATTGGCGAGACGACAACGATGCTACGATGGAGATCAAGGTGTCACGCCGGTGACGATGGTGATCATGACGGTGCTTCGGAGATGGAGATCAGAAGCACAAGATGATGATGGCCATATCATATCACTTATATTGATTGCATGTGATGTTTATCTGTTTATGCATCTTATCTTGCTTTGATTGACGGTAGCATTATAAGATGATCTCTCACTAAATTATCAAGAAAGTGTTCTCCCTGAGTATGCACTGTTGCCAAAGTTCGTCATGCCCAGACACCACGTGATGATCGGGTGTGATAAGCTCTACGTCCATCTACAACGGGTGCAAGCCAGTTTTTGCACATGCAGAATACTCAGGTTAAACTTGACGAGCCTAGCATATGCAGATATGGCCTCGGAACACGGAGACCGAAAGGTCGAGCGTGAATCATATAGTAGATATGATCAACATAAACGATGTTCACCATTGAAAACTACTCCATCTCACGTGATGATCGGTTATGGTTTAGTTGATTTGGATCACGTAATCACTTAGAAGATTAGAGGGATGTCTATCTAAGTGGGAGTTCTTAAGTAATATGATTAATTGAACTTAAATTTATCATGAACTTAGTACTTGATAGTATCTTGCTTGTTTATGTTGATTGTAGATAGATGGCTCGTGCTGTTGTTCCGTTGAATTTTAATGCGTTCCTTGAGAAAGCAAAGTTGAAAGATGATGGTAGCAATTACACGGACTGGGTCCGTAACTTGAGGATTATCCTCATTGCTGCACAGAAGAATTACGTCCTTGAAGCACCGCTGGGTGCCAGGCCTGCTGCTAGAGCAACGCCAGATGTTATGAACGTCTGGCAGAGCAAAGCTGATGACTACTCGATAGTTTAGTGTGCCATGCTTTACGGCTTAGAATCGGGACTTCAACGACGTTTTGAACGTCATGGAGCATATGAGATGTTCCAGGAGTTGAAGTTAATATTTCAAGCAAATGCCCGAATTGAGAGATATGAAGTCTCCAATAAGTTCTATAGCTGCAAGATGGAGGATAACAGTTCTGTCAGTGAGCATATACTCAAAATGTCTGGGTATAATAATCACTTGATTCAATTGGGAGTTAATCTTCCGGATGATTGCGTCATTGACAGAATTCTCCAATCACTGCCACCAAGCTACAAGAGCTTCGTGATGAACTATAATATGCAAGGGATGAACAAGACTATTCCCGAGCTCTTCGCGATGCTGAAAGCTGCGGAGGTAGAAATCAAAAAGGAGCATCAAGTGTTGATGGTTAACAAAACCACTAGTTTCAAGAAAAAGGGCAAAGGGAAGAAGAAGGGAAACTTCAAGAAGAACGGCAAGCAAGTTGCTGCTCAAGAGAAGAAACCCAAGTCTGGACCTAAGCCTGAAACTGAGTGCTTCTACTACAAGCAGACTGGTCACTGGAAGCGGAACTGCCCCAAGTATTTGGCGGATAAGAAGGATGGCAAGGTGAACAAAGGTATATGTGATATACATGTTATTGATGTGTACCTTACTTGAGCTCGCAGTAGCACCTGGGTATTTGATACTGGTTCTGTTGCTAATATTTGCAACTCGAAATAGGGACTACGGAATAAGCGAGCACTGGCAAAGGACGAGGTGACGATGCGCGTGGGAAACGGTTCCAAAGTCGATGTGATCGCGGTCGGCACGCTACCTCTACATCTACCTTCGGGATTAATATTAGACCTAAATAATTGTTATTTGGTGCCAGCGTTGAGCATGAACATTATATCTGGATCTTGTTTAATGCGAGACGGTTATTCATTTAAATCAGAGAATAATGGTTGTTCTATTTATATGAGTAATATCTTTTATGGTCATGCACCCTTGAAGAGTGGTCTATTCCTATTGAATCTCGATAGTAGTAATACACATATTCATAATGTTGAAACCAAAAGATGCAGAGTTGATAATGAAAGTGCAACTTATTTGTGGCACTGTCGTTTAGGTCATATCGGTATAAAGCGCATGAAGAAACTCCATACTGATGGACTTTTGGAACCACTTGATTATGAATCACTTGGTACTTGCAAACCGTGCCTCATGGGCAAGATGACTAAAACACCGTTCTCCGGTACTATGGAGAGAGCAACAGATTTGTTGGAAATCATACATACCGATGTATGTGGTCCGATGAATATTGAGGCTCGTGGCGGATATCATTATTTTCTCACCTTCACAGATGATTTAAGCAGATATGGGTATATCTACTTAATGAAACATAAGTCTGAAACATTTGAAAAGTTCAAAGAATTTCAGAGTGAAGTTGAAAATCATCGTAACAAGAAAATAAAGTTTCTGCGATCTGATCGTGGAGGAGAATATTTGAGTTACGAGTTTGGTGTACATTTGAAAAACTGTGGAATAGTTTCGCAACTCACGCCACCCGGAACACCACAGCGTAATGGTGTGTCCGAACGTTGTAATCGTACTTTACTGGATATGGTGCGATCTATGATGTCTCTTACTGATTTACCGCTATCATTTTGGGGTTATGCTCTAGAGACGGCCGCATTCACGTTAAATAGGGCACCATCAAAATCCGTTGAGACGACGCCTTATGAACTGTGGTTTGGCAAGAAACCAAAGTTGTCGTTTCTTAATGTTTGGGGCTGCGATGCTTATGTGAAAAAGCTTCAACCTGATAAGCTCGAACCCAAATCGGAGAAATGTGTCTTCATAGGATACCCAAAGGAAACTGTTGGGTATACCTTCTATCACAGATCCGAAGGCAAAACATTCGTTGCCAAGAATGGATCCTTTCTAGAGAAGGAGTTTCTCTCGAAAGAAGTGAGTGGGAGGAAAGTGGAACTTGACGAGGTAACTGTACCTGCTCCCTTGTTGGAAAGTAGTACATCACAGAAAATTGTTTCTGCGACACCTACACCAATAAGTGAGGAAGTTAATGATAATGATCATGAAACTTCAGAACAAGATACTACTGAACCTCGTAGATCAACCAGAGTAAGATCCGCACCAGAGTGGTACGGTAATCCAGTTCTGGAAGTCATGCTACTAGATCATGATGAACCTACGAACTATGAAGAAGCGATGGTGAGCCCAGATTCCGCAAAGTGGCTTGAAGCCATGAAATCTGAGATGGGATCCATGTATGAGAACAAAGTATGGACTTTGGTTGACTTGCCCGATGATCGGCAAGCAATTGAAAATAAATGGATCTTTAAGAAGAAGACTAACGCTGATGGTAATGTTACTGTCTACAAAGCTCGACTTGTCGCAAATGGTTTTCGGCAAGTTCAAGGGATTGACTACGATGAGACCTTCTCACCCGTAGCGATGCTTAAGTCCGTCCGAATCATGTTAGCAATTGCCGCATTTTATAATTATGAAATTTGGCAGATGGATGTCAAAACTGCATTCCTGAATGGATTTCTGGAAGAAGAGTTGTATATGATGCAACCGGAAAGTTTTGTCGATCCAAAGGGAGCTAACAAAGTGTGCAAGCTCCAGCGGTCCATTTATGGACTGGTGCAAGCCTCTCGGAGTTGGAATAAACGTTTTGATAGTGTGATCAAAGCATTTGGTTTTATACAGACATTCGGAGAAGCCTGTATTTACAAAAAAGTGAGTGGGAGCTCTGTAGCATTTCTGATATTATATGTGGATGACATATTGCTAATTGGAAATGATATAGAATTTCTGGATAGCATAAAGGGATACTTGAATAAAAGTTTTTCAATGAAAGACCTCGGTGAAGCTGCTTACATATTAGGCATTAAAGATCTATAGAGATAGATCAAGACGCTTAATTGGACTTTCACAAAGCACATACCTTGACAAAATTTTGAAGAAGTTCAAAATGGATCAAGCAAAGAAAGGGTTCTTGCCTGTGTTACAAGGTGTGAAATTGAGTAAGACTCAATGCCCGACCACTTCAGAAGGTAGAGAGAATATGAAAGATGTTCCCTATGCATCAGCCATAGGATCTATCATGTATGCAATGCTGTGTACCAGACCTGATGTGTGCCTTGCTATAAGTTTAGCAGGGAGGTACCAAAGTAATCCAGGAATGGATCACTTGACAGCGGTCAAGAACATCCTGAAATACCTGAAAAGGACTAAGGATATGTTTCTCTTATATGGAGGTGACAAAGAGCTCACCGTAAAAGGTTACGTTGATGCAAGCTTTGACACTGATCCGGACGATTCTAAATCGCAAACCGGATACGTGTTTACATTAAACGGTGGAGCTGTCAGTTGGTGCAGTTCTAAACAAAGCGTCGTAGCGGGATCTACATGTGAAGCGGAGTACATAGCTGCTTCGGAAGCAGCGAATGAAGGAGTCTGGATGAAGGAGTTCATATCCGATCTAGGTGTCATACCTAATGCATCGGGTCCAATGAAAATCTTTTGTGACAATACTGGTGCAATTGCCTTGGCAAAGGAATCCAGATTTCACAAAAGGACCAAACACATCAAGAGACGCTTCAACTCCATCCGGGATCAAGTCCAGGTGGGAGACATAGAGATTTGCAAGATACATACAGATCTGAATGTTGCAGACCCGTTGACTAAGCCTCTTCCACGAGCAAAACATGATCAGCACCAAAGCTCCATGGGTGTTAGAATCATTACAGTGCAATCTAGATTATTGACTCTAGTGCAAGTGGGAGACTGAAGGAAATATGCCCTAGAGGCAATAATAAAGTTATTATTTATTTCCTTATAATCATGATAAATGTTTATTATTCATGCTAGAATTGTATTAACCGGAAACATAATACATGTGTGAATACATAGACAAACAAAGTGTCACTAGTATGCCTCTACTTGACTAGCTCGTTAATCAAAGATGGTTATGTTTCCTAACCATGAACAATGAGTTGTTATTTGATTAACGAGGTCACATCATTAGTTGAATGATCTGATTGACATGACCCATTCCATTAGCTTAGCACCCGATCGTTTAGTATGTTGCTATTGCTTTCTTCATGACTTATACATGTTCCTATGACTATGAGATTATGCAACTCCCATTTACCGGAGGAACACTTTGGGTGCTACCAAACGTCACAACATAACTGGGTGATTATAAAGGAGCATTACAGGTGTCTCCAAAGGTAGATGTTGGGTTGGCGTATTTCGAGATTAGAATTTGTCACTCCGATTGTCGGAGAGGTATCTCTAGGCCCTCTCGGTAATGCACATCACATAAGCCTTGCAAGCATTGCAACTAATGAGTTAGTTGCGAGATGATGTATTACGGAACGAGTAAAGAGACTTGCCGGTAACGAGATTGAACTAGGTATTGGATACCGACGATCGAATCTCGGGCAAGTAACATACCGATGACAAAGGGAACAACGTATGTTGTTATGCGGTCTGACCGATAAAGATCTTCGTAGAATATGTAGGAGCTAATATGGGCATCCAGGTCCTGCTATTGGTTATTGACCAGAGACATGTCTCGGTCATGTCTACATTGTTCTTGAACCCGTAGGGTCCGCACGCTTAAGGTTACGATGACAGTTATATTATGAGTTTATGCATTTTGATGTACCGAAGGTTGTTCGGAGTCCCGGATGTGATCACGGACATGACAAGGAGTCTCGAAATGGTCGAGACGTAAAGATTGATATATTGGAAGCCTATATTTGGATATCGGAAGTGTTCCGGGTGAAATCGGGATTTTACCGGAATACCGGGAGGGTTACCGGAACCCCCCGGGAGCTATATGGGCCATAATGGGCCTTAGTGGAAAAGAGAAGGGGCTGCCCTAGATGGGCTGCGCGCCCCCCCTTCCCCTAGTCCTATTAGGACTAGGAGAGGTGGCCGGCCCCCTCCTCCTCTTTTCCCCTCCGAGGAATCCTAGTTGGACTAGGATTGGAGGGGGAATACTACTCCCAGAGGGAGTAGGACTCTCCTGCGCCTCCTCCCTTGGCCGGCCAGCCTCCCCTCCTCTCCTCCTTTATATACGGAGGCAGGGGGCACCTCTAGACACACAAGTTGATCCACGTGATCTATTCCTTAGCCGTGTGCGGTGCCCCTGCCACCATATACCTCGATAATACTGTAGCGGAGTTTAGGCGAAGCCCTGCTGCTGTAGTTCATCAAGATCGTCACCACGCCGTCGTGCTGACGGAACTCTTCCCCGACACTTTGCTGGATCGGAGTCCGGGGATCGTCATCGAGCTGAACGTGTGCTCGAACTCGGAGGTGCCGTAGTTTCGGTGCTTGATCGGTTGGATCATGAAGACGTACGACTACTTCCTCTACGTCGTGTTATCGCTTCCGCAGTCGGTCTGCGTTGGGTACGTAGACAACACTCTCCCCCTCGTTGCTATGCATCACATGATCTTGCGTGAGCGTAGGAAATTTTTTGAAATTACTACGAAACCCAACAGTATAATCATACCCATGGATACTTGAGGTGACATTGGAGTATGTAGGTGACATTAGGGTTTTGGTTGATTTGTATCTTAAGGTGTTATTCTAGTACGAACTCTAGGGCTGTTTGTGACACTTATAGGAATAGCCCAACGGATTGATCGGAAAGAATAACTTTGAGGTGGTTTCGTACCCTACCATAATCTCTTCGTTTGTTCTCCGCTATTAGTGACTTTGGAGTGACTCTTTGTTGCATGTTGAGGGATAGTTATATGATCCAATTATGTTATTATTGTTGAGAGAACTTGCACTAGTGAAAGTATGAACCCTAGGCCTTATTTCCTAGCATTGCAATACCGTTTACGCTCACTTTTACCATTAGTTACCTTGCTGTTTTTATATTTTCAGATTACAAAAACCTATATCTACCATCCATATTGCACTTGTATCACCATCTCTTCGCTGAACTAGTGCACCTATACAATTTAGCATTGTATTGGGTGTGTTGGGGACACAAGAGACTCTTTGTTATTTGGTTGCAGGGTTGTTTGAGAGAGACCATCTTCATCCTATGCCTCCCACGGATTGATAAACCTTAGGTCATCCACTTGAGGGAAATTTGCTACTATCCTACAAACCTCTGCACTTGGAGGCCCAACAACGTCTACAAGAAGAAGGTTGTGTAGTAGACATCAATCTCTTTTCTGGCGCCGTTGCCGGGGAGGCTAGGTAAGTGGCACTCACACCCTGTCAACTAAGCTCTTTTCTGGCGCTGTTGCCGGCGAGGTGAGTGCTTGAAGGTATATCTTTAGATGTTGCAATCGAATCTTTTTGTTTCTTGTTTGAGCACTAGTCTAGTTTATAAAAGAAAACTACAAAAAAATGGAATTGAGTTTGTCTCGTACGCTCCATCTTTTTAATATCTTTCATGAGTATGATGGAAAGGAAAATTGTGCCAAAATGTTAGAAGAAGAATGCATTAAAATGTTTGGCACTAAATCTTTGAATGATGAGCATGATTGCAATGTTGTTAGTATGAGTTCCTTGAATATCCATGATGCTAATGATATGCAAAGCCACAAGCTTGGGGAAGCTATGTTTGATGAAGATGATATGTTTAGTCGCCCAAGCTTTGATGAGCAAATTTACTATGATGAAAGCATGCCTCCTATCTATGATGATTATTGTGATGACACGTATGCTATAAATAATAATGATAACCATGAAACTTGTCATCTTGATCTTAATTTTCAATCATATGATAGTTATGTTGTTGAGTTTGCTCCCACTATTATTCATGAGAAGAAATTTGCTTATGTGGAGAGTAATAAAATTTATATGCTTGTAGATCATGAAAAGAATGCTTTAGGTGCTGGTTATATTGTTGAATTAATTCATGATGCTACTAAAAATTGTTATGAGGGAGGAATTTATGCTTGTAGTAATTGCAATAATATCAAGTTTCCTCTCTATGTGCTTAAAGTTTTGAAGTCATGCTTGTTTTGTCTTCCTATGCTAGTTGATTATTGTTCCCATAAGTTGTTTGCTCACAAAATCCCTATGCATAGGAAGTGGGTTAGACTTAAATGTGATAGTCATATTCTTCATGATGCTCTCTTTATGCTTCAATTCTTATCTTTTATGTGAGCATCATTGAAATCATCATGCCTAGCTAGGGGCGTTAAACGTTAGCGCTTGTTGGGAGGCAACCCAACTTTATTTTAGTTTCTTGCTTTTTTCTTATGTTTAGGAATAAATAATCCATCTAGCTTCTCTTTACATGTGGTTTTATGTTTTAATTAGTGTTTGTGCCAAGTAGAACCTTTGGGAAGACTTGGCTGAAGTCTTTATGATCATGCTGTAAAAAACAGAAACTTTAGCGCTCACGAGATTAGCTTCAACTTTTTACTGGAGAGCGCTATTTAGTTGATTCTTTTTGCAGATGATTACTAGACAAATTCCTCAGGTCCACCAATTTATTTTAGAATTTTTGGAGTTCCAGAAGTATCGTTTGATACAGATTACTACAGACTGTTCTGTTTTTGACAGATTCTGTTTTTCGTGTGTTGTTTGCTTATTTTGATGAATCTATGGCTAGTAAAATAGTTTATAAACCATAGAGAAGTTGGAATACAGTAGGTTTAACACCAATATAAATAAAGAATGAGTTCATTACAGTACCTTGAAGTGGTGTTTTATTTTCTTTCGCTAACGGAGCTCACGAGTTTTCTGTTAAGTTTTGTGTTGTGAAGTTTTCAAGTTTTGGGTAAAGATTCGATGGACTATGGAATAAGGAGTAGCAAGAGCCTAAGCTTGGGGATTCCCAAGGCACCCCAAGGTAATATTCAAGGATAACCAAGCGTCTAAGCTTGGGGATGCCCCGGATGGCACCCCCTCTTTCGTCTTCGTTCATCGGTAACTTTACTTGGGGCTATATTTTTATTCACCACATGCTATGTGTTTTGCTTGGAGCGTCATTTTATTTTCTTTAGCTTTGCTTGCTGTTTGAATAAAATACCAAGATCTGAAATTGTTAAATGGGAGAGTCTTCACATAGTTGCATAATTATCCGACTACTCAATGATCTTCACTTATATCTTACGGAGTAGTTTGTTTGCTCTAGTGCTTCACTTATATCTTTTAGAGCACAATGGTGGTTTTATTTTGGAGAAATAGATGAACTCTCATGCTTCACTTACATTATTTTGAGAGTCTTAAATAGCATGGTAATTTGCTTAAATAATTCTAATATTTTAGGCATACAAGATTAGTAAAAGAAAAATTCTTATGAGTGTGTTGAACACTAAGAGAAGTTTGATGCTTGGTAATTGTTTTGAGATATGAAGATGGTGATATTAGAGTCATGCTAGTTGAGTAGTTGTGAATTTGAGAAATACTTGTGTTAAAGTTTGTGATTCCCGTAGCATGCACGTATGGTGAACCGTTATGTGATGAAGTCGGAGCATGATTTATTTATTGATTGTCTTCCTTATGAGTGGTGGTCGGGGACGAGCGATGGTATTTTTCTACCAATCTATCCCCCTAGGAGCACGCGCATAATACTTTGCTTTGATAACTTGTAGATTTTTGCAATAAGTATATGAGTTCTTTATGACTAATGTTGAGTTCATGGATTATACGCACTTTTCTCCTCCTTCCACCATTGCTAGCCTCTCTAATACCGCGCACTTGTTGCCGGTATCATACACCCACCATATATCTTCCTCAAAACAGCCACCATACCTACCTATTATGTCATTTCCATAGCCATTCCGAGATATATTGCCATGCAACTTTCCACCATTCTGTTTATTATGGCACGCTCCATCATTGTCATATTGCTTAGCATGATCATGTAGTTGACATTGTATTTGTGGGAAACCATCGTTCATAATTCTTTCATACATGTCACTCGTGAGTCAGTGCATATCCCGGTACACCACCGGAGGCATTCATATAGAGTCATATTTTGTTCTAAGTATCGAGTTGTAATTGTTGAGTTGTAAGAAAATAAAGTGTGATGATCATCATTTTTAGAGCATTGTCCCCAGTGAGGAAAGGATGATGGAGACTATGATTCCCCCACAAGTCGGGATGAGACTCCGGACGAAAAAAAATAAAAAAAGAGGCCATAAAAAAAGAAGGCCCAAACAAAAAATAAAAAAATGAGAGAAAAAGAGAGAAGGGGCAATGCTATTATCCTCTTACCACACTTGTGCTTCAAAGTAGCACCATGATCTTCATGATAGAGAGTCTCTCATTTTGTCACTTTCATATACTAGTGGGAATTTTTCATTATAGAACTTGGCTTGTATATTCCAATGACGGGCTTCCTCAAAATGCCCTAGGTCTTCGTGAGCAAGCGAGTTGGATGCACACCCACTTAGTTTCTTTTGTTGAGCTTTCATATACTTATAGCTCTAGTGCATCCGTTGCATGGCAATCCCTACTCGCTCACATTGATATCTATTGATGGGCATCTCCATAGCCCATTGATACGCCTAGTTGATGTGAGACTATCTTCCCCTCTTTTTGTCTTCTCCGCAACCACCATTCTATTCCACATATAGTGCTATATCCATGGCTCACGCTCATGTATTGCGTGAAGATTGAAAAAGTTTTGAAAATGTTAAAGTATGAAACAATTGCTTGGCTTGTCATCGGGGTTGTGCATGATTTAAATACTATGTGTGGTGAAGATAGAGCATAGCCAGACTATATGATTTTGTAGGGATAACTTTCTTTGGCCATGTTATTTTGAGAAGACATAATTGCTTTGTTAGTATGCTTGAAGTATTATTATTTTTATGTCAATATTAAACTTTTGTCTTCAATCTTTCGGATCTGAATATTCATACCACAATTAAGAAGAATTTCATTGAAATTATGCCAAGTAGCACTCCACATCAAAAATTCTTTTTTATCATTTACCTACTCGAGGACGAGCAGGAATTAAGCTTGAGGATGCTTGATACGTCTCCAACGTATCTATAATTTTTGATTGCTCCATGCTATATTATCTACTGTTTTGGCAATATTGGGCTTTATTATCCACTTTTATATTATTTTTGGGACTAACCTATTAACCGGAGGCCCAGCCCAGATTTGTTGTTTTTTTTGCCTATTTCAGTGTTTCGAAGAAAAGGAATATCAAACGGAGTCGAAACGGAACGAAATCAACTGGAGAAGTTATTTTTGGAAGGAAAGCCACCGGATGGACTTGGACCCCACTTCAGGAGCAAAGGAAGGTGCCCGCGAGGGTGGGGCCTGCCTCGTGGGGCCCCCGAAGCTCCACTGACGTACTTCCTGCACCCATATATACCCACGTATCCTAAAACTTCCAGAACGGAGATTAGATCGGGAGTTCCGCCGCTACAAGCCTCTGTAGCCACCGAAAACCTCTTGGGGCCCTGTACCGACACCCTGCCGGAGGGGGGGAACCCTCACCGGTGGCCATCTTCATCATCCCGGCGCTCTCCATGATGAGGAGGGAGTAGTTCACCTTCGGGGCTGAGGGTATGTACCAGTAGCTATGTGTTTGATCTCTCTCTCTCTCTCTCTCGTGTTCTTGATTTGGCACGTTCTTGATGTATCGCGAGCTTTGCTATTATAGTTGGATCTTGTGTTTCTTCTCCCCCTCTACTCTCTTGTAATGGAGTGAGTTTTCCCTATGAAGTTATCTTATCGGATTGAGTCTTTAGATATTTGAGAACACTTGATGTATGTCTTGCCGTGCGTATCTGTGGCGACAATGGGATATCACGTGATTCACTTGATGTATGTTTTGGTGATCAACTTGCGGGTTCCGCCCATGAACCTATGCATAGGGGTTGGCACACGTTTTCGTCGTGATTCTTAGGTAGAAACTTTGGGGCACTCTTTGAGGTTCTATGTGTTGGTTGAATAGATGAATCTGAGATTTTGTGATGCATATCGTATAATCATACCCACGGATACTTGAGGTGACATTGGAGTATCTAGGTGACATTAGGGTTTTGGTTGATTTGTATCTTAAGGTGTTATTCTAGTACGAACTCTAGGGCTGTTTGTGATACTTATTGGAATAGCCCAATGGATTGATCGGAAAGAATAACTTTGAGGTGGTTTCGTACCCTACCATAATCTCTTCGTTTGTTCTCCGCTATTAGTGACTTTGGAGTGACTCTTTGTTGCATGTTGAGGGATAGTTATATGATCCAATTATGTTATTATTATTGAGAGAACTTGCACTAGTGAAAGTATGAACCCTAGGCCTTATTTCCTAGCATTGCAATACCGTTTACGCTCACTTTTACCATTAGTTACCTTGCTGTTTTTATATTTTTAGATTACAAAAACCTATATCTACCATCCATATTGCACTTGTATCACCATCTCTTCGCCGAACTAGTGCACCTATACAATTTACCATTGTATTGGTTGTGTTGGGGACACAAGAGACTTTGTTATTTGGTTGCAGGGTTGTTTGAGAGAGCCATCTTCATCCTACGCCTCCCACGGATTGATAAACCTTAGGTCATCCACTTGAGGGAAATTTGCTATTGTCCTACAAACCTCTGCACTTGGAGGCCCAACAACGTCTACAAGAAGAAGGTTGCGTAGTAGACATCACCCTCCCGGAGGGAAGTTTCCCCAGCAGAGCAGCTCTGCTGGAGCCCTAGATTGGTTCTGCCAAGGTTCCGCCTCGTGGCGGCGGAGTTTCTTCCCGAAAGCTTGCTTCTGTTTTTTCCACTGACAAAAGACTTCATATAGTAGAAGATGGGCACCGGAGGGCTACCAGGGGGGCCACGAGGCAGGGGGGTGCGCCTAGGGGGTTAGGGCGCGCCTCCCACCCTCGTGGCCAGGGTGTGGCCCCCTCTGGTATTTTCTCCACTCAGTATTTTTTATTAATTCCAAAAATGACTTCTGTGAAGTTTCAGCACTTTTGAAGCTGTGCAGAATAGGTCTCTAATATTTGCTCCTTTTTTCCAGTCCAGAATTCCAGCTGCTGGCATTCTCCCTCTTCATGTAAACCTTGTAAAATAAGAGAGAAAAGGCATAAGTATTATGACATAACGTGTAATAATAGCCCATAGTGCAATAAATATCAATATAAAAGCATGATGCAAAATGGACGTATCAGTCATCTCCGCCCGCGCGGAGGAGGCGCGCATGGTGGCTGTCGCGGCGGAAGTCGGTCGTACCCGCGCCGAGCCCGCAAACCGGGTGCAGACGCAGAATCTACCTTCGAGACCTTGAATGCCATGTGGCTCCTGCAATCTGAAGGAGCAATTTTGGTCAGTTGACTCTCGTGAGCCATTGGATGCAACATGGATGGCTAGAGGGGCTTCTTCAACCTCCGAAACTGATGCACTGTTCATCTTCACAGCCCGCCACACGCCTAACCGCCTGATACATCTCGAACGTATCTATAATTTTTGATTGCTCCATGCTATATTATCTACTGTTTTGGACCATATTGGGCTTTATTTTCCACTTTTATATTACTTTTGGGACTAACCTATTAACCGGAGGCCTAGCCCAGATTTGCTGTTTTTTGCCTATTTCATTGTTTTGAAGAAACAGAATATCAAACGGAGTCTGAACAGAATGAAACCTTCAGGAACGTGATTTTCTCACCGAATATGATCTAGGAGACTTGGACCCTCCGTCAAGAAAGAAAGGAGGCGGCCACGAGGGTAGAGGGTGCCCCCCCTAGGGCGCGCCCCCTGCCTCGTGGGCCCCCCTTTGCTCCACCGACGTACTCCTTCCTCTTATATATACCTACGTACCCCCAAACGATCAGAGATGGAGCCAAAAACCTAATTCCACTGCTGCAACCTTCTGTACCCATGAGATCCCATCTTGGGGCCTGTTCCGGAGCTCCGCCGGAAGGGGAATCCACCACGGAGGGCTTCTACATCATCACCATAGCCCCTCCGATGAAGTGTGAGTAGTTTACCTCAGACCTTCGGGTCCATAGTTAGTAGCTAGATGGCTTCTTCTCTCTTTTTGGATCTCAATACAATGTTCTCCCCCTCTCTTGTGGATATCTATTCGATGTAATCTTCTTTTTGCGGTGTGTTTGTTGAGACCGATGAATTGTGGGTTTATGATCAAGATTATCTATGAGCAATATTTGAATCTTCTCTGAATTCTTTTATGTATGATTGGTTATCTTTGCAAGTCTCTTCGAATTATCAGTTTGGTTTGGCCTACTAGATTGGTTTTTCTTGCAATAGGATAAGTGCTTAGCTTTGGGTTCAATCTTGCGGTGTCCTTTCCCAGTGACAGAAGGGGCAGCAAGGCACGTATTGTATTGTTGCCATCAAGGATAACAAGATGGGGTCTTTATCATATTGCATGAATTTATCCCTCTACATCATGTCATCTTGCTTAAGGCGTTACTCTATTATTATTAACTTAATACTCTAGATGCATGCTGGATAGCGGTCGATGAGTGGAGTAATAGTAGTAGATGCAGGCAGGAGTCGGTCTACTTGTCTCGGACGTGATGCCTATATACATGACCATACCTAGATATATATACCTATACTAATTACAGACTCCCTAATAATTCCCACGTTAATTAGAAATTAGGAGCCGTTCATCTGGTGGGACCAAATTATTACGGTGTAGATCAATCTACAAATTCCAGGGACAAAAAATGATCAAGAAGGCCCAAAATCCTTTATCGGTTGTAAAAATAGAAGTAGGAAAAAAATAACTCAATCTCTTTGCGCGGTTCAAAATAGAAGGAATCTCAATGTATCCCACGAGCCAAAAATCCTCTCTTGGTAGTTAAAATTTAAGTAGGAAAAAAAATTCTAACTCAATCTCTTTTCACGTTTGAAAATAGAAGGAGTCTCAATCTATCTAAAACTCCACTACATCTTCTCCCTGTTGAAAAAGCTCCATGTACGGCATCTTCTCCTTTTCCAGAAAATCTACAACCTGAAGCAATCTATAACAATACTCCACGACCTCTTCCTTCTTATTAGTCAAGATCAACAATCTGAAGAAATCTCTACGTATTATACTCCATGGCATCTTCCGCTTCCGAAGCAATCTTGCAGCTTGGATATCGTCTCTCTCTTATCCCATGGAAAAACCGCACCATCTCTTTCAGGCTGAAGGCCCAACCTTGACAATGAAGCGAGTGCTGGGATTAATTGGGAGTTGATCGACGAAGCTACCGAGCTGCTGGATCGAGTCCTTGCATCACACGACGCACAATCAGGCTCTCGGTAACCTAGGTTCATGCGCCCCAGCCTCAGACCCGTGGGTACTGAGATGATCCCAGCTCTTCTTCTCTCCCTAGGTGAAGCTCCAATCCGATCCGTTCCAAGCATGTGCTGCCATGGTTATTCAAGCCGATCATTGGAATTTTCAAACACAATACATGTGTTCCAGCACACAGCCGTGCTGCGGTGCAAACACCGACTCGCTCTCAGGTGACCAGCTCGCCTGTCCAGACATGTCCCATGCGTACTGAGATGATCCCAGCTCTTCTCCTCTCCTTAGGTGAAGCTCTGATTCTATCTGTTCCAAGCACGCTCTGCCATGGTTATTCAAGCCAATCGTTGGAATTTGCAAACAGCCATGCCGCAGTGAAACGCCGACTCCCTATCAGGTGATGAGCTCGCTGGCCCAAACATAGTGCTACAAATACAAGTATGTGGATTAAACATTAGCTCTAATGGCATGCAGTGATGTGCCCTAGCAAACAATTTCTTGGTAATTTGATCTATGTGGTGCATACATGCCTGTGGTCGCCATGGTGATGGACAAGGAACTGAAGGAGACGAGATTTTGACGAGAACAAGGAGAACTAGCTCACGTCTACAAGAATCAGGGATACAAAAAAAAATCTTGCCACAAAAAGATTTTCTTCAGAATTTATTTTTGTATCCCTGATTCTGAAAAACACACAAGCAGTTCCAAGCGAGCTGTGTGCTTTACAAAAAAAAATTTGCCACAAAAAGATTTTCTTCAGAATTTATTTTGTATCCCCTGACGAGATTTTGACGAGAACAAGCAGAACAAGCACAACAAGCTCATGTCCCTAATTCTGAATTATTTGCTTCTAGCTATGTACGTAAAACACACAGCTCGCTTGGAACTGCTTCACAAGGATGTGCATTGTCTAATTATCACTTCATTAGGAGATGGTTCAAAACTCAATTATGTGCTGATATGTTTTTTGTCAGTACCATTATTAATTTCTGAACTGGGACATGGTGAATTTACTTTTGTTTGGTGGCAGTAGTATACACCTAATTCCGTAAACGCTAAACATCACTTGGTCCCTTCCTTTGATATTACATCACCTGAATCATATTAAATTCTTACGTCTTTCTTAATTAACTGCATGAGAAATAATATAACTTACATGGTACGCATGTGAATCAAACTGGCTAAATCACACGAACCAATTATTTTAAGGTGGGTTTGGAAATAGCCAGTTTGAGATAGTACGCAGGAACACGTTGTTGTTGCAGGCTCCTATTCTGTGTATGAACCTCGATGTGGCACTCTAATATTTTGACAATACTATTCTCAACCTAATTTCACTAATGGGTGCCTCAGTAAGCTCTCTTTGACCGAGCATAGATATTCAAAAATTACACTGGCCCTATTCCGTTCGTTTTCTTGCATGTGGGTGAGGAGCTGCTAAGCTAATACGTGTCACTAATTTTTTTCCAATAGCATGCAATTTTCCTATGTCCGGTATCATGGTGTATGGCTACTGATTGTGAGATTTCTATATATCTCTCTTATCTCTTCCCTCGATGGAACCTTTCAAACAACAAAAGTAGTATTTTTCTGGTTGGATCCTTGATCGTCGTGGTTTGTTTTTATCAAGTGTTCATAAGTTATTCTTTCTGTAACTCTACATTTTGATCAAGGCACCTATATCTTCTGCTCTTTGGCATAATATTTCACATTCAAATTTCTCAGTCATTAGTCAACATGGATTTCTAGAACTAACCATTCTTTTGAGACACCTAGGTATATTAAATATTTTTTGGAATATAAGCATATACAAGGTTATAAATTCTGTGTATTCTTAGGAGAAGTTCGACCAAATGCTAATTAGTTACCGGGCAGTGAAAACAGTATCATCATTTGAGTAGAATATTACAAGACGTTGAGTACATAGGTGAAAACAAGCGATTGCAAACGATTTGAGAAAATTTTCACAGACGATTGCATCTTGATGGACTGAGCTTTGAGCAATATAATGTGATACCATATTATTAGAAAATACATTAGTTTTGTGGCATTAGATTATGATTTCATCTAACTGATATGCATAGCTTCTTTGGTAATCTCCATATTTCTAAATGTATATGCTTCACAAACGTCTCAATTATAGTGTTTCGTATTAGAAAATATATTTATTCCTAATATAGATTGAATAAAAAAGATTACTAGCCCGTGAAAATGCATGGGTTGACGACTAGTACTCATATTTTTAACTATGCTCAATTCTGTCAATTGCTCAACAGTAATTTGTTCACCCACCATAGAATACTTATGCTCTTGAGAGAAGCCACTAGTGAAATCTATGGCCCCCGGGTCTATTCTCATCATATCAATCTTCTATCACTTTATTATTACTTTGATTTTTACTTTTCTTTTTATTTTATCTTGCATCTTTATATCAAAAATACCAAAAATATTATCTATCATATCTATCAGATCTCACTCTTGTAAGTGACCGTGAAGGGATTGACAACCCCTATTCGCATTGGTTGCGAGGAGTTATTTTCTTTGTGTAGGTACGAGGGACTCGCGCGTGGCCTCCTACTAGATTGATACCTTGGTTCTCAAAAACTGAGGGAAATACTTACGCTACTTTGCTGCATCATCCTCTCCTCTTCGGGGAAATCCAACGCAGTGCTCAAGAGGTAGCAAGAAGAATTTCTGGCGCCGTTGCCGGGGAGTCTACGCAAAAGTCAACATACCAAGTACCCATCACAATCCCTTATCTCTCGCATTACATTATTTTCCATTTGCCTCTTGTTTTCCTCTCCCCCACTTCACCCTTGCCATTTTATTCGCCCTCTTTTTTTCGTTCTCCTTCTTTTTGCCCTTCGCTTTTTCTGTCGCTATGTCTGAAATTGGGGAAATTATTTCCGATATGGGCAATAATAATATCATAGAGAATTCTAATGCTCCTGCTGAAGAACCCCCTACCTTGCATACAAAAAGATTTCGAATCGTTAGTGGTAATATTATTGGAAAATGAGTTATTCAAGATTTCTTTACTTGTGCCGGTGCTTTGCCTTCTATGGACGGTTCTATTCTCCATAGAACTAGTAGTCTTGTGGACGCTATTGCCATGCTTTTCGTTGAACTTGAAAGGCAATTTATGCATATGCACCCTTCCATACAAAGGATTTTCCTAGAATTTTCTAATATCGAGCATTCCTCTGTTAAGCGTGCCGCTACAATCTTTTTGGCTCATGAATTCAGATTTATAATAAAAGAGGCCAAAGAAATATTTGCGCATTATAGGGTGGACGCTGGCCGTCCTCCCATAGAATCTATCCTCTTTGATCAAGAAGAAATAATGCGTTTTCAATCTCTTGACTATGTTGCTTTCAATGAAAATCTTAGAAAAAAGGTGCCTACCAATATTTTAGTTGATAGAATCTCTGAACTTAATGATGATTTGGCTATTCGAAATAATGAGATAGGATACTCTCTTGAGTATAGGCTCACAAGGTTCTGTCAAAAGAATGCTTATAATGATGAATTGGTTGTGCAATACGAAGGGCCAAAAGAGGAACCTATACCTCCTAAAATTGATCTTGGGGACTTTTGCCCTATTAAATTTAGCCCTTTTGATTACTTTTGCTTTCCTCAAAGAAAACTTGCTGCCGAACGTAGGGAGTATGAAATGAGTTTCACCGATCTATCTTATTACTACGACACTACCTAGATCTATCCTTGCTTTATGCCTAGCTGGGGCGTTAAACGATAGCGCTTGTTGGGAGGCAACCCAATTTTATTTTTAGTTTTTACTTTTTTGTTTCTGTTTAGGAATAAATAATCCATCTACCTTATGTTTAGATGTGGTTTTATGTTTTAATTAATGTTTGTGCCAAGTTAAACCTATAGGATCTTCTTGGATGATAGTTATTTGATCTTGCTGTAATTTCCAGAAACTTTCGGTTCACGAAAACAATTGTTAAAAATAACCAGAACGTGATAAATAGTGATTCCAATTGCTGATGATCAATAAACAAATTGCCTAGGTCGTCCTATTTTGTATGATTGTTTGGAGTTCCAGAAGTTTGCGTTAGTTACAGATTACTACAGACTATTCTGTTTTTGACAGATTCTGTTTTTCGTGTGTTGTTTGCTTATTTTGATGAATCTATGGCTAGTAAAATAGTTTATAATCCATAGAGAAGTTGGAATACAGTAGGTTTAACACCAATATAAATAAAGAATGAGTTCATTATAGTACCTTGAAGTGGTCTTTTGTTTTCTTTCGCTAACGGAGCTCACGAGATTTCTGTTGAGTTTTGTGTTGTGAAGTTTTCAAGTTTTTGGTAAAATCTTTTGATGGATTATGGAACAAGGATTGGCAAGAGCCTAAGCTTGGGGATGCCCATGGAACCTCCAAGATAATCTAAGGACACCAAAAAGTCAAAGCTTGGGGATGCCCCCGGAAGGCATCCCCTCTTTCGTCTACTTCCATCGGTAACTTTACTTGGAGCTATATTTTTATTCACCAGATGATATGTGTTTTGCTTGGAGCATCTTGTACGATTTGAGTCTTTGCTTTATAGCTTACCACAATCATCTTTGTTGTACACACCTTTTGAGAGAGCCATACATTAATTGGAATTTGTTAGAATACTCTATGTGCTTCACTTATATCTTTTGAGCTATATAGTTTTTGCTCTAGTGCTTCACTTATATCTTTTAGAGCACGGTGGTGGATTTGTTTTAAAGAAACTATTGATCTCTCATGCTTCACTTAGATTGTTTTGAGAGTCTTAAATAGCATGGTAATTTGTTTAATAATCTTAATATGCTAGGTATACAAAAATAGTAAAACTTTCTTAGGAGTGTGTTGAATACTAAGAGAAGTTTGATGCTTGATAATTGTTTTGAGGTATGGAGGTGATAATATCAAAGTCATGCTAGTTGAGTAGTTGTGAATTTGAGAAATGCTTGTGTTGAAGTTTGCAAGTCCCGTAGCATGCACGTATGGTAAACGTTATGTAACAAATTTGAAACATGAGGTGTTCTTTGATTGTCCTCCTTATGAGTGGCGGTCGGGGACGAGCGATGGTCTTTTCCTACCAATCTATCCCCCTAGGAGCATGCGCATAGTGCTTTGGTTTTTGATGGCTTGTAGATTTTTGCAATAAGTATGTGAGTTCTTTATGACTAATGTTGAGTCCATGGATTATACGCACTCTCACCCTTCCATCATTGCTAACCTCTTCGGTACCGTGCATTGCCCTTTCTCACATCGAGAGTTGGTGCAAACTTCGCCGGTGCATCCAAACCCCGTGATATGATACGCTCTTTCACACATAAACCTCCTTATATCTCCTCAGAACAGCCACCATACCTACCTATTATGGCATTTCCATAGTCATTCCGAGATATATTGCCATGCAACTCTCCATCATTCCATTTATCATGACACATTCATCATTGTCATATTGCTACCATGATCATGTAGTTGACATAGTATTTGTGGCAAGGCCACCGTTCATAATTCTTTCATACATGTCACTTTTGATTCATTGCATATCCCGGTACACCGCCAGAGGCATTCTTATAGAGTCATACTTGGTTCTAGTATCGAGTTGTAACCATTGAGTTGTAAATAAATAGAAGTGTGATGATCATCATTTTCTAGAGCATTGTCCCATGTGAGCTTAAATAATAATAAAAAAGAGGCCAAAGAAGCCCAAATAAAAAATGAGAGAACAAGAGAGAAGGGACAATGTTACTATCCTTTGACACACTTGTGCTTCAAAGTAGCAACGTAATCTTCATGATAGAGAGTCTCTTGTTTTGTCATTTTCATATACTAGTGGGAATTTTTCATTATAGAACTTGGCTTGTATATTCCAACAATGGGCCTCCTCAAGTGCCCTAGGTCTTCGTGAGCAAGCAAGTTGGATGCACACCAACTTAGTTTCTTTTGTTGAGCTTTCATACATTTATAGCTCTAGCCCATTGATTAGCCTCATTAATGTGAGATCTTCTCCTTTTTTGTCTTCTCCACATAACCCCCATCATCATATTCTATTCCACCCATAGTGCTATGTCCATGGCTCGCGCTCATATATTGCGTGAAAGTTTATAGGTTTGAGATTATTAAAGTATGAAACAATTGCTTGGCTTGTCATCGGGGTTGTGCATGATGAGAGCATTCTTGTGTGACGAAAATGGAGCATGACTAAAGTATATGATTTTGTAGGGATGAACTTTCTTTGGCCATGTTATTTTGAGAGGACATAATTGCTTAGTTAGTTTGCTTGAAGTATTATTATTTTTATGTCAATATGAACTTTTGTCTTGAATCTTTCGGATCTGAATATTCATGCCACAATTAAAAAGAATTACATTGAAATTATGCCAAGTAGCACTCCGCATCAAAAATTCTTTTTTATCATTTACCTACTCGAGGACGAGCAGGAATTAAGCTTGGGGATGCCTGATACGTCTCCAACGTATCTATAATTTTTGATTGCTCCATGCTATATTATCTACTGTTTTGGACCATATTGGGCTTTATTTTCCACTTTTATATTACTTTTGGGACTAACCTATTAACCGGAGGCCCAGCCCAGATTTGCTGTTTTTTGCCTATTTCAGTGTTTCGAAAAAACAGAATATCAAACAGAGTCCAAACGGAATGAAACCTTCAGGAACGTCATTTTCTCACCGAATATGATCCAGGAGACTTGGACCCTCCGTTAAGAAAGAAAGGAGGTGGCCACGAGGGTGGAGGGCGCGCCCCCTGCCTCATGGGCCCCCTTTGCTCCACCGACGTACTCCTTCCTCCTATATATACCTACGTACCCCCAAACGATCAGAGACGGAGCCAAAATCCTAATTCCACCGCCGCAACCTTCTATACCCACGAGATCCCATCTTGGGGCCTATTTTGGAGCTCCGCTGGAAGGGGAATCCACCATGGAGGGCTTCTACATCATCACCGTAGCCCCTCTGATGAAGTGTGAGTAGTTTACCTCAGACCTTCGGGTCCATAGTTAGCAGCTAGATGGCTTCTTCTCTCTTTTTGGATCTCAATACAGTGTTCTCCCCCTCTCTCGTGGAGATCTATTCGATGTAATCTTCTTTTTGCGGTGTGTTTGTTGAGACTGATGAATTGTGGGTTTATGATCAAGATTATCTATGAGCAATATTTGAATCTTCTCTGAATTCTTTTATGTATGATTGGTTATCTTTGCAAGTCTCTTCGAATTATTAGTTTGGTTTGGCCTACTAGATTGGTTTTTCTTGCAGTAGGAGAAGTGCTTAGCTTTGGGTTCAATCTTGCGGTGTCCTTTCCCAGTGACAGAAGGGGCAGCAAGGCACGTATTGTATTGTTGCCATCGAGGATAACAAGATGGGGTTTTTATCATATTGCATGAATTTATCCCTCTACATCATGTCATCTTTCTTAAGGCGTTACTCTATTTTCATTAACTAAATACTCTAGATGCATGCTGGATAGCGGTCGATGAGTGGAGTAATAGTAGTAGATGTAGGCAGGAGTCGGTCTACTTGTCTCGGATGTGATGCCTATATACATGATAATACCTAGATATTCTCATAACTATGCTCAATTCTGTCAATTGCTCAACAGTAATTTGTTCACCCACCGTAGAATACTTATGCTCTTGAGAGAAGCCACTAGTGAAATCTATGGCCCCTGGGTCTATTCTCATCATATCAATCTTCTATCACTTTATTATTGCTTTTCCTTTTACTTTTATTTTTATTTTATCTTGCATCTTTATATCAAAAATACCAAAAATATTATCTATCATATCTATCAGATCTCACTCTCGTAAGTGACCGTGAAGGGATTGACAACCCCTATTAGCGTTGGTTGCGAGGAGTTATTTGCTTTGTGTAGGTACGATGGACTCGCGCGTGGCCTCCTACTGGATTGATACCTTGGTTCTCAAAAACTGAGGGAAATACTTACGCTACTTTGCTGCATCATCCTCTCCTCTTTGGGGAAATCCAACGCAGTGCTCAAGAGGTAGCGCCGCCGCCGCCCCGCCCTCGCCTGAACCACCTACCACCGCCATGCTCCCCCCACCCCCGCCATCCGTTTAACCCCGGGCACGATCCATTTTTTCTGGCGAACTGCATTCCGCACCCAATAATCATAAGATAGATCATGGGCACCCTGCCACCCTATTATAGATACTGGGGTAGCTTCTCTGTCATCTGCTTCCTTCGCTCCATCGAACTTCTTTCACAAATTGACTGACCCAAATTATACTACTAGTACGAACATATTAAGTACAGTAGGAACACGAAGATACGAGCAGTAGTACCAACTACAAGAAGAACAGTAGTAAGACATAGTACTAGTACTACTGTACGTACTAAAGAGTTCAAATAACGAGAAAGAACATAAAGTTCAAATAATGAGAAAGAACATAAACATAGTTCTGCTGGGGGCTCAGCACAACACACCCCTGAAATAAAACTAAGCAAGTAGTCCGTTGGACACTACAGTAGAACCAGCATGAGCGACAGCACTGCCACCTTACTCGGAGTCCGAGTCCGGGTCCACGTCCTCGACTTCGTCCTT
This sequence comes from Triticum urartu, assembly GCF_056163025.1. Lineage (NCBI taxonomy): Eukaryota > Viridiplantae > Streptophyta > Magnoliopsida > Poales > Poaceae > Triticum > Triticum urartu. The sequence continues at coordinate 46,645,878 of NC_141879.1, read as the reverse complement.
GTCCCTCTTCCTCTTCCTCTTCCTCTTCGCCGATGCTTCTTTGCTTGAACCGAACACTGGGCTCTGCTTCTTCATCCAACCCTTGTAGATATTTAAACAAAGGTAGGCATCCATTGCTGCGTGCAAGATGTGATCTCCATCTAATGTCTTGGACTCCCATGCATGATGAAACTCGTGGTGAGGTTTCTTCAGTTTAGCGTACGAAGGATCAGCCATGGCTGCTGCAAGGGTCATCATTGAAGGCTGAGAGGAGGACGCCAGGCTTGCCTTCTGGAGATCGAAGGGCTGGCCTACAATGAGGCCTATCCGACCCAGGACATCCCTGTCGTTCCTAAAGTCTACAGTAACGAATTTCACTCTTTCATCCTTGAGGAAGTTCTTAAAATCCTGGCACTCAACATCGGCATGGCATATGTGGTAGACTAAGCACATGTTATGTACACAAACCTGGATCACGGCGGGCTTCTTGTTCTCTGCCTCCTTTAGAATCTTTTCTCTTTCCAGGACTGTGGTGTACTCAACATCTAGCCCAGCGACCCACTCATCCTTTGAACTGTTTAACATGCGTAGGAAGCGAGTAAGGCATGCTTTCACTGTCGCGGATCCACATTTGTAGATGACGATGAACTCATCGCCGGTGATGGCTCTAACCTGGTAATCGGCGGTGACCATGGAGATTTGGGAGGCCATGGATTTTGGAGGAGGGTTAGGAGAAGTTGAACTGGTGTAATGTGAAAGGACGGGATGACGGGAAGCGAACTTTTGTAAGGTAGTACTAGTAGAAGACGGGGACGAGTAGGGTGTGAGAACCGCGTGGGGTTGTTGGCTTGCCTGGTGGATAAACGGCTGCAACCTGCAAGCCCTCATAGAGTTCTCGAGTACTATGCGGGACCCACTAGATGTCATGTCTACTAGACCCATATCGTAGGCCTGACGGTATAGCTTCTACCTGTTCGCACGCCATGCCGACGCGTGGATGTAACTTCACTTAATTCCGTCAACCATCGCGCCTCCCATGACTTTCGCCTCCCTTGCGCGGTCGCGCTCCTTAAGACTTTGACCGGCTATAAATGAGCAATTTTTTTTGCCTAGTCCGCATGCATCATACTCCCTCTGGTCCTTTTTACTTCCGTCAACCGTTTGCAAAGTGTTTGACCAAATTTATACTAAAAATATCAATATCTACAATACTGATTATATGAGTATAAGAATTACATTTCATAATGAGTAACAAAATACTGATTTGACATTGTGAATGTTGATACATTTTTCTATAAGTTTGGTCAAAGTACTCAACTTATGTTGTCGTTCTTCACAAAAAATTGTGTTTACCAATCCATTATCGCATTGCATGCATGCATGAACACTAGTTATCGCATTGCATGCATGCATGAACACTACTCCTTCCTTTCTGGTTTAGGCTAGTCATAGTGGGGAGTAACTTAGACAAGTGTCATGCATATGACACTGGTCTTTGTTACTACCTTCATAGTGCAAAGTAATATACAAGTAGTATCATAGATGATAGCATTTATTACAATATAGACTCATTTGGCTTTGGGTTGCGTTATGTTACTCAAAACACCTCTCTCCTCATTAACTTATGCCACATAAGCAAACTTTTCTTGGAATGCGCTATGTTACTTACTAAGTTACTCCCACTATGACCAGCCTTATAGGGCTCAATTCAAAAATCTCACCAACCAAGGTAGATGGTGAGTGGTGGAATACTTTTTGTAACTTGCAAAAGCACCCAATTAATGCTCTTATTTTTCTAAAAATTTATGTTTACCAATGTATTAATTGCAATGCATGCATGCATAAAGTACATGCATTGGTCAAATTTCTCTTAATACTTGCATGTAATTATTTAATGTACCTTGGAATCTGAACTTGTGATGGGGAACAACCAAATTGAGCCTTATAAAATGGAAAAACTAAGATTTTGAGATAAGCCCTATAAATCGAAAAGGAGGGAGTAGTTACTACTACCTCCCTTCTACTTTAAAGGGCTCGATTCAAAATTTTCACCTACTCTTACCAAACAAGATAGAGGCGGTGGAATAGTTTTTGTAGTATGCAAAAGTACTCAACTAATGTTGTCGTTCTGCACAAAAAAATGTGTTTACCAATGCATTATCGCATTGCATGCATGCATGAACACTAGTTACTCTAACCCCCCTCTCTTCTTTAATTCTTTGCCACATCAGCATGTTTGCTCTTCCCGTGTGCATGATACCAGCTAAGATACCACCATTATGGGGAGCCTTAATCATCGCATGCAATAATTTCGTGCACCTTGAAATATGAACATGTATCGTTCTCCTCTTTACCTCATCCTAATCGCCAAATCTGATCGGGCTGATGGAGAAATCTTGGGGGTCCCATCTGGCTGTTCTGGCTGTCGGCTGCAGCCGTGGGCTGCTTCAAAACCTTCACACATGCTCCTTCACGTTTGGTAGCGAGAGAGAGAGGGGTTCCTCTCTGGTTGAGAACCAAATTTTGTCCACTGGAGGAGATAGAATAGAGAAGAGGAAGAGGCCATGGATGGATTTGTTGTCCATGGGAGAGAGACCAATTATGTAGCATAGGAAGAGTCCGTGAAGGGGACAGGAAGATGGCGTGCAGAAGGAAGAGATCGTGGAGTATAAACCACATACAGATTGTTTTTTTCTGTGAAAGAGATAGAGGATGCTTTAAATAGGGGAGTACATGGTTTGATCTACACGTAATGAGATAGAGATCCTTTTTTTCTGTCAAAGAAATATAGGTTGCTTTAATAATGCGAGGACATGGTTAGACAGAGATTTTTTTTTCTGTCAAAGAAATATAGGTTGCTTTAATAATGCGAGGACATGGTTCGATCTACACCGTAATAACTCGGTCCCACCAGATGAACGGTTCTTAATTTCTGATTAACGTGGTAATTTCTTTGGAGTCCATAATTAGTATAGGTATAGAAGATAGATATAGATAGATAGCTGCTGTTTTAATTACTTTAGAGCCTTTAAACATTTTATAAAAGTGTGGTTTATCCACTAGTATTATCCATGATTTATTTGACACATTTTGGACATTTTAGTTTTAATGTTTGAAAACTTTTATTGTTTGCCTGATTTTGAATTTGAATTTGAATCGGCTTCGAACTAACTCGAGTTTATCAACAGTAACCGAGGTGACGTGGCACTATTAGCAGAGGTTTACTGTAGCTTGATTATCCGGGCGTCACAGTGCTGGTGAAGATGTTGATGGAGATTCACCCCCTCCCGATAAGAGGATCGTTGGTGATGACGATACCGATGATTTCCCCCTCTTATACGTCTCCAACGTATCTATAATTTTTGATTGCTCCATGCTATATTATCTACTATTTTGGGCAATATTGGGCTTTATTATCCACTTTTATATTATTTTTGGGACTAACCTATTAACCGGAGGCCCAGCCCAGATTTGCTGTTTTTTGCCTATTTCAGTGTTTTAAAGAAAAGGAATATCAAACGGAGTCGAAACGGAACGAAATCAACTAGAGAAGTTATTTTTGGAAGGAAAGCTACCAGATGGACTTCGACCCCATGTCAGGAGCAAAGGGAGGTGCCCACGAGGGTGGGGGGGCGCCCCCCCTAGGGCGCGCCCCCTGCCTCGCGGGGCCCCCGAAGCTCCACCGACGTACTTCCTGCACCCATATATACCCACGTATCCTAAAACTTCCAGAACGGAGAATAGATCAGAAGTTCCGCCGCCGCAAGCCTCTGTAGACACCAAAAACCTCTCGGGACCCTGTTCCGGCACCCTGCCGGAGGGGGGGAACCCTTACCGGTGGCCATCTTCATCATCCCGGCGCTCTCCATGACGAGGAGGGAGTAGTTCTCCCTCGGGGCTCAGGGTATGTACCAGTAGCTATGTGTTTGGTCTCTCTCTCTCTCTCTCGTGTTCTTGATTTGGCACGATCTTGATGTATCGCGAGCTTTGCTATTATAGTTGGATCTTATGTTTCTTCTCCCCCTCTACTCTCTTGTAATGGATTGAGTTTTCCCTTTGAAGTTATCTTATCGCATTGAGTCTTTAAAGATTTGAGAACACTTGATGTATGTCTTGCCGTGCGTATCTGTGGTGACAATGGGATATCACGTGATTCACTTGATGTATGTTTTGGTGATCAACTTGCGGGTTCCGCCCATGAACCTATGCATAGGGGTTGGCACACGTTTTCGTCGTGATTCTCAGGTAGAAACTTTGGGGCACTCTTTGAGGTTCTATGTGTTGGTTGAATAGATGAATCTGAGATTTTGTGATACATATCGTATATGAAGGAAATATGCCCTAGAGGCAATAATAAAGTTATTATTTATTTCCTTATAATCATGATAAATGTTTATTATTCATGCTAGAATTGTATTAACCGGAAACATAATACATGTGTGAATACATAGACAAACAAAGTGTCACTAGTATGCCTCTACTTGACTAGCTCGTTAATCAAAGATGGTTATGTTTCCTAACCATGAACAATGAGTTGTTATTTGATTAACGAGGTCACATCATTAGTTGAATGATCTGATTGACATGACCCATTCCATTAGCTTAGCACCCGATCGTTTAGTATGTTGCTATTGCTTTCTTCATGACTTATACATGTTCCTATGACTATGAGATTATGCAACTCCCGTTTACTGGAGGAACACGTTGGGTGCTACCAAACGTCACAACGTAACTGGGTGATTATAAAGGAGCATTACAGGTGTCTCCAAAGGTAGATGTTGGGTTGGCGTATTTCGAGATTAGGATTTGTCACTCCGATTGTCGGAGAGGTATCTCTGGGCCCTCTCGGTAATGCACATCACATAAGCCTTGCAAGCATTGCAACTAATGAGTTAGTTGCGAGACGATGTATTACGGAACGAGTAAAGAGACTTGCCGGTAACGAGATTGAACTAGGTATTGGATACCGACGATCGAATCTCGGGCAAGTAACATACCGATGACAAAGGGAACAACGTATGTTGTTATGCGATCTGATCGATAAAGATCTTCGTAGAATATGTAGGAGCCAATATGGGCATCCAGGTCCCGCTATTGGTTATTGACCGGAGACATGTCTCGGTCATGTCTACATTGTTCTCGAACCCGTAGGGTCCGCACGCTTAAGGTTACGATGACAGTTATATTATGAGTTTATGCATTTTGATGTACCGAAGGTTGTTCGGAGTCCAGGATGTGATCACGGACATGACAAGGAGTCTCGAAATGGTCGAGACGTAAAGATTGATATATTGGAAGCCTATATTTGGATATCGGAAGTGTTCCGGGTGAAATCGGGATTTTACCGGAATACCGGGAGGGTTACCGGAACCCCCCGGGAGCTATATGGGCCATAATGGGCCTTAGTGGAAAAGAGAAGGGGCTGCCCTAGATGGGCTGCGCCCCCCCTTCGCCTAGTCCTATTAGGACTAGGAGAGGTGGCCGGCCCCCGCCTCCTCTTTTCCCCTCCGAGGAATCCTAGTTGGACTAGGATTGGAGGGGGAATCCTACTCCCAGAGGGAGTAGGACACTCCTGCGCCTCCTCCCTTGGCCGGCCAGCCTCCCCTCCTCTCCTCCTTCATATACGGAGGCAGCGGGCACCTCTAGACACACAAGTTGATCCACATGATCTATTCCTTAGCCGTGTGCGGTGCCCCTGCCACCATATACCTCGATAATACTGTAGCGGAGTTTAGGAGAAGCCCTGCTGCTGTAGTTCATCAACATCGTCACCACGCCGTCGTGCTGACGGAACTCTTCCCCGACACTTTGCTGGATCGGAGTCCGGGGATCGTCATCGAGCTGAACGTGTGCTCGAACTCGGAGGTGCCGTAGTTTCGGTGCTTGATCGGTTGGATCGTGAAGACGTACGACTACTTCCTCTACGTCGTGTTATCGCTTCCGCAGTCAGTCTGCGTTGGGTACGTAGACAACACTCTCCCCCTCGTTGCTATGCATCACATGATCTTGCGTGAGCGTAGGAAATTTTTGGAAATTACTACGAAACCCAACAGTGGCATCCGAGCCAGGTTATTTATGTTGTTGTTATATGCACGAGTAGAACACAAGTGAGTTGTGGACGATACTAGTCATACTGCCTAACAGCATGTCATACTTTGGTTCGGCGGTATTGTTGGACGAGACGACCCAGACCAACCTTACGCGTACGCTTACGCGAGACCGGTTCCCTCGACGTGCTTTGCACATAGATGGCTTGCGGGCGACTGTCTCTCCAACTTTAGTTGAACCAAGTATGGCTACGCCCGGTCCTTGAGAAGGTTAAAACGGAGTCTATTTGACAAACTATCGTTGTGGTTTTGATGCGTAGGTGAGATTGGTTCTTACTTAAGCCCGTAGCAGCCACGTAAAACATGCAACAACAAAGTAGAGGACGTCTAACTTGTTTTTGCAGGGCATGTTGTGATGTGATATGGTCAAGGCATGATGCTGAATTTTATTGTATGAGATGATCATGTTTTGTAACCGAGTTATCGGCAACTGGCAGGAGCCATATGGTTGTCACTTTATTGTATGCAATGCAATCGCGATGTAATGCTTTACTTTATTACTAAACGGTAGTGATAGTCGTGGAAGCATAAAGATTGGCGAGACGACAACGATGCTACGATGGAGATCAAGGTGTCACGCCGGTGACGATGGTGATCATGACGGTGCTTCGGAGATGGAGATCAGAAGCACAAGATGATGATGGCCATATCATATCACTTATATTGATTGCATGTGATGTTTATCTGTTTATGCATCTTATCTTGCTTTGATTGACGGTAGCATTATAAGATGATCTCTCACTAAATTATCAAGAAAGTGTTCTCCCTGAGTATGCACTGTTGCCAAAGTTCGTCGTACCCAGACACCACGTGATGATCGGGTGTGATAAGCTCTACGTCCATCTACAACGGGTGCAAGCCAGTTTTTGCACACGCAGAATACTCAGGTTAAACTTGACGAGCCTAGCATATGCAGATATGGCCTCGGAACACAGAGACCGAAAGGTCGAGCGTGAATCATATAGTAGATATGATCAACATAAACGATGTTCACCATTGAAAACTACTCCATCTCACGTGATGATCGGTTATGGTTTAGTTGATTTGGATCACGTAATCACTTAGAAGATTAGAGGGATGTCTATCTAAGTGGGAGTTCTTAAGTAATATGATTAATTGAACTTAAATTTATCATGAACTTAGTACCTGATAGTATCTTGCTTGTTTATGTTGATTGTAGATAGATGGCTCGTGCTGTTGTTCTGTTGAATTTTAATGCGTTCCTTGAGAAAGCAAAGTTGAAAGATGATGGTAGCAATTACACGGACTGGGTCCGTAACTTGAGGATTATCCTCATTGCTGCACAGAAGAATTACGTCCTTGAAGCACCGCTGGGTGCCAGGCCTGCTGCTGGAGCAACGCCAGATGTTATGAACGTCTGGCAGAGCAAAGCTGATGACTACTCGATAGTTTAGTGTGCCATGCTTTACGGCTTAGAATCGGGACTTCAACGACGTTTTGAACGTCATGGAGCATATGAGATGTTCCAGGAGTTGAAGTTAATATTTCAAGCAAATGCCCGAATTGAGAGATATGAAGTCTCCAATAAGTTCTATAGCTGCAAGATGGAGGATAACAGTTCTGTCAGTGAGCATATACTCAAAATGTCTGGGTATAATAATCACTTGATTCAATTGGGAGTTAATCTTCCGGATGATTGCGTCATTGACAGAATTCTCCAATCACTGCCACCAAGCTACAAGAGCTTCGTGATGAACTATAATATGCAAGGGATGAACAAGACTATTCCCGAGCTCTTCGCGATGCTGAAAGCTGCGGAGGTAGAAATCAAAAAGGAGCATCAAGTGTTGATGGTTAACAAAACCACTAGTTTCAAGAAAAAGGGCAAAGGGAAGAAGAAGGGAAACTTCAAGAAGAACGGCAAGCAAGTTGCTGCTCAAGAGAAGAAACCCAAGTCTGGACCTAAGCCTGAAACTGAGTGCTTCTACTGCAAGCAGACTGGTCACTGGAAGCGGAACTGCCCCAAGTATTTGGCGGATAAGAAGGATGGCAAGGTGAACAAAGGTATATGTGATATACATGTTATCGATGTGTACCTTACTTGAGCTCGCAGTAGCACCTGGGTATTTGATACTGGTTCTGTTGCTAATATTTGCAACTCGAAATAGGGACTACGGAATAAGCGAGCACTGGCAAAGGACGAGGTGACGATGCGCGTGGGAAACGGTTCCAAAGTCGATGTGATCGCGGTCGGCACGCTACCTCTACATCTACCTTCGGGATTAATATTAGACCTAAATAATTGTTATTTGGTGCCAGCGTTGAGCATGAACATTATATCTGGATCTTGTTTAATGCGAGACGGTTATTCATTTAAATCAGAGAATAATGGTTGTTCTATTTATATGAGTAATATCTTTTATGGTCATGCACCCTTGAAGAGTGGTCTATTCCTATTGAATCTCGATAGTAGTAATACACATATTCATAATGTTGAAACCAAAAGATGCAGAGTTGATAATGAAAGTGCAACTTATTTGTGGCACTGTCGTTTAGGTCATATCGGTATAAAGCGCATGAAGAAACTCCATACTGATGGACTTTTGGAACCACTTGATTATGAATCACTTGGTACTTGCAAACCGTGCCTCATGGGCAAGATGACTAAAACACCGTTCTCCGGTACTATGGAGAGAGCAACAGGTTTGTTGGAAATCATACATACCGATGTATGTGGTCCGATGAATATTGAGGCTCGTGGCGGATATCATTATTTTCTCACCTTCACAGATGATTTAAGCAGATATGGGTATATCTACTTAATGAAACATAAGTCTGAAACATTTGAAAAGTTCAAAGAATTTCAGAGTGAAGTTGAAAATCATCGTAACAAGAAAATAAAGTTTCTGCGATCTGATCGTGGAGGAGAATATTTGAGTTACGAGTTTGGTGTACATTTGAAAAACTGTGGAATAGTTTCGCAACTCACGCCACCCGGAACACCACAGCGTAATGGTGTGTCCGAACGTTGTAATCGTACTTTACTGGATATGGTGCGATCTATGATGTCTCTTACTGATTTACCGCTATCATTTTGGGGTTATGCTCTAGAGACGGCCGCATTCACGTTAAATAGGGCACCATCAAAATCCGTTGAGACGACGCCTTATGAACTGTGGTTTGGCAAGAAACCAAAGTTGTCGTTTCTTAATGTTTGGGGCTGCGATGCTTATGTGAAAAAGCTTCAACCTGATAAGCTCGAACCCAAATCGGAGAAATGTGTCTTCATAGGATACCCAAAGGAAACTGTTGGGTATACCTTCTATCACAGATCCGAAGGCAAAACATTCGTTGCCAAGAATGGATCCTTTCTAGAGAAGGAGTTTCTCTCGAAAGAAGTGAGTGGGAGGAAAGTGGAACTTGACGAGGTAACTGTACCTGCTCCCTTGTTGGAAAGTAGTACATCACAGAAAATTGTTTCTGCGACACCTACACCAATAAGTGAGGAAGTTGATGATAATGATCATGAAACTTCAGAACAAGATACTACTGAACCTCGTAGATCAACCAGAGTAAGATCCGCACCAGAGTGGTACGGTAATCCAGTTCTGGAAGTCATGCTACTAGATTATGATGAACCTACGAACTATGAAGAAGCGATGGTGAGCCCAGATTCCGCAAAGTGGCTTGAAGCCATGAAATCTGAGATGGGATCCATGTATGAGAACAAAGTATGGACTTTGGTTGACTTGCCCGATGATCGGCAAGCAATTGAAAATAAATGGATCTTTAAGAAGAAGACTGACGCTGATGGTAATGTTACTGTCTACAAAGCTCGACTTGTCGCAAAAGGTTTTCGGCAAGTTCAAGGGATTGACTACGATGAGACCTTCTCACCCGTAGCGATGCTTAAGTCCGTCCGAATCATGTTAGCAATTGCCGCATTTTATAATTATGAAATTTGGCAGATGGATGTCAAAACTGCATTCCTGAATGGATTTCTGGAAGAAGAGTTGTATATGATGCAACCGGAAAGTTTTGTCGATCCAAAGGGAGCTAACAAAGTGTGCAAGCTCCAGCGATCCATTTATGGACTGGTGCAAGCCTCTCGGAGTTGGAATAAACGTTTTGATAGTGTGATCAAAGCATTTGGTTTTATACAGACATTCGGAGAAGCCTGTATTTACAAAAAAGTGAGTGGGAGCTCTGTAGCATTTCTGATATTATATGTGGATGACATATTGCTAATTGGAAATGATATAGAATTTCTGGATAGCATAAAGGGATACTTGAATAAAAGTTTTTCAATGAAAGACCTCGGTGAAGCTGCTTACATATTAGGCATTAAAGATCTATAGAGATAGATCAAGACGCTTAATTGGACTTTCACAAAGCACATACCTTGACAAAATTTTGAAGAAGTTCAAAATGGATCAAGCAAAGAAAGGGTTCTTGCCTGTGTTACAAGGTGTGAAATTGAGTAAGACTCAATGCCCGACCACTGCAGAAGGTAGAGAGAATATGAAAGATGTTCCCTATGCATCAGCCATAGGATCTATCATGTATGCAATGCTGTGTACCAGACCTGATGTGTGCCTTGCTATAAGTTTAGCAGGGAGGTACCAAAGTAATCCAGGAATGGATCACTGGACAGCGGTCAAGAACATCCTGAAATACCTGAAAAGGACTAAGGATATGTTTCTCTTATATGGAGGTGACAAAGAGCTCACCGTAAAAGGTTACGTTGATGCAAGCTTTGACACTGATCCGGACGATTCTAAATCGCAAACCGGATACGTGTTTACATTAAACGGTGGAGCTGTCAGTTGGTGCAGTTCTAAACAAAGCGTCGTAGCGGGATCTACATGTGAAGCGGAGTACATAGCTGCTTCGGAAGCAGCGAATGAAGGAGTCTGGATGAAGGAGTTCATATCCGATCTAGGTGTCATACCTAATGCATCGGGTCCAATGAAAATCTTTTGTGACAATACTGGTGCAATTGCCTTGGCAAAGGAATCCAGATTTCACAAAAGGACCAAACACATCAAGAGACGCTTCAACTCCATCCGGGATCAAGTCTAGGTGGGAGACATAGAGATTTGCAAGATACATACGGATCTGAATGTTGCAGACCCGTTGACTAAGCCTCTTCCACGAGCAAAACATGATCAGCACCAAAGCTCCATGGGTGTTAGAATCATTACAGTGCAATCTAGATTATTGACTCTAGTGCAAGTGGGAGACTGAAGGAAATATGCCCTAGAGGCAATAATAAAGTTATTATTTATTTCCTTATAATCATGATAAATGTTTATTATTCATGCTAGAATTGTATTAACCGGAAACATAATACATGTGTGAATACATAGACAAACAAAGTGTCACTAGTATGCCTCTACTTGACTAGCTCGTTAATCAAAGATGGTTATGTTTCCTAACCATGAACAATGAGTTGTTATTTGATTAACGAGGTCACATCATTAGTTGAATGATCTGATTGACATGACCCATTCCATTAGCTTAGCACCCGATCGTTTAGTATGTTGCTATTGCTTTCTTCATGACTTATACATGTTCCTATGACTATGAGATTATGCAACTCCCATTTACCGGAGGAACACTTTGGGTGCTACCAAACGTCACAACATAACTGGGTGATTATAAAGGAGCATTACAGGTGTCTCCAAAGGTAGATGTTGGGTTGGCGTATTTCGAGATTAGGATTTGTCACTCCGATTGTCGGAGAGGTATCTCTGGGCCCTCTCGGTAATGCACATCACATAAGCCTTGCAAGCATTGCAACTAATGAGTTAGTTGCGAGATGATGTATTACGGAACGAGTAAAGAGACTTGCCGGTAACGAGATTGAACTAGGTATTGGATACCGACGATCGAATCTCGGGCAAGTAACATACCGATGACAAAGGGAACAACGTATGTTGTTATGCGGTCTGACCGATAAAGATCTTCGTAGAATATGTAGGAGCTAATATGGGCATCCAGGTCCTGCTATTGGTTATTGACCGGAGACATGTCTCGGTCATGTCTACATTGTTCTTGAACCCGTAGGGTCCGCACGCTTAAGGTTACGATGACAGTTATATTATGAGTTTATGCATTTTGATGTACCGAAGGTTGTTCGGAGTCCCGGATGTGATCACGAACATGACAAGGAGTCTCGAAATGGTCGAGACGTAAAGATTGATATATTGGAAGCCTATATTTGGATATCGGAAGTGTTCCGGGTGAAATCGGGATTTTACCGGAATACCGGGAGGGTTACCGGAACCCCCCGGGAGCTATATGGGCCATAATGGGCCTTAGTGGAAAAGAGAAGGGGCTGCCCTAGATGGGCTGCGCGCCCCCCCTTCCCCTAGTCCTATTAGGACTAGGAGAGGTGGCCGGCCCCCTCCTCCTCTTTTCCCCTCCGAGGAATCCTAGTTGGACTAGGATTGGAGGGGGAATACTACTCCCAGAGGGAGTAGGACTCTCCTGCGCCTCCTCCCTTGGCCGGCCAGCCTCCCCTCCTCTCCTCCTTTATATACGGAGGCAGGGGGCACCTCTAGACACACAAGTTGATCCACGTGATCTATTCCTTAGCCGTGTGCGGTGCCCCTGCCACCATATACCTCGATAATACTGTAGCGGAGTTTAGGCGAAGCCCTGCTGCTGTAGTTCATCAAGATCGTCACCACGCCGTCGTGCTGACGGAACTCTTCCCCGACACTTTGCTGGATCGGAGTCCGGAGATCGTCATCGAGCTGAACGTGTGCTCGAACTCGGAGGTGCCGTTGTTTCGGTGCTTGATCGGTTGGATCGTGAAGACGTACGACTACTTCCTCTACGTCGTGTTATCGCTTCCGCAGTCGGTCTGCGTTTGGTACGTAGACAACACTCTCCCCCTCGTTGCTATGCATCACATGATCTTGCGTGAGCGTAGGAAATTTTTTGAAATTACTACGAAACCCAACAGTATAATCATACCCATGGATACTTGAGGTGACATTGGAGTATGTAGGTGACATTAGGGTTTTGGTTGATTTGTATCTTAAGGTGTTATTCTAGTACGAACTCTAGGGCTGTTTGTGACACTTATAGGAATAGCCCAACGGATTGATCGGAAAGAATAACTTTGAGGTGGTTTCGTACCCTACCATAATCTCTTCGTTTGTTCTCCGCTATTAGTGACTTTGGAGTGACTCTTTGTTGCATGTTGAGGGATAGTTATATGATCCAATTATGTTATTATTGTTGAGAGAACTTGCACTAGTGAAAGTATGAACCCTAGGCCTTATTTCCTAGCATTGCAATACCGTTTACGCTCACTTTTACCATTAGTTACCTTGCTGTTTTTATATTTTCAGATTACAAAAACCTATATCTACCATCCATATTGCACTTGTATCACCATCTCTTCGCTGAACTAGTGCACCTATACAATTTAGCATTGTATTGGGTGTGTTGGGGACACAAGAGACTCTTTGTTATTTGGTTGCAGGGTTGTTTGAGAGAGACCATCTTCATCCTATGCCTCCCACGGATTGATAAACCTTAGGTCATCCACTTGAGGGAAATTTGCTACTATCCTACAAACCTCTGCACTTGGAGGCCCAACAACGTCTACAAGAAGAAGGTTGTGTAGTAGACATCAATCTCTTTTCTGGCGCCGTTGCCGGGGAGGCTAGGTAAGTGGCACTCACACCCTGTCAACTAAGCTCTTTTCTGGCGCTGTTGCCGGCGAGGTGAGTGCTTGAAGGTATATCTTTAGATGTTGCAATCGAATCTTTTTGTTTCTTGTTTGAGCACTAGTCTAGTTTATAAAAGAAAACTACAAAAAAATGGAATTGAGTTTGTCTCGTACGCTCCATCTTTTTAATATCTTTCATGAGTATGATGGAAAGGAAAATTGTGCCAAAATGTTAGAAGAAGAATGCATTAAAATGTTTGGCACTAAATCTTTGAATGATGAGCATGATTGCAATGTTGTTAGTATGAGTTCCTTGAATATCCATGATGCTAATGATATGCAAAGCCACAAGCTTGGGGAAGCTATGTTTGATGAAGATGATATGTTTAGTCGCCCAAGCTTTGATGAGCAAATTTACTATGATGAAAGCATGCCTCCTATCTATGATGATTATTGTGATGACACGTATGCTATAAATAATAATGATAACCATGAAACTTGTCATCTTGATCTTAATTTTCAATCATATGATAGTTATGTTGTTGAGTTTGCTCCCACTATTATTCATGAGAAGAAATTTGCTTATGTGGAGAGTAATAAAATTTATATGCTTGTAGATCATGAAAAGAATGCTTTAGGTGCTGGTTATATTGTTGAATTAATTCATGATGCTACTAAAAATTGTTATGAGGGAGGAATTTATGCTTGTAGTAATTGCAATAATATCAAGTTTCCTCTCTATGTGCTTAAAGTTTTGAAGTCATGCTTGTTTTGTCTTCCTATGCTAGTTGATTATTGTTCCCATAAGTTGTTTGCTCACAAAATCCCTATGCATAGGAAGTGGGTTAGACTTAAATGTGATAGTCATATTCTTCATGATGCTCTCTTTATGCTTCAATTCTTATCTTTTATGTGAGCATCATTGAAATCATCATGCCTAGCTAGGGGCGTTAAACGTTAGCGCTTGTTGGGAGGCAACCCAACTTTATTTTAGTTTCTTGCTTTTTTCTTATGTTTAGGAATAAATAATCCATCTAGCTTCTCTTTACATGTGGTTTTATGTTTTAATTAGTGTTTGTGCCAAGTAGAACCTTTGGGAAGACTTGGCTGAAGTCTTTATGATCATGCTGTAAAAAACAGAAACTTTAGCGCTCACGAGATTAGCTTCAACTTTTTACTGGAGAGCGCTATTTAGTTGATTCTTTTTGCAGATGATTACTAGACAAATTCCTCAGGTCCACCAATTTATTTTAGAATTTTTGGAGTTCCAGAAGTATCGTTTGATACAGATTACTACAGACTGTTCTGTTTTTGACAGATTCTGTTTTTCGTGTGTTGTTTGCTTATTTTGATGAATCTATGGCTAGTAAAATAGTTTATAAACCATAGAGAAGTTGGAATACAGTAGGTTTAACACCAATATAAATAAAGAATGAGTTCATTACAGTACCTTGAAGTGGTGTTTTATTTTCTTTCGCTAACGGAGCTCACGAGTTTTCTGTTAAGTTTTGTGTTGTGAAGTTTTCAAGTTTTGGGTAAAGATTCGATGGACTATGGAATAAGGAGTAGCAAGAGCCTAAGCTTGGGGATTCCCAAGGCACCCCAAGGTAATATTCAAGGATAACCAAGCGTCTAAGCTTGGGGATGCCCCGGATGGCACCCCCTCTTTCGTCTTCGATCATCGGTAACTTTACTTGGGGCTATATTTTTATTCACCACATGATATGTGTTTTGCTTGGAGCGTCATTTTATTTTCTTTAGCTTTGCTTGCTGTTTGAATAAAATACCAAGATCTGAAATTGTTAAATGGGAGAGTCTTCACATAGTTGCATAATTATCCGACTACTCAATGATCTTCACTTATATCTTACGGAGTAGTTTGTTTGCTCTAGTGCTTCACTTATATCTTTTAGAGCACAATGGTGGTTTTATTTTGGAGAAATAGATGAACTCTCATGCTTCACTTATATTATTTTGAGAGTCTTAAATAGCATGGTAATTTGCTTAAATAATTCTAATATTCTAGGCATACAAGATTAGTAAAAGAAAAATTCTTATGAGTGTGTTGAACACTAAGAGAAGTTTGATGCTTGGTAATTGTTTTGAGATATGAAGATGGTGATATTAGAGTCATGCTAGTTGAGTAGTTGTGAATTTGAGAAATACTTGTGTTAAAGTTTGTGATTCCCGTAGCATGCACGTATGGTGAACCGTTATGTGATGAAGTCGGAGCATGATTTATTTATTGATTGTCTTCCTTATGAGTGGTGGTCGGGGACGAGCGATGGTCTTTTTCTACCAATCTATCCCGCTAGGAGCACGCGCATAATACTTTGCTTTGATAACTTGTAGATTTTTGCAATAAGTATATGAGTTCTTTATGACTAATGTTGAGTTCATGGATTATACGCACTTTTCTCCTCCTTCCACCATTGCTAGCCTCTCTAATACCGCGCACTTGTTGCCGGTATCATACACCCACCATATATCTTCCTCAAAACAGCCACCATACCTACCTATTATGTCATTTCCATAGCCATTCCGAGATATATTGCCATGCAACTTTCCACCATTCCGTTTATTATGGCACGCTCCATCATTGTCATATTGCTTAGCATGATCATGTAGTTGACATTGTATTTGTGGCAAACCATCGTTCATAATTCTTTCATACATGTCACTCGTGAGTCAGTGCATATCCCGGTACACCACCGGAGGCATTCATATAGAGTCATATTTTGTTCTAAGTATCGAGTTGTAATTGTTGAGTTGTAAGAAAATAAAGTGTGATGATCATCATTTTTAGAGCATTGTCCCCAGTGAGGAAAGGATGATGGAGACTATGATTCCCCCACAAGTCGGGATGAGACTCCGGACGAAAAAAAATAAAAAAAGAGGCCATAAAAAAAGAAGGCCCAAACAAAAAATAAAAAAATGAGAGAAAAAGAGAGAAGGGGCAATGCTATTATCCTCTTACCACACTTGTGCTTCAAAGTAGCACCATGATCTTCATGATAGAGAGTCTCTCATTTTGTCACTTTCATATACTAGTGGGAATTTTTCATTATAGAACTTGGCTTGTATATTCCAATGACGGGCTTCCTCAAAATGCCCTAGGTCTTCGTGAGCAAGCGAGTTGGATGCACACCCACTTAGTTTCTTTTGTTGAGCTTTCATATACTTATAGCTCTAGTGCATCCGTTGCATGGCAATCCCTACTCGCTCACATTGATATCTATTGATGGGCATCTCCATAGCCCATTGATACGCCTAGTTGATGTGAGACTATCTTCCCCTCTTTTTGTCTTCTCCGCAACCACCATTCTATTCCACATATAGTGCTATATCCATGGCTCACGCTCATGTATTGCGTGAAGATTGAAAAAGTTTTGAAAATGTTAAAGTATGAAACAATTGCTTGGCTTGTCATCGGGGTTGTGCATGATTTAAATACTATGTGTGGTGAAGATAGAGCATAGCCAGACTATATGATTTTGTAGGGATAACTTTCTTTGGCCATGTTATTTTGAGAAGACATAATTGCTTTGTTAGTATGCTTGAAGTATTATTATTTTTATGTCAATATTAAACTTTTGTCTTCAATCTTTCGGATCTGAATATTCATACCACAATTAAGAAGAATTTCATTGAAATTATGCCAAGTAGCACTCCACATCAAAAATTCTTTTTTATCATTTACCTACTCGAGGACGAGCAGGAATTAAGCTTGAGGATGCTTGATACGTCTCCAACGTATCTATAATTTTTGATTGCTCCATGCTATATTATCTACTGTTTTGGGCAATATTGGGCTTTATTATCCACTTTTATATTATTTTTGGGACTAACCTATTAACCGGAGGCCCAGCCCAGATTTGTTGTTTTTTTTGCCTATTTCAGTGTTTCGAAGAAAAGGAATATCAAACGGAGTCGAAACGGAACGAAATCAACTGGAGAAGTTATTTTTGGAAGGAAAGCTACCGGATGGACTTGGACCCCACTTCAGGAGCAAAGGAAGGTGCCCGCGAGGGTGGGGCCTGCCTCGTGGGGCCCCCGAAGCTCCACTGACGTACTTCCTGCACCCATATATACCCACGTATCCTAAAACTTCCAGAACGGAGATTAGATCGGGAGTTCCGCCGCTACAAGCCTCTGTAGCCACCGAAAACCTCTTGGGGCCCTGTACCGACACCCTGCCGGAGGGGGGGAACCATCACCGGTGGCCATCTTCATCATCCCGGCGCTCTCCATGATGAGGAGGGAGTAGTTCACCTTCGGGGCTGAGGGTATGTACCAGTAGCTATGTGTTTGATCTCTCTCTCTCTCTCTCTCGTGTTCTTGATTTGGCACGATCTTGATGTATCGCGAGCTTTGCTATTATAGTTGGATCTTGTGTTTCTTCTCCCCCTCTACTCTCTTGTAATGGAGTGAGTTTTCCCTATGAAGTTATCTTATCGGATTGAGTCTTTAGATATTTGAGAACACTTGATGTATGTCTTGCCGTGCGTATCTGTGGCGACAATGGGATATCACGTGATTCACTTGATGTATGTTTTGGTGATCAACTTGCGGGTTCCGCCCATGAACATATGCATAGGGGTTGGCACACGTTTTCGTCGTGATTCTTAGGTAGAAACTTTGGGGCACTCTTTGAGGTTCTATGTGTTGGTTGAATAGATGAATCTGAGATTTTGTGATGCATATCGTATAATCATACCCACGGATACTTGAGGTGACATTGGAGTATCTAGGTGACATTAGGGTTTTGGTTGATTTGTATCTTAAGGTGTTATTCTAGTACGAACTCTAGGGCTGTTTGTGATACTTATTGGAATAGCCCAACGGATTGATCGGAAAGAATAACTTTGAGGTGGTTTCGTACCCTACCATAATCTCTTCGTTTGTTCTCCGCTATTAGTGACTTTGGAGTGACTCTTTGTTGCATGTTGAGGGATAGTTATATGATCCAATTATGTTATTATTATTGAGAGAACTTGCACTAGTGAAAGTATGAACCCTAGGCCTTATTTCCTAGCATTGCAATACCGTTTACGCTCACTTTTACCATTAGTTACCTTGCTATTTTTATATTTTTAGATTACAAAAACCTATATCTACCATCCATATTGCACTTGTATCACCATCTCTTCGCCGAACTGGTGCACCTATACAATTTACCATTGTATTGGTTGTGTTGGGGACACAAGAGACTTTGTTATTTGGTTGCAGGGTTGTTTGAGAGAGCCATCTTCATCCTACGCCTCCCACGGATTGATAAACCTTAGGTCATCCACTTGGGGGAAATTTGCTATTGTCCTACAAACCTCTGCACTTGGAGGCCCAACAACGTCTACAAGAAGAAGGTTGCGTAGTAGACATCACCCTCCCGGAGGGAAGTTTCCCCAGCAGAGCAGCTCTGCTGGAGCCCTAGATTGGTTCTGCCAAGGTTCCGCCTCGTGGCGGCGGAGTTTCTTCCCGAAAGCTTGCTTCTGTTTTTTCCACTGACAAAAGACTTCATATAGTAGAAGATGGGCACCGGAGGGCTACCAGGGGGGCCACGAGGCAGGGGGGTGCGCCCAGGGGGTTAGGGCGCGCCTCCCACCCTCGTGGCCAGGGTGTGCCCCCCCTCTGGTATTTTCTCCACTCAGTATTTTTTATTAATACCAAAAATGACTTCTGTGAAGTTTCAGGACTTTTGGAGCTGTGCAGAATAGGTCTCTAATATTTGCTCCTTTTTTCCAGCCCAGAATTCCAGCTGCCGGCATTCTCCCTCTTCATGTAAACCTTGTAAAATAAGAGAGAAAAGGCATAAGTATTATGACATAACGTGTAATAATAGCCCATAATGCAATAAATATCAATATAAAAGCATGATGCAAAATGGACATATCAGTCATCTCCGCCCGCGCGGAGGAGGCGCACATAGTGGCTGTCGCGGCGGAAGTCGGTCGTACCCGCGCCGAGCCCGCAAACCGGGTGCGGACGCAGAATCTACCTTAGAGACCTTGAATGCCATGTGGCTCTTGCAATCTGAAGGAGCAATTTGGGTCAGTTGACTGTCGTGAGCCATTGGATGCAACATGGATGGCTAGAGGGGCTTCTTCAACCTCCGAAACTGATGCACTGTTCATCTTCACAGCCCGCCACACGCCTAACCGCCTGCCGCCTGATACATCTCCAACGTATCTATAATTTTTGATTGCTCCATGCTATATTATCTACTATTTTGGACCATATTGGGCTTTATTTTCCACTTTTATATTACTTTTGGGACTAACCTATTAATCGGAGGCCTAGCCCAGATTTGCTGTTTTTTGCCTATTTCAGTGTTTTGAAGAAACAGAATATCAAACGGAGTCCGAACGGAATGAAACCTTCAGGAACGTGATTTTCTCACCGAATATGATCTAGGAGACTTGGAACCTCCGTCAAGAAAGAAAGGAGGCGGCCACGAGAGTAGAGGGCGCCCCCCCTAGGGCGCGCCCCCTGCCTCGTGGGCCCCCCTTTGCTCCACCGACGTACTCCTTCCTCTTATATATACCTACGTACCCCCAAACGATCAGAGACGGAGCCAAAAACCTAATTCCACTGCTGCAACCTTCTGTACCCATGAGATCCCATCTTGGGGCCTGTTCCGGTGCTCCGCCGGAAGGGGAATCCACCACGGAGGGCTTCTACATCATCACCATAGCCCCTCCGATGAAGTGTGAGTAGTTTACTTCAGACCTTCGGGTCCATAGTTAGTAGCTTGATGGCTTCTTCTCTCTTTTTGGATCTCAATACAATGTTCTCCCCCTCTCGTGGATATCTATTCGATGTAATCTTCTTTTTGCGGTGTGTTTGTTGAGACCGATGAATTGTGGGTTTATGATCAAGATTATCTATGAGCAATATTTGAATCTTCTCTGAATTCTTTTATGTATGATTGGTTATCTTTGCAAGTCTCTTTGAATTATCAGTTTGGTTTGGCCTACTAGATTGGTTTTTCTTGCAATAGGATAAGTGCTTAGCTTTGGGTTCAATCTTGCGGTCTCCTTTCCCAGTGACAGAAGGGGCAGCAAGGCACGTATTGTATTGTTGCCATCAAGGATAACAAGATGGGGTCTTTATCATATTGCATGAATTTATCCCTCTACATCATGTCATCTTGCTTAAGGCGTTACTCTGTTTTTATTAACTTAATACTCTAGATGCATGCTGGATAGCGGTCGATGAGTGGAGTAATAGTAGTAGATGCAGGCAGGAGTCGGTCTACTTGTCTCGGACGTGATGCCTATATACATGGTCATACCTAGATATCTATACCTATACTAATTACAGACTCCCTAATAATTCCCACGTTAATTAGAAATTAGGAGCCGTTCATCTGGTGGGACCAAATTATTACGGCATAGATCAATCTACAAATTCCAGGGACAAAAAATGATCAAGAAGGCCCAAAATCCTTTATCGGTTGTAAAAATTGAAGTAGGAAAAAAACTCAATCTCTTTGCGCGGTCCAAAATAGAAGGAATCTCAATTTATCCCACGAGCCAAAAATCCTCTCTTGGTAGTTAAAATTTAAGTAGGAAAAAAATTCTAACTCAATCTCTTTTCACGTTTGAAAATAGAAGGAGTCTCAATCTATCTAAAACTCCACTACATCTTCTCCCTGTTGAAAAAGCTCCACGTACGGCATCTTCTCCTTTTCCACAAAATCTACAACCTGAAGCAATCTATAACAATACTCCACGACCTCTTCCTTCTTATTAGTCAAGATCAACAATCTGAAGAATTCTCTATGTATTATACTCCATGGCATCTTCCGCTTCCGAAGCAATCTTGCAGCTTGGATATCGTCTCTCTCTTATCCCATGGAAAAACTGCACCATCTCTTTCAGGCTGAAGGCCCAACCTTGACAATGAAGCGAGTGCTGGGATTAATTGGGAGTTGATCGACGAAGCTACCGAGCTGCTGGATCGAATCCTTACATCACACGACGCACAATCAGGCTCTCGGTAACCTAGGTTCATGCGCCCCAGCCTCAGACCCGTGGGTACTGAGATGATCCCAGCTCTTCTTCTCTCCCTAGGTGAAGCTCCAATCCGATCCGTTCCAAGCATGTGCTGCCATGGTTATTCAAGCCGATCATTGGAATTTTCAAACACAATACATGTGTTCCAGCACACAGCCGTGCTGCAGTGCAAACACCGACTCGCTCTCAGGTGACCAGCTCGCCTGTCCAGACATGTCCCATGCGTACTGAGATGATCCCAGCTCTTCTCCTCTCCTTAGGTGAAGCTCTGATTCTATCTGTTCCAAGCACGCTCTGCCATGGTTATTCAAGCCAATCGTTGGAATTTGCAGACAGCCATGCCGCAGTGAAACGCCGACTCCCTATCAGGTGATGAGCTCGCTGGCCCAAACATAGTGCTACAAATACAAGTATGTGGATTAAACATTAGCTCTAATGGCATGCAGTGATGTGCCCTAGCTAACGATTTCTTGGTAATTTGATCTATGTGGTGCATACATGCCTGTGGTCGCCATGGTGATGGACAAGGAACTGAAGGAGACGAGATTTTGACGAGAACAAGGAGAACTAGCTCACGTCTACAAGAATCAGGGATACAAAAAAAAATCTTGCCACAAAAAGATTTTCTTCAGAATTTATTTTTGTATCCCTGATTCTGAAAAACACACAAGCAGTTCCAAGCGAGCTGTGTGCTTTACAAAAAAAAATTTGCCACAAAAAGATTTTCTTCAGAATTTATTTTGTATCCCCTGACGAGATTTTGATGAGAACAAGCAGAACAAGCAGAACAAGCTCATGTCCCTAATTCTGAATTATTTGCTTCTAGCTATGTACATAAAACACACAGCTCGCTTGGAACTGCTTCACAAGGATGTGCATTGTCTAATTATCACTTCATTAGGTGATGGTTGAAAACTCAATTATGTGCTAATATGTTTTTTGTCAGTACCATTATTAATTTCTGAACTGGGACATGGTGAATTTACTTTTTTTTGGTGGCAGTAGTATACACCTAATTCCGTAAACGCTAAACATCACTTGGTCCCTTCCTTTGATATTACATCACCTGAATCATATTAAATTCTTACGTCTTTCTTAATTAACTGCATGAGAAATAATATAACTTACATGGTACGCATGTGAATCAAACTGGCTAAATCACACGAACCAATTATTTTAAGGTGGGTTTGGAAATAGCCTGTTTGAGATAGTACGCAGGAACACGTTGTTGCTGCAGGCTCCTATTCTGTGTATGAACCTCGATGTGGCACTCTAATATTTTGACAATACTATTCTCAACCTAATTTCACTGATGGGTGCCTCAGTAAGCTCTCTTTGACCGAGCATAGATATTCAAAAATTACACTGGCCCTATTTCGTTCGTTTTCTGGCATGTGGGTGAGGAGCTGCTAAGCTGATACGTGTCACTAATTTTTTGCCAATAGCATGCAAGTTTCCTATGTCCGGTATCATGGTGTATGGCTACTGATTGTGAGATTTCTATATATCTCTCTTATCTCTTCCCTCGATGGAACCTTTCAAACAACAAAAGTAGTATTTTTCTGGCAAATTCGAAAGCACTATTATGATGTTGCTTTTAGATTGCAAACGTACAATTCTTAACAAATGAAACTACCATACTGTTTTTCTTCCATCTTCTGATGATTTATTATAGTTTCATCAGAATCCATTAGTTTATATGTCTAGAGGGTTCGTCAATCCTGTAAATCATTTTGATTCCTACTTCTAACCGGCTCCAGAGTGTCTTATTTTCTTCATATTGCCAAAGTTCAACACTGCTGCTGGATCCTTGATCGTCGTGGTTTGTTTTTATCAAGTGTTCATAAGTTATTCTTTCTGTAACTCTACATTTTGATCAAGGCACCTATATCTTCTGCTCTTTGGCATAATATTTCACATTCAAATTTCTCAGTCATTAGTCAACATAGATTTCTAGAACTAACCATTCTTTTGAGACACCTAGGTATATTAAATATTTTTTGGAATATAAGCATATACAAGGTTATAAACTCTATGTATTCTTAGGAGAAGTTCGACCAAATGCTAATTAGTTACCAGGCAGTGAAAACAATATCATCATTTGAGTAGAATATTACAAGACATTGAGTACATAGGTGAAAACAAGCGATTGCAAACGATTTGAGAAAATTTTCACAGACGATTGCATCTTGATGGACTGAGCTTTGAGCAATATAATGTGATTCCATATTATTAGAAAATACATTAGTCTTGTGGCATTAGATTATGATTTCATCTAACTAATATGCATAGCTTCTTTGGTAATCTCCATATTTCTAAATGTATATGCTTCACAAACGTCTCAATTATAGTGTTTCGTATTAGAAAATATATTTATTCCTAATATAGATTGAATAAAAAAGATTACTAGCCCGTGCAAATGCACAGGTTGACGACTAGTTCTCATAACTATGCTCAATTCTGTCAATTGCTCAACAGTAATTTGTTCACCCACCATAGAATACTTATGCTCTTGAGAGAAGCCACTAGTGAAATCTATGGCCCCGGGGTCTATTCTCATCATATCAATCTTCTATCACTTTATTATTACTTTGCTTTTTACTTTTCTTTTTATTTTATCTTGCATCTTTATATCAAAAATACCAAAAATATTATCTATCATATCTATCAGATCTCACTCTTGTAAGTGACCGTGAAGGGATTGACAACCCCTATTCGCATTGGTTGCGAGGAGTTATTTGCTTTGTGTAGGTACGAGGGACTCGCGCGTGGCCTCCTACTAGATTGATACCTTGGTTCTCAAAAACTGAGGGAAATACTTACGCTACTTTGCTGGATCATCCTCTCCTCTTCGGGGAAATCCAACGCAGTGCTCAAGAGGTAGCAAGAAGAATTTCTGGCGCCGTTGCGGGGAGTCTACGCAAAAGTCAACATACCAAGTACCCATCACAATCCCTTATCTCTCGCATTACATTATTTTCCATTTGCCTCTTGTTTTCCTCTCCCCCACTTCACCCTTGCCATTTTATTCGCCCTCTTTTTTTCGTTCTCCTTCTTTTTGCCCTTCGCTTTTTCTGTCGCTATGTCTGAAATTGGGGAAATTATTTCCAATATGGGCAATAATAATATCATAGAGAATTTTGATGCTCCTGCTGAAGAACCCCCTACCTTGCATACAAAAAGATTTCGAATCGGTAGTGGTAATATTATTGGAAAAGGAGTTATTCAAGATTTGTTTACTTGTGCCGGTGCTTTGCCTTCTATGGACGGTTCTATTCTCCATAGAACTAGTAGTCTTGCGGACGCTATTGCCATGCTTTTCGTTGAACTTGAAAGGCAATTTATGCATATGCACCCTTCCATACAAAGGATTTTCCTAGAATTTTCTAATATCGAGCATTCCTCTGTTAAGCGTGCCGCTACAATCTTTTTGGCTCGTGAATTCAGATTTATAATAAAAGAGGCCAAAGAAATCTTTGCGCATTATAGGGTGGACGCTGGCCGTCCTCCCATAGAATCTATCCTCTTTGATCAAGAAGAAATAATGCGTTTTCAATCTCTTGACTATGTTGCTTTCAATGAAAATCTTAGAAAAAAGGTGCCTACCAATATTTTAGTTGATAGAATCTCTGAACTTAATGATGATTTGGCTATTCGAAATAATGAGCTAGGATACTCTCTTGAGTATAGGCTCACAAGGTTCTGTCAAAAGAATGCTTATAATGATGAATTGGTTGTGCAATACGAAGGGCCAAAAGAGGAACCTATACCTCCTAAAATTGATCTTGGGGACTTTTGCCCTATTAAATTTAGCCCTTTTGATTACTTTTGCTTGCCTCAAAGAAAACTTGTTGCCGAACGTAGGGAGTATGAAATGAGTTTCATCGATCTATCTTATTACTACGACACTACCTAGATCTATCCTTGCTTTATGCCTAGCTAGGGGCGTTAAACGATAGCGCTTGTTGGGAGGCAACCCAATTTTATTTTTAGTTTTTACTTTTTTGTTTCTGTTTAGGAATAAATAATCCATCTACCTTATGTTTAGATGTGGTTTTATGTTTTAATTAATGTTTGTGCCAAGTTAAACCTATAGGATCTTCTTGGATGATAGTTATTTGATCTTGCTGTAATTTCCAGAAACTTTCGGTTCACGAAAACAATTGTTAAAAATAACCAGAACGTGATAAATAGTGAGTCCAATTGCTGATGATCAATAAACAAATTGCCTAGGTCGTCCTATTTTGGCTGATTGTTTGGAGTTCCAGAAGTTTGCGGTAGTTACAGATTACTACAGACTGTTCTGTTTTTGACAGATTCTGTTTTTCGTGTGTTGTTTGCTTATTTTGATGAATCTATGGCTAGTATAATAGTTTATAATCCATAGAGAAGTTGGAATACAGTAGGTTTAACACCAATATAAATAAAGAATGAGTTCATTATAGTACCTTGAAGTGGTCTTTTGTTTTCTTTCGCTAACGGAGCTCACAAGATTTTTGTTGAGTTTTGTGTTGTGAAGTTTTCAAGTTTTTGGTAAAATCTTTTGATGGATTATGGAACAAGGAGTGGCAAGAGCCTAAGCTTGGGGATGCCCATGGAACCCCCAAGATAATCTAAGGACACCAAAAAGTCAAAGCTTGGGGATGCCCCCGGAAGGCATCCCCTCTTTCCTCTACTTCCATCGGTAACTTTACTTGGAGCTATATTTTTATTCACCACATGATATGTGTTTTGCTTGGAGCGTCTTGTACGATTTGAGTCTTTGCTTTATAGCTTACCACAATCATCTTTGTTGTACACACCTTTTGAGAGAGCCATACATTAATTGGAATTTGTTAGAATACTCTATGTGCTTCACTTATATCTTTTGAGCTATATAGTTTTTGCTCTAGTGCTTCACTTATATCTTTTAGAGCACGGTGGTGGATTTGTTTTAAAGAAACTATTGATCTCTCATGCTTCACTTAGATTGTTTTGAGAGTCTTAAATAGCATGGTAATTTGTTTAATAATCTTAATATGCTAGGTATACAAAAATAGTAAAACTTTCTTAGGAGTGTGTTGAATACTAAGAGAAGTTTGATGCTTGATAATTGTTTTGAGATATGGAGGTGATAATATCAAAGTCATGCTAGTTGAGTAGTTGTGAATTTGAGAAATGCTTGTGTTGAAGTTTGCAAGTCCCGTAGCATGCACGTATGGTAAACGTTATGTAACAAATTTGAAACATGAGGTGTTCTTTGATTGTCCTCCTTATGAGTGGCGGTCGGGGACGAGCGATGGTCTTTTCCTACCAATCTATCCCCCTAGGAGCATGCGCATAGTGCTTTGGTTTTTGATGGCTTGTAGATTTTTGCAATAAGTATGTGAGTTCTTTATGACTAATGTTGAGTCCATGGATTATACACACTCTCACCCTTCCATCATTGCTAACCTCTTCGGTACCGTGCATTGCCCTTTCTCACATCGAGAGTTGGTGCAAACTTCGCCGGTGCATCCAAACCCCGTGATATGATACGCTCTTTCACACATAAACCTCCTTATATCTCCTCAGAACAGCCACCATACCTACCTATTATGGCATTTCCATAGTCATTCCGAGATATATTGCCATGCAACTTTCCATCATTCCATTTATCATGACACATTCATCATTGTCATATTGCTAGCATGATCATGTAGTTGACATAGTATTTGTGGCAAGGCCACCGTTCATAATTCTTTCATACATGTCACTCTTGATTCATTTCATATCGCGGTACACCGCCGGAGGCATTCTTATAGAGTCATACTTGGTTCTAGTATCGAGTTGTAATCATTGAGTTGTAAATAAATAGAAGTGTGATGATCATCATTTTCTAGAGCATTGTCCCATGTGAGGTTAAATAATAATAAAAAAGAGGCCAAAGAAGCCCAAATAAAAAATGAGAGAACAAGAGAGAAGGGACAATGTTACTATCCTTTGACACACTTGTGCTTCAAAGTAGCAACGTAATCTTCATGATAGAGAGTCTCTTGTTTTGTCATTTTCATATACTAGTGGGAATTTTTCATTATAGAACTTGGCTTGTATATTCCAACAATGGGCCTCCTCAAGTGCCCTAGGTCTTCGTGAGCAAGCAAGTTGGATGCACACCCACTTAGTTTCTTTTGTTGAGCTTTCATACATTTATAGCTCTAGCCCATTGATTAGCCTCATTAATGTGAGATCTTCTCCTTTTCTGTCTTCTCCACATAACCCCCATCATCATATTCTATTCCACCCATATTGCGTGAAAGTTTATAGGTTTGATATTATTAAAGTATGAAACAATTTCTTGGCTTGTCATCGGGGTTGTGCATGATGAGAGCATTCTTGTGTGACGAAAATGGAGCATGACTAAAGTATATGATTTTGTAGGGATGAACTTTCTTTGGCCATGTTATTTTGAGAGGACATAATTGCTTAGTTAGTATGCTTGAAGTATTATTATTTTTATGTCAATATGAACTTTTTTCTTGAATCTTTCGGATCTGAATATTCATGCCACAATTAAAAAGAATTACATTGAAATTATGCCAAGTAGCACTCCGCATCAAAAATTCTTTTTTATCATTTACCTACTCGAGGACGAGCAGGAATTAAGCTTGGGGATGCCTGATACGTCTCCAACGTATCTATAATTTTTGATTGCTCCGTGCTATATTATATACTGTTGTGGACCATATTGGGCTTTATTTTCCACTTTTATATTACTTTTGGGACTAACATATTAACCGGAGGCCCAGCCCAGATTTGCTGTTTTTTGCCTATTTCAGTGTTTCGAAAAAACAGAATAACAAACGGAGTCCAAACGGAATGAAACCTTCGGGAACGTCATTTTCTCACCGAATATGATCCAGGAGACTTGGACCCTCCGTTAAGAAAGAAAGGAGGTGGCCACGAGGGTGGAGGGCGCGCCCCCTGCCTCGTGGGCCCCCTTTGCTCCACCGACGTACTCCTTCCTCCTATATATACCTACGTACCCCCAAACGATCAGAGACGGAGCCAAAATCCTAATTCCACCGCCGCAACCTTCTATACCCACGAGATCCCATCTTGGAGCCTATTCCGGAGCTCCGCCGGAAGGGGAATCCACCACGGAGGGCTTCTACATCATCACCGTAGCCCCTCTGATGAAGTGTGAGTAGTTTACCTCAGACCTTCGGGTCCATAGTTAGTAGCTATATGGCTTCTTCTCTCTTTTTGGATCTCAATACAGTGTTTTCCCCCTCTCTCGTGGAGATCTATTCGATGTAATCTTCTTTTTGCGGTGTGTTTGTTGAGACTGATGAATTGTGGGTTTATGATCAAGATTATCTATGAGCAATATTTGAATCTTCTCTGAATTCTTTTATGTATGATTGGTTATCTTTTCAAGTCTCTTCGAATTATCAGTTTGGTTTGGCCTACTAGATTGGTTTTCCTTGCAATAGGAGAAGTGCTTAGCTTTGGGTTCAATCTTGCGATGTCCTTTCCCAGTGACAGAAGGGGCAGCAAGGCACGTATTGTATTGTTGCCATCGAGGATAACAAGATGGGGTTTTTATCATATTGCATGAATTTATCCCTCTACATCATGTCATCTTGCTTAAGGCGTCACTCTGTTTTCATTAACTAAATACTCTAGATGCATGCTGGATAGCGGTCGATGAGTGGAATAATAGTAGTAGATGTAGGCAGGAGTCCGTCTACTTGTCTCGGACGTGATGCCTATATACATGATCATACCTAGATATTCTCATAACTATGCTCAATTCTATCAATTGCTCAACAGTAATTTGTTCACCCACCGTAGAATACTTATGCTCTTGAGAGAAGCCACTAGTGAAATCTATGGCCCCCGGGTCTATTCTCATCATATCAATCTTCTATCACTTTATTATTGCTTTGCCTTTTACTTTTATTTTTATTTTATCTTGCATCTTTATATCAAAAATACCAAAAATATTATCTATCATATCTATCAGATCTCACTCTCGTAAGTGACCGTGAAGGGATTGACAACCCCTATTCGCGTTGGTTGCGAGGAGTTATTTGCTTTGTGTAGGTACAAGGGACTCGCATGTGGCCTCCTACTGGATTGATACCTTGGTTCTCAAAAACTGAGGGAAATACTTACGCTACTTTGCTGCATCATCCTCTCCTCTTTGGGGAAATCCAATGCAGTGCTCAAGAGGTAGCACCGCCGCCGCCCCGCCCTCCCCTGAACCACCTACCACCGCCATGCTCCCCCCACCCCCGCCATCCGTTTAACCCCGGGCACGATCCATTTTTTCTGGCGAACTGCATTCCACACCCAATAATCATAAGATAGATCATGGGCACCCTGCCACCCTATTATAGATACTGGGGTAGCTTCTCTGTCATCTGCTTCCTTCGCTCCGTCGAACTTCTTTCACAAATTGACTGACCCAAATTATACTACTAGTACGAACATATTAAGTACAGTAGGAACACGAAGATACGAGTAGTAGTACCAACTGCAAGAAGAACAGTAGTAAGACATAGTACTAGTACTACTGTACGTACTAAAGAGTTCAAATAACGAGAAAGAACATAAAGTTCAAATAATGAGAAAGAACATAAACATAGTTCTGCTGGGGGCTCAGCACAACACACCCCTGAAATAAAACTAAGCAAGTAGTCCGCTGGACACTACAGTAGAACCAGCATGAGCGACGGCACTGCCAC
Source organism: Triticum urartu (assembly GCF_056163025.1). Taxonomy (NCBI): domain Eukaryota; kingdom Viridiplantae; phylum Streptophyta; class Magnoliopsida; order Poales; family Poaceae; genus Triticum; species Triticum urartu. The sequence goes on along the minus strand of NC_141879.1, from coordinate 46,615,418 downwards.
CTTACTCGGAGTCCGAGTCCGGGTCCACGTCCTCGACTTCGTCCTTGTCCCTCTTCCTCTTCCTCTTCGCCGATGCTTCTTTGCTTGAACCGAACACTGGGCTCTGCTTCTTCATCCAACCCTTGTAGATATTTAAACAAAGGTAGGCATCCATTGCTGCGTACAAGATGTGATCTACATCTAATGTCTTGGACTCCCATGCATGATGAAACTCGTGGTGAGTTTTCTTCAGTTTAGCGTACAAAGGATCAATCATGGCTGCTGCCAGGGTCATCATTGTAGGCTGAGAGGAGGACGCTAGGCTTGCCTTCTGGAGATCGAAGGGCTGGCCTACAACGAGGCCTATCCGACCCAGGACATCCCTGTCGTTCCTAAAGTCTACAGTAACGAATTTCACTCTTTCGTCCTTGAGGAAGTTCTTAAAATCCTGGCACTCAACATCGGCATATGTGGTAGACCAAGCACATGTTATGTACACAAACCTGGATCACGACGGGCTTCTTGTTCTCTGCCTCCTTTAGAATCTTTTCTCTTTCCAGGACTGTGGTGTACTCAACATCTAGCCCAGCGACCCACTCATCCTTTGAACTGTTTAACATGCGTTGGAAGCGAGCAAGCCATGCTTTCACCGTCTCGGACCCACGTGTATAGATGACGATGAACTGATCGTCGGTGATGGCTCTAACCTGGTACTCAGCGGTGACCATAGAGATTTGGGAGGCCATGGATTTTGGAGGAGGGTTAGGAGAAGTTGAACTGGTGTAATGTGAAAGGACGGGATGACGGGAAGCGAACTTTTGTAAGGTAGTACTAGTAGAAGACGGGGACGAGTAGGGTGTGAGAACCGCGTGGGGTTGTTGGCTTGCCTGGTGGATAAACGGCTGCAACCTGCAAGCCCCCAAAGAGTTCTCGAGTACTATGCGGGACCCACTAGATGTCATGTCTACTAGACCCATATCGTAGGCCTGACGGTATAGCTTCTACCTGTTCGCACGCCATGCCGGCGCGTGGATGTAACTTCACTTAATTCCGTCAACCATCGCGCCTCCCATGACTTTCGCCTCCCTTGCGCGGTCGCGCTCCTTAAGACTTTGACCGGCTATAAATGAGCAATTTTTTTTGCCTAGTCCGCATGCATCATACTCCCTCTGGTCCTTTTTACTTCCGTCAACCGTTTGCAAAGTGTTTGACCAAATTTATACTAAAAATACCAATATCTACAATACTTATTATATGAGTATAAGAACTACATTTCATAATGAGTAACAAAATACTGATTTGACATTGTGAATGTTGATACATTTTTCTATAAGTTTGGTCAAAGTACTCAACTTATGTTGTCGTTCTTCACAAAAAATTGTGTTTACCAATGCATTATCGCATTGCATGCATGCATGAACACTAGTTATCGCATTGCATGCATGCATGAACACTACTCCTTCCTTTCCGGTTTAGGCTAGTCATAGTGGGGAGTAACTTAGACAAGTGCCATGCATATGACACTGGTCTTTGTTACTACCTTCATAGTGCAAAGTAATATACAAGTAGTATCATAGATGATAGCATTTATTACAATATAGACTCATTTGGCTTTGGGTTACGTTATGTTACTCAAAACACCTCTCTTCTCATTAACTATATGCCACATAAGCAAACTTTTCTTGGAATGCGCTATGTTACTTACTAAGTTATTCCCACTATGACCAGCCTTATAGGGCTCAATTCAAAAATCTCACCAACCAAGGTAGATGGTGAGTGGTGGAATACTTTTTGTAACTTGCAAAAGCACCCAATTAATGCTCTTATTTTTCTAAAAATTTATGTTTACCAATGTATTAATTGCAATGCATGCATGCATAAAGTACATGCATTGGTCAAATTTCTCTTAATACTTGCATGCAATTATTTAATGCACCTTGGAATCTGAACTTGTGATGGGGAACAACCAAATTGAGCCTTATAAAATGGAAAAACTAAGATTTTGAGATAAGCCCTATAAATCGAAAAGGAGGGAGTAGTTACTACTACCTCCCTTCTACTTTAAAGGGCTCGATTCAAAATTTTCACCTACTCTTACCAAGACAAAATAGAGGTGGTGGAATAGTTTTTGTAGTATGCAAAAGTACTCAACTAATGTTGTCGTTCTGCACAAAAAAATGTGTTTACCAATGCATTATCGCATTGCATGCATGCATGAACACTAGTTACTCTAACCCCCCTCTCTTCTTTAATTCTTTGCCACATCAGCATGTTTGCTATTCCCGTGTGCATGATACCAGCTAAGATACCACCATTATGGGGAGCCTTAATCATCGCATGCAATAATTTCATGCACCTTGAAATATGAACATGTGTGGGGCGTGTATGTTTTTAATGACTTGAGACTATAACTAGCCCGGCATGCAAGATGACTTATTATGCACCGTTCCCCATACCTGCAGGAAGCCCGTTCGTCTCCAAATCTTTTCCTCTCCATGTGTGAAAATAATATGCCTGCTTGACTCTCCTTCTCCCTCCGGCGGTCCCACCACTCCACCCCATGTGGAAAAAATCTGCATGCATGACTCTCCTTCCCCCACGCTCGTCCAATCCGTTGTGGCCAGCAATATTTCCACCCCTTCCCTCCCCCGTAATTTACTCCAACAAATATGCCCACGTAGTTGTTACGTTAATCACGCAACATATCTTATGGGAAGCTGCTTCAGTTACATAACTGCAGGTGCATTGGGTCACTGACATATGGGCCCAACAAGTGTCTGGCCCACATGTCAGTGATGCAACTGGACCTGCAGTTAAGTTAGTGCAACTCAGTCCATATCTTACGTAGGTGTGCCATTGCTCGCTATAAATACTGTTCCTCCCATGGCATTTGGAAGAACGCTCACGTTCATCGCTATCTCCTCCCCCTCCCTCTCACGTCGACCACCATGGCATCGCCCCTCCCAAGCCCTAGGCGCCCCGCGCTGCACCACGCGGAGAGTCATGTGTCGTCGTTCCATTCCTCGCCACCACTAGTCGAGGAGGACGCGTCGGTGTTCCGCTCCTCGCCGCGACATGTCGAGGTGCACACGTCGGCGTTCCCAATCTCGCCAGCACGCACGTCAAAGGACGTGTCAGCTCCCCGCTACGAGGAGAACGCTGCGCCACCCGCCAAGCCCCCCAGCCTTTAGGAGCTTTGGAAGGAAATGGATGTCGCCTTGTGGGAGGCTTTGCCTCCGACAAAGCGCACCAAAATTGAGGCAGAGAAGAAGGCCGAGGAAGAGAAGCGCGCCGCGGGACAAGCTGCCTGGCAGGCCTATGTTGCGTCCGAGAGAGTCAGGCAATTGGCTCTTTGGCAGAGGCACGTGTGATGGCCGTGAGGGTGGCGGAGGACGCCTGTGCCAAAGCCCTGAGTGCAGTCGGGCCCAAGCGCCTCATCTACGGTTGGCGGTACGTGGACCGGGTGCATGCTTCCAGCTAGGAGGAGTACCTGTTGGCACCGGATCACCACACCGGTGCGATTGCGCTCGCCCGCCGGCAAGCCGCCAATCAGCACCTCGCGAGTTGCGAGGCTAAGGAAGAGGCGTTGTGTCGGCGCGCTGGGAAACGGCCGCGCACCAGGGCACTCGTGGCGAGCCATGCTACCTCTTGAGCACTGCGTTGGTTTCCCTTGAAGAGGAAAGGGTGATGTAGTAAAGCAGCATAAGTATTTCCCTCGGTTTTTGAGAACCAAGGTATCAATCCAGTAGGAGGCCACACGCAAGTCCCTCGTACCTACACAAACAAATAAGAACCTTGCAACCAACACGATAAAGGGGTTGTCAATCCCTTCACGGCCACTTGCAAAAGTGAGATCTGATAGAGATGATAAGATAATATTTTTGGTATTTTTATGATAAAGAGTGAAAGTAAAGAACGCAAAGTAAAATAGATGTAAACTTGTATGATGGAGAATAGACCCGGGGGCCATAGGTTTCACTAGTGGCTTCTCTCAAGATAGCATAAGTATTACGGTGGATGAACAAATTACTGTCGAGCAATTGATAGAATTGAGCATATTTATGAGAATATCTAGGCATGATCATGTATATAGGCATCACGTCTGCGAAAAGTAGACCGACTCCTGCCTGCATCTACTACTATTACTCCACACATCGACCGCTGTCCAGCATGCATCTAGAGTATTAAGTTCAAAAGAACGGAGTAACGCATTTAGGCAAGATGACATGATGTAGAGGGATAAACTCAAGCAATTTGATATAAACCCCATCTTTTTATCCTCGATGGCAACAATACAATACGTGTCGTTTCCCCTTCTGTCACTAGGATCGAGCACCGCATGATTGAACCCAAAGCTAAGCACTTCTCCCATTGCAGGAAAGATCAATCTAGTAGGCCAAACCAAACTGATAATTCGAAGAGACTTGCGAAGATAGCAAATCATACATAAAAGAATTTAGAGGAGATTCAAATAGTGTTCATAGATAATCTTGATCATAAACCCACAATTCATCGGATCTCGACAAACACACCGCAAAAAGAGTTACATCAAATAGATCTCCAAGAGAATAGAGGAGAACTTTGTATTGTGATCCAAAGAGAGAGAAGAAGCCATCTACCTAATAACTATGGACCCAAAGGTCTGAGGTAAACTACTCACACATCATCGGAGAGGCTATGGTGTTGATGTCGAAGCCCTCCGTGATCGATGCCCCCTCCGGCGGAGCGCCGGAAAAGGCCCCAAGATGGGATCTCACGGGTACAGAAAGATGTGGCGGTGGAAATAGGGTTTCGTCGTGCTCTTTGATGTTTTTGGTGTATAAGAGTATATATAGGCGAAGGAAGTCGGTCAGGAGAGCCACGAGGGTGGGGGGCGCGCCCAGGGGGCAAGCGCACCTCCCTGCCTCGTGGCCTCCTCGGTTGTTTATTGACGTCCACTCCAAGTCCTCTGGATCACGTTTGTTCCAAAAATCACGTTCCCAAAGGTTTCATTCCGTTTGATATTCCTTTTCTACGAAACACTAAAATAGGCAAAAAAAAACAGCAATTTGCACTGGGCCTTGGGTTAGTAGGTTAGTCCCAAAAAATAATATAAAAGTGCATAATAAAGCCCATTAAACATCCAAAACAGAATATATAATAGCATGGAACAATCGAAAATTATAGATACGTAGGAGACGTATCAAGCATCCCCAAGCTTAATTCCCGCTCATCCTCGAGTAGGTAAATGATAAAAACAGAATTTTTGATGTGGAATGCTTCCTAGCATATTCTTCATTGTAATTTTCTTTATTGTGGCATGAATGTTCAGATCCAAAAGATTCAAGATAAAAGTTTAATATTGACATAAAAATAATAATACTTCAAGCATACTAACAAAGCAATCATGTCTTCTCAAAATAACATGGCCAAAGAAAGTTATCCCTACAAAATCATATAGTCTGGCTATGCTCTATCTTCACCACACAAAATATTTAAATCATGCACAACCCCGATGACAAGCCAAGCAATTGTTTCATACTTTTGTTGTTCTCAAACTTCTTCAATCTTCACGTAATACATGAGCGTGAGCCATTGACGTAGCACTATAGGAGGAATACAATGGTGGTTGTGGAGAAGACAAAAAGGAGAAGATAGTCTCACATCAACTAGGCGTATCAACGGGCTATGGAGATGTCCATTAATAGATATGAATGTGAGTGTGTAGGGATTGCCATGCAACGGATGCACTAGAGCTATAAGTGTATGAAATCTCAACAAAGGAAACTAAGTGGGTGTGCATCCAACTTGCTTGCTCACGAAGACCTAGGGAAGTTTGAGGAAGCCCATCAATTGAATATACAAGCCAAGTTCTATAATGTAAAGTTCCCACTAGTATATGAAAGTGACAACATAGGAGACTCTCTATCATGAAGATCATGGTGCTACTTTGAAGCACAAGTGTGGAAAAAGGATAGTAACATTGTCCCTTCTCCCTTTTTCTCCCATTTATTTTATTTGGGCCTTTTCTCTTTTTTTATGGCCTCTTTTTTTATTGTTAGTCTGGAGTCTCATCCCGACTTGTGGGGGAATCATAGTCTCCATCATCCTTTCCTCACTTGGGACAATGCTCTAATAATGATGATCATCACACTTTTATTTACTTACAACTCAAGAATTACAACTCAATACTTAGAACAAAATATGACTCTATGTGAATGCCTCCAGCGGTGTACCGGGATATGCAATGAATCAAGAGTGACATGTCTGAAAATTATGAACGGTGGCTTTGCCACAAATACGATGTCAACTACATGATCATGCAAAGCAATATGACAATGATGGAGCGTGTCATAATAAATGGAACGGTGGTAAGTTGCATGGAAATATATCTCGGAATGGCTATGGAAATGACATGATAGGTAGGTATGGTGGCTGTTTTGAGGAAGGTATATGGTGGGTGTATGATACCGGCGAAAAGTGCGCGGTATTAGAGAGGCTAGCAATAGTGGAAGGGTGAGAGTGGGTATAATCCATGGACTTAACACTAGTCATAAAGAACTCATATACTTATTGCAAAAATCTATTAGTTATGAAAAAAAAGTACTGCGCGCATGCTCCTAGGGGGATATTTGGTAGGAAAATACCATCGCTCATCCCCGACCGCCACTCATGTGGAAGACAATCAATAAATATATCATGCTCCGACTTCATCACATAATGGTTCACCATGCGTGCATGCTATGGAACTCACTAACTTTAACACAAGTATTTCTCAAATTAATAACCACTCAACTAGCATCACTCTAATATCACCATCTTCATATCTCAAAACAATTATCAAGTATCAAACTTCTCATAGTATTCAATGCACTTTTTATGATAGTTTTTATTATACCTATCTTGGATGTTCATCACTTCTAGCACCAAAATTTCAACCAAAGAAAATTACCATGCTGTTTTGTGGGAATCTCAAAATAATATAAGTGAATAATGAGAGATCAATAATTTCTATAAAATAAACCACCACCGTGCTCTAAAAGATATAAGTGAAGCACTAGAGCAAAATTATCAAGCTCAAAAGATATAAGTGAAGCACATAGAGTATTCTAATAAATTACGATTCATGTGTGTCTCTCTCTAAAGGTGTGTACAGCAAGGATGATTGTGTCAAACTAAAAAGCAAAGACTCAAATCATACAAGACACTCCAATCAAGACACATATCACGTGGTGAATAAAAATATAGCATCAAGTAAAGTTAACGATGGACGAAGACGAAAGAGGGGATGCCTTCCGGGGCATCCCCAAGCATAGGCTTTTGGTTGTCCTTAGATTTTACCTTGGGGTGCCTTGGGCATCCCAAAGCTTACGATATTTCCACTCCTTGTTCCCTAATCCATCAAATCTTTACCTAAAACTTGAAAACTTCACAACACAAAACTCAACAGAAAATCTCATGAGCTCCGTTAGCGAAATAAAACAAACTACCACTTTAAGGTACTGTAATGAACTCATTCTTTATTTTTATTTGTGTTAAAACTACTGTATTCCGACTTCTCTATGGTTCATAAACACCATTACTAGCCATAGATTCATCAAAATAAGCAAACAACACATGAAAAACAGAATATGTCAAAAACAGAACAGTCTGTAGTAATCTGTATCTAACGCAAACTTTTATAACTCAGAAAAATCTACCAAATAGGACGACCTAGATAATTTGTTTATTGATCTACTGCAATTGGAATCAGCATTTTATCACGTTCTGGTGATTTTTAACAATTGTTTTCGTGAACAGAAAGTTTCCGGCTTTTTCAGCAAGATCAAATAACTATCATCCAAGAAGATCCTGTAGGTTTTACTTGGCACACACACTAATTAAAACATAAAAACAAATCTTACCAGAGGCTAGATCAATTATTTATTACTAAATAGCAAGGATAAATATTGGGTTGTCTCCCAACAAGCGCTTTTCTTTAAAGCCTTTTTAGCTAGGCATTAAGATTTTAATGATGCTCACATAAAAGATAAGAATTAAAACGCAAAAAGAGCATCATAAAACATGTGACAAACAGATCTACGTCTAACATACTTGCTATGCATAGGCATTTTATAAGAAAACAAATTATCATATCAAGCAAAAATTAGCATATGCAAGGAAGAAGAAAGAGACGATAGCAATCTCAACATGACGAGAGGTAATTTAGTAAAATAAAAATTTCTACAACCATATTTTCCTCTCTAATAATAATTACATGTAGGATCATAAGCAAATTCAACAATATAGCTATCACAAAACATATGCTTAACACGATCCACATGTATGCAAAGTTGACACTCTTTCAAAATAGTGGGATTATCATTAACTAAAGTCATGACCTCTCCAAACCCACTTTCAATATTATTGCAAACACTATTATAAATCTCATATTCATCATGGGACTTAAATAAATTTTCAAGATCATAAGAAGAATCACCCCAATCATGATCATTGCAACAAGTAGTAGATATAGCAAAGCTAGCATCCCCAAGCTTAGGGTTTTGCATATTATTAGCACAATTGACATCAAGAGAATTTATAGTAAAATCATTGCAGTCATGCTTTTTATTCAAGGAGCTATCGTGAATCTCTTCATAAATATCTTCATCATAATTTTCAGATTCACGAATTTCAAGAAAACTTCATAAAGATAATCTAGTGCACAGAACTCACTAGCAATTGGTTCATCATAATTGGATCTCTTAAAAAGATTAGCAAGCGGATGAGGATCCATAGATCTTAGGTTCTCTATTTAGCAATAAATACTCAACTATTCCAACCAAACGAGCAAACGAGCCAAGTAAGACATCAAGGCAAACGAAAAGACGAACGAAAAAAGGGCGAATAAAACGGCAAGGGTGATGTGGGGGAGAGGAAAACGAGAGGCAGATGGCAAATAATGTAATGCGAGGGATAAGAGTTTCTGATGGGTACTTGGTATGTCTTGACTTGTGCGTAGACTCCCCGGCAACGGCGCCAGAAATCCTTCTTGCTACCTCTTGAGCACTGCGTTGGTTTTCCCTTGAAGAGGAAAGGGTGATGTAGTAAAGCAGCGTAAGTATTTCCCTCAGTTTTTGAGAACCAAGGTATCAATCCAGTAGGAGGCCACACGCAAGTCCCTCGTACCTACACAAACAAATAAGAACCTTGCAACCAACGGGATAAAGGGGTTGTCAATCCCTTCACGGCCACTTGCAAAAGTGAGATCTAATAGAGATGATAAGATAATATTTTTGGTATTTTTATGATAAAGAGTGAAAGTAAAGAACGCAAAGTAAAATAGATGTAAACTTGTATGATGGAGAATAGATCCGGGGGCCATAGGTTTCACTAGTGGCTTCTCTCAAGATAGAATAAGTATTACGGTGGGTGAAAAAATTCGAGCAATTGATAGAATTGAGCATAGTTATGAGAATATCTAGGCATGATCATGTATATAGGCATCATGTCCGCGACAAGTAGACCGACTCCTGCCTGCATCTACTACTATTACTCCACACATCGACCGCTATCCAGCATGCATCTAGAGTATTAAGTTCATAAGAACGGAGTAACGCATTAGGCAAGATGACATGATGTAGAGGGATAAACTCAAGCAATATGATATAAACCCCATCTTTTTATCCTCAATGGCAACAATACAATACGTGTCGCTTCCCCTTCTGTCACTGGGATCAAGCACCGCGTGATTGAACCCAAAGCTAAGCACTTCTCCCGTTGCAAGAAAGATCAATCTAGTAGGCCAAACCAAAATGATAATTCGAAGAGACTTGCAAAGATAACAAATCATACATAAAAGAATTCAGAGGAGATTCAAATATTGTTCATAGATAATCTTGATCATAAACCCACAATTCATCGGATCTCGACAAAAACACCACAAAAAGAGTTACATCGAATAGATCTCCAAGAGAATCGAGGAGAACTTTGTATTGAGATCCAAAGAGAGAGAAGAAGCCATCTAGATAATAACTATGGACCCGAAGGTCTAAGGTAAACTACTCACACATCATCAGAGAGGCTATGGTGTTGATGTCGAAGCCATCCGTGATCGGTGCCCCCTCTGGCGGAGCACCGAAAAAGGCCCCAAGATGGGATCTCACGGGTACAGAAAGTTGCGGCGGTGGAAATAGGGTTCGTCATGCTCTTTGATGTTTTTGGGGTATAAGAGTATATATAGGCGAAGGAAGTCAGTCAGGAGAGCCACGAGGGGCCCACGAGGGTGGGGGCACGCCCAGGGGGCAGACGCGCCTCCCTACCTCGTGGCCTCCTCGGTTGTTTCTTGACGTCCACTCCAAGTCCTCTGGATCACGTTTGTTCCAAAAATCACGTTCCCGAAGGTTTCATTCCGTTTGGATTCCGTTTGATATTCCTTTTCTACGAAACACAGAAATAGGCAAAAAAACAGCAATTTGCACTGGGCCTTTGGGTTAGTAGGTTAGTCCCAGAAAATAATATAAAAGTGCATAATAAAGCCCATTAAACATCCAAAACAGAATATATAATAGCATGGAACAATAAAAAATTATTGATACGTTGGAGACGTATCACGCCGCAAGCACTCTTGCAAGCGTCGTGGCTTTTAGTACGAGTATAATTTAGTTTCGTAAGGCGATCTCATTAGTTTTGGGACGCAAGTTATAAATCCCGAACGTTCAGGAATTATTAGCGTCCTTAATTAAGTATGTAACAGGGAAAGTTTGGAAACCTTGTGTATCCGTACGCATTTTGTAAGTACGTGCATATAGCACAAACTTTACTATATACTATCGCACTACACGTCTCTCTCTATATATGCTTGCAGACTGTGCTACTCCCTCCGTCCAGGTGAATAAGTCATCTTTGGTTGTGCACCATGACCAAGAAGGAGGGAAGACTTATACACCTAGATGGAGGGAGTAATACTATTACTTATGTACGTGCAAGTGCTCGTTTTAACATTACGATGCGGTTTTTGTAAAAGTAGAAAAACAACACTAGTCAAGCTTGTGAAATGGTTCAATGCAAAACAAATGCAAAAATGCTCGTTTGATTGTTTACTTTTAGCTTCCTTCTCTATGGTTATTTCTCTGTCGTACTTTGTACAGAGTATCTCACTGGTCAGAAAAGGCATGCAAATTCCCAAACCGCTTCCTACACCCTGTATTGAATTTTTTGCCTAACAAGTTGTGTCGTGCAATTGGAATCCCAACTTGAGTACTACTACTAGTAGGAATATGAGGGGCCAGTTCTTTTAGGCTTCTAGATTAGTAATCCCATAACTACTACCTCCGTCCTGGTTTATTGGTCCCCATTGTAATGTGTGTCAAATTTTGATCATAAATTTAACTAATGAAATGTTAGTGCATGTCACATGCACTAACATTTTATTAGTTAAATCTTTGGTCAAAATTTAGCACAAATTACAATGGTGACGAATAAACCAGGACGGAGGTACTAGTAGTAGTTTAGAAGCCCAAATAAATGAGTGAGGCACCTTAATGTTACTCTCCACTGTGACTAGTCTTATGGGAAAAGCTGGGGAAGTGACTAGTTTAGAGCAAGTATAATAAGTCCTACTCAGCAGGCTACAAGAATTGCCACATCATAAGAATCCTACATGGAAGAGAGAGAAGTGAGGATAGAGAGCAGAGCCGGCTCTTCACTACTCGCTCGCCTATACGCACATTACGAGGTGCAATAGCTGGCTTGCAGCCCGGGCTGCTGCCTATAAACCAGCGCTTTGCCATTCCTCCCAATCCCAGCATGCAAAGATTAATACTTAAATCCAACCCAACAACCAACCTATAGTTGTCCTATTATATGGTGTTGGCTGTATGAAGACTATAGATGACACAGACTTGACTATAGAGTCGGCTGCTGCCTCTCCTATTAACCATGGTACTAAAAGAACTGGCCCTACGAGTAGTAGCTAGGGATACTACACTACAAAAAAATACACTTCCGTGATGATACGTGTTTGTCACAGTAGGTCGCTTTTTTGTCATGCATGTACATCCATGACAAATTTATGACAGAATCAAGATAGTTATACCTGTGCTGTGGTAGAAGTGTTCCATGACATTACCAAAATTATCATCACGAAAGTGTCCACTTCCATGACAATAAATCGCGCGTCACAGAAGTGCTTTCGTCAAGGGTGACCGACATATGGCATCCACCGTAACGGAACGCCGTTAAGCTATCGGGTCGGGTTTTGGATCGGATAACCCGTTAACAGCCCCGACCAATGGGGATTTTCCACGTGTAAAATCATCATTGGCTGGAGGAGACACATGTCAACTCATCCAATGGGCGAGACGCGCCTATGATATGTTGACACGTGGACCGGCCCATCAAGTTTAAATGGGCCGGCCCAACTGAAGGCCCACAAGATTTTATGGACCATAATGGGCCAGCTCAGCTAAAGGCCCACGAGATTTTGCGGACCATAATGGGCTAGCCCAGCTAAATGCCCACAAGATTTTGAGGGCCATAATGGACCGGCCCAGGTAAAGGCCCACAAGATTTTTTTTGTGCCATAATGGGCCGGCCCAGGTAAAGCCCACAAGATTCTTGCGGGTCATAATGGGCCGGCCCAGCTAAAGGCCCACGACATTTCACTGACATTAATAGGCCGGCCCAGCTGTAGGCCCACAAGATTTGTGGACCCTAGTAGACCGGCCCATTAACTGCCTGCCATGTTCTGGGCCAAATGCCGACCCATATTTGATCCGGTCCATTAATGGCCTGCCACGCTCCGGGCCTAATAGTGGCCCATATGAGATTTGGCCTGTTAAAGGCCTACCACGTTCTGGGCCAAATTACGGCCCAGATCAGGTCCGGCCCTTGAAGAGGCTTTGGGCTCAATTATGGCCCATATCAGATTCAGCCCGTCAACTGCACACTATGCTTTTGGGCCCACTTGCTAAAGGCCCACTTAGTAATTCAACCTGATATTAGTTTTGGCCTATTAAGGGCCCGTTTAACATTTCGGCCCTATATTAATTTCAGCCTGTTAAAAGCCCGTCATATAGTTGGGCCTAACTACAGCCCGGTTTGCATCCGGCCTGCTCGCAGCCGATATCTGATTGGGCCAAACAAGGACCGAGACAATTTTGCGGCCTGTTAAAAGTCCGTGATTTGATTAGCACAATCATGGGCCGGGGTTCATTTCGGGCTGCTGCCGGCCCGTAAGATGATCGGCACGTTTCAGGCCCAACCTACATCGTGATTGCATGACGGCCCAATTATGTACCGTAATTTTACGGTTTGGCCGGTTTACTGCGAAGACAGGACATATATACAGTAAAATAACTGCAGCATCGTGAATAAGAAAAAACATATACTATACAATAAAGAAATTACGGCATATTACCTCCACTGGGCATCAAAGTTCGCCACTATGATAATAAAGCACAAGCAGACAGCAGATTACGTACACTGGGCATCAAAGATCGCCACCAGTGCAAATAAACACGCCGACAAAAAATATACAAAACCGACAGCACTTAAATAGATTTCAAGAAAGGTTAGCCCTGCTGGGGAGCTGCAGCCCAAGCAGCTGAGCAAGATGATGAGACTGCGCTTGTTCAACACTTATATCTTCCTCACTCTGAAAGATAAACAAGCAGACAGATGACAAGTTTTGCACATAAAAGTATCAGTGCTAAAAATTCATCACATTTCTTACTGACGAATAAAGTGACACAGTTTAAATTTGCATTAACACAATATGTTCAGGTCAAGACATGGCAGGAAATGACATTGTGAAGGAGTTGGCAGCTTCACGACACCACTGGATTACAGATCAAGAACTCATAATATCAATAGTTAGTGTGCTGTCAATTTATACCACTAGTCGTCAACCCGTGCTCCTTCACGGGCTAGCTTCTTATACATTCATTATTTAAAGTTTGATATAAACTACAACTCACATGATAGCAATTGTATATCTTTCATTCGTTTCCATTGATGTGATAGTTCCTAAATACTCCATGTTTGTCTCAAAATCATATGCAGTATCCTAAAGCTCAAAAGAATCACTTCTAGCATGAAACTATTATTTCCTAATGGCTAAGATAACATTCATTTATATTTATATTGGGTAACAAAACTTTCTTTTTTGATTTATTAGGTAAGAGAAATTGACAGTACTAAGCATAAGCCCATCAATTGGTGGTGTACTTATACCCACCACTAATTGCTTTCCTATGTTATTGAATAAGAGAGGAGATAGTAACGTATGCTGAAGCCCCGTGGTGACTGTGGAGCTACTTTTTTTGCTATAGTCGTGCTCCAAGCGATGTAAGGTTATTGTGTGGAGCTCACTGTTCTTAGGTTAGAGTATTTAGGCATCCATTTATGGTGAAAACAATCACACTATATGCCTTTTCGCCTACTTCTCTTGACACACTGAGCAAGGAAGTTTGTGCATTTTTTCTGAAAAAAATGAACTTAATAGAATTTCAGAAACATGTGGAAGGTTCTACATGGATATGGAGCACAATTCTTGCAAAACAAACATTTTCAGAACATACATGAACTCCAGGGAAAGGTACTGCTAAACACGTTGCAAACACAATGTAGGACATGCCAACATGATTTGTTCATATGCATACCTAGCAGATCGCCAGTAGAAGTAAAAGATACTGGTCCAGACTCAATCCCTATATTTATTGGGATAGAAAAGTCGACAATTGCTGATATGCTGAGGACATCAATACACTATCAGCCAGTGGCGGAGCTAGGATTTGAAACCAGGGTGGTCCATTAATTTTTTTTACAACAAACATGGCATGTGAATGTTTGTGAGTAATTACCAACACCACATAGGAATAGATCAATATGGTCTTATAATCATACAAAAATTCTGAATTACGCAAGTCTCAATCTAGCATAAAAGAAAAATACACACTACTCTTGACTATAGTACATAGCCTGAAAAATTAAAGATGACTATGTTTCAATAATTCTATAATAAGAATTTACATTCTACGGATCACAATGACATAAATGGACATGAATGATGTGCAAAATTATGTGTATGTTCGTCGCTCATGTACTCTAGTACACATAAGCAAATAGCAAACCCTAAATTGAAAATTGGGGAATGGTCCATTGGCGAGCTTCTGGAGATGGTACCTCAAATCAGACCGCGCGAGAAACAGCGAGCTACTGGGCGGCTGCCGCCAGCTTGCAGGGCGCCAGGCGGCCGGTGGCAGGAGAGGGTCGGGTCGCAGCCTCGTATGAGGTGCGGCTGGCACCGAGCGACGGGTAGGCGGCAGGCGCGACGAAGAGGAAGTAGTGGAGGAGCCTCCTAAGTCCTGAGCGATTGTGCGTCCATCGACCGGCGAGGGCGGCGAGGCTGACGGAGACAGGGCGGCCGGCGGCTGGGCGTAAGGGGGTAGAAGATTCAGTTTCGTCTCGCTGTTTCTCGCGTCTGGTGCAGGCTGCGTGGTGCGTGCGTTCTTTCCTGGGTCAGAGATGTTGTTGGGCCTTATTTTTTTCTCTGGCCCATCTATAATTCTACATGGTATATAGGCCGGTTCAAAATTCCAGGGTGGGCCGCGGCCCACCCTGTCCACCCTGTAGCTCCGCCCCTGCTATCAGCCTATGGCATCCAATTCAAATACAGATTGAGATAATTTTCATTCGTAGTTAGCGCAATAAACAAATAATAATGCTTATTAATTATCGTCTTTGTATGTACATTTTACAGAATTAAGAGAAGGTTTCCGTACACATGAACAAAAAGAAAAATGTCACAGAAGTTCCCACAATAATATTCACTCATTCTAGTTAATTATGTCCACCATTTTGTAGCAGGCATGACTGCCCGGAAGAATTCAAGGGCCACGGGAGGACGAAAGAATTTAATTGAAAATTAGTTATATATTTGATTAGAAGTAAGAACAAACTTTTCTATAGTCTAATTCATACCAAACGATATAGAAAATACTCAGCATTAGCTTGTGTAAGTAATTCTGGAAGAGAACTCTCAACCTAAACAACATGCTATCCCAGGAATTGAGGTACAACCATCTAGCTAATAGAAACTATCAGCATAAGCCTAATTACGTATTCTGGAGAAGAACTTACCTTTCTCTCAAGCGATACATATTCTTGCAACATTCCAAACATATATATTTATCTCCTCAAGCGTCATAGTCGACCATTGCTGTTTCTCTATTCCTGCACTCAACGATCATTTTACCAAACAGTTCTTGCTCACATCATGTCATACAGTATATATGATCCAATTAGGGAAGTGAGAATTAGAATAAGCAGCGCCGAGCCTCTGACACCTACTTGGGAACAGTACAGAAACAAAATATGTACTATTTTAAATTCATACACAATGAAGTAATGAATGGCTGGGATAACCATCGCTGATTGAAGCAACAATTTTTGTGTGACTTTCTCATATGAAAATAGGATAACTAAGGTGTATCAAGAAAATAAGGATACAATATATCAAAAATTGTCCACGTGTCTACTGCAAATGCCCCGCCCTCCCCTGAACCACCTACCACCGCCATGCTCCCCCCACCCCCGCCATCCGTTTAACCCCGGGCACGATCCATTTTTTCTGGCGAACTGCATTCCACACCCAATAATCATAAGATAGATCATGGGCACCCTGCCACCCTATTATAGATACTGGGGTAGCTTCTCTGTCATCTGCTTCCTTCGCTCCGTCGAACTTCTTTCACAAATTGACTGACCCAAATTATACTACTAGTACGAACATATTAAGTACAGTAGGAACACGAAGATACGAGCAGTAGTACCAACTGCAAGAAGAACAGTAGTAAGACATAGTACTAGTACTACTCTACGTACTAAAGAGTTCAAATAACGAGAAAGAACATAAAGTTCAAATAATGAGAAAGAACATAAACATAGTTCTGCTGGGGGCTCAGCACAACACACCCCTGAAATAAAACTAAGCAAGTAGTCCGCTGGACACTACAGTAGAACCAGCATGAGCGACGGCACTGCCACCTTACTCGGAGTCCGAGTCCGGGTCCACGTCCTCGACTTCGTCCTTGTCCCTCTTCCTCTTCCTCTTCGCCGATGCTTCTTTGCTTGAACCGAACACTGGGCTCTGCTTCTTCATCCAAGCCTTGTAGATATTTAAACAAAGGTAGGCATCCATTGCTGCGTACAAGATGTGATCTACATCTAATGTCTTGGACTCCCATGCATGATGAAACTCGTGGTGAGTTTTCTTCAGTTTAGCGTACAAAGGATCAATCATGGCTGCTGCCAGGGTCATCATTGTAGGCTGAGAGGAGGACGCTAGGCTTGCCTTCTGGAGATCGAAGGGCTGGCCTACAACGAGGCCTATCCGACCCAGGACATCCCTGTCGTTCCTAAAGTCTATAGTAACGAATTTCACTCTTTCGTCCTTGAGGAAGTTCTTAAAATCCTGGCACTCAACATCGGCATATGTGGTAGACCAAGCACATGTTATGTACACAAACCTGGATCACGACGGGCTTCTTGTTCTCTGCCTCCTTTAGAATCTTTTCTCTTTCCAGGACTGTGGTGTACTCAACATCTAGCCCAGCGACCCACTCATCCTTTGAACTGTTTAACATGCGTTGGAAGCGAGCAAGCCATGCTTTCACCGTCTCGGACCCACGTGTATAGATGACGATGAACTGATCGTCGGTGATGGCTCTAACCTGGTACTCAGCGGCGACCATAGAGATTTGGGAGGCCATGGATTTTGGAGGAGGGTTAGGAGAAGTTGAACTGGTGTAATGTGAAAGGACGGGATGACGGGAAGCGAACTTTTGTAAGGTAGTACTAGTAGAAGACGGGGACGAGTAGGGTGTGAGAACCGCGTGGGGTTGTTGGCTTGCCTGGTGGATAAACGGCTGCAACCTGCAAGCCCCCAAAGAGTTCTCGAGTACTATGCGGGACCCACTAGATGTCATGTCTACTAGACCCATATCGTAGGCCTGACGGTATAGCTTCTACCTGTTCGCACGCCATGCCGGCGCGTGGATGTAACTTCACTTAATTCCGTCAACCATCGCGCCTCCCATGACTTTCGCCTCCCTTGCGCGGTCGCGCTCCTTAAGACTTTGACCGGCTATAAATGAGCAATTTTTTTTTTGCCTAGTCCGCATGCATCATACTCCCTCTGGTCCTTTTTACTTCCGTCAACCGTTTGCAAAGTGTTTGACCAAATTTATACTAAAAATACCAATATCTACAATACTTATTATATGAGTATAAGAACTACATTTCATAATGAGTAACAAAATACTGATTTGACATTGTGAATGTTGATACATTTTTCTATAAGTTTGGTCAAAGTACTCAACTTATGTTGTCGTTCTTCACAAAAAATTGTGTTTACCAATGCATTATCGCATTGCATGCATGCATGAACACTAGTTATCGCATTGCATGCATGCATGAACACTACTCCTTCCTTTCCGGTTTAGGCTAGTCATAGTGGGGAGTAACTTAGACAAGTGCCATGCATATGACACTGGTCTTTGTTACTACCTTCATAGTGCAAAGTAATATACAAGTAGTATCATAGATGATAGCATTTATTACAATATAGACTCATTTGGCTTTGGGTTACGTTATGTTACTCAAAACACCTCTCTTCTCATTAACTATATGCCACATAAGCAAACTTTTCTTGGAATGCGCTATGTTACTTACTAAGTTATTCCCACTATGACCAGCCTTATAGGGCTCAATTCAAAAATCTCACCAACCAAGGTAGATGGTGAGTGGTGGAATACTTTTTGTAACTTGCAAAAGCACCCAATTAATGCTCTTATTTTTCTAAAAATTTATGTTTACCAATGTATTAATTGCAATGCATGCATGCATAAAGTACATGCATTGGTCAAATTTCTCTTAATACTTGCATGCAATTATTTAATGCACCTTGGAATCTGAACTTGTGATGGGGAACAACCAAATTGAGCCTTATAAAATGGAAAAACTAAGATTTTGAGATAAGCCCTATAAATCGAAAAGGAGGGAGTAGTTACTACTACCTCCCTTCTACTTTAAAGGGCTCGATTCAAAATTTTCACCTACTCTTACCAAGACAAAATAGAGGTGGTGGAATAGTTTTTGTAGTATGCAAAAGTACTCAACTAATGTTGTCGTTCTGCACAAAAAAATGTGTTTACCAATGCATTATCGCATTGCATGCATGCATGAACACTAGTTACTCTAACCCCCCTCTCTTCTTTAATTCTTTGCCACATCAGCATGTTTGCTATTCCCGTGTGCATGATACCAGCTAAGATACCACCATTATGGGGAGCCTTAATCATCGCATGCAATAATTTCATGCACCTTGAAATATGAACATGTGTGGGGCGTGTATGTTTTTAATGACTTGAGACTATAACTAGCCCGGCATGCAAGATGACTTATTATGCACCGTTCCCCATACCTGCAGGAAGCCCGTTCGTCTCCAAATCTTTTCCTCTCCATGTGTGAAAATAATATGCCTGCTTGACTCTCCTTCTCCCTCCGGCGGTCCCACCACTCCACCCCATGTGGAAAAAATCTGCATGCATGACTCTCCTTCCCCCACGCTCGTCCAATCCGTTGTGGCCAGCAATATTTCCACCCCTTCCCTCCCCCGTAATTTACTCCAACAAATATGCCCACGTAGTTGTTACGTTAATCACGCAACATATCTTATGGGAAGCTGCTTCAGTTACATAACTGCAGGTGCATTGGGTCACTGACATATGGGCCCAACAAGTGTCTGGCCCACATGTCAGTGATGCAACTGGACCTGCAGTTAAGTTAGTGCAACTCAGTCCATATCTTACGTAGGTGTGCCATTGCTCGCTATAAATACTGTTCCTCCCATGGCATTTGGAAGAACGCTCACGTTCATCGCTATCTCCTCCCCCTCCCTCTCACGTCGACCACCATGGCATCGCCCCTCCCAAGCCCTAGGCGCCCCGCGCTGCACCACGCGGAGAGTCATGTGTCGTCGTTCCATTCCTCGCCACCACTAGTCGAGGAGGACGCGTCGGTGTTCCGCTCCTCGCCGCGACATGTCGAGGTGCACACGTCGGCGTTCCCAATCTCGCCAGCACGCACGTCAAAGGACGTGTCAGCTCCCCGCTACGAGGAGAACGCTGCGCCACCCGCCAAGCCCCCCAGCCTTTAGGAGCTTTGGAAGGAAATGGATGTCGCCTTGTGGGAGGCTTTGCCTCCGACAAAGCGCACCAAAATTGAGGCAGAGAAGAAGGCCGAGGAAGAGAAGCGCGCCGCAGGACAAGCTGCCTGGCAGGCCTATGTTGCGTCCGAGAGAGTCAGGCAATTGGCTCTTTGGCAGAGGCACGTGTGATGGCCGTGAGGGTGGCGGAGGACGCCTGTGCCAAAGCCCTGAGTGCAGTCGGGCCCAAGCGCCTCATCTACGGTTGGCGGTACGTGGACCGGGTGCATGCTTCCAGCTAGGAGGAGTACCTGTTGGCACCGGATCACCACACCGGTGAGATTGCGCTCGCCCGCCGGCAAGCCGCCAATCAGCACCTCGCGAGTTGCGAGGCTAAGGAAGAGGCGTTGTGTCGGCGCGCTGGGAAACGGCCGCGCACCAGGGCACTCGTGGCGAGCCATGCTACCTCTTGAGCACTGCGTTGGTTTCCCTTGAAGAGGAAAGGGTGATGTAGTAAAGCAGCATAAGTATTTCCCTCGGTTTTTGAGAACCAAGGTATCAATCCAGTAGGAGGCCACACGCAAGTCCCTCGTACCTACACAAACAAATAAGAACCTTGCAACCAACACGATAAAGGGGTTGTCAATCCCTTCACGGCCACTTGCAAAAGTGAGATCTGATAGAGATGATAAGATAATATTTTTGGTATTTTTATGATAAAGAGTGAAAGTAAAGAACGCAAAGTAAAATAGATGTAAACTTGTATGATGGAGAATAGACCCGGGGGCCATAGGTTTCACTAGTGGCTTCTCTCAAGATAGCATAAGTATTACGGTGGATGAACAAATTACTGTCGAGCAATTGATAGAATTGAGCATATTTATGAGAATATCTAGGCATGATCATGTATATAGGCATCACGTCTGCGAAAAGTAGACCGACTCCTGCCTGCATCTACTACTATTACTCCACACATCGACCGCTGTCCAGCATGCATCTAGAGTATTAAGTTCAAAAGAACGGAGTAACGCATTTAGGCAAGATGACATGATGTAGAGGGATAAACTCAAGCAATTTGATATAAACCCCATCTTTTTATGCTCGATGGCAACAATACAATACGTGTCGTTTCCCCTTCTGTCACTAGGATCGAGCACCGCATGATTGAACCCAAAGCTAAGCACTTCTCCCATTGCAGGAAAGATCAATCTAGTAGGCCAAACCAAACTGATAATTCGAAGAGACTTGCGAAGATAGCAAATCATACATAAAAGAATTTAGAGGAGATTCAAATAGTGTTCATAGATAATCTTGATCATAAACCCACAATTCATCGGATCTCGACAAACACACCGCAAAAAGAGTTACATCAAATAGATCTCCAAGAGAATAGAGGAGAACTTTGTATTGTGATCCAAAGAGAGAGAAGAAGCCATCTACCTAATAACTATGGACCCAAAGGTCTGAGGTAAACTACTCACACATCATCGGAGAGGCTATGGTGTTGATGTCGAAGCCCTCCGTGATCGATGCCCCCTCCGGCGGAGCGCCGGAAAAGGCCCCAAGATGGGATCTCACGGGTACAGAAAGATGTGGCGGTGGAAATAGGGTTTCGTCGTGCTCTTTGATGTTTTTGGTGTATAAGAGTATATATAGGCGAAGGAAGTCGGTCAGGAGAGCCACGAGGGTGGGGGGCGCGCCCAGGGGGCAAGCGCACCTCCCTGCCTCGTGGCCTCCTCGGTTGTTTATTGACGTCCACTCCAAGTCCTCTGGATCACGTTTGTTCCAAAAATCACGTTCCCAAAGGTTTCATTCCGTTTGATATTCCTTTTCTACGAAACACTAAAATAGGCAAAAAAAACAGCAATTTGCACTGGGCCTTGGGTTAGTAGGTTAGTCCCAAAAAATAATATAAAAGTGCATAATAAAGCCCATTAAACATCCAAAAAAGAATATATAATAGCATGGAACAATCGAAAATTATAGATACGTAGGAGACGTATCAAGCATCCCCAAGCTTAATTCCCGCTCATCCTCGAGTAGGTAAATGATAAAAACAGAATTTTTGATGTGGAATGCTTCCTAGCATATTCTTCATTGTAATTTTCTTTATTGTGGCATGAATGTTCAGATCCAAAAGATTCAAGATAAAAGTTTAATATTGACATAAAAATAATAATACTTCAAGCATACTAACAAAGCAATCATGTCTTCTCAAAATAACATGGCCAAAGAAAGTTATCCCTACAAAATCATATAGTCTGGCTATGCTCTATCTTCACCACACAAAATATTTAAATCATGCACAACCCCGATGACAAGCCAAGCAATTGTTTCATACTTTTGTTGTTCTCAAACTTCTTCAATCTTCACGTAATACATGAGCGTGAGCCATTGACGTAGCACTATAGGAGGAATACAATGGTGGTTGTGGAGAAGACAAAAAGGAGAAGATAGTCTCACATCAACTAGGCGTATCAACGGGCTATGGAGATGTCCATTAATAGATATGAATGTGAGTGTGTAGGGATTGCCATGCAACGGATGCACTAGAGCTATAAGTGTATGAAATCTCAACAAAGGAAACTAAGTGGGTGTGCATCCAACTTGCTTGCTCACGAAGACCTAGGGAAGTTTGAGGAAGCCCATCAATTGAATATACAAGCCAAGTTCTATAATGTAAAGTTCCCACTAGTATATGAAAGTGACAACATAGGAGACTCTCTATCATGAAGATCATGGTGCTACTTTGAAGCACAAGTGTGGAAAAAGGATAGTAACATTGTCCCTTCTCCCTTTTTCTCCCATTTATTTTATTTGGGCCTTTTCTCTTTTTTATGGCCTCTTTTTTTATTGTTAGTCTGGAGTCTCATCCCGACTTGTGGGGGAATCATAGTCTCCATCATCCTTTCCTCACTTGGGACAATGCTCTAATAATGATGATCATCACACTTTTATTTACTTACAACTCAAGAATTACAACTCAATACTTAGAACAAAATATGACTCTATGTGAATGCCTCCAGCGGTGTACCGGGATATGCAATGAATCAAGAGTGACATGTCTGAAAATTATGAACGGTGGCTTTGCCACAAATACGATGTCAACTACATGATCATGCAAAGCAATATGACAATGATGGAGCGTGTCATAATAAATGGAACGGTGGTAAGTTGCATGGAAATATATCTCGGAATGGCTATGGAAATGACATGATAGGTAGGTATGGTGGCTGTTTTGAGGAAGGTATATGGTGGGTGTATGATACCGGCGAAAAGTGCGCGGTATTAGAGAGGCTAGCAATAGTGGAAGGGTGAGAGTGGGTATAATCCATGGACTTAACACTAGTCATAAAGAACTCATATACTTATTGCAAAAATCTATTAGTTATGAAAACAAAGTACTGCGCGCATGCTCCTAGGGGGATATTTGGTAGGAAAATACCATCGCTCATCCCCGACCGCCACTCATGTGGAAGACAATCAATAAATATATCATGCTCCGACTTCATCACATAATGGTTCACCATGCGTGCATGCTATGGAACTCACTAACTTTAACACAAGTATTTCTCAAATTAATAACCACTCAACTAGCATCACTCTAATATCACCATCTTCATATCTCAAAACAATTATCAAGTATCAAACTTCTCATAGTATTCAATGCACTTTTTATGATAGTTTTTATTATACCTATCTTGGATGTTCATCACTTCTAGCACCAAAATTTCAACCAAAGAAAATTACCATGCTGTTTTGTGGGAATCTCAAAATAATATAAGTGAATAATGAGAGATCAATAATTTCTATAAAATAAACCACCACCGTGCTCTAAAAGATATAAGTGAAGCACTAGAGCAAAATTATCAAGCTCAAAAGATATAAGTGAAGCACATAGAGTATTCTAATAAATTACGATTCATGTGTGTCTCTCTCTAAAGGTGTGTACAGCAAGGATGATTGTGTCAAACTAAAAAGCAAAGACTCAAATCATACAAGACACTCCAATCAAGACACATATCACGTGGTGAATAAAAATATAGCATCAAGTAAAGTTAACGATGGACGAAGACGAAAGAGGGGATGCCTTCCGGGGCATCCCCAAGCATAGGCTTTTGGTTGTCCTTAGATTTTACCTTGGGGTGCCTTGGGCATCCCAAAGCTTACGATATTTCCACTCCTTGTTCCCTAATCCATCAAATCTTTACCTAAAACTTGAAAACTTCACAACACAAAACTCAACAGAAAATCTCATGAGCTCCGTTAGCGAAATAAAACAAACTACCACTTTAAGGTACTGTAATGAACTCATTCTTTATTTTTATTTGTGTTAAAACTACTGTATTCTGACTTCTCTATGGTTCATAAACACCATTACTAGCCATAGATTCATCAAAATAAGCAAACAACACATGAAAAACAGAATATGTCAAAAACAGAACAGTCTGTAGTAATCTGTATCTAACGCAAACTTTTGTAACTCAGAAAAATCTACCAAATAGGACGACCTAGATAATTTGTTTATTGATCTACTGCAATTGGAATCAGCATTTTATCACGTTCTGGTGATTTTTAACAATTGTTTTCGTGAACAGAAAGTTTCCGGCTTTTTCAGCAAGATCAAATAACTATCATCCAAGAAGATCCTATAGGTTTTACTTGGCACACACACTAATTAAAACATAAAAACAAATCTTACCAGAGGCTAGATCAATTATTTATTACTAAATAGCAAGGATAAATATTGGGTTGTCTCCCAACAAGCGCTTTTCTTTAAAGCCTTTTTAGCTAGGCATTAAGATTTTAATGATGCTCACATAAAAGATAAGAATTAAAACGCAAAAAGAGCATCATAAAACATGTGACAAACAGATCTACGTCTAACATACTTGCTATGCATAGGCATTTTATAAGAAAACAAATTATCATATCAAGCAAAAATTAGCATATGCAAGGAAGAAGAAAGAGACGATAGCAATCTCAACATGACGAGAGGTAATTTAGTAAAATAAAAATTTCTACAACCATATTTTCCTCTCTAATAATAATTACATGTAGGATCATAAGCAAATTCAACAATATAGCTATCACAAAACATATGCTTAACACGATCCACATGTATGCAAAGTTGACACTCTTTCAAAATAGTGGGATTATCATTAACTAAAGTCATGACCTCTCCAAACCCACTTTCAATATTATTGCAAACACTATTATAAATCTCATATTCATCATGGGACTTAAATAAATTTTCAAGATCATAAGAAGAATCACCCCAATCATGATCATTGCAACAAGTAGTAGATATAGCAAAGCTAGCATCCCCAAGCTTAGGGTTTTGCATATTATTAGCACAATTGACATCAAGAGAATTTATAGTAAAATCATTGCAGTCATGCTTTTTATTCAAGGAGCTATCGTGAATCTCTTCATAAATATCTTCATCATAATTTTCAGATTCACGAATTTCAAGAAAACTTCATAAAGATAATCTAGTGCACAGAACTCACTAGCAATTGGTTCATCATAATTGGATCTCTTAAAAAGATTAGCAAGCGGATGAGGATCCATAGATCTTAGGTTCTCTATTTAGCAATAAATACTCAACTATTCCAACCAAACGAGCAAACGAGCCAAGTAAGACATCAAGGCAAACGAAAAGACGAACGAAAAAAGGGCGAATAAAACGGCAAGGGTGATGTGGGGGAGAGAAAAACGAGAGGCAGATGGCAAATAATGTAATGCGAGGGATAAGAGTTTCTGATGGGTACTTGGTATGTCTTGACTTGTGCGTAGACTCCCCGGCAACGGCGCCAGAAATCCTTCTTGCTACCTCTTGAGCACTGCGTTGGTTTTCCCTTGAAGAGGAAAGGGTGATGTAGTAAAGCAGCGTAAGTATTTCCCTCAGTTTTTGAGAACCAAGGTATCAATCCAGTAGGAGGCCACACGCAAGTCCCTCGTACCTACACAAACAAATAAGAACCTTGCAACCAACGGGATAAAGGGGTTGTCAATCCCTTCACGGCCACTTGCAAAAGTGAGATCTAATAGAGATGATAAGATAATATTTTTGGTATTTTTATGATAAAGAGTGAAAGTAAAGAACGCAAAGTAAAATAGATGTAAACTTGTATGATGGAGAATAGATCCGGGGGCCATAGGTTTCACTAGTGGCTTCTCTCAAGATAGAATAAGTATTACGGTGGGTGAAAAAATTCGAGCAATTGATAGAATTGAGCATAGTTATGAGAATATCTAGGCATGATCATGTATATAGGCATCATGTCCGCGACAAGTAGACCGACTCCTGCCTGCATCTACTACTATTACTCCACACATCGACCGCTATCCAGCATGCATCTAGAGTATTAAGTTCATAAGAACGGAGTAACGCATTAGGCAAGATGACATGATGTAGAGGGATAAACTCAAGCAATATGATATAAACCCCATCTTTTTATCCTCAATGGCAACAATACAATACGTGTCGCTTCCCCTTCTGTCACTGGGATCAAGCACCGCGTGATTGAACCCAAAGCTAAGCACTTCTCCCGTTGCAAGAAAGATCAATCTAGTAGGCCAAACCAAAATGATAATTCGAAGAGACTTGCAAAGATAACAAATCATACATAAAAGAATTCAGAGGAGATTCAAATATTGTTCATAGATAATCTTGATCATAAACCCACAATTCATCGGATCTCGACAAAAACACCACAAAAAGAGTTACATCGAATAGATCTCCAAGAGAATCGAGGAGAACTTTGTATTGAGATCCAAAGAGAGAGAAGAAGCCATCTAGATAATAACTATGGACCCGAAGGTCTAAGGTAAACTACTCACACATCATCAGAGAGGCTATGGTGTTGATGTCGAAGCCATCCGTGATCGGTGCCCCCTCTGGCGGAGCACCGAAAAAGGCCCCAAGATGGGATCTCACGGGTACAGAAAGTTGCGGCGGTGGAAATAGGGTTCGTCATGCTCTTTGATGTTTTTGGGGTATAAGAGTATATATAGGCGAAGGAAGTCAGTCAGGAGAGCCACGAGGGGCCCACGAGGGTGGGGGCACGCCCAGGGGGCAGACGCGCCTCCCTACCTCGTGGCCTCCTCGGTTGTTTCTTGACGTCCACTCCAAGTCCTCTGGATCACGTTTGTTCCAAAAATCACGTTCCCGAAGGTTTCATTCCGTTTGGATTCCGTTTGATATTCCTTTTCTACGAAACACAGAAATAGGCAAAAAAACAGCAATTTGCACTGGGCCTTTGGGTTAGTAGGTTAGTCCCAGAAAATAATATAAAAGTGCATAATAAAGCCCATTAAACATCCAAAACAGAATATATAATAGCATGGAACAATAAAAAATTATTGATACGTTGGAGACGTATCACGCCGCAAGCACTCTTGCAAGCGTCGTGGCTTTTAGTACGAGTATAATTTAGTTTCGTAAGGCGATCTCATTAGTTTTGGGACGCAAGTTATAAATCCCGAACGTTCAGGAATTATTAGCGTCGTTAATTAAGTATGTAACAGGGAAAGTTTGGAAACCTTGTGTATCCGTACGCATTTTGTAAGTACGTGCATATAGCACAAACTTTACTATATACTATCGCACTACACGTCTCTCTCTATATATGCTTGCAGACTGTGCTACTCCCTCCGTCCAGGTGAATAAGTCATCTTTGGTTGTGCACCATGACCAAGAAGGAGGGAAGACTTATACACCTAGATGGAGGGAGTAATACTATTACTTATGTACGTGCAAGTGCTCGTTTTAACATTACGATGCGGTTTTTGTAAAAGTAGAAAAACAACACTAGTCAAGCTTGTGAAATGGTTCAATGCAAAACAAATGCAAAAATGCTCGTTTGATTGTTTACTTTTAGCTTCCTTCTCTATGGTTATTTCTCTGTCGTACTTTGTACAGAGTATCTCACTGGTCAGAAAAGGCATGCAAATTCCCAAACCGCTTCCTACACCCTGTATTGAATTTTTTGCCTAACAAGTTGTGTCGTGCAATTGGAATCCCAACTTGAGTACTACTACTAGTAGGAATATGAGGGGCCAGTTCTTTTAGGCTTCTAGATTAGTAATCCCATAACTACTACCTCCGTCCTGGTTTATTGGTCCCCATTGTAATGTGTGTCAAATTTTGATCATAAATTTAACTAATGAAATGTTAGTGCATGTCACATGCACTAACATTTTATCAGTTAAATCTTTGGTCAAAATTTAGCACAAATTACAATGGTGACGAATAAACCAGGACGGAGGTACTAGTAGTAGTTTAGAAGCCCAAATAAATGAGTGAGGCACCTTAATGTTACTCTCCACTGTGACTAGTCTTATGGGAAAAGCTGGGGAAGTGACTAGTTTAGAGCAAGTATAATAAGTCCTACTCAGCAGGCTACAAGAATTGCCACATCATAAGAATCCTACATGGAAGAGAGAGAGAAGTGAGGATAGAGAGCAGAGCCGGCTCTTCACTACTCGCTCGCCTATACGCACATTACGAGGTGCAATAGCTGGCTTGCAGCCCGGGCTGCTGCCTATAAACCAGCGCTTTGCCATTCCTCCCAATCCCAGCATGCAAAGATTAATACTTAAATCCAACCCAACAACCAACCTATAGTTGTCCTATTATATGGTGTTGGCTGTATGAAGACTATAGATGACACAGACTTGACTATAGAGTCGGCTGCTGCCTCTCCTATTAACCATGGTACTAAAAGAACTGGCCCTACGAGTAGTAGCTAGGGATACTACACTACAAAAAAATACACTTCCGTGATGATACGTGTTTGTCACAGTAGGTCGCTTTTTTGTCATGCATGTACATCCATGACAAATTTATGACAGAATCAAGATAGTTATACCTGTGCTGTGGTAGAAGTGTTCCATGACATTACCAAAATTATCATCACGAAAGTGTCCACTTCCATGACAATAAATCGCGCGTCACAGAAGTGCTTTCGTCAAGGGTGACCGACATATGGCATCCACCGTAACGGAACGCCGTTAAGCTATCGGGTCGGGTTTTGGATCGGATAACCCGTTAACAGCCCCGACCAATGGGGATTTTCCACGTGTAAAATCATCATTGGCTGGAGGAGACACATGTCAACTCATCCAATGGGCGAGACGCGCCTATGATATGTTGACACGTGGACCGGCCCATCAAGTTTAAATGGGCCGGCCCAACTGAAGGCCCACAAGATTTTATGGACCATAATGGGCCAGCTCAGCTAAAGGCCCACGAGATTTTGCGGACCATAATGGGCTAGCCCAGCTAAATGCCCACAAGATTTTGAGGGCCATAATGGACCGGCCCAGGTAAAGGCCCACAAGATTTTTTTTGTGCCATAATGGGCCGGCCCAGGTAAAGCCCACAAGATTCTTGCGGGTCATAATGGGCCGGCCCAGCTAAAGGCCCACGACATTTCACTGACATTAATAGGCCGGCCCAGCTGTAGGCCCACAAGATTTGTGGACCCTAGTAGACCGGCCCATTAACTGCCTGCCATGTTCTGGGCCAAATGCCGACCCATATTTGATCCGGTCCATTAATGGCCTGCCACGCTCCGGGCCTAATAGTGGCCCATATGAGATTTGGCCTGTTAAAGGCCTACCACGTTCTGGGCCAAATTACGGCCCAGATCAGGTCCGGCCCTTGAAGAGGCTTTGGGCTCAATTATGGCCCATATCAGATTCAGCCCGTCAACTGCACACTATGCTTTTGGGCCCACTTGCTAAAGGCCCACTTAGTAATTCAACCTGATATTAGTTTTGGCCTATTAAGGGCCCGTTTAACATTTCGGCCCTATATTAATTTCAGCCTGTTAAAAGCCCGTCATATAGTTGGGCCTAACTACAGCCCGGTTTGCATCCGGCCTGCTCGCAGCCGATATCTGATTGGGCCAAACAAGGACCGAGACAATTTTGCGGCCTGTTAAAAGTCCGTGATTTGATTCGCACAATCATGGGCCGGGGTTCATTTCGGGCTGCTGCCGGCCCGTAAGATGATCGGCACGTTTCAGGCCCAACCTACATCGTGATTGCATGACGGCCCAATTATGTACCGTAATTTTACGGTTTGGCCGGTTTACTGCGAAGACAGGACATATATACAGTAAAATAACTGCAGCATCGTGAATAAGAAAAAACATATACTATACAATAAAGAAATTACGGCATATTACCTCCACTGGGCATCAAAGTTCGCCACTATGATAATAAAGCACAAGCAGACAGCAGATTACGTACACTGGGCATCAAAGATCGCCACCAGTGCAAATAAACACGCCGACAAAAAATATACAAAACCGACAGCACTTAAATAGATTTCAAGAAAGGTTAGCCCTGCTGGGGAGCTGCAGCCCAAGCAGCTGAGCAAGATGATGAGACTGCGCTTGTTCAACACTTATATCTTCCTCACTCTGAAAGATAAACAAGCAGACAGATGACAAGTTTTGCACATAAAAGTATCAGTGCTAAAAATTCATCACATTTCTTACTGACGAATAAAGTGACACAGTTTAAATTTGCATTAACACAATATGTTCAGGTCAAGACATGGCAGGAAATGACATTGTGAAGGAGTTGGCAGCTTCACGACACCACTGGATTACAGATCAAGAACTCATAATATCAATAGTTAGTGTGCTGTCAATTTATACCACTAGTCGTCAACCCGTGCTCCTTCACGGGCTAGCTTCTTATACATTCATTATTTAAAGTTTGATATAAACTACAACTCACATGATAGCAATTGTATATCTTTCATTCGTTTCCATTGATGTGATAGTTCCTAAATACTCCATGTTTGTCTCAAAATCATATGCAGTATCCTAAAGCTCAAAAGAATCACTTCTAGCATGAAACTATTATTTCCTAATGGCTAAGATAACATTCATTTATATTTATATTGGGTAACAAAACTTTCTTTTTTGATTTATTAGGTAAGAGAAATTGACAGTACTAAGCATAAGCCCATCAATTGGTGGTGTACTTATACCCACCACTAATTGCTTTCCTATGTTATTGAATAAGAGAGGAGATAGTAACGTATGCTGAAGCCCCGTGGTGACTGTGGAGCTACTTTTTTTGCTATAGTCGTGCTCCAAGCGATGTAAGGTTATTGTGTGGAGCTCACTGTTCTTAGGTTAGAGTATTTAGGCATCCATTTATGGTGAAAACAATCACACTATATGCCTTTTCGCCTACTTCTCTTGACACACTGAGCAAGGAAGTTTGTGCATTTTTTCTGAAAAAAATGAACTTAATAGAATTTCAGAAACATGTGGAAGGTTCTACATGGATATGGAGCACAATTCTTGCAAAACAAACATTTTCAGAACATACATGAACTCCAGGGAAAGGTACTGCTAAACACGTTGCAAACACAATGTAGGACATGCCAACATGATTTGTTCATATGCATACCTAGCAGATCGCCAGTAGAAGTAAAAGATACTGGTCCAGACTCAATCCCTATATTTATTGGGATAGAAAAGTCGACAATTGCTGATATGCTGAGGACATCAATACACTATCAGCCAGTGGCGGAGCTAGGATTTGAAACCAGGGTGGTCCATTAATTTTTTTTACAACAAACATGGCATGTGAATGTTTGTGAGTAATTACCAACACCACATAGGAATAGATCAATATGGTCTTATAATCATACAAAAATTCTGAATTACGCAAGTCTCAATCTAGCATAAAAGAAAAATACACACTACTCTTGACTATAGTACATAGCCTGAAAAATTAAAGATGACTATGTTTCAATAATTCTATAATAAGAATTTACATTCTACGGATCACAATGACATAAATGGACATGAATGATGTGCAAAATTATGTGTATGTTCGTCGCTCATGTACTCTAGTACACATAAGCAAATAGCAAACCCTAAATTGAAAATTGGGGAATGGTCCATTGGCGAGCTTCTGGAGATGGTACCTCAAATCAGACCGCGCGAGAAACAGCGAGCTACTGGGCGGCTGCCGCCAGCTTGCAGGGCGCCAGGCGGCCGGTGGCAGGAGAGGGTCGGGTCGCAGCCTCGTATGAGGTGCGGCTGGCACCGAGCGACGGGTAGGCGGCAGGCGCGACGAAGAGGAAGTAGTGGAGGAGCCTCCTAAGTCCTGAGCGATTGTGCGTCCATCGACCGGCGAGGGCGGC
Source organism: Triticum urartu (assembly GCF_056163025.1). Taxonomy (NCBI): domain Eukaryota; kingdom Viridiplantae; phylum Streptophyta; class Magnoliopsida; order Poales; family Poaceae; genus Triticum; species Triticum urartu. Next base: position 46,583,088 of record NC_141879.1, on the reverse strand, counting down.
GAGGCTGACGGAGACAGGGCGGCCGGCGGCTGGGCGTAAGGGGGTAGAAGATTCAGTTTCGTCTCGCTGTTTCTCGCGTCTGGTGCAGGCTGCGTGGTGCGTGCGTTCTTTCCTGGGTCAGAGATGTTGTTGGGCCTTATTTTTTTCTCTGGCCCATCTATAATTCTACATGGTATATAGGCCGGTTCAAAATTCCAGGGTGGGCCGCGGCCCACCCTGTCCACCCTGTAGCTCCGCCCCTGCTATCAGCCTATGGCATCCAATTCAAATACAGATTGAGATAATTTTCATTCGTAGTTAGCGCAATAAACAAATAATAATGCTTATTAATTATCGTCTTTGTATGTACATTTTACAGAATTAAGAGAAGGTTTCCGTACACATGAACAAAAAGAAAAATGTCACAGAAGTTCCCACAATAATATTCACTCATTCTAGTTAATTATGTCCACCATTTTGTAGCAGGCATGACTGCCCGGAAGAATTCAAGGGCCACGGGAGGACGAAAGAATTTAATTGAAAATTAGTTATATATTTGATTAGAAGTAAGAACAAACTTTTCTATAGTCTAATTCATACCAAACGATATAGAAAATACTCAGCATTAGCTTGTGTAAGTAATTCTGGAAGAGAACTCTCAACCTAAACAACATGCTATCCCAGGAATTGAGGTACAACCATCTAGCTAATAGAAACTATCAGCATAAGCCTAATTACGTATTCTGGAGAAGAACTTACCTTTCTCTCAAGCGATACATATTCTTGCAACATTCCAAACATATATATTTATCTCCTCAAGCGTCATAGTCGACCATTGCTGTTTCTCTATTCCTGCACTCAACGATCATTTTACCAAACAGTTCTTGCTCACATCATGTCATACAGTATATATGATCCAATTAGGGAAGTGAGAATTAGAATAAGCAGCGCCGAGCCTCTGACACCTACTTGGGAACAGTACAGAAACAAAATATGTACTATTTTAAATTCATACACAATGAAGTAATGAATGGCTGGGATAACCATCGCTGATTGAAGCAACAATTTTTGTGTGACTTTCTCATATGAAAATAGGATAACTAAGGTGTATCAAGAAAATAAGGATACAATATATCAAAAATTGTCCACGTGTCTACTGCAAATGCCTACTTAGAAATTAAGGACATCTTGCTATCTATGCAACAGATGTACCTAGAAATAAAGGATGATGTTTTAAGCTACCAGTCTAGCACCTCCGAGGCAATAGGTTGCAAAATGCATGGATTATGTTGAAGTGACCTAGGCTAGCTAGTGGTAATGATTGTATGCTTGATCCATTCGAAATTTGGAAGTCTTACTGTAATCTCTGAGGTTGGCGCTGACACTATTGTTGAGAGTTTTAAAAGAAGAAAGTAAATCATAAAAACTGTGAGGTTGGAGTTCTTGCATCAAACCATATCAATCTAATGACGACATATAGGAAATCAAGGCCTTCAAAGTCAATTTGTCTGTAATCTGAAAAAGAATTCTTGAGAGGCAAGGAAAATATAGACGGGAAGAATTGTGCACTTGTGGAAGGCGATGGAAAATATTGGAGATGCGAGAGAGAGATATACGTGTATCCAAACAAAACCTTGAGGAGCTCTTCCCCTACTACTGGGCATCCATGCTTCCACTTCGTGACCTTGTCCGTCCGGGCCGTGGGAGAAGTCTGCAAGGAGATGTTTTTTCCTTCTAAAAGAGTTGCACGTGGGCCAGCAACCTAGGATTTGTTTTCCTAAAAGTGCTATATACGTGGGAGGTGGGACATCAGCCTAGGACTCAAACCTAGGTTTTCTGTTCCTATAAGTGCTATGTACGTGGGACATTAGCTTAGGACTCCTAAGTTGCCTCATCTGACGGCTCTGGATGATTAACTTTGAGATCCTATGGACAATTTGTTTAGTTATGAGGTTAAACGTGGAGCTTCGTATGGTGCCTCCAATTAGTAAATATAAGATTTCAGATTGGCAAATAAAGAGACGGTTTAAATAATAGTAGAATGATATGACATTGTTCATAGTTAAGACATTGCAGAATATGACATTGTGCTGTAGTGGGTAGGTTCACCACACCACTGGATTACAGATGAAGAACAGAAGCATACATGCAGTGCAAAAGAAGATCACTTGCTCTGTATAGTTTAATTTACATGGTATGAAGAAGGAACTTGGTTGTACAACTGAAAACTTAAATTGAGAAAGGACGAAATTTTGTTTATGAACTACATATAATAAACTTTAAACAAGCAATTTGATGCAAACACCAAAAATAAACAGTTGTTGCGGTCATGCCTAACCAAATACATACAACAAAGTTTGAAGGCTTGAGATGGACAAACTTACATTATTGGTGAATACAGGCTCTATAAAGGCCTTGTCCATGCTGATGGGGCGCAATTCAAGAAGTTTACCACAGAATCTTCTTCAAAAGCATTGCCTTTATTCTACATTTTGTTAAGATTAAATATAGATGTGATAATATACGAAAAAATGGAGAATATTTAAGATAAGATGAAGAGTGATGCTACATAACCAAGTAGCTATAAATGTAAGTGCAGCGATACAGGCAAAAGGTACAGCCAAGAGCAATGCACAGCTAAACTTCTTCAGTACCAACCTTATGGTAAGAGTAAATATAGATCTGATGTGTAGAAAATGGAGGGCAAAGGAAAATAAGCTGCAGAGTGATGGTACATGAACACCTACCTGTCATTATAAGTACACTGATAAAGGACAGCATGTACTTACAAGAACAATGCAGAGCTAAAAAAACATTGGAATTGGATATATTCTACACTAATGTAACCATTCATATAGATCAGATAATTTGGAGCGAACAATTGATAAAAACATTAGCATTGGATATATTCTACACTAATGTAAGCATTTGAGTGGAAAAACATGGTACGACGACATATGGAATATGTATTGATAATGGATGGGCATGGCATCTCGACATATATGATGAGTAAACTAAGCAGATGGCGGTGCAACAAAGTAGAAGAAATGCAAGACAACATATGCAAGATATGCGCAATCAATAAAACCTTGCCAAATTAGAACAGGCACCTTGATGGGTGAACAAGACAGGTCATCTGCCTTTCACTCCTCGAGGTTAGAATAGTCATTAGGATGATATTCTGAACAAGAATCAACAGGTGGGGAGCGTACGAGTTTCATTGCTTCCAGAATGGCACTCAATGCCTTGGTGCCAATTTTGTAAGTCATTGCAATGTTCCGCAATATTCTTCTGATGCGCGGATTCTGATATTCACTGTAATTGCGTATGATATCTGAGAACCATGAAAACATAAATAGTTGTGAGATTATCTTTGTAATGCAGATGATATTCTAATATAGGGGTGCCCCTGTAAACACTTGTGTGCTATCACTGGATTCTGATGAGAGAGGTCATGTGTGCTGTAATATGGTGCATGCATTTATATAATCTGGCACAAGTACACAAAAAAATAGGCTCCAGAAGTAAGGATAGCTGGCATATGATAGGTTCATAATATACTGTATAGAGAGTTTATTGCCAAACCATGATAACAAGAGCACACAGCAACTAGGCAGATCATAGTGTACATAACAGGGGTACACCATAACCAGGATATATAAATCGGGAAAGTGGAACTGGCTGGAAATTACAGTGTTGTATTGCCGCTAGTAATTGAAAGCCTATCGATCACGTACAGACCAGCTCTATCAGCTGTTGACTGCAGATGTCCCTGCTCCCCTTCCTGACAAGGAACATACTGTGCTTCCCATACAGAACACCGCACGGGCCGCCGGCCGAACCACCGGCCCCACCGCCTGTGTTCCTCCGCCACCCCCACCCCTACCCCCGCCCCCACCTGCGTTGACTTTTCTTCGTTCGACGAGGCCCCACCACCGCCCCCCAAAACCACCGTCCCCACCCGAGCCCCTTCGATCGCACCGGCGAACTCCGGCGAGCTCTGAAAAATCGACTGACCCAATTTTGAAATTTAGTCTACTATGATTTAACTAGTGTGGAATATAAAAGGGGAAAACCATGAGCATTAAGAGTATGGTGTTGAGCGTGCCATGGCGGATCTAAAGGTGCAAACCTGACAAAGGCAACTTCACAACCAAGACAAGAAATCAGAGTAAAGCAGTGGCGATCTATTTTCTTGCTGCGATAAATAAGTTGAGGAGATACGAAAGAGTACCGCCTCTGGTGCGGCGCCGTGTACGCATCTGCTGAGAATTTGACGGTGCTGCGGTAGCGATGGCTGTCGGCGGCGTGGAAGCAGATCTAGGAGGGTAGACGGTGGCGGCCGGGCACGGTGGACGAGACGGTCGTAGGAGCGGCGCCGGCAAGGTGGATGATGGCGGGGATGAAGCGAGAGGACGGGATGCAATGATCCCGGTCTGAAGCCGTGGATGAGAGAGGTAGATCTCTCGTAATGGACGGCGGCGTCGGGGTATCAGCTCCGGCATGGTGGAGGAGGACGGCGGTGGATGGGGTGGCGGACGGCGGCGGACGGAGGAGGGTGGGGTGGAGAGGGTGTTTTGGCGCCCACGGAGTACGAATGGGGAAAAGGGAGGTAGAGAGGAAGGGGGAACCATGTATTCAGGGCGCGCTTGTCTCAAATGCGAGGAAATTTACAAACTTCGCCCCCGTTTCAAATTTCTACTACATCACAGCAACACTAGTCGGTTGGGGATAGGACGGTAATCTCGCATACACTGAATATTTGTCGACGAGAGTTTGTTTTTGGCGCCCACCGTGTATGAATATGAATCGGGGAGGGAGTCGATTTCGGCCGAGGACACACTGTGTTTTGGCGCCCACCGTGTATGAATCCAGGTGAGAGGCGGTTACGTCACGTTTGGGTGAAATTACAAACCTACCCCTATTGAAACCTATAGAAATCCAGCATATATGCTTTGTATGGCAGGGATAGGAAGTAGTGATTTCCATCTCACAGATTTTGGTTTCGGGCGGTTACTGCGACTTTCCCCACTTCGTTCAAATTTTGCAGAGTGCACGTTTACCGTGCCAACTCAATTCGAATCCCGTTTGTATTCTATTTTTTTCGGGCGGGATCCATTTTCAATTGGAATTACATTCTATATACATCATTTTTTTAATATATACTTTCAAAAGCACAACAAAGAATTCTGCTCCTTTATATGTATAATATGATTTACAAATACAACGATCTTGAAATCTTAAGGTTGAATTCGAAAAAATTTAACCTAATTATGTTCTACTAAAATGTATGGATCAGTAATATCTACATATTAAATAACATAGATGTGCGTGAATTCATATGAGTATGCATGTTTGATAGATCAATTTTGGTTCGAGTATGGATTACATGTATCATCATCTCGAATTCAAATATTTGAATCCCTTTTTTGTTCACTCCTTTCACACCCATCTCTCTCGCATGCATGCTCCTTCAGGTAGCTATCACTCTCTTTTCTCCATCTCACCCGCACGCTCACTTCATGTTGCTCCTATCCTCGCAAACATGGTCTCTCGAGGTCTCCCTTGAGAAGTGTCACACTCTCCCTATCATTATACATTACACGGTTTTCATTATCTCTCACGTCTCTACTGTTCTCTGGTATCACTCGGTACCTAAGCTTTCTTTTTCACCGCCAAACACACAGTCTCCACTCGTCTTTCACTTTGTCTTCCTCTCTATGGGATTCTCTCACACACCCTATATGTCTCTACATATGACTCATACCACTAGAATTACTCTCTCTATCTCTCCTGTAGACACAACATTTGTTGCGGTCTCCTTTTCGTCTCCATCCCAGACTGACATTATTCATTTGTTTACCAATCAGACAACCCCGACTACCGTCTCCTCTCTCTCTCTCACAGACACACACACACACAACTCCTGCTTCCACTCCCCTTCCCGACTACCGTCTCTCTCTCCCCCACACACAAAACTCTCGCTTTCGCACCCCGACTCGTATTTCTCTCACAAACATTTATCGACTAGCTAGCCTCTAGATAGGTTTATACACCCGCATACTCGTGCTTCCACCATCGCATACATGTCTCTCTCCCGCTCCTTGTATCTATGTAGATTTTTCTTCCCTTCTTGAGACACGCCCTCTCGATCGTGCACACACACACTATCGCCTCATTTTAAGCTGATACCTATCGCACACACACTCCTTGTGTCTTTGTCACACATGCACTCCGTCCTCCTCCACTCGCCCTCTCTCTCACACACACATGGGCTTTTTGCAACAACTAGCAAGATGCCCATGCGTTGCACGGAACATCAAGATGCATTTGTATGAGTAGTTTATCTTGTGGGGGGAAAGGATGAATGAGGGAAGGCCTTATTTGCAAATGTGGAGAGGGGTGTGGGTATCTTTTTGCAAAATTTCCATAGTTTTCTTCCTATCCGTCAGATATAGATCGGACGGCCTATATTGTAGGATGGCAGGCACACGATAATCACCGACAATGCTTATTATAAGAGTAGGGATAAAAAATAGAGTTGGTGATGATGGTGGGCCTGCCATCCTGCAATGTAGGTCGTCTGATTTATATCTGACGGACAGGAAGGAAAATATGGCAATTTACCCGCACTCTTCACCACATTTGCAGATAAGGCCTTCCCTCGTTCATCCTTTTCTCCCACAAGATCCTGATGTTCTGTGCAACGCATGGGCATCTTGCTAGTAAGAGTAGAAATTAGACATATACCACTTCTCGAATCTTGAAACCAACAACATTCCTCCCTTATCTCATCAAAACCGCCTAAGGAATATATTTTGAGTGAAACATAACATATTTTTAGTGATATACGTATTTCAAAGCTGGATTTTGTTTCTATCAAATCGGTGAATATGTATTAATCCAGTGGCGGAGACAGGCCTGGGGCAGCTAGGGCTATTGCCCCAGGCCTAGAAACAACTTCCTTTGTAATTTCTTCATGCAAAGCATAGAAAATCATAGAAGTTTATCACTCAACATAGCACAGCCCAGGCGTAATCTGCATCTAGCTCCGCCACTGTATTAATCTACTTTGATCGTGTGGCAACGCATTGGCACATTGCTAGTAGTTATTATAATTTTTTGGACACCAGACAAATGGTGGAGTACATATACAAAGAGAAGAGGCGCACGCACGCAGTCGACCTCTCGCTGTCTCGCACACATGAGTGTTACGTAAAGGCGACGTTAACAAATAAACTCTAAAACCCTAGGGGCACGATTGCTGCATTCGCGGGTACCGGGTACGTGGTGGAGCACCTTTGTAGGAATAGTCAGCTCGCGTGATAATTTGAACCGTAGGAGTTGATGGTCGGGACCACAGGTGAACGACTTGGAGCGTGGTGGCTCGCCAATTGCCACAGATCGAGTAGCCACGTTTAAAATATCATTTTTTAGCGGGGTTAAGAGTTCCGATTTTCAATGGCGCGTTATAAGTAGTTAGTTTTTAGAACGATTGGTATGGAGCGAAAATGGAATTCATAGTACTACGTACCTCCTTGGCGTATGGTTGTATGGTTTGTTTTTTTCGATGGAGGTTGTATGGGTTTATGTTGCGAAATGTTGAACCTGGTAGTTCTAGGGCAAATACTATGGTTTAGATTTAGATGTTGGTTTTTTAATGAAAATTAGAAGGGGAAACCCTTCTTCGATTAAAAAACTACTACCTCCATTCTAGTTCACTAGTCCCCATCGTACTTTGGGTCAAAGTTTGTCCACGAACTTTACTTGTAAAATGTGAATGGAAAACGAGATTTTGTTATACCCAAACAAAAAAGGACTGGAGGGAGTGATTGCTCTGACACGGACGCGACCTCTCATAGCGCAGGCATTGAACCGGCGCGCCAGCCAAGAGGGCCGCACTCGCTGCAGGCCCGGCTGAGCACACCTCCTCGCCGCGTGCAACCAGCTTAAGACTGCCCCGCCTGCCTTCATTGAATCTGCGCGTGTGCGAGTCCTGTTTATCTGGCTTCTACTAAATGCATCTAGGTTGCTCGGATAAACAGATAAACAGAACACCATGGAGAAGTGTATTCAAAAGGAAAAAATAAATAAAAATAGACTACAAGGTGAGAACACCCACTTCCTACATCAAGCTAAAAACGAAAGCATTTGGACGATTAAGACTCTTCTTATTACACATCAAAGAACACCACGCTTAAGAGAAACAGAAACTACAACATATACACATCGAAGAACACGAGGCTACACGAAAGTAATTGAAAGGGTGTTACTTACCAAAGCTCGTTTTACAGGTTCGGTGCAGCTCCTCTTTAACTTGCCATGCTCCTTGAAGATGTCCCGAATATCCCGTGTTTGGTCTTCATTGCTCCTCTGCATGTTCGCACTCGTGGTTTTAAAATCTCAACATGGCAAGAAAAATATACTACTAGTAATACTCGCGCATCTTGTGGGTAACATTAAAGCACTCATCTGCCATGTTAGAGCATCTCCAACAAGATAAACTACTCATACAAATGCATCTTGATGCGTGCAACGCATGGGCATTTTGCTAGTTCTAAAAACCTTTCCATCATTTGCCACACTACTGGTTGCAGATGAAAAACCTACCCAAGCAAAGCGCGATACAGGAGCGATGCACAATTACAAGCTGATATTCTGTTGGACAATGGAGGCTATAACCAATTACTTTTACGGGAACAATAGCACCCAGGAAATTTGAAGGGTAGGTATGAACAAAATTGGAACTGCACATGTACTGCTAAGTGATTCAATACACACATTACCAATCGAGGAGGAGAACGATGGTCGCGGCGGCCTGTGTGAGTCATGGTCGGCAACGGGAGTCAGTTCATTGTCCACGACGGTGGTACTTCTGCGCTTGGCGTCGGCTTTCGGGAAGCAGATCCGAGACCGTGGAAGATGATGCCAGGGAAGAGGCTCCGTGTACGACGATGACGGTGGACTGGCTCGAGTGCGGCGTACGAGGCCGTCGATGAGGCAGATGCGCTGCAGTGGACGAGTGCGCCGATGTAAAGGGGAGGAGCACGAAGGTTGCGGTGCCGTGGAGAAGTCTATTTTGCGGTGGGGATAGAAATTGGAGAGTATTCAGGTGTACTACTCTGGGTGCCGGGGTGGGGTTGGCTGGGTAGGGTGAACCTGAAGTTAAGAAAACAGCCCCCTACCAAGCGTCATCCGTAGGCCTGTTCCGAAGGCTATGATGGTAACTTCCCACTGCTCGAATCAGGGTCGCGGGAGATTTTCCCGCCGACCTCAAAATTTTGTGACACTGGACTCCCCGTGTGGCGTGTTGAGTGATTCGGCTAAGCAACTAGCGAGTAGTAGTAGTAGTAGTAGTAGTAGTAAACTTTGCATATTAGGTTTGACCGAAGTCAAACTTCCGAAAGTTTGACCAAGTTTATAGAAAAATATAAACATTTACCATAACAAATATGTATGATGTGAAAGTACATTCAGTAATGAATCTAATGGTATTTATTTGTTATTGTATATGTTAATATTTTTTGTTATAAGCTTTCTGAGAGTTTACAAAACTTTACTTTGACCAATGCTAATACGCGGACTTAAATAAAAACGGAGGGAGTACACATTTGTTTTCTTAGTTTGTAGTGAACTAATCATTTGTTGAAATTGTGAAATAAATACATTAGGCTATTGACTTCGAATGTAATGGTCTATACAATTCAATAGTTACAATCATTGTCGAATCCCAAGATCTATACAAGGTCTATAGTACTTCACAACATGATCAAACTCACATAATCCCAGTCAAATGAGAATCTAAATGCATTTCATAGTTATTACTTTGTAGGATGCAACAAGAACAACCATAACTCTACATCAGCCATTATAGAAGCAACATTTTGACATATCCCAATGTGTGAATGAAACGTGCAGAGAGAGCTTTTGAAGATGGAGCGGATAGGGCGGGAAAGATTGTATGTATGTGGACGAGAGAGTAGGAACCAAACCTAACGAGACAGAGAGAGAGAGAGATAGAGAGAGAAAGAGAGAGGAAGAAGTTAGGTCTGTGAGAAAGATGCATACATGTAATATACATGAGATGCGTGTGCATCTGGATTCTGTATACGTGGAAGGAGAAGAGACAACATGTTTGATGAGAGAGCAGGAAAAACATGGACGAGAGGGGAAGGATCTCGTGGGTTGAGGGATTGACAATTTTGTGCGGAGGAGAGAGGGATTGGCAATTTTGTGCAAGAGAGAGAGAGAGAGGGCGGGGGGAGGAGTCAGTCAGCTGTCGTCACATCACCCTGCTTCCGAATGACCCCGCATTCTCTAGCGCGGTGTGGTCGCCGTCTTCGATCTGCTCGTTGCCCTCTTTGAAGACTAAGGTGTTGTGCATGTTGGGGTGCAAAGAAGCACAAGCGAGAGTGGTTGCCGTATAACCTTGGATGGGGATGAATTGTGTGCTCGGGGGAGTGTGTGTGTGTGTGTGTTGTGCTGCGTGTCTCTGTGTGTGTGTGTGTGTGTGTCAGATGTTGAGAGAAAACAAACCTAAGGAGAGAAATGTGTATTCATGAAGAGATTGTGCGGGCCTTGAGGTGGGCAGGGGCTGGGTGAGGGTGTCAAAATGTGCGCGTTGATGCATGTGTTGCATGCAACCGTGCGAGGGACGGACGAATCGAGAGAGATGGTTTTTGTGTTATGGATGCTCCTCTCTCTCTCACACACACACAAGTAAACTAGAAGACCGTTCTCTCATGTATACACAACGTATCGGCATATGTCTATGTCTCACTCATGCATGATCATTTGCACATTCACACCTCTCTATGTCTGTATCACACGCACATCGTCTCCACATTGCCCTTCCGCCACAACACACATATGGACACACACACACGTTCTCTCTCAGTCACACACACAAAATCAGTATTAAAAAAACTAGGGCGCACCTAAAATGTCCAAATCCAAATAAACACGAACTGCAGCTAAATTCAAATATATGGAAATATTGCAGCGTCAAGAACTTTCACAGGAAAAAAATGTTGAGTAATACTCGAGGATTGTTTTCACACACACAAAAAGGTTCGGTGGATGTCCTTCGAGTGCGACACGGTGACGCACCGTTCGATCGACCACGCGGCCGCGGTTCACGCACTTGCACAGGATTCCGTATTGTGGCTGTGGTACTAACTAATAAAAGTGCTGCCTAAGTCTAATGTTTACATGTACTAGTACGGTTTTGTTTTAAGTTTGACCAACCTTATATTTAAAACTAAAGTAAGCTCCCACACGTGCACTCATCAATATGCCGCCGCCGTTGCGCATGCTGGCGCCCGCCTGCTCCGGCCAACAATTTCTCGCCCATCACCGCCGTGTCGCCGCCATCCCTGTGCCATGAAGCCGAAGGCTCGCCCGCTCACGTCGTCTGCAGTCCCTCCTCGCGATGCCGCCGCGCTGCCAAGCACGCGAGCAGCTGGTGGAGCCGCGTCTATGCACGCAGCGTACGAAGAGGAGGACGAGCGCGTGCTCCAGCACGCCGGCGAGGAGGAACTAGCGTGTCATTGTCGTCTCCGCCCGCGTGGAGGAGGCGCGCATGGTGGCTGTCGCGGCGGAAGCCGGTCGTGCGCGCGTCGAGCCCGCAAACCTGGTGCGGACGCAGAATCTACCTTCGAGACCTTGAATGCCACGTGGATCCTACAATCTGAAGGAGCAATTTGGGTCAGTCGACTCATGTGAGCCGTTTGATGCAACATGGATGGCTAGAAGGGCTTCTTCCACCTCTTCTGCCGTCTTTTTCCTTCGCTCCGTCGAACTTCTTTCAGAAATCGACTGACCCAAATTATACTACTAGTACGAACATATTAAGTACAGTAGGAACACGAAGATATGAGCAGTAGTACCAACTGCAAGAAGAACAGTAGTAAGACATGGTACTAGTACTACTGTACATACTAAAGAGTTCAAATAACGAGAAAGAACATAACATAGTTCTACTGGGGCCTCAGCACAACACACCCTTGAAAATAAACTAATAAGCAACTAGTCCGCTTGACACTGCAGTAGAAGCAGCATGAGCGACGGCACTGCCACCTACTTGGAGTCCGAGTCCATGTCCTCGACTTCGTCCTCGTCCCTCTTCCTCTTCCTCTCCGCTGACGCTTCTTTGCTTGAACCGGACACTGAGCTCTTCTTCTTCATCCAACCCTTGTAGATATTTAAACAAAGGTAGGCATCCATTGCTGCGTACAGGATGTGATCTTCATCTAATGTCTTCGACTCCCATGCATGATGAAACTCGTGATGAGGTTTCTTCAGTTTAGCGTATGAAGGATCAATCATGGCTGCTGCCAGGGTCAGCATTGAAGGTCGAGAGGAGGACACCAGGCTTTCCTTCTGGAGATCGAAGGGCTGGCCTACAACGAGATCTATCCGACGCAGGACGTCACTATCGTTCTTAAAGCCTATAGTAACGAATTTCACTCTTTTGTCCTTGAGGAAGTTCTTAAAATCCTGACACTCAACGTCGGCATGGCATATGTGGTAGACCAAGCAAACATTATGTACGCAAACCTGGATCACCGCGGGCTTCTTCCTCTCTTCGTCCTTTAGATCCTTCTCTCGTCCCAGGACTGTGGTGTACCCAACATCTAGCCCAGCGACCACTCATCCGTTGAACTGTTGAACATGCATTGGAAGCGAGGAAGCCATGCTTTCACTGTCTTGGATCCACGTGTGTAGATGACGATGAACTGATCGTCGGTGATGGCTCTAGCCTGGTACTCAGCGGCGACCATAGAGATTTGGGAGGCCATGGATTTTGGAGGAGGGTTAGGAGAAGTTGAATTGTTGTACCCCGCAAAAAAACTGGGAGCGAACTAATGTGAAAGGACAGGACGACTGGGAGCGAACTGTTGTAAGGTAGAAGACAGGGACGAGTAGGGCGTGCGAACGGCGTGGGGTTGCTGGCTTGCCTGGTAGATAAACGGCTGCAAGCCCCCAAAGAGTTCTCGAGAACTATGCGGGACCCACTAGATGTCATGTCTACTAGACCCATATCGTAGGCCTGACGGTATAGCTTCTGCCTGTTCGCACGCCATGCCAGTGCGTGGATGTAACTTCACATAATTCCATCAAACGTCGGGCCTCCCACGACCTTCGCCTCCCTCGCGCGGTCGCGCCCTTGGAGACTTCGACCGGCTATAAATGAGCAATTTTTTTTGCCTTTTTTTAGACAAGCAATTTTTTTTGCCTACTCCGCATGCATGATACTCCCTCTGTTCCTTTTTACTCCCGTCAACCGTTTGCAAAGTGTTTGACCAAATTTATACTTTTTTTGAACACCACCTTATATTAATTAACCAGCCACACCAGTACACTCATTCGATACAATATTCCCAAAACACTTAGGCACGATGCATTAACTTCTACCTCGTTTCTTGTTTCTTGACATATCAACCAATAGGAGATGTGGGTGTGCATGCTTTTAATGACTTGAGACTACCAAACACGACATGCAGTGGTTAGTTCATTGCATGCAATGCTATTAATTAGCAAATAAACATTAAGATCTCTCGTTTTCCCCTCCTCCTTGGTCACAGTGCACAATCTAAGATGACTTGCTCACCTAGATGGAGGGAGTACTGATTATAATGAGTATAAGAACTACGTTTTATAATGAGTGTAAAAATATTGATTTGATATTATGAATGTTGACACATTGTGGAATTGTTTTTGAAGTCTGCAAAAGTACTCAACTAGTGTTGTCGGTCTCCATAAAAAAATGTGTTTACCAATGCATGCATGAACACTAGTTACTCTAACCCCCCTCTCTTCTTTAATTCTTTGCCACATCAGCATGTTTGCTATTCCCGTGTGCTAAGATACCACCATTATGGCCAGCCTTAATCATCGCATGCAATAATTTAGTGCACCTTGAAATATGAACATGTGTGGGGCGTGTTTGTTTTTAATGACTTGAGACTATACCTAGCTCGGCATGCAAGATGACTTATTATGCACCATTCCCCATACCTGCAGGAAGCCCGTTCGTCTCCAAATCTTTTCCTGCATGTGCATTCGGTCACTGACATATGGGCCAAACATGGGTCTGGCCCACATGTCAGTGACGCAACTGGACCTGCAGTTAAGTCAGTGCAGCTCAGTCCATATCTTACGTAGGTGTGCCATTGCTCGCTATAAATACTGCACCTCCCATGACATCGCTATCTCCTCCCCCTCACGTTCATGTTCATCGCTATCTCCTCCCCCACCCTCTCATGTCGACCACCATGGTATCGCCCCTCCCAAGCCCTAGGAGCCCCTCGCAGCACCGCGCGCATGGTCACGCGTCGTCGTTCTGTTCCTCGCCGCCACTAGTCGAGGAGGACGCGTCGGTGTTCCGCTCCTCGCCGCTACGCGACGCATCGCCATTCTGTTCCTCACCGCCACTAGTCGAGGAGGACGCGTCGGCATTCCACTCCTCGCCGCGACGCGTCGAGGTGGACGCGTCGGCATTCCCAATCTCGCCAGCACGCGCGCCGGAGGACGCGTCGGCTCCCCGCTATGAGGAGAATCCCACGCCGCCCGCCGAGCCCCCCAGCCTTGAGGAGCTTTGGAAAGAAATGGATGTCGCCTTGTGGGAGGCTTTGCCTCCAGCAGAGCGTGCCAAAATAGAGGTGGAGAAGAAGGCCGAGGAAGAGAAGCGCACCGCGGAACAAGCTGCCTGGGAGGCCTATGTCGTGTCCGAGAGAGTCAGGCAATTGGCTCTTTGGCAGAAGGCTCGTGCGAGGGCCGTGAAGGTGGCAGAGTATGCCCGTGCCGATGCCCTGAGTGCAGTCGGGCCCAAGCGCCTCATGTACGCTTGGCGGTACATGGACCGGGTGCACGCTTCCAGCGAGGAGGAGTACCTGTTAGCGTCGGATCACCACACCAGTGAGATCGCCCTCGCCCGCCGGCAAGCCGCCAATCAGCACCTCGTGAGTTGCGAGGCTGAGGAAGAGGCGTTGTGTCGGCGCGCTGGGAAACGGCCATGCACCAGGGCACTCGTGGCGCGCCGCAAGCGCTCCTGCGAGTGCCGTGGCTTTTAGGAGTATAATTTTTGTTTCGTAAGGCGATCTCATTAGTTTTGGGACGCAAATGATAAATCCCGAACATTCAGGAATTTTTAGCGTCCTTAATTAAGTATGTAAAAGGGAAAGTTTGGAAACCTTGTGTATTCGTATGCATTTTGCAAGTACGTGCATATAGCACAAACTTTACTATATACTATCACACTACACGTCTCTCTCGATATATGCTTGCAGACTGTGCTACTCCCTCCGTCCAGGTCAATAAGTCATCTTCGGTTGTGCACTGTGACCAAGAAGGAGGGAATACTTAGGCCTTCCACTATGTAGCCGGTGTCCGGCATGTTAAAATATAGTAGACTAGGCATCGATGCCCTGGTAAATTTCTTTGGCACCGGCCTCACAATGTGCGGGTGTAGCCCGTAGAAAGATGGGACCCACATGTACATAGAAAAATCAAAGCAAGCCAATCTCTGGTCAATCCTTCACGCCAGTTCCTCTCGTCCACCTTCAAAAAAATGGGGCATCGGAGCAGCAAGTACAGATGGTAGTATATTCTATTACAATGCTAGAATGGGGCATCGGAGCGGGAACTTGCTCCGGTTCCCAGAAAACTTTTTATGGCACCACATGAGCTATGGAGGGCACCGGTGCCAAATAATGTAAAAGTGGATTTGGCACCTCTTTTGGCCTACATAGTGGAAGGCCTTATACACCTAGACGGAGGGAGTACTACTATTACTTATGTACGTGCAAATGCACGTTTTAACATTACAATGTGGTTTTTGTAAAAGTGGAAAAACAGCACTAGTCAAGCTTGTGAAACGATTCAATGCAAAACAAATGCAAAAATGCTCGTTTGATTGTTTACTTTTAGCTTCCTTCTCTGTGGTTATTTCTTTGTTGTACTTTGTATGGATTATCTCACTGGTTGGAAAGGCATGCAAATTCCCAAACCGCTTCCTACACCCTGTATCAAATTTTTTGTCTAACAGGTTGTGCCATGCAATTGGAAATCCAACTTGAGTACTACTACTAGTAGGAGTACCAGGGGCCAGTTCTTTTAGGCTTCTAGATTAGTAATCCCATAACTACTACCTCCGTCCTGGTTTATTGGTCCCCATTGTAATCTGTGTCAAATTTTTGGTCAAAATTTAGCACAAATTACAATGGTGAGGAAAAACCAGTTAAATCTTCGGTCAAAATTTAGCACAAATTACAATGGTGAGGAATAAACCAGGACGGAATAGTAGTTTAGAAGCCCAAATAAATGAGTGAGGCGCCTTATTGTTACTCTCCACTGTGAGTAGTCTTGTGGGAAAAGCTGGGGAAGCCGCCAAAAGAACTGGCCCTAGGAGTAGTAGCTAGGGATCGAGTGTGCGAGATGAACTAGAGAAAGTAAATGCAGAGAGATGAAATGCAAAAAAGACAGAGGGATGTGATGGTTGCTTGTCCGTTTATTTTACCAGGCCACTTATTACTGGGCGTGGTTGGGTTTTGTGATATGATGGCTTTACTGCCGCACCACGAGCGGGGTGAGAGGTGAGACTCCCGTGCAGCGCCGCCCTCTACACGTACTACTACTCCCTCCATCCATTTTTACAAGGCCTAACTTGTCAATCTTTCATACCAAGGCATGTTCGCAAAAAGAGGAACTGATTTTGGGACTAGTATCTGGATCCCGTGTAATCTTGCATGCAGCCTCCTTTGAATGCCTAGCCGCTGGCCTCCCTTCCTTTAATCCCTCGCATGCAAATTACTCTCCTCCCTTTTCTACATGCATGCCCAACCATAATTCCTCAAATCATGCATGCCTTGGCTGAAATATAGAGCTCGCTCCTCCTTTAAAAATATGGTGGTGCTATCCATGCATGCAAATCAATGCGACGGCTAGAGCATTTTCACGATGAAGGGACCACGCACGACTTGCAAGAGAAAATTAAGATGGAGATGCCTCGGTTAGTTCATTTGGATAGGTTTTTTCGGATATTATTTCATCTCTAGAGCTCACAAACATCCGGGTGAAATAGATAAAAAGTATCTTTTGCAAACAAAAGCGTTCAACTATTCAACCTGCATCCAGAACTTGTGAAGAAATAACTCTTATTGTGCTTTGCAGGAAATGATCTTCAAGAATTAGTTTTTGAGTATCTATTGTTATACATGTTGGCTACAGATGACATGGCACTTTCTTGTAGCCAGCAGTTGGCTATACTATTTAAGTATTAACCATGCCCTTATACACCTAGACGGAGGGATTAAATCAGGATGACTTGGAAGGGGGCAGAGGAGATGTAAGAAATGGTTCATCATAAGTCTTTCACCAGTACTATAGTAAAAATTCATACATGGAAGATTCTAGACTAAACCATAAATGGATACACTTTTATTCATGCGCGATACTCCAATAGAACAAGATCATGCATGGAAGTATCCACATGCTTAGATAGCGGATTATATTGAGCGAAGACTAATGATCAACATTTAACTTGGTAATGCAGATGTCCAGGTGAACCTCCTTGGAGTCCCCGTGCACATTGCTGGAGTCCAAATAACACCATGGGTTTTCCATGTCCACATTGGCGGGAAAGTCCCAGCTCCGCAGAGTCCAAGTATGCTCGGTGTAGCCAGGGTCGCAGCCCACGCGACACCGAGGGGTAGTAATAGTGAGCACGCACCCGTACATCGGCCTCGTGTCAGCGTCAGCGTCAGCGGCGTCGCCCCTGACACACACTACAGAGATGTGGCGGTGGCCTGCGCGGGCCTCGCCAGTGGCCACGATCAAGAGGAAGACGCTGTCGTCCTCCTCCGAGACTAGCAGGCGGCGCTGATCCTCCAGCGACTACGGCATGGTGAACGGGTAGCACGTCTCGTACTTGATGTTCTCCGCCAAGGGCCAGTAGTGATTGCCGCGCGCATCCGTGAGGTGATGCACCATGTCCGCCGGCGAGCCACAAAACGGCACCGGGCACTCATAGCAGTAGACGAAGGGCTCCTTGGAGGCATCGACCAGGTCATCCATGAAACGGGATTGGCTATAGGGGACGTTCCGCCAGTTGAATATATGAGCAAGTTACTACGAG
Source organism: Triticum urartu (assembly GCF_056163025.1). Taxonomy (NCBI): domain Eukaryota; kingdom Viridiplantae; phylum Streptophyta; class Magnoliopsida; order Poales; family Poaceae; genus Triticum; species Triticum urartu. The sequence continues at coordinate 46,564,973 of NC_141879.1, read as the reverse complement.
ATTTACTACAAAATAAATCATGACGGCTATAACAGAGATTAAACTAATCGTGCGGACTAGCATAGTAGATGAATAGATCGAATATAGGACACAGACTAGAAACATTAATTCTACCACGATTTCAAACAGGAAGGACAGAAACACATATAGTGCAACGGGAGCAGCACCATTGGCGTTGAGGTTATCGCCCATGTCGTTGAGGAAGAGGTTGCCGAGGTCGGGGAAGAAGTCGTCGTCGGTGAAGTCGTCGCTGCTAGCAGTCGCGAGAGTGCGCTCCCCAAATTTCAACAGCTCCCGCCGAATGGAGCGCAGGAGGGAGTGTCTGTAGGGGACGTTGCGGCCGCCGAATGGAGCGCAAGAGTAGCCCACGAAGCAGTAGATGGTGCTCCTCCCTAGTCTCTATTATTATCTCTATCTCTACTACTCTTCTTTGTTTTTTATAATATACTGGTTGTAGTTGTCAAATCGAATAGTGTTGCGCCGTCCACTGCGCCGTCCACCAAAGAGTGAAATGAATTGATCGGGGAGTTGTTTATTTTGACAAAGGATGTGCGGGTCATCTCATGTGTAACGGGTATCGATAGGTTTCTTCGGATATTATTTCATCTCTAGAGCTCACAAACATCCGGGTGAAATAGATAAAAAGGTATCTTTTGCAAACAAAAGCGTTCAACTGTTCAACCTGCATCCAAAACTTGTGAAGAAATAACACTTCTTGTGCTTTCCAAGAAATGATCTTTAAGAATTAGTTTTTGAGTATCGATTGTTATACATGTTGGCTACAGATGTCATGGCACTTTCTTATAGTCAACAGTTGGCTATACTATTAAGTAATATTAACCATGCCCTTATACACCTAGACGGAGGGATTAAATCAGGATGACTTGCAAGCGGGCAGAGGAGATGTAAGAAATGGTTCATCGTAAGTCTTTCACCAGTACTGTAGTAAAAATTCATGCATGGAAGATTCTAGACTAAACCATAAACGGATACACTTTTATTCATGCACGATACTCCAATAGAGCAAGATCCTGCATGGAAGTCTCCACATGCTTAGACAGCGGATTACATTGAGCGAGGACTAATGATCAACATTTAACTTGATAATGCGTATGTCCAGGTGAACCTCCTTGGAGTCCCCGTCACCGTGGCGGGTAAAGTATGCCATGGGTTTTCCAAGTCCACATTGGCGGGATAGTCCCAACTCCCAGAGTCCAAGTCCGTTCGATGAGGCCGGTGTCGCCGCCCACGCGACCCGGAGGGGTAGTAACACTGACCACGCACCCGTACATCGGTCTCGTGTCAGTGTCAGCATTAGCGGCGTCGCCCCTGACGCACATTACAGAGACGGGGCGGCGGCCTGCGCGGGCCTCGCCGGTGCCCACGATCAAGAGGAAGACGCTATCGTCCTCCTCCGAGACTAGCAGGCGGCGGTGATCCTCCAGCGACTCCGGCATGGTGAACGGGTAGCACGTCTCATACTTGATGTTCTCCACCAAGGGCCAGCTTTGACCGCTGCACGCATCCGTGAGGTGATGCACCATGTTCGCTGGCGAGCCACAAAACGGCATCGGGCACTCATAGTAGTGGACGAAGGGCCTATTATCAGGTTTTTGGATTGTTGGAAATATGAGCAAGTTACTGTGATATTTAATCTGAATAAATAGGAAATAGATCATGACAGCATTGACAGAGATTAAACTAATCATGCGAACTAGCATAGCAGATGAACAGATCACATACTAGAAACATGAATTCTACCACGATCTCGAACAGGAAGGATAGAATCACATACGGTGCAGCGGGAGCAGCACCGCCGGCGTTGACGTTGTCGCCCATGTCGTCGAGGATGAGGTTGCCGAGGTCAGGGAAGAAGTCATCATTCGCGAAGTCGTCGCTGCCAGTAGTCGCGCCAGTGCGCTCCCCAAAAACCTGAACGCCCCTCTCCCGTACAGGATCACGAGAGGCGGGGTTCCAGAGCCCTGCTGTCCCTTCTCCCGGTGCACACCGAAAGGAGGGATGGAGAAGACTTGCTTGGCGGCGCAATGATCTGGAACGGTGGTGAGAAACTATATAGTGCGGGCCGGGTAGGTTGTGGGAGTGTAGCTCTGTCCTCGGCTCGGCTCAATCCCGCAACCCGCGGCGCGTCGTGATGAGGCGTGGCGTGGCGAGGCGAGCGAGGAGGAGGAGCGCGCGTGTAGGTCTCCTCTTCTCATGCTCATACAAGTGGTAGAAGAGCTCACCTTATAAAGGCCTACTAGTAAAATTCCAGCATCGACCAGGCCGTCCATGAAACGGGAGTGGCTGTAGGGGGCGTTGCGCCAGTTGAATATATGAGCAAGTTACCACGAGATTTAAGCCGAGTAAGCACAAAATAAATCATGACGGCTATAACAGAGATGAAACTAATAATGTGGGCTAGCATAGTAGTAGGATACAGAGTAGAAACATGAATTCTACCACGATTTCGAACAGAAAGGACAGAAACACATACGGTGCAACGGGAGCAGCACCGTTGGCGTTGAGGTTGTCGCCCATGTCCAAACACCACGTAGACACGGTCTTTGAGCACGGTTCGTAGTCGTTCCACGCTCGGGCATTAAAGTTTGTAACTATTTTAGATTAGAATATACTACTCCTCCGGTGCTAGTAGTAGAGCAGAGTCCTACTCTACTACTCTACTCAAGCAAGTTAGGGCATAGCACTGTAGGGAGTACCAGTATTGTGATCACTCAAGCAAGTTGTCTGGCATCGACATGACCCTACGCTGCTGGTATGTGTCTCGTAAGTCAAGCGGTGTGCTGTAGTCATCATCACCTGTCCACTTCCCGCAGCACATATTCGATTCTCCATCTTTGGCCGCACATAATCTCGTCCAATCTTCCATCCCCGCTAAGGTGCCTCCCCCCCCCTCGTCCGGAACCCAAGCACTAAAAATGGCAGAACCGTGCAGCGTCCGCCGAAAGAGTGGCTGGAATTCGCTCCCCACAGAGGTAATCAAGCTCATTGTTTCGTGTGTCGACAATCTCAGTACCATGCCACTCTCCGCGTGCTCGTCGGGGATGTACCATTTACTCAAAGCCCTCAGGCCGGAGCTTTTTAAGACAGCTCCTTGCTTGCTGATGCCGCCTGATCTTCAGAAATGGTGTGTCACACAGCATAAGATCGTAGGGTGGCGAGCATCAACCCCCTTGACTGCGATCCAATCCTCGTCAGCCTCAAATACATTAACGGTATGTACTGGGTCGGCATGAACAGGTCTTGGATGGTGCTCGTCGACGGTCGCGGCAGCTGGATGCTCGTGGAGGTCTACACCCGGCGACTGATCCCTCTTCCTTCGATTAACACTACACTGCTTTGGCACCGCGGCCCAGAATACTCGGAATCTTACAGTAGCCAACATGATACCAAGTTTGATTTGCTCAAGGTTGTAATCTGCCAAGTGCACACAAGATCTGCGAATTATAAAGACTTCAGGCTAATTGCGTTCTTCAACCGCGGTCTCGCCTATCTGACAGGTCACTGCAGTAAGTGGATAAATCTACATGTCCATCGCAGGATCATACATCCTCCATGGTTCTCTGATGCCATTGAACACAAGGGCTTCATTTACGCCGTCGACTCCTTCTATGGCTGGACGTATTGCTGGCCTACTCCAGTCATTGCTACAAATGGCTGTTACAGCAGTATGTTACTTTCCTATGATATCATGATGGCTTGCTTATATTACTATCAACATTTACTGAAAAAACATTCATGCTCATAACTTGCTGTTCTTAAGATTAACTAAACCAAGAGCCATTTTTTATTTGACTCCAACTTGATATGATGTTGTAGGCCGCCTGGTGTCCCTACCCTTCCTAATCCTAGAACCTTCCAAAGAAAAGCGGCATGGCAGTTGCAGGTGGTTCCTGGCTCGATCGGACGAAGGCGAAAGATTGATGATCGTTCGCATGTACAGGACGGGTTGTTTCGTGGAATACAATCACAGTCACTGCAAGGTCTTTGAGCAGGATCCAAGCTTCTCTGGGCCTTCAGCAATTTTTGACTAGAGGCTGGTAAGTAGCCTTGGTACACGCTCTCTGTTTGTTGGACTGAATTATCCGATTAACCAGGAGATAACCGACGACAAGGATCATGATGGCAGCGCGGTTTCGTTCATCAGGCAATACTGTGTGTACACAGCGTACCATGCGTCTCTGCATGCACCATACCCTGATATGTGCCGCCACGCTCTGTAGCCCAAAGTAGGAGAGAGGGTCGCAAGTATCAGACTTCGACCTGCTGGCTGGAGTTTCCCCCGTCAGGCACCCATCTGGTTCAAGCCGTCAGCCAATCTCCACAGCTTAATAAATAGTAACGTCTAACTGAGCCAGTTAGTTAGATGCGTACACTTGGTGCAGTAGGAACTTTATTTAGTTTGATGCATACACTTGTTCTTTTTTGGTAGCCCTTTTGTAATGATGGCTGATGTTTGGTTTGGAAGAGAGAGCTGCGTCTTCACTCTTCTGGCATGCTTACTGCTTCTGTTGCACCCCCAGCCCTGGTTGCTGTTGCTGTTGTTTTCAATGTACAATCAGTAGTATATTTCGTCTGTTGGTTGAATAAATGTGTTGTTAGAACGACAAACACAATGTTTTGGAAGTCGTTGCATGGTTTGATCCTTTAGTGCCCCGTACCGTACGTAGCGCATACTATTTATCGTACGGAACACATTTTTTTTAAAACTCGGAACACATTTTCCACTTGTTGATAACATGCAGCCCACTGATGAAGGCCCAATAGAGAATCCCATAATTAACTGGAACGGAGGCTCTCACATGAATCCGGCCCAGGTACATGCTCATGGTCCCGTAAACATAAATAAGTAAATAAATAAATAAAGCTAAATGCTCATGCACCAGTTCTTTGGGAAAATAGCTAGCCCAGTATTTCTTTTTGAAGAATACCCAAGCTAGGCCTAATTGTTTTCTCTGAATTACTGGGCTGCAAATCTTTCAAGACGAGGAGGGATGCATTCCGGCCTAGCTTAAGAGTATGGTCAATGTCTGTTAAAAGTAATATCAAAAGGGGTTGAAAATTCCAAAAGATTTATAGCAAATGGGATATAAGTTTCTTTTTTTGTTTTTGTTCTTCACTGATATCTTATACGTATTTCATTGGATTTAACATGACATAGTACTAATTTATTTTTAAATTTGTTTTACTTTGGCTATTAATTTTTGGATTAAGAATATTTCGTTCCCCAGCAAAAATTTGCGAATTTTCAAAATTTCCCACATATTTAGTTAATTTTTTGACCCTGGTACTGACCACAAAATGGCCAGCAATTCTAAAAATGGAAAATGGGCTGCAATAAATTCCATATGAATTAGAAATTGAGTAAAAAAATATAAAAATAATAGCAAATGGGCTGTACACACCACGGATTTCGAGGCTGACTTGTTTACGCAAGGCTTTGGCAGTGAACACACGATTCTAGCAGCAGTTAGTGTTAGATGTCCATCCAACGACCGACGTGCTTCTTTAATCTCTGATCTTCCTGCTCCATCTGCCTAAACTAGCGCCGGCGGGACTGCCTGCTCCCTCCTCTTCTGGCCTGCTGTGATGCCGCGTAGGCTTCCCCGGCCCACCCTACTCCCTCCGCTGGCCTGGCCGCATGCAATCAACTGCCTCCTTATTACGCGAAAAAAATGATTCCTCCCACTGACAACTGGGGCGCAGCGGTTGGGAGGCTGACCTGTGGGCCTACTAAGTTGACGCGTGCGCAGGGCTTGTCAACTTAGTCAACAAACGATTCTAGCAGCAGTAACCGTTGGATTTGAATCGAACGGTCTTGCTGCTTCTTCAATCGCTACTCTTCTTGCATCAGCCACCCAAACCAGCGCCGGGGAGACCGCCTGCTCCTGCCTCCAGTGGCCGGCTGTGCTGCCGATGAGGCCTCATCGCCCCCTACTACTCCCACCGCTAGCCAGGCCCTGCGGCGACGGCAGCCTCACACCGCAGCCGAACCAGTGAACCCTCGTACTCCTCTCCGCGTGGGCATCCACTGCCGCATCTTCCCCGGCTCCATGTCGTCCCCTTGCTAGGCCTCGCCGTTGTCCACCGCCTTGGTGCTCTCGGCGCGTCGTGGTCATCGTGGTCAACGACATTCCATCTGGAGAGTACTGTACGTGGAGAGGCTGACAGCTGGGTCCACGGCCACAACCCGGTTTTTTTGTAATTTGCCAAGTAAGTCGCTTTCTCAGGCCTGTTGGGCTGCAAATCTTTCAAGACGAGGAGGAGAGCTTTCATTCGGCTGGCCGAGAAAATGGCCCATCAGTAATGAGAAATGGGATGTACATTTTTAAAACACATCAAACCGGCAATTAGTTTCAAATATCTTTTTTTCATTTTGAGATTTGAAATTACATTAATTTTTATGCGTGTAGAATTTGTTGGATTTTATATTGATATACATTTATTTTTAAAATTAGTTTGAATGTGAGTCGAAATATCGGGATTAAAAACAGTTCGGACCGCTCCGAAATATGTAAAATTTCGTATAATTTTTTAACCATGGCCACAATATGGGCTGTAATGCTAACAAAAAGAATATGGGCTCCAAAAAAACCTTAATAATTAGCAAATGGGCTGTAAATTATTAGAAATAATGGCAGATGGGTTGTATGCTGTTTCCCACAGATTTGAGGCTTTCCTAAAAAAAGGTTGACGCACAAGCAGTGACTGTTGGATGGTCATCCAACGGCCGTCGTGCTTCTTCAATCTCTCCTCTTCCTGCTCCAGCCGCTCAAACAGGCGCCGGTGGGACTGCCTGCTCCCTCCTCAACGCGGCCGACTCTACTGCCGCGCAGGCCTCACCGCCCCACTGTACTCCCATCGCTGGCCTAGCCATCCCTCTACTCACCCACACTTGCTGTTATTCTCCAGCGACGGCGAGGCCTCGTACAGTCGTACTCCCCTCTGCGTGGTAAACAACTGCCGAGTCTTCCCTACCTCCGTGTCGTTCCCTTCCTAGGCCTCGCCGTCGTCCACCGCCCTGGTGCTCTCGGCGCGGCCTGGTCAACGTGATCAACGACCGACATGCATCTGAAGTGGACTTTACGTGGAGAGGCCGACAGCTGGGTCCACGGCCGCACGCAAGGAAATGCCTCCTTATTACGCGCAAAATAATGATTCCTCCACCTGACATTAGGGACCCACCGAAAGGGCCTCTGTATTTCGCGAAAAAAATGTTACCGCCGCTGACAGCTCGGACCCACCAGCTATATCTTCGCACGCAAGGAAGTGCCTCCTTATTACGCACAAAAAAATGAATACCCCCCTGCTAGCTGGGACCCACCTTGGTGGGAGGCAGACTTGTGGGCCTACTAAGTTGACGGGGACGGAGGGCTTTGTCAACTTAGTCAATATGCATGATTCTAGCTCCAGTGACCGTACGATGTCCATCCAACGGCTGTAGTGCTTCTTCAACCTCTAGTCTTCTTGCTCCAGCCGCCCAAACCAGCGCCGGTTGTGCCTCATGCTCCTGCCTCCCGTGGCCGGCTGCGATGCGGCGGAGGCCTCACCGCCCCCTACTACTCCCACCGCTGGCCAGGCCATCCCCCTACTCACCCACACCCCCTGTTATTCTGCGGCGACGACAGCCTCACACTGCAGCGAACCAGTGAACCCTCGTACTCCTCTACGCGTGGGCATCCACTGCCGCGTCTTCCCCGGCTCCGCATCGTCCCCTTCCTAGGCCTCGCCGTCGTCCACCGCCCTGGTGCTCTCGGCGCGGCGTGGTCAACATGGTCAAGGAACGGCTTCCATCGGACATGGACTGTACGTGGAGAGGCTGACAGCTGGGTCCACGGCCGCAGCAAGGAAGTGCCTCCTTATTACGTGCAAAATAATTATTCCTCCACCTAACAGCAGGGACCCACTGGACGGGCCACCATATTTCGCGAAAAAAACGTTTGCCCCTGACTGCTGGGACCCACCAGCTACATCTTCGCACGCAAGGAAGTGCCTGACAGTCGAGACCCACCTGGTCGAAGCGTACGTAGCTTTGTCATTCTGGTCGCGAACGTGTACGTACATACTGGTCGATGTAGAGGCGCGCACGTGTCGTAGTAGAGGCACGCACGTAGCATGTACACGTAAGTACAGCGGCCAGGGTGCAAGAAAGAAAATACGGCCACGTATGTGTACATACGGGCGGGGTCTCGAATGCCTACTCGCGCATACGTACGGCGAGGGCTCGTTGAGATGGCTGGGTCGGAACGGAGAAACAGCATCGTTGTCGTGTTCATGGGGAGGCAACGGAATGCGTCGTGTTCATCGGGAGGCAACGCGGCTGGGTCGGAACGGAATGCGTGGTTGTGTTCATCGGGAGGGCTTGGACGGAAGAGGCGATGGAAACGAGGCCTGGCGTACCGCACAACGGAGGAAACGGACCTCCTACGATCGAAACGGGGGTCCTGTTGATCGGGAGGGGTGTGGCGTACCGCAAAACGGAGGAAACGGACTTGTGTTGGAGAGCTATGGTCGAAACGGGGCTCCTGTTCATCGGGAGGGGTGTGGTGTACCGCAAAATGGGACTCCACGGGATACTATTCATCTCCACTGTCGACCCCCTCCAGCCTCCACGAGCTACTGTTCATCCACCATCGACCTCCTCCAGCCTCCACCTGTGACTGTTCATCCACGGGCTCCTGTTCATCCAACCTCCACCGCGCGCTACTCCACCGGCAACTGTTCAACCACCCCTCTCCACGGGCTCCTGTTCAACCACCCCTCCACGATCTACTATTCATCCTGCCCTCCACCATCTACTGTTCATCCAGCCCTCCACGGGGTGGTCCTGTTCATCTAGCCCTCCACGGGGTCCTGTTCATCCACCCCCAACCGGCTCGATCGATCGGGGTCCTGTTCATCCAGAGGCAACACCACGGGGTCCTGTTCGTCCACCCCCACCGGGAACTGTTCATCCAACCCCCCCCCCCCCCCCCCGCGCAACGCTCACTGTTCATCCAGTCATCCAGAGGAAGCATCGATCGGCTTCAGTTAGCAGCAGTAGCCAAGGAATCGCTCGATCGGGTTCAATTAACAGCCATCGATCGATCGCTCGGGTTCAGTAACGCGTAGCCTGCAGTGCAATCGCTCGGGTTCAGTTAGAGCCCAGTGCCTCGCTTGGGTTCAGTTAGAACCAATGCCTCGCACCACGCGCGTACGTGTACGAGAGAAACGCGCATCGCTCGGTCCCCGACCTCCCACCGTAACCGGGAACTCCCCGAAATTTTCCTCCCCCTCGCTTCTAACACGGTTTTTTCTGTCATGGATGGCCCAAAGAATGTCATGCAGCTGCGTCTCCGGCCCACCCAGGACAAAAAGCCCATTTTCGGTCATGATTTTTTGTCATAGAAGTAGGAGCCCACCACATCTATGATGATACCGGGTTTTATCACAATTATCGTCATAGAAGTGTCATATGTATGACAGAAAAAAAATTGTTCGGCCCAAAATGTCACGGATGTGTCTTTTTTTTGTAGTGCTAGGAGTAGTAGCTAGGGATCGAGTGTGCGAGATGAACCGGAGAAAGTAAATGCAGAGAAATGAAATGCAAAAAAAACGGAGGGATGTGATGGTTGCTTGTCCGTTTATTTTACAAGGGCACTTATTACTGAGAGTGGTTGGGTTTTGTGATATGACGGCTTTACTGCCGTGCCACAAGCGGGGTCAGACTCCCGTGCAGGGCCGCCCTCTACACTAGTACTACATCGGTCGTGGTTTATCCCCCATTGAATTTGACTGAAGATTTAACTGAAAAAATGTTAGTGCATGTTAACAAAAACAATATTGTTGGATTCGTATTTGAACATAGTTTTCAATGATATAATTTTAGGTGACATGCATCAGCATTTATCATACTATATATAATGTTAGTTCAATTTTTGGTCGTACTAATCTATAGTAAGGTGCACGTGCATTGCACGGAAGAGTGAAATGCGTTGATCGAGGAGTTGTTTATTTTGACAAATGATGTGGGGGTCATCTCATGTGTAATGGGTATCGACAGGTTTCTTCGGATATTATTTCATCTCTAGAGCTCACAAACATGCTGGTGAAATAGATAAAAAAGTATCTTTTGCAAACAAAAGTGTTCAACTGTTCAACCTGCATCCAAAACTTGTGAAGAAATAATACTTATTGTGCTTTGCAAGAAATCATCTTCAAGAATTAGTTTTTTAGTATCCATTGTTATACATGTTGGCTACAGATGACATGGCACTTTCTTATAGTCAACAGTTGGCTATACTATTTAAGTATTAACCATGCCCTTATACACCTAGACGGAGGGATTAAATCAGGATGACTTGGAAGGGGGCAGAGGAGATGTAAGAAATGGTTCATCATAAGTCTTTCACCAGTACTATAGTAAAAATTCATACATGGAAGATTCTAGACTAAACCATAAATGGATACACTTTTATTCATGCGCGATACTCCAATAGAGCAAGATCATGCATGGAAGTATCCACATGCTTAGACAGCGGATTATATTGAGCGAAGACTAATGATCAACATTTAACTTGGTAATGCAGATGTCCAGGTGAACCTCCTTGGAATCCCCGTGCACATTGTTGGGGGTCAAATAATACCATGCGTCTTTCATGTCCACATCGGCGGGAAGGTCCCAACTCGGCAGAGTCCAAGTCAGCTTGACATAGCCAGTGTCGCCGCCCACATACATCCAAGGGGTAATAATAGTGAGCACGCACCCGTACATAAGCCTCGTGTCAGTGTCAGCGTCAGCAGCGTCACCCCTGACGCACAGTACAGAGACGGGGCGGCGGCCTGCACGGGCCTCGCCGGTGCCCATGATCAAGAGGAAGACGCTGCCATCCTCCTCCGAGACTAGCAGGCGGCGGTGATCCTGCAGCGAATCCAGCACGGTGAATGGGTAGCACGTGTCGTACTTGATGTTCTCCACCAAGGGCCAGTAGTGATCGTCGCACTCCTGCGTGAGGTGATGCACGATGTCCGCCGGCGAGCCCCAAAACGGCATCGGGCACTCATAGCAGTAGACGAAGGGCTCCTTGGAAGCATCGACCAGGCCGTCCATGAAACGTGAGTGGCTGTAGGGGATATTCCGCCAGTTGAATATATGAGAAAGTTACTACGAGATTTAGTGCGAATAAGCACAAAATAAATCATGACTGCTATAACAGAGATTAAACTAATCATGTGGACTAGCATAGTAGATGAACAGATCGAATCTAGGACACATACTAGAAACATAAATTCTACCATGATTTCGAACAGGAAGGACAGAAACACATATGGTGCAATGGGAGTAGCACCGTTGGCGTTGAGGTTGTCGCCCATGTCATTGAGGAAGAGGTTGCCAAGGTCAGGGAATAAGTCGTCGTCGGTGAAGCCATCGCTGCCAGCAGTCATGAGAGTGTGCTCCCCAAATTTCAACAGCGCCCGCCGAATGGAGCGCGGGAGGGAGTGGCTGTAGGGGACGGTTGCGGCCGCCGGATGGAGCGCAGGAGTAGCCCACGAAGCAGTAGATGGTGCTCCTCCCTAGTCTCTATTCTTATCTCTATCTCTACTACTCTTCTTTGTTTTTTTATAATATACTTGTTGTATCTATCAAATCGAATAGTATTGCACTGTCCGCTGCACGCTCGGCTGAACACGCCTCCTCGCCTCCATCAAGCCCCTCCGTTAAACCCGCATGCAAACCGAGAAATCTACTCCGGCCCGCAGGAGGAAATTGGCCGGTTGCCGTTGGAGAATAATAGAGTCACGTCTGGTCCATTTGAGTTAATTGCGTGTATGATTCTCCCTCTACAAAAAGTTAATTGCATCCTTAATCTTGTATTCTAAGTACTCTGTGGGTTCCACTCTTAGTACAGTGTACATGACTTGGAGGCTGGCTACAGATTTGTACACAAAGTTAAAAAGAAGCAAATCCATCCTTAATCTTGTATTCTAAGTACTCTGTGGGTTCCACTACCAGTACAGTAGCGAAAGAAGTATATATTAAAAAAAGCTAAAGTTTAGGATAGAATTCGAACTCAGGTCATCGCGCTGCGAGCATCCGGCCCGGACCAGTACACTAGGTGTTGGTTGCGGAGAATGCAAGAGATAACCCTTTATAACAATGAGCCCGTCCGTTGCAACGGATCCAAAGCAGAATAATACATATTCACAAATTTGAAATAAAACAGTTTACTTTTGATATACATATCACTAAAAATATCTTATGTTGCACTCCAAATATATTCTTTGGGCTGTTTTGATGAAGTAAGGGAGGAATGTGGTTGGTTTGAAGATACTAAGGGGTTTTGTGTAAACTGGAGCAGAGAAGTGGGAATTGTTGCAAAAGGCCATAACTTACATCACAGTCGTTAGATGCAGATCTAATGGTCAGAAATGGCGGATGGCAGACACACCATCATCACCAACTGAGTCTTTTATAGGAGTAGGAGTAGAGAAAAAACCGAGTTGGTGATGATGGTGTGCCTGCCATCTTATAATATAGACTGTCCGATCTATATCTGATGGATAGAAAGCAAACTATGAGAATTTTACAAAAGATACCTGCACCTCTCTCCATATTTATAGATAAGCCCTTGCCTCGTTCATCCTTATCTCCCACAACCTCATTGTTGAGCAATTAAAAAAGGAAGTCTTTGGAAAAATCTGGCATGGTGGCCCGCTGCCGGCGCCGTCCATCCCCATGCCTCCGCTCAGTCCGACCACCAGTCACCACCACGCCCCACTCCTCCTCACCTCTATCATCTTTCTTGAGATATCATTTTTTCGATGAAGTGGTCGACATACCATTTTCCGATAAAATTCTCAAGATATCATTAGTTTTTACACATGGGATTACTCCTGCATGGGTCAATCATAACAGGTGTTTTGTAAAAAAAATGAATCTTGATGTTCCGTGCAATGCACGAGCATCTTGCTAATTTTTTTGCATATAATTCCGAACACCACGTAGACATGGTCTTTGACCATTTTACAACTATGTTAGTATCATTGTTAGTGGTCAGCCGGTGCAAGTTATAGCCCCGGGTGTTTTAACCTTTTTTTTAGTAATGACATCTGGCCATTGTTCGCCACGAGCTCAATCCTGGCGAATTCCACGTAACCGTCATATTTCCATCCGACGATGGCCTGTTTTTAAGCCATAGTATTTTACAAAACCGCCACCCTTACACATGTATTGTAACTGTGTCGCGAGCGTTTGCAACTGCCATGTCTCCCAGCGAATGTTTGCTGGGGATTGGAGTTAACACCGATGGCGGTTCGTAGTCGTTCCATGCTCGGGCATTGAACTTTGTAACTATTTTTAGATTAGAATATACTACTCCTCCAGTCCTACTCCACTACTACTCTACTCAAGCAAGTTAGGGCATAGTAGTAGGTATTGTAGGGAGTACCAGTACTGTGATCACTCAAGCAAGTTGTCTGGCATCGATATGACCCTATGCTGCTGGTATGTGTCTCGTAAGTCAAGCGGCATGCTATAGTCATCGTCACATGTCCACTTCCCGCAGCACATATTCGCTTCTCCATCTTTGTCCGCACATAATCTCGTCCAATCTTCCATCCCCGCTAAGGCGCCTCCCCCCTCGTCCGAAACCCAAGCACTAACAATGGCAGAACCGAGCAGCGTCCGCGAAAGAGTGGCTGGAATTCACTCCCCACAGAGGTAATCAAGCTCATTGTTTCGCGTGAGGACAATCTCAGTACCATGCCGCTCGCCGTGTGCTCGTCGGGGCTGTACCGTTTACTCAAAGCCCTTAGGACGGAGCTTTTTAAGCCAGATCCTTTCTTGCTGATGCCGCCTGATCTTCAGAAACGGCGTGTCACGCAGCATAATGATCGTAGGGTGGCGAGCATCAACCCCCTTAACTATGATCCGATCCCCATCACCCTCAACTACATTAACGGTATGTACTGGGTCGGCATGAACACGTCTTGGATGGTGCTCGTCGACGATCGCGGCAGCTGCAGGCTCGTGGAGGTCTACACCCGGTGATTGATCCCCCTTCCTTCAATTAACATTGCACTGCTTTGGCACCGCGGCCCAGAATACTCGGAATCTTACAGTAGCCAACATGATACCAAGTTTGATTTGCTCAAGGTTGTAATCTGCCATGTGCCCACAAGATCTGTGAATTATAAAGACTTCAGGCTAATTGCGTTCTTCAACCGCGGTCTCACCTATCTGACAGGTCAATACGGTAAGTGGATAAATATGCACGTCCATCGCAGGATCATACATCCTCCACGGTTCTCTGATGCCATTGAACACAAGGGCTTCATTTACGCTGTCGAGTCCTTCTATGGCTGGATGTATTGCTGGCCTACTCCAGTCATCGCTACAAACGGCTGTTACAGCAGTATGTTACTTTCCTATGATGTCATGATGGCTTTCTTATATTACTGTCAACATTTACTGAAAAAACATTCATGCTCATAACATGTTGTTCTTAAGATTGACTACATTAAGAGCCCTTTTTTTATTTGACTCCAACTTGATATGATGTTGTAGGCCGCCTGGTGTCCCTACCCTTCCTAATCCCAGAACCTTCCAAAGAAAAGCGGCATGGCAGTTGTAGGTGGTTCCTGGCTCGATCAGACGACGGTGAACGATTGATGATCATTCGCACGTACCGGACATGTTGTTTCGTGGAATACAATCACAGTCACTGCAAGGTCTTTGAGCAGGATCCCAGCTTCTCTGGGCCTTTAGGAATTTTTGACTAGAGGCTGGTAAGTAGCCTTGGTACACACTCTCTGTTTCTCGAACTGAATTATCCGATTAACCAGGAGATAACCGACGGCAAGGATCATGATGGCAACACGGTTTCGTTCATCAGGCAAAACTGTGTGTGCATAGCGTACCATGCGTCTCTGCATGCACCATACCCTGATATGTGCTGCCACGCGCTGCAGCCCAAAGTAGGAGAGAGGGTCGCAAGTATCAGACTTTGACCTACTGGCTGGAGTTTCCCCCGTCAGGCACCCATCTGGTTCAAGCCGTCAGCCAATCTCCACAGCTTAATAAATAGTAACATCTAACTGAGCCAGTTAGTTAGATGTGTACACTTGGTGTAGTAGGATCTTTATTTAGTTTGATGCATACACTTGTGCTTTTTTGGTAGCCCTTTTGTAATGATGGCTGATGTTTGGTTAGGAAGAGAGAGCTGCGTCTTTACTCTTCTGGCCTGCTTACTGCTTCTGTTGCACCCCCAGCCCCTGCTGCTGTTTTCAATGTACAATCAGTAGTATATTTCGTGTGTTGGTTGAATAAATGTGTTGTTAGAATGACAAACATAATGTTTTGGAAGTCGTTGCATGGTCCGATCCTTTAGTGCCCCGTACCGTACGTAGCGCATACTATTTTTGGTATGGAACACATTTTCCACTTGTTGATAACATGCAGCCCACTGATGAAGGCCCAATAGAGGAGTCCACAATTATCTGGAAGGGAGGCTCTCACATGAATCCAGCCCAGGTACATGCTCAAGTAAATAAATAAATAAAGCTAAATGCTCATGCACCAGGTCTTTAAATTCACGATTTAACAGGAGGGTATTATTTCCTATGATGTCATTACATTTAGTCGATATTATTCTTAGGCAAAGATAGCGACCAGTCTTCTTTCTACCACCATTTTCTTCCTGCAACCAGCGGACCCATGCAAATCGTAGTCAACATCATAAATAGTTTCGGTCCATTTTTATTTTTTAGTAAGATTGTCCAACCCAACCCAGCACATTGGCGACAGCACTTTATCCTCCGCCTTGGTGCACTCGTCGCGGCGCCGCCGTCCGGCCATGTCAACATAGTGAATCGGGAGAGGACTATAGTTGTGAGTATGACAGTGCAGACCCACCAGGTCCACTCCCGAACACAAGCAAGCGCCTCTTTTACTACTCAGATGCACCCCTCGTTTTTTTACTCTAATCCACCCTGCTAATATCTGTGACCCACATCATTTTCAACGTATAGTCAATTAACGACAGAATTGCACAACTTTTTTTTGAGTAGTAATTCGGACGAGCAGGCTATAAACTGGCTTGTGCGGTCTTTGCGGCCCGTCTAACAACATGACCAGCCCAGCAGTTTTTTCTTTGGGAAAATAGGTAGCCCAGTATTTCTTTTTGAAAAATACCCAAGCTAGGCCTATTTGTTTTCTTCGAGTTACTGGGCTGCAAATCTTTCAAGACGAGGAGGGATGCATTCTGGCCTGGCCAAAGAGTATGTTCAGTGTCTGTTAAAAGTAATATCAAAGGGGTTGAAAAATCCAAAAAAATAGCAAATGGGAAATTAGTTTCTTTTTTTGTTTTTGTTCTTCACTGAGATTTTATATTTCATTGGATTTAACATGACATAGTACTACTTTATTTTTAAATTTGTTTTAGTATGGCGACTAACTTTTGGATTAAGAATATTTTGTTCCCCAGCAAAAGTTTGCGAATTTTCAAAATTCCGCACATATTTAGTTCAATTTTTAAACCCTCGTACTGACCAGAAAATGGGCAGCAATTCTAAAAATGGAAAATGGGCTGCAATAAATTCCATATGAATTAGAAAATGAGTAAAAATTATAAAAATAATAGCAAATGGGTTGTACACGCCACAGATTTCGAGGCTGACTTGTTTACGCAAGGATTTGTCAGTCAACACATGATTCTAGCAGCAGTGACTATTGGATGTACATCCAACGGCCGACGTGCTTCTTCAATCTCTGATCTTCCTGCTCCAGCCGCCTAAACTAGCGCCGGTGGGACAGCCTGCTCCCACCTCTTGTGGCCCGCTATGATGCCGCGCAGGCTTCACCGGCCCACCCTACTCCCTCCGCCGGTCTGGCCGCACGCAATCAAGTGCCTCCTTATTACGCAAAAAAATGATTCCTCCCACTGACATCTGGGGCGCACCGGTTGGGAGGCTGACCTGTGGTCCTACTAAGTTGACGCGTACGCAGGGCTTGTCAACTTAGTCAACAAACGATTCTAGCAGCAGTGACCATTGGATTTAAATCGAATGGTCCTCCTGCTTCTTCAATCGCTGCTCTTCTTGCACTAGCCTCCCAAACCAGCACCGGCGAGACCGCCTGCTCCTACCTCCCGTGGCCGGTTGTGCTTCCGCGGAAGCCTCACCGCCCCCTACTACTCCCACCGCTGGCCAGGCCCTGCGGCGACGGCAGCCTCACATTACAGCCGAACTAGTGAACCCTCGTACTCCTCTCTATGTGGGCATCCACTGCCGCGTCTTCCCAGGCTCCGCGTCATCCCCTTCCTAGGCCTCGTCGTCGTCCACCGCCATGATGCTCTCGGCGCGGCGTGGTTAACATGGTCAAGGAACGACTTCCATCGAAAGAGTACTGTACGTGGAGAGGCTGACAGCTGGGTCCACGGCCGCAGCAAGGAAGTGCCTCCTTATTACGCGGAAAATAATGATTCCTCCACCTGACATTAGGGACCCACCGGACGGGCCACCATATTTCGCAAAAAAAACATTTCCCCCTGACTGCTAGGACCCACCAGCTACATCTTCGCACGCAAGGAAGTGCGTCCATATTACGGGCAAAAAAAATGATTCACCCCCTGACTGCTGGGACCCACCAGCTACATCTTTGCACGCAAGGAAGTGTCTGACAGTCGGGACCCACCCGGTCGAAGCATACGTAGCGTTGTCATTCGGGTCACGAACGTGTATGTACATACTGGTCGATCGGTCTGTCTGCAGGCTGCAGCGATGAACCGTGGCCGTGCAAGGAAGGGCACGTGTGGTAGTAGAGGCGCGCATGTGTGGTAGTATGTACACATACGTACAACGGCCAGGGTGCAGGAAAGTAAATATGGCCACGTACGTAGATACGGGCGGGGTCTCGAAAGCCTACTCGCGCATACGTACGGCCAGGGCTCATGTACATGGCTGTGGGTAGGTCGGAACGGAGAAACTGCGTCATCGTCGTGTTCATGGGGAGGCAACAGAATGCATCATGTTCATCGGGAGACAATGGAACACGTGTTGTTCATCGGGAGCCAACCGGCTTGGACGGAATAGGCGATGCAAACGAGGCATGGCGTACCGCAGAATGGAGGAAACGGCCTTGTGTTCGACTGGCCATGGTGGAAACGAGATCCTGTTCATCAGGAGGGGTCTGGCGTACCGCAAAATGGGGGAAACGGGCCTCCTACGACCGAAACGGGGTCCTGTTGATCAGGAGGGGTGTGGCGTACAACAAAATGGAGGAAACGGACTTGTGTTGGAGCGCTAAGATCGAAACGAGGGTCCTGTTCATCGGGAGGGGTGTGGCGTACCGCAAAACGGGACTCCACGAGATACTATTCATCTCCACCGTGGACCTCCTCCAGCCTCCACGGGCTACTGTTCATCCACCGTTGACCTCCTCCAGCCTCCACCTATGACTGTTCATCCACGGGCTCCTGTTCATCCAGCCTCCACCGCGCGCTCCTCCGCCGGCTACTATTCAACCAGCCCTCTCCACGGGGGTCCTGTTAAACCACCCCTCCACGGGCTACTGTTCATCCAGCCCTCCACCGGCTACTGGTCAAGCAGTCCTCCATGGGGTCCTGTTCATCCGGCCCTCCACGGGGTCCTGTTCATCCACCGGCTCGATCGATCGGGGTACTATTCATCCAGCGGCAACGGCCTCTACTACCACGGGTTCATGTTCATCCAACCCCCACTGAGAACTGTTCATCCAAACCCCCCAACAACGCTCACTATTCATCCAGAGGCAGCATCGATCGGCTTCAGTTAGCAGCAGTAGTGAAGGAATCGCTCGATCGGGTTTAGTTAACAGCAAGGGATCGATCGATGGCTCGGGTTTAGTAACGCGTAGCCTGCAGTGCAATCGCTCGGATTTAGTTAGAGCCCAACGCCTCGCTCGGGTTCAGTTAGAGCCCAACGCCTCGCACACACGCGCGTACGTATGAGAGAAACGCGCATCGCTTGGCACCCGACCACCCATCGTAACCAGGAACTCCCCCGATATTTTCCTTGCCCTTGCTTCTACCACGGTTTTCTCCGTCATGGATGGCCCAAAGAATGTCATGCAGGTGCGTCTCTGGCCCGCCCAGGACGAAAAGCCCCATTTTCTGTCATGATTTTTTGTCATAGAAGTAGGAGCCCACCACATCTATGATGATATCGGGTTTTGTCACAATTATCGTCATAGAAGTGTCATAAGTATGACAGAAAAAATTTTGTTTGGCCCAAAATGTCACGGATGTGTCTTTTTTTGTAGTGTTGCTTTGATGTGATGTTCTTGTATGCATCATCTCTTGCCATGAGTAGCATCATGTAGCCTTGTCATGCATCATACTTGGTTGAGCATCTTGTCATGTTTATGTGCTTGTGTGTTTACCATGTTGTTTGCTTCTATCCGGTTGTGCTTCTTCTCGTTAGTTCCTGTTTCGTTGCAATCGTGAGGATTCGTCCAGCTACGCTTGGTTTGTCTTCGTGGCTTCGTCTTCTTCATGGACTCGTTCTTCTTCCTAGCGGGATTTCAGACTAGATGACCGTCACCTTGGATCTCACTACTATCTTTGCTATGCTAGTTGTCTCGATGCTATCGTTATGTCACGCTGCCTACCACTTGTTTATCAAGCCTCCCAAATTGCCATGATAGCCTCTAACCTTTTTACCTTTCCTAGCAAACTGTTGTTTGGCTATGTTACCGCTTTGCTCAACCCCTCTTATAGCGTTGCTAGTTGCAGGTGCAGTTGCAGGTTGTTCCATGTTGGGACATGGATATCATGGGATATCACAATATCTATTATTTAATTAATGCACATATA
Source organism: Triticum urartu (assembly GCF_056163025.1). Taxonomy (NCBI): domain Eukaryota; kingdom Viridiplantae; phylum Streptophyta; class Magnoliopsida; order Poales; family Poaceae; genus Triticum; species Triticum urartu. The sequence continues at coordinate 46,545,126 of NC_141879.1, read as the reverse complement.
TACTTGGTAAAGGGTGGAAGGCTCGGCCTTATGCTTGGTGTTTTGTTCCACTCTTGCCGCCCTAGTTTCCGTCATACCCTAACACGGTGAGGGTTTATGGACCCCTCTTGACAGTTCGCTTTGAATAAAACTCTTCCAGCAAGGCCCAACATTGGTTTTCCATTTGTTCAACATAATAACTAAACTTGATATTAAATTTGACGCATAGGGAGTTAGCGCTACCCGAGGAGTAATTCCACATAAACAGGGGGGCCAGTGCTTATGGCGTTGGTCCCAAACTAGAGCACTGTGCGGGGCCGCCCCGGGGCAACCTGGGTTATTTTCTTGGCACCTGTAGGCGTAGCTCATCCGGACGTGGCCTGAGACGAGATATGCGTGGCTACTATTAGGGTGTCGGCACACCAGGAGGTCTTGCTAGATTAGTTTTACCATTGTCGAAATGTCTTGTGCGCCGGGATTCCGAGTCTGAACGGAGGGTCCCATGATGGAGGATTGTCTCCGCTGATCATGAGCTTCTCATGGGCTAAGTTGGGACACCCCTGCAGGGTTTAAACTTTCGAGAGTCATGCCCACGGTTATGTGGTAGATGGGAATTTGTTAATATCGGTTGTAGTAGACTTGAAGTAAACCTGATTGAAATACACCAACCACATGCGTAACCGTGACTGTCTCTTTTCGGGGAAGTTCGAGAGGAGAACATGGTTGGGTTATGTTTGAACATAAGAAGTTCAGGATCACTTATTGATCATTACTAGTTTGCGACCGTTTGCGTAGTTTCTCATCTTACTCTTGTACTCGTAAGTTAGCCACCATACATTGCTTAGTCGCTTGTTGCAACCTCACCACTTATCCTTTCCATACCCATTATGCTTTGCTAGTCTTGATACCCATGGTAATGGGATTGTTGAGTCCTCGTGGCTCACAGATTACTACAACAACAGTTGCAGGTACAGGTTATGCGATGTTCATGACGTGAGAGCAATGTTTACTTGTTTGGAGTTCTTCTTCTTCGTCGACCTTGGGTTACGTTCCTGGTCAGCAGCCTGGGCTAGCAGGGTGGATGTCGCTTGAGTTTCTGTTTATGGTTCATCCGTAGTCGGATGTTGGTCTCATGTATGATGTTTGATGTATTCATATGGCATTTGTATGCCTTTGTATGTATCCCCAACTATTATGTAATGGTACGATGTAATGGTATCCACCTTGCAAAAGCGTGTCATTATGCAGTTCTATCCTTGGTGGGACCTTCGAGTTCCTTTAGGATAGAGTCGCATATTGGGCGTGACATAAGTGTTATTGTGAATATGGTTAGTTCATAATCTTTAATGAGAACCTGAACATTGGCTAGACATATTTGCAACAACAAGATCAAACAGAGTTTGTAAAAAAGTTTCTTTGTCACTTTCAGCTTGTCAACTGAATTGCTTGAGGACAAGCAATGGGTTAAGCTTGGGGAAGTTGATACGTCTCCATCGTATCTACTTTTCCAAACTCTTTTGCCCTTGTTTTGGACTCTAATTTGCATGATTTGAATGGAACTAACCCATACTGACGCTGTTTTCAGTAGAATTGCCATGGTGTTATTTTTGTGCAGAAATAAAAGTTCTCAGATTGACCTGAAAATTTACGGAGAATATTTCTGGAATATATAAAAAATACTGGCAGAAAAAGATACCAGAGGGGGGCCACCCAGGAGCAACAAGCCCTGGGGGAGTGCCTACCCCCCCCCCCTAGGGCCCGAATGCCATGATTTCAGATCTGAACCTATTATGTTTTCATGAATATATGTGTGTTCTTGATCCTATCTTGCAAGTTGTAGACATCTATTACGAGTTATGATCTGCATACGCTAAGGTGACAATAATTGGGATTCTTTCCGGTGATTACCGTAGTTTGAGGAGTTCATGTATTCACTAAGTGCTAATGCTTTGTTCTGGTTCTCTATTAGAAGGAGGCCTTAATATCCCTTAGTTTCCTTATGGATCCCACTACCACGGGAGGGTAGGACAAAATATGTCATGCAAGTTCTTTTCCATAAGCACGTATGACTATATACGGAATATATGCCTACATTACATTGCTAAATTGGAGCTAGTTCTATGCCACCCTAGGTTATGACTGCTACATGATGAATATTATCCAACACAATTATCCATCGTTGATCCAATGCCTACGAGCTTTTCACATATTGATCTTTGCTAAGTTACTTTTGTTACTTTTGCCACTGTTACCGTTACTTCCATACTAGTTTGCTACTAAAAACTTTGCTGAAGATATTAAGTCTTTCGGGTGTGGTTGAATTGACAACTCAACTGCTAACACTCGTGAATATTCTTTGCTCCCCTTGTGTCGAATCAATAAATTTGGGTTGAATACTCTACCCTCGAAAATGGTTATGATCCCCTATACTTGTGGGTTATCAGTCGGCGCCGCCAACAGATCGCGGCCGCTCCTCCCCTCCCCTACTCCCCTCCGTCGCCTCCCGCGCAGGCGACCGAGGGGCCCTAGCCCTAGCCGCCGGTCGTCCCCGCCCTCCCCTCCCCTTCCTCCACACTCGGTTTCCAATGCCGGCAAAGCCTGTGCGTCCGACGGTGGTGGCGGAGGTACTGCCTCCCCTCTCGGGTCTATGGGTGGCGCAGGACACCTCATCTCGAGGGTGTGATCCTGATCTGGATCGTGGCGGCGATGATCTGGACGATGGTGCCCGGATGGACAACGACGGCATGGCGGCCGGCCGGCGTCTCGGCGGTGGCCTTGGCAACAGGGCTGGCGCAGTCGTTCCCGATCTGGGGTGGACGGCTTGGGTTAGGGGCGGCGGCCCCTGGGATGGCCTCCCTGTCCAGCGGCACAACGGAGCTGGAGGGCTGCCAGGGATCGGACCGGATGGTCGGAGATTCACCGGCGGGTTGGTGCTACGGCTTGCTGCACCGGTGGCCAATGGCGCTGAGCTGCTTCTTCCTCCAACCCATATTGCATGCACTGCGTCTTACCGAACATGGTCGCGCTGCTAGCCGGTTATCGGGTTGGCATGAAGCGGGAGGTGGGGATACGGATTGGGATAGTTCACATGTCCGTTCATGCCGGCCGCGATAGCGACGACACCTGATGGTGCCGCTTTTCTTCTTAGAGATGTCGTTCGGATTTGCCCTACCTTTTCCCACCTCAAGGTCTCTCGGGTGAAAACCCTAAGGCGGTGACGGCGCTCTTGGTGACATGTCCTTCTTAAAGGCATCGTCTTGAGAGCTATGTGCTTGGGTGAGTCGGTAGTTGCAGATGGCGTGCCCCTCTTCCTCCAGGTGGTAGCTATTAGGAGGGAAACCCTAGGTCTGAGTCTCGCGGATCAAATGATGACGGAGACTTTGGTGTCGTTCTCTCTCCTGGGGGCATCATCTTGGAGCAGTGATTCACTAGAGAGGCCAACAGGTGGAGCAGTGTTACATCGACCGCATTGAAGACGGTGGGTCTCAGTGGAGTGGAGCAGTGGAGTCTCCGAGTTGGACGCGGCTTGATCGACACGTGTAGGTTGGTGGAGCTATCTGATGTCATGCTGATGTCGATGGCAGATAGGACTATCAAGATCTATGCAGTGATTCCTCCTGTAGACGGGGTGGCGAAATATGGCGGTGGCGGATCCTTCAGCATGCGCAGGCGGTGGCCTGTTTATCATTCAACTTCTTAGAGTACCTTTGACCTTCAACAGCTTGCATGCCTACAACCAATTTGTAGGAAACACTGGACAAACGCTATTTAATTAAAACAGGAGGAATCATATAGTACCTCCATAGGCCAATATACAAGCCGAGAATCAATTCCAGATTGTAGTTGTATATGTCCTCGAAGTACTGAACGACTGTCATTCTTGTTCCTCTCTCATCAACAGGAAATCTAACAACAACAAAATAACATGAGTAAAATAACATTAGAGAGAGAAAGTAACCACCATGCATTAATGCTAAAAGGACACTATAGGGTAAACATGCATATGGGAAATTCCGCAGGTATCATTTTACACACTAAAGAAATATCTAAGATGTTGTAAGATCAATTAATACAAATAGACCATTGCTATGTTACAAAAATCAAATGCATGGGCCTCACGTAGAATGTTGTATCCAAAGCTATTCACCTACCTACTTCCTCACACACCAACATCAACAAACAAGCAACGAAGGCCCCAAGTCTACAAGCGACATCTTTCCATCAAGACAATGGGCTGATTTGTTGTTCGAGAACATAGAGAGTAATGACAAAATCGAAAATATAATATCATGCGAAAAACATTATTACTTCGGCTGGCTCTTTAGATGAGTAATCCCTGTTATCTTCTATTTTCTGATTTGGTCTTTCTGGTGGTTTGTTTCAACATGAACACCACGCGGGCTTTGTTTATCTGCATACGTTGTAGTCTACATAACATGGCTCCTTTTAAGTTGTTGAGTTTAAAGAAATAGTACCTTCGCATGGTCCATGTCCGTTAGCGGCCATGAGGCTTCACGTAAGTCGAGTTGCTCTTGCACAAATGGGATCATAGTCACATGCTTGAAACATGATGTAGCAAATATATCTAAATAACAAAGTGTGGATTAGACAAATAAGGCAAGAGTCCTCACGGTAGATAAAACCATGGTTTGTAAGGCGGTATGGCGACCTAAGGCGAGCACCACCCGCTCTAGTACCTAGTCGACGCCTAAACGCCTAAGGCGGGAATATTTGTAAGGCGTTGCGCCTTATTGCCTAAGTGTCTAAGGCGGAACGAGCAATGTATAAAACCCTACAACTCTCCAAGTACTAACAGATGTGGCATTATAGTAGATAAAACCCTAGAAATCGCCATGTCTCAATGGCTAGCACACAGAAAAAATCACCATGGCTCGACACGTTGAGGCACACCCAGGAGTTGGTTTTGGGAGGGGCGGAGGGATCCGTACCTCCTGCCTGCTCAATCGCCATGGCCAAAGCAGGGCTAGGGTTGGGGTTGCTTCATGATCAGAGAGAGAGATGCTCTCCTGCAGCAGAGAAGAGAGGGAGCTTCACAAAAAGAGAACCAACTCTAAATCAAACACACAAACACAAAGTGAATGGGAACCAATGGATGGAAGAATGGGCACGGAGTATATTAGTACCAATTTTCAAGAACAAGGGGGGTTTTCAGAGTTGTACTAATTGTCGTGGAAGTAAGCTAATGAGCCATATAATGAAGCTATGGGACAGAGTCATTGAGCACCGTTTAAGAAGAATGACAAGCGTGACCAAAAATCAGTTTGGTTTCATGCCTGGGAGGTCGACCATGGAAGCCATTTTCTTGGCACGACAACTTATGGAAAGATACGGGGAGCAAAAGAAGGACTTACATATGGTGTTCATTGACTTGGAGAAGGCCTATGATAAGATACCGCGGAATGTCATGTGGTGGGCATTCGAGAAACACAAAGTCCCAGCAAAGTACATTACTCTCATTAAGGACATGTACGATAATATTGTGACAAGTGTTCAAACAAGTGATGTCGACACTGATGACTTCCCGATTAAGATAGAACTACATCAGGGGTCAGCTTTGAGCCCTTATCTTTTTGCCTTGGTGATGGATGAGGTCACAAGGGATATACAAGCAGATATCCCATGGTGTATGCTCTTTGCGGATGATGTGGTGCTAGTTGACGAAAGTCGGACGGGGGTAACTATGAAGTTAGAGTTATGGAGACAAACCTTGGAATCGAAAGGGTTTAGTCTTAGTAGAACTAAAACCGAGTACATGATGTGTGGTTTCAGTACTACTAGGTGTGAGGAGGAGCACTACCGGAATCGCCCCCTATGCCGACGGCCAGGGCCGTCGGCATAGCCCTGCTTCCCGTCGGGACAGACCTATGCCGATAGCCCCCGTCAGCATAGAGCCGTCGGCAACATATATGTCGGCACAGCCAGGGAGGCCGTCGGCATAGAAAAGTCGTCGGCATATATGCTACGCCGACGGGGGCCGTACATCTATGCCGACGGCCCCGGCCGTCGGCAACGATCGCGCCTAACGGCGGCCGCCGTCAAGTTTGCCCAACGACAGGTCGCCACGTGGCACCCCTATGCCGACGGCCTAGCTGTCGGCTTAGTCAAGAACTACGCCGACGGCGAGGCCGTCGGCATAGGTTTGCCACGTGGCGACCAGACGCTGCTCGTGGATCAGGGCTATGCCGACGGCTAGGCCATCGGCTTAGTTTGAAACTAAGCCGACGGCCTAGCTGTCGGCATACTCCTTCGTACAGAGCTCCCAGTAGCTGACACATGGGACCTATGCCGACGGCCTAGCCGTCGGCTTAGTTAAAAAATTGTGCCGACGGCTAGGCCGTCGGCATAGGTGCCACGTGTCAGCTACTCGGAGCTCACGCCAGCCCTATGCCGACGGCATAGCCGTCGGCATAGTTTGCTTTTGAATTTTTTTCTTTTTTCTGTTTGTTTTCAAATCAATTCAATTCAAATAATAGCACATATCAGCAGATATATGATGGAATAGACATATAGAACACAACAAACATAAGCATAAGCATCATCACAACAATAATTGCATAAGCGTCATCACACACAAGTCTCTAAATGATCATCATCACAACCAACATAAGCATAAGCATATAGAAAAGCACACAAGTGATCTAAATGATCATCACCACACACAAGTCATCTCAAGCATCATCACCACACACAAGGCTTAAGCGCCAGGACGTCAAGCACCGCGGAGGTCGTCACCGCCAAGATCGTCGAAGCCCAGGTCATCACTACTAGCGGCAGCGCTACTGCCAAGACCGCCTCCACCTCCGCCTCCGCCTTCGTGGATCGGAGTGGTCGGGCTCCGTGTCTCCGGAGTGCTGCGAAGACCACCGCCAACGGTAGATCCACCTGTTCCCTGGATGTTGAAAAGACATATTAACAGCATATATGACTATGTTGAAAGGCATGATATGCTTTGGGTGAATAGATTGGGGATGAACTAACCCGCGAGGGGCCAGCGTTCTGTGCCACAAACTCCTCAAAGGTCAGCAGCACTGGTTGTGCTGGAGGGCATTGTGCTGGAGGGAACTGAGGACACCTGCCGGCCGCCATTTCCTGAAAAGCCTGCTGCATCTGGCTATCCCTCTGCACTTGGTGTTCATAAAGCCTCTGATGCCACGCCATGGTCTCCTGGTGTGTGTACTCCAGGTAGGCCTACTATATGCCATGATGGAACTCATAAAACTACTAAATGCGGAAAATAAAGTGAGCAATGAAGATAAGAGGGAAAATACTTACAGATTGTTGCTCCTGAAAGAGGGACTGTGCACTGGTCACTGGCTAGCTCGTGCGCTGGCTCAGGCTCGGGTCGATCCGACAAAGCTGTGTGTAGGAGATAGTAGGAGTGATCACAGCATCGAGAACCGCCTCCCGACCGTGCTCCTTGGGCCCCATGCTCACCACCGCCCTCTCGTCCAGAGCCGCCGCAATGGGGTCAGGTGTGCCAGGATGTAACTTCAGATATGCTGCGGAGTAGGCCTTCATGTTCCCCGCGGTCTTCTTGCCGTAGTACTTGGGCTCGCCAGGCTTGGAGTCCTTTCGCGTATGGGCGATCTCCCACGCCTGCATGTCTGAGAGCGGCCGTTTCAGTTTCTCCTCCTGCACCACCAAACAGAGGTTAGTCATACACAAGAAAGTGATGGTAAATAGAAGAAGAAGAATGTTTAATGGGGTTAGTCATACATTAACTGCCTTGTGGAGATAGTGGTTTCAGTTTCCCTGAGCATGTACTCCCTCCGTCCCTCGGTTAGCCTTATTTTTGGTTCGCATAGCCGCCCAGGCTCCAGCCTCATCACACCAAAGATCCACCAATGCCGCCCAGGACTCGTCTTTTCCATAACACCAATTTGGACACACCTACATAATAAAAGCATAATGGCATGTAGGTGTGTCCAAATTGGTGTTATGGAAGCATAAAGCATAAAGCATAATGTACCACAAGGTAATGAAAGCATAATGAAAGCATAATATATGAAAGCATAATGAAAAATATTTTATACTTACCTCCAAGAACTCGGGCCTCTCCAAGGTAATGCCCATCCTCCGCGCTTCTTCCTTGGTCATCTTCACACCAAGAATCTCGTGGTAGTATGTGGAGATGGCCACATAGCGCACCTCGTACTGCATCTGGCGGGCCTTCTTCTTGCATTGGCGCAGCACGATTTGGTCCGCTCTAGCCCTGTGCTCCGGAAGAACTCGATAGAATTTCTACAATCATGCATGAAACAAGAATGGAAGAAGCCATGAGTTAAATCATTCATGAAACTAGAATGGACTTGTGCTTCTGAAGAGAACTCGCCCAGAAAGTAGTGATCACGGCCTTGGCATGGGTCTCATGGTCCGCGTGGTGGGCCGCTTCCCAGTGGTCCCAGCTCGTGGCCAAAACCCGACGATCCGGCTGCCTGACTGGATCCGGACAGTACAACCCCGACCAGTATAACTTCAGCAAGACGGTGATGAGGCCGTTGGGAATACGGACCCCTTTAGAATATATCCAGTTGCTGCAAAAGAATGAACTATTAGCATGTGACAAGCAAAATAAATAACAACCGGAATAAGCATGTGACAAGCAAAATAATGAAATTATTACAAAGTGGCACTTACTCTTTTCCCGTGGGCTCAATGAGCCACTTCTGCTCCTCAGTAGCAGGAACCTGCTTTGGTAGCTTTGCGTTACCGCGCAGCCACCCCTTGTTGTCAACCCCCTTCCCGTCACCACCATCATCCCCGCCACCACCCTCCTCCTCGCCTGCCTCCCCCTCCCCAACCTCCTCCTCCTCGCCTGCCTCCTCCTCCACCTCCTCCTCCTCCTCGTCCTCCTCCTCCCTAGAGTGTACCTCACTAGAGGAGGGTACCTCACTAGAGGAGGGCCTCGAAGACAACACCCCTAAGTTGGTGTGGGTGCGCTCTTTCTGGCCGCGACCCCCTGTAGTGGCTCTCCCCCCACCACCTCGCCCTCTAGAGGTTCTCCCCCCGCCCCCTCCTCCTCTAGGGGCACCTCTCCCTCGACCTCCCTGTGAGGAGTTATTGTCAAGTAGCCAAGGGGAAGGATTACGTGCTCGACCACTCCGACTAGGCAGGCCGACGACCTTGTATAGGAAACCCACGTCGTCGGCCTTCCCCTTTCCCATGTTCCACGAACCTGCATTGAAAAGAGAATAAGCAATTAGTAAATTAATGAAATGAAGGAAAAGGCATGATAATAAACACATTAATAAAAATGCATAAAAAGGCATATTCCTAAACTATAGAAAAAAAGACTTGAAACATACATCTGCTAGAACCCATATGAATCATCACTGTTGTAACCTCTTTCTCGGTCCGTCTCATCATCACTATCAATCATATCATCTTCGTTGTCCGAAGGAGGTGGAGGCTCTTCCTCGTCGTCAGCGTCTTCGTTTAACTTTTCTAGCATAAGTATGTCATTTTCATTGACAATGGTCTCACCATCATTCCGTGCATCATCGACGTTTGGATCCACATCATCATCACCCAATGGTCTAGCGTCATCGTTTCTAACCACATCATCATCATCATCAGGTTGCTCTTGATAGAACACTCCCTCGTATGTCATGGGGTTAATGTTGTAGTAATCGTCTTCATTCGGGTCTGGTAGCTTACCATGTGGCGACACCTTGAACACAACTTCCCAACCCTTTAGATACACTTTCTGGCATGGGTAAGGCAGATAATATACTTGTGTGGGTAGCCGCAATGAAGAGATCGGCTCCGGCATAGACGGTTGATGGTTTAACTTCGACCAAACCAATGGAAGGCGTATGTTTTACCCCCTCCCGCGGATCGAACCATCAGCATTTGAACACAGGTAGACATGGGGTCTCACGCCCCTGGCAGAATTTAACCTCGTATATATTTTGTACCCTTCCATAGTAGTCTACTGAATTTTGACCGGGGGTGTACACTCTGGTATTTATAGTTTTGGGGTCGGGCCGGGTGTTTTGGTGCTCCTCTGTATGGAAGCGATACCCATTCTGTCAGGACCCCGATCCTAAGTCACACCGATCTAGCATGTAACACATCATATCACTTTGCGGCCTCACGCACGGTATTCCCACGGGTGCCACCTTACCTGGCTTAGGACCGTTTGCGCCTTTTGGCTCACGTATATGATAGTGTCGCTAGCATCCATATGACAAAGAACCCGGGCCGACATGCCTAGTCGTGAACCCAAAGCGGCACTAATCCATGGGGACAGGCATACATGAATCAACTTCGAGCATGCCGGTCAACAGCGTGTGAATCCGGGCTGTAGCACTGGGCTAACAGGACTCCGGATGTCACCGCGTGACATTTCCCCGAAGGGACAGACACAGGAATGAAGTGAAACACACGCCGGCCAGTCAAGTGTCCTGAGCAGTAGTGCTGGGCTAGCAGGACTCTGGTGAACCAGGCTGTAGCGGACTACTATGGCTCATGGAAGCACTAGACTACATTTCCCATAAGAGAGGCTGCCAAGGATAAACAACAAGATTGTCGGATCCCACGCATACCAAGCATTTCAATCATACACACAATATGCTCGATATGTGTAAATACAACATGGCATCACAACATAACTCTACGACTCAAAGTATTTATTCATTAGGCTCCGAGGAGCTAGATATTACAAACATGGGTCTCATGACCCAACAAACAGAGCATACAAGTCAAAGCACAGGTGGAAGCTTAACATGTCTGAGTACAGACATCTACAAATGAAAAGGCTGAGAAGCCTGACTATCTACCAGATCCTGCCGAGGGCACAAGATCGTAGCTGAGGTATCAAGCTAAATGTCGAAGTCCACATGGAACTACTAGCGAGACTGACGTCTCTCTGCAAAACATAAAATAGGCAAACATGAGTACAAATGTACCCAGCAAGACTTACATCAGAACTAGCTACATATGCATCAGTATCAACAAAGGGGCGGTGGAGTTTGACTGCAGCAAGCCAGCTTTGACTCAGTGGCTATCCTAAACTATGACTGCAAGTAACTCTTTTGAGGTGGCGCACACGAGTCCACATATTCGCCATATCAATACACCACTATGGATCCGCTCCCGTCTTCCTACGAGAACGCCATCCATAGCACTCACGCTTATCTTGCGCATTTTAGAGTATCCACTTTCACTTGTCTATGAACTGTTATAGGCAACCCAGAAGTCCATTACCACGGACATGGCTATTCGAATAGATCATTTATAACCCTGCAGGGGTGTACTTCTTCACACATGTTTCCACCACTTAGCGCCTGCACACGACATGTGCTCGGCAGACTTCAAGCGAAAGCCGACGTGGGTGTAGACCACGACCTAACTAACCACACAAGTCTCTAGTCCAGGTTTATCACCTATTCGGGTTCCATCCGCGAGGAGATCCGGCCGGAGTTTCGCTCACAGCCCCAAACGATGTGTGCAGGGTTCCCGGGACACCAAACGGGCGCCCGGTACACCGTGCCACGTGCCTACCACAACACATCCCACCCGTATGGTCAGCGCTGCGTGCGGCCCCAAGCATACTGCAAACACCAGAAACTACTTGCAACTCCTGGACAGAGGACGAGAGGGGTCAGTAAGTCGAGCGGGGTCATATTTCAGGGCCCAAGTGTGGTAGTAGTTGTTCCATGGATCACAAACACAGAACTCAGTTCCTGAGGATGGTTTCAATGAGACAACCCACCATGTACTCCTACATGGCCTCTCACCGCTACCTTTACCAAATCGTGTTCACACACTTAGCTCACACACAGTAGGACATGTTCAACACCATTCCAATTCATTCCCGATGAATCAGACCCGACTCAACTCTAAGCAGTAGCAGGCATGACAAACAAGCATGAATGAGTAGGCACATCAAGGCTCAAACAACTCCTACTCATGCTAGTGGATTTCATCTATTTACTGTGGCAATGACAGGTCATGCAAAGGATAAAGGGGTTCAGCTACCGCAGCAAGTAACAGATGAATCGCTGTTGTCCTAATGTAGTAAAAGAGAGCAGGAGCGAGAGAGTGGGACTATATCGGAATGAATAAGGGGGTTTTGCTTGCCTGGCACTCCTGAAGATAATATAGTTCTTCATCAGTGTCATCGAATAATCGTCGGAACATCGTCTACTGAGAGGGGACAGTTACCGGCAACAGAGAAAGAACACAATCAATGCAATGCAACAATATGATGCATGGTCATGACATGTCAAAATGCTATGATTTGAGCTAATGTAGCTAGCAATGATTTAAATAGAGTTGGTTTGAACGCAAGATTGAAATTCAAACTCCACATAAGGCATTTCAAATGCCATTAATTCAAATTGTCATATACAGTAGCTTTAGGTTGCTCAAAAATGCATGCAAATGCCATAAATAGATTCTTTGGATTTTTCTAATAATTTTTCATATATAAATCTTTTCAATCTGAGTTATAGATTAATTTCTATGATGTTTAGAAGTTTTAGCTATTTTCTGGAATTTCTTGAATTATTTAAATTCCAGAAAATCATTAACTGCGTCAGCATGACGTCGGCGTGACGTCAGCAAGTCAACATGGGCGGCCCAGGTCAAACTGACCAGTGGGTCCCGCGTGTCAGTAGCTAAACTAAACTAGCTAGGTTTAGTTAACCCTAATCTAGGTTAGTTAGCAGGGTGGCCCCACCTGTCATTGAGCCAGGGGAGGTCAAACCCCTGGTCAGCGGGGTCAAAGCCGCCGGACTTGGTCCACGGCTCGACGCCGGCGACGACAGACACGGCGGAGGGCGTCGGGTTTTGCCGTCCGGTGACCAAACAAGCGGCGGAGAGGCTCTACGTGTAGCTGGCGCTCTTCCGCATCCAACGGGACCGGAGTCAGCGGCTGGGGTGGCTGGAAACGGCGGCGGCGACCTCAACAGCGGCGGCCGGAGCTCGGGCACCGACCGACTCGACGCTACGGTGCACTAGGGGAGGAACTGGTGGGTGCTACGTGCTCCTGGGGAAGTACTGAACACGGGGACATGCTCAGGCACGAGCTATGGCGTCAGTAGCCGCGGTGGCGCCATGGCCGGCGATAGTGAGGTCTCGGGCTTGACGGAAGCGACAGCCAGAGGGGGCAAATGAGCACGGGGAGAGAGGGGTTCGGCGTAGTGGCTCACTGCGGTTGTAGGGGGCGTCGAAGTGGGCTCCGGGAAGCACGGACGGCGTCATGGTGTTGCCGGCGATCTCGGCGACCGGAGGGAGAAGAAGGCGATGCAGGCGGTGATGCAGAGCGGCCGAGCTCACGTGACTCATCGAGGAGGAAGAGGCCATCGTGGCGGAGCTTCTTGGCGCGTCGGCGGGGCATGGGGTGGCCGCGGCAGCAGCAAGCGGCGGCGACGGGCTCGCTCGGCTTCGGGAGAGGGAGCGAGAGAGGCGAGGCAGGGAGAGAGAGGAGCGGTTGAGGGGGGTCCAGGGGTCTGCGTGGCGATGCCAGAGTCGTCCAGAGCGTCGGGGGGTGCACGCAGGCAGGCAGGAGGTGGCCAGCGCGCGCGGCGACCACGTGCCCTGCCTACTGGCGTGAGGAGGAAGACGACAGAGGGCTGCGGTGCTGGTTGGGCTGCACAGTTGGGCCGCCAGGTGGGCTAGGTGAGCTCTTCTCTCTCTCTCTCTTCTAATTATTGATGTTTTCTATTATTCTGTAAACTTTAGGGCATTATTAAAAATGCCAGGGCATTACCAAAAATCATGAAACTAATCATGGCTACTGTTTAGAATATATCCAACAGTAAACATTTTAGTTTATGATTATTTGAGCATTTAAAATATTTTATAGCATTTAAATGCCCAAATGCAAATACAATATGAATTAATTCAAAAATCCAGAATGGCCTAGAAATATGTGCATCATTTTTGGCAGAGGTTCTAGACGAATTCAAAAATGATGGACATTTATGAAGGGCATTTTGGGTTCATTGAAATATTTTTATTTTGATCCTAGTTGAAATTATTATCTACTAGGGCTTGAACAATCCCCAATTCAAATTTCAAACAAATATAGACATGATACATGGATGCTTATGCAACTAGTTGCAATCAGGTTCTAGGGCTGTGACACATTCACATCATACTTTTTACATGTCATGAGGGCAGGGTCAAAACCCATGGAAACCCATCTCAATTCATCATCCATAGATATGTTCGGATCTTTTCCCTACAAGTATAATGGAAATTGTTGCGTGCATTAGTCCGGTTAACTAATAAATGTTGAACTAGGTATTTAATAGGGGAGTGTGGAAAATTACTTTCTCCATGAACAAAGCAACAAAAAATTTACGTCCAGGGTTTCCATGATGGAGAAGAGTAAGTGTCTCTGCCTCAGTAGGAGGATTCACTCCCGTCCATTCCTCTTGAACGAAATCACTAAAAAAATAAAAGCGGTATTAGACCGGGACTAAGTGAACATGGAACATGATGATGTGGAAGACATAAAGGAATGGTGTAGTGGTATTACCTCATCCACACTTCCTCAACTTCCTTGATGTTGTGCAAGATATAGAACATGAGGTCCTCCCACTCTTGTCATGGCATGTTATAAGATTTCGAGGCCCCGGCCCTCCCACCTTCCGCGTTGAATAGATCGAGCCTGGGTTGATACTTGGGCTCTTCTATATTGTATCGAGGCACCTTGTTATGTAGATGGGGAACGTGGTCTGGATAGTATGATGTCCTGAGGTCTGACACCTCCTCTAGGATAACTGCCTCAGCTATGGAAGCTTCAATCTTAGCTTTGTTTCCACATTTCCGTCGGAGATGCTTGTTCTGCCTCTCAGGGCCGTACTGCCAGTGATTCTGCACAGGCGCCCCCAACAATACCTCGTTCGCGAGGTGCAGAATGAGATGTGTCATCGGAGTAAAGAAGCCTGGCGGAAAGATCTTCTCTAGCTTGACTATCAACTCCGGTGCCTTCTTATGCAATTTTTCAATCACCTCTTTACTTACTTCTTTAGCACAGAGCATGCGGAAGAAATGGCTAAGCTCGGCAAGCACTTGCCAGACATGCTCGGGGACATAGCCTCGCACCATCACCGGCATTATCCGCTCAATCCATACATGGTAGTCATGACTCTTCAGGCCGGTCACTTTTCCCGTTGAAAGATTGACTCCCTTACTTATATTTGATGCATAACCATCGGGGAACTTCAAAATTTGTTTCAGCCAGATAAGTACTTCTTTTTTTCCTGGCGGTTTAAGGACAAAGTCAGCATCTGGCTTGAACCAGTTTTTTCGACCGCCTGTGGGAGGCTTCATGTTCAGCTGTGGTCTATCACAAATTCTCTGTTGATCGGCTCTAGCTTTAACGTTATCCTTCGTCTTATCAGGAATGTTGAGGATCGTTTTGAAAAGGGACCCTGCCACATTCTTTTTGGTGTGCATCACATCAATATTGTAAGGAAGTTTGAGGTCCTTGAAATAGGGAAGCTGCGAGAAGGGGGTAATGTGAGTCCAGTTGTGCGTCTCGCCATATCCCTCGAAGCCTTTGGCTTTGCCTTTGCCTTTGCCTTTGACTTTAGGCTTGAGAGCTTTTAGCTGAGTAAGAACATCTGCCCCCGAAAATTTTGGAATCTCGGTTACTTCATGAACAACCCGGCCTTTCGTGAAGTTCTTCTTGTCTTCCCTGTCTGGATGGTCTGGAGGGAGGAACTGTCGATGCAGGTCAAAGGCTACATACTTGCCACCCTTACTCAGCCAAATCATTCGCAGAGCCTGCATGCACACTAGGCATGGCATCTTCCCACTTGTACACCATCCGCAGAATAGAGCATAGCCGGGAAAATCATGCATGCAATAGTGCAAGCAAACTTTCATCAAGAAATTTCTCTGCAGATCCCGGTCATATGTCAACCTCGGAAAGTACCAAGAATGGTGCAAAGCATCCACAAGCGGCTGCATAAACACACCCAATTGCTTCCCCGGGTATTCAGGCCCCGGAATGATGAGCGACAAGAACATGGTCTTCCGTTGCATTAGGGCACCGGGAGGAAGATTGAGCGGAATTAGAAACACAGGCCAGCAGCTGTATGGATTGGACGACATACCATATGGATTCAACCCATCACCTGATATGGCTATTCTGACATTCCCAGCCTCGGCTTCTTCCTCGGGGTATTCTTCATCGAACGACTTCCATGCTTCCCCTCCCGATGGATGTACAATTTTTTTTGGATTGTACCTTATACCTTCCTTGTGCCACTTCATCATTTTGGCAGACTCCTTCGTGATGAAAAGCCGTTGCAGTCTTTTTATAAAATCAAGATACCGAAGAACCTTAATGGGGATGGTTAGCTGCTTTTTCTCACCATCCTCACCGACCACCTCAATGTACCGAGACGAACCGCACTTCCTACAGTACTTGTCATCCGCATACTCGTGCCTAAACAAAAGGCAATTCTTCGGGCAAACATCTATTTTCTCATAATCCATAGAGTGCCTTCATGATTTTCTTTGTATCGTACATGCTTTTCGGCAGTTCATGACCCTCAGGGAGGCTGTTAGCCCATACTCCCAGGAATGCTTCGAAGCATTTCTGGCTACAGCCGTACTCAGCCTTGACTGCAATCAGTTGCGAGATGGCATCCAGCTGAGATATTTTCGCACCCACATAAAGAGGTTTCTTCGACGAGGCCAAGACCTCCAAGAAGGCCTTTGCGGTTGCCTCTGGCTCCTCCGGTTCATTCTCTGAAGGTGTCGCATTTGCCGTTTCTGCAACAATGACATCATCTAGCATGTCCCTGACCCCGTCGTCCTCATATCCATTGATGTGTTTTCGCATCACCTCCTCTCTACCACGGTCCTGCACGGCTATGTTTATCAGCGGCATGTCAAAGTTTGGCATATATCGGTGCATGCGAAGGTGCTCACTCATGTCCGTCTGATTTCTACGGTGATGTCTGGCACATCTCGCACAGGGGCATGGTGGGATAATTCTCATTGGACGACGGAATATCTCCTTCAACTATACATCGGTTTTCGTGATCCACTCTGATGTTACTCGATTCCGACGGATAAAACCACTGTACATCCACTGATTATCTGCCATCCTCTGCTTTTTTGCAAGCCACACAACATAATTAAGGATTCACTTAAATTAATCACATCAAATTTTCAGTTTCTATCGCGTTGAATCCACCTACATCTCTAATAGGTAAAGATGGGTCCTAATCCCACCCGAGGATGTGTAGATTGAGTACGTTCTCCATTCTACCCTGTTCCGAGACAAAATTTCGGCAGCACCTCCCCGCTGT
This sequence comes from Triticum urartu, assembly GCF_056163025.1. Taxonomy (NCBI): domain Eukaryota; kingdom Viridiplantae; phylum Streptophyta; class Magnoliopsida; order Poales; family Poaceae; genus Triticum; species Triticum urartu. The sequence goes on along the minus strand of NC_141879.1, from coordinate 46,527,844 downwards.
TCTCCAGATACACGTCTCGGCAAATAGCCGAGAGAATGTGCTCCGGAGAACAATGGGGAGGCGCCGCCGAAATCCTGTCTCAGAACGGGGTAGAACATGGAGAACATACCCAATCTACACATCCTCGGGCTGTCCATGGAAAATGCTGGACAATCTGAAAGAGCTGCGGTGATAAATATGCAATTGAATGCATATTTATCGATGCAACCCTTTCGGACGGGAGACGCCTAGGTTACGCCACTTGACTTGAGAATGAAATCTAGTAATATGAAAAAATGGAGGAGATGGACTTGTAGCTCACCCTCGGTTGTAGAGGAAGTAGTCGAACAGCAGAGGGATGCTCAGGGGGACCAACGCGTCAGACACCAGTCACTCCAATGAATGCAACACCACAAAGCCTGCAAATTCCATCGCGACAAATAATTAGAACATCACAACTCATAGAGCATATTTAAAACATTTAAACATGCATTCAATTATTTTTGCATCATGTAGGCAAAAAAACTAGAGGGACTCATCATCTATTCATCACATATTCATCATCATCATCTATCCATCTATATATCATGATGTAGTATCCACTCATCTATCCATCTATATATCAACAACAATTTTTTTTCTCAACTAACCTATCAACAAAATTTTTATATCTTATAATCCATCTATCTAACTATTTATATATCTAACTAATCTATCCATCTAAACCCTGAACTAACAAACCTAACGTAGCAGCAGCAAGTAGCAAGCAGCGGCAGCAGCAGGAAGCAGCAACCAGCGGCAGCAGCAGGAAGCAGCAAGCGATAGCGGTAGCAGCAAAGCAGCAGCAGGGGGCTCACTGGCGAAGCAGAGGCGGGGCAGCGACGAGGTCGGGGTGGAGAAGGGCGGCGACGGGCGAGGCAGTGGCGTCGGCCGCTGGCACAGTCGGGGAAGGGGCGGCCGCAGCCGGGGATGGGCCGCCGGGGACGGGCGGCCGAGGACGGGGACGGGCCGGCCCGGCGGCGTCGACGGCGGTCTTGGGGCGGCGCGGGCACTGGGGGTGGTGCGGTGGCGGTGGGGGAGGGGATGGGGGCGGCGCGGGCAGTGCGGGCGGTGGGGGAGGGGATGGGGGCGGCGCGGGCAGTGGGGGCGGTGGGGGAGGGGATGGGGGCGGCGCGGAAGTGGGGGGCGGTGTGGCGGCGGTATGGAATGGGATGGGGGTGGGGGCGGGGCAGCGCCGGAGTTGGGGGAGGGGATGGGGGTGGCGGCGCGGCGAGGGTCGGGATAGGGCGGCGGCGGCAGCGAGGGTGGGGCAGCGGCGAGGGTCGGGACAGGGCGGCGGCGGCGCGGGTGGGGATCGGGGTCGGATCTAACTCTTTGACTTCCGCCGGAATGTGTCTGACCGGTGGACCTTTTAACCTAGTTCTCACAGCCTAGCCCATAGCTGCACCCCCCAACACCATCCCGACCCAACCCACCCAAAGATACCCTCCGTGTCAGCCCGACGTGGCCGTGCACCTGGAGGGGGGAAACGGACGCGTCGGGTCTACACGGAGGGGATCTTGTTGTGGGTCTGCCCCGGATGTTGCTCCAAAGTGTTCCTATGGGCTGACCTAACACAATCGTGTGGAGAGGTCCAGTGCTCAAAGCCCGTCCGTGCAAAGTCAAAGGGCTAGATCCCGTGGTCAAACGCCAGAGGGTTAGGCGGGACGGGGGCCTTGGGTGTAGCAATGCCACCGGAGCGTCGCACCGGGACCTCATACATGCGGGGTGGTGTGGTGGCATGTCCGAAGAGGCGGCATGCGTCTCCGGGGTGTGCCCCCCCTCACGGACGGCGATGACACGGTAGTAGACGTTCTGCGGTAACGATGCGACGTGAATATTATTAAATACTCGGAGCGCGATAAAATCATGAGTTTTTAACACGACATGGGCACATGTGCTATAGGACTGATGGTAATTTTTCATAATTTTTCATGATGGAGAAGTATCTGAACACTTCCCTCTACGCGGATTGCTCTTCGCGTGTCTACGACTGTGGCCAGTGGCCTCCGGGGGCTAGCATGCCGCCAAATGTTACGTAGGCGGCCTATCACAAGTCTGGAAGTGTTGTGGCGGGTGCAAATGCCCAGCACGCATCTCCGGGGTGTGCCCCCCCCCTCACGGACGGCGCCGCCGCCGGCACCTGGTGGGGGGAAACGGACGCGTCGGGTCTACACGGAGTGGATCTTGCTGTGGGTCTGGCCCGGATGTTGCTCCAAAGTGTTCCTATGGGCTGACCTAACACAACCGGGTGGAGAGGTCCACTGCTCAAAGCCCGTCCGTGCAAAGTCAAAGGGCTAGATCCCGTGGTCAAACGCTACAGGGTTAGGCGGGACGGGGGCCCTGGGGGGTAGCAATGCCACCGGAGCGTCGCACCGGGACCTCATACATGCGGGGTGGTGTGGTGGCATGTCCGAAGAGGCGGCACGCATCTCCGGGGTGTGCCTCCCCTCATAGACGGCGATGACACGGTAGTAGACGTTCTGCGGTAACGATGCGGCGTGAATATTATTAAATACTCAGAGCGCGATAAAATCATGAGTTTTTTACATGACGTGGGCACATGTGCTATAGGACTGATGGTAATTTTTCATAATTTTCCATGATGGAGAAGTATCTGAACACTTCCCTCTACGCGGATTGCTCTTCGCGTGTCTACGACTGTGGCCGGCAGCCTCCGGGGGCTAGCATGGCGCCAAATCTTGCGTAGGCGGCCTCTCACAAGTCTAGAAGTGTTGTGGCGGGTGCAAACGCCCGTCACACGTCTCCGGGGTGTGCCCCCCCCCTCACGGACGGCGCCGCCGCCGGCACCTGGAGGGGGGAAACGGACGCGTCGGGTCTACACGGAGGGGATCTTGCTGTGGGTCTGGCCCGGATGTTGCTCCAAAGTGTTCCTATGGGCTGACCTAACACAACCGGGTGGAGAGGTCCACTGCTCAAAGCCCGTCCGTGCAAAGTCAAAGGGTTAGATCCCGTGGTCAAACGCTACAGGTTTAGGCGGGACGGGGGCCCTGGGGGTAGCGATGGCACTGCAGCGTCGCACTGGGACCTCAACCGTGAGGGGGGAACTCCCCGGAGCCGCGTGCCGGGTGTCTGCGCCTGCCACCATGCTTCCACAACCGTAGGAGGGCCCACCGCAATGCCTGGCGGCATTGCTACCCCCCGGGTACCCCGTCCCGTCTAACCCTGACACAGACGACCGCTGGGTCTAGCCCTTTGACTTTCGCCGGACGGGGTTTGACTGGTGGACCTTTTCACCTGGTTGTCATAGCCCAGCCCATAGCTAGACCCCCCAACACCGTCCCGGCCCAACCCACCCCAAGATTCCCTCCGTGTCGGCCCGACGTGGCCGTTTCCCCCCTCCGTGACACGGTGGCAGCGTCGCCCGTGAGGGGGGCACACCCCGGAGCCGCGTGTTGGGTGCCTAAGTCTTCCACTACGCTTCCACAACCGTAGGAGGGCCCACTGCGACACCTCGCAGCATTGCTACCCCCCAGGTACACCATCCCGTCTAACCTGACACAGACGACCGCCGGGTCTAGCCCTTTGACTTTCACCGCACGGGGTTTGACCGGTGGACCTTTTCACCTGGTTGTCATAGCCCAGCCCATAGCTACACCCCCAACACAGTCCCGGCCCAACCCACTCCAAGATTCCCTCTGTGTTGGCCCGATGTTGCCGTTTCCCCCCTCTGAGACACGGCGGCAGCGACGCCCATGAGGGGAGGGGCACACCCCGGAGCCGCGTGCCGGGTGCCTGCGCGTGCCACCACGCTTCCACAACCATAGGAGGGCCGACCGCAACACCTGGCGGCATTGCTACCCCCCCCCCCAGGTACCCCGTTCCGTCTCCCCTCTCCGTAACATGACGGAAGCGACGCCCAAGAGGGGGCAATCGATATATTAACATTATTCTGATCCTGGGACCAGAATAGTTATTCTGATCACAACGTCGCTATATAGAGATCTCGAACGGAGGAAAATAGAGGTACATGTCGGCCCGTTGTGCACAACCCGAACGGCCCACTACCACAATCACGACCTTCTCCTCTCCCTCGACGACGCCTCACCGTCCCCCGATCCCTACCAACCAGACCACCACGCCGCCCCTCCCCTGCCTACCGCGCCGCGTCGCCCGTGCCTGCCGGACCACGCGGCCCCTCCCCGCCGGCATCTCGTAGCCACTCCTCGCCGGCCTCGCGCCACCGTCCACCGGCGAACCCCCGCTGCCGCCCATTGTCCTTGCGCGCCGTGCCGCCGCCCCAAATCTCCACCGCCCACAGGCCTCGCGCGCCGCCGCGGGCCGTGGATCCGGGGCGCCGACGCCTAGATTTGGATCGCGCCCACCGCCGCCATGGTCCCCGACTGAAGACGAGCAAGCCCGTGGCCCCCTCACTCACGTAGCCTCCTCCTGATGGGGATCCACCGTCGCGGTGCTCATGCCGTTCGGCACCACTTCCGGACGTTCAACGACGGAGCTCCTGGATGTTCACCACTTCAGCGGCCAAAACCCAGCCATCTAGGGATCTCTGACACAACTACTCCACCCCTCTCCGCCCCTGCATCACCTCCTCCGCCAGCGTTGAAGCCGTCGTCGGCCCTGTGGAACAAACGCCAGCGCCGCCCCCCAAGAACCCGAGCCGCCGCCCGCCACCAAGATCCTGCACCGCCGCTAGTGGCTCCTCCTGAACCCAACGCCCTGCACCCCCATCTCCTCCATGTCATGGTCGTCGCGCACACGCGAGGATGGTGCTGGCCTCCATGCTTCGGACCTGGAGAGGAGCTGGCTGGCTCACACCAAGGACGGCTTGGCATCAGTTCAACTACACTGTTAGTCCCCGTTTAGGTTCTGCCTTTTCTGTACATCCCCTCCTATGATTGCTGCATGTGTGAGCGGCTACTCCCCTAGTCCCCTGTTTCTTTGGAGATTTTTTTGCACAAGTTTCGTGAAAGTTGTGCTGATTTGATGCCCTCAACATGTTTGTGGTTATGTCTCTGATAACTAACACCAACTTTTGTCCTTTGCCCAAATTATTGTGAGCAACGAATATTCATACATGTGTATTATATCAGTTCGTGTGGTAATACCTCTACAGAGCAAGTTTAGCTGGAATAAGATTCGCTAGAATTCGAGAACCTTTATCCAGATTTCGTCCTTCGTTTGCCACAAACTTCCAAGCATGATAGCCCCGAAAGCTATTTCCATAGATATGGGTTGTGTGGTGTTTCCAGCGCCTTTTGTTCGTGCAAACAACTCTGAATCTGAGCTCATAGCGAGCTCTACGACAGCTCTTTCGATTTTTGCTGTAACCGAGTGGTGACGGTTTGTTTCTACCATTTGATGTTTCATCCAAACAGAGCCTTACAACAAGAAAAGGATTACTTTTGGATCCCTTTTGAATCTGGAACTAAACGAACTATGAAAATTTAGCGGAGTGTCCAACTATGAAAAAGGCATCCATTTCTGTTCTTTCCCTATTGTAAACATATGTATCTCTCTTCTCTCATCAGTCCTCCATTCAGATTGTAGCTTTTGCTTTTGAGTGCAAAATTCTAGCTAGTATCAGCTAGTTAATTAGTGGGGAATTTGATCTGATATATAATATCAAGTAGTGTAATCTAAGGTATCACCTGGTGTTTTGTTTTTTCACATGACTGTTTTTTTTTCAGACTGTATGTATTGGAAGGGATGCATCATGCATCACGTCGTTTCGCTATGTAGATTCATCACTTCACCATTGTAAGCAACTAAAAATACTGACATATATAGTAGGATGCATGCATACATATCTTGCTTAATTATAGTAGTAGTGATCAGCATGTTTCCTGAAACTGATCCTACTTCCTCCTTGACAGCATTAACAGTAGTTTTTCTGTTCAGGTAAAATTAAGATAGCTTTATTTGTTTTTCTCTCATATATGGCGTTGGATTGTTAGATACTGGTTACATGAGATTGCCACAAACAATCCAGAGCCAGGTTTTTACATATGTGAATTCAAAGAATAAAAATTATGGAGTTTCATGAAAAAAATTAGTAGCACGCGAAGTTCATGTTTCAGAAAATTTCGAAGTTCACGTGTACGATGTACAGAAGAAAAATGACCAAATGAAAAAAGGGACCGCCTAACCCGTTTCACCGAAAAGCAAAAAATGCATAAAATGTCACGACAAAATTCTATAAGAAGTTCAAATTTAAAAACCAAAGCAAGTCAACGTTAAAAAAAATGAAGTTTTAATATCATAAAGACAAATTTGGAAGTTAAAAATAAATTGAGCGAGAAGTTAAAAAAAAGTAGTTCAAAAATCTTTATAACGGATTTTCCCCGTTTGTAAAAATATCAGAGAAGTTCAAATTAAAAAGAGGAGCATTTCAAAAGATTGTATAAAAACTGATTTTCCCCATTCTATAAAAACTAGAAATTCAAAATTCAAGTAACCGCGCGGTATCATTGTTTTATATAAAAAAGCATTTTCCCCGTTACTAACCAATAAAACTAAGAAGTTCAAATTTAAAAATGCTGAAGTTCAATGTCTATAAAACATTCGGATTTTTCACATTATTAAAAAAACAAGAAGTTCAAAATTTTAAAACAAAGAGGTTAAAAACTCGAGTTCCCTCGTTACTAACGAATAAAACTAAGAAGTTCAAATTAAAATAACAGAGAAGATTTAATTTGATAAAAATCTCAGATTCTCGTTCTAAAGGATAACTAATAATTTCAAATTAAAATAATAAAACAACAAAAAAAGTTTTAAAAAGATTTTCCCTGTTTTTTAAAAAAATTGGATTTTCCGCAATACTAAAGATTAAACCAAGAAGTTTAAAAATTAAATAACAAGAAGTTCAACTTTTAAAAATAGAGTGCTTCAAAATTTCATAAAAAAAATTAAGAAATAAAACCAGGAAGTCCATATTAAAAAGATGGAGAAGTATAGAAAACTCATATTTTCCTCGTTATTAAAGAATGAAAACAAGAAGTTCAAAAATTAAATAACAAGAAGTTCAACTTTTAAAAATAGAGCGCTTCAAAATTTCTTAAAAAAGATTAAGAAATAAACCAGGAAGTCCATATTAAAAAGATAGAGGAGTTCGATGATTATAGAAAACTTAGATTTCCCTGGTTATTAAAGAATGGAAACAAGAAGTTCAACTTTTAAAAATAGAGCGCTTCAAAATTTCATAGAAAAAAATTAAGAAATAAAACAAGGAAGTCCAAATTAAAAAGATGCAGAAGTTTGATGATTATAGAAAACTCAGATTTATCTCGTTATTAAAGAATGGAAACAAGAAGTTCAAAAATAAAATAACTTCTAAAAAAGGTGTTGCTAGAAGTTCAAGTGCTCTGTCCGGGGAAGTTCAAAAATTCTTGTGAGAGAGGTTGAACAAAAATACATGACAGAAGTTCAAGATGAAAACAGCGGGAAGTTCAACTACTACACGAAATGTGTTTCAGATAGGAAAATAAGAATAGAAAACAAAAAGCTTAAAAGATTTTGTTGCTAGAAGTTCGCGTGCTACTCCCGGTGAAGTTCGAGATCTCTAGTGTGAGACGTCCGATCTTCAGTTACATGTAAAAAACAGGCAAAAACAACGTTGTTTTACGCATTCAAAAATATATTTTGAACCGTTGCGAGTATGAAGAACTCATCAACACAAAAAAGTTGCGTGGTTTTAATAGCTTTCCATCGGTATATCATTTGCTCAATTACGGTAAGTGGTTTGAGAACTACGGGCCAAAAACATCACGTCAAAAAACAGAGTGAAGTTCAAACAGAAGTTCAAGTACTTCACGCGATGCATTTTCGACGAATCTGTTTCGCGATAAAGGCAGAACGAATGATCTCGCTATTTTTGTAATTACTTGAAAACGGCTAGGAATTAGAGAAAGTCGTCAACATGAAAAAGATTCGCATTTTCCGTAGCTTTTCAACGGTATATTATTTGCACTATTCCGATAAAGTTCGTAGAAATTAGTGCAAAAATACGTTTTTAGCTATTTTCAAAATCGACTTAAAACCGTAAAGAATTAGGAGAAACAATACATATAAAAAGTTTCACATTTGTTCAAGCTTTCCAACTCCATATCATTTGCTGCATTCGGACGCAAGGTTAAAAAATGAGCTCGAAAATACGAACTCGGTAGGACTTGTACTGTTTTCTAAATTACTCTTAAAATGTTCAAAATTAGCTAAAACTTTCAACATGAAAAAGTAGCGCATTTTCATAAGCTTTCCAACGCCATATCATATGCCTTAATTGGATCAGCCATTTAGAAATGACATCGAAAATACGAACTCGGTTGTTCGGTTTGCGAAATTTTACGTTTTTCCATATTACTCTTTCACCATAGGGAATTAGGGAAAACTCTCAACATGTGGAAGGAGCGGTTTTGCAGCAGCTTTTCAATGCCATATTATATGCCTCATTCCGATAAACGGTTTAGAAATGCGATCGAAAATACGATTCACATTTTTTGTATGAAGAAAAAACGGTTTTCAAAACTGCTCTTAAACCGCTTACATTTTGCCAAAAATTTAACTTAGGTCATGATACTGGTGTCCATAGCTTTCCAACGGTATATAGCAAGCCCCACTTGGGCAATATTGGCAGAAGTTCAACCTAGCACAAGGGGAAGTTCAGGTCGAACAACTCAGGCAGTAAAATTGCAAAAAACATGAGTTCATCATGACCCGAGTGCAAAATTCGCCTATGAGCGAGATTCCTATTTAGAAGGTGTATTTAGTTGTTAAAAATTGTTTGTAGATTATACTAACATCATATAGAACACGACTAACAAGAATAATTCGCGGGGGAAGCCACGGTTGCGAAGATAGCCCGAAGGTCGGGTTCGTACAGAGGGAAATTCAGACCCGTTACTCAGACAGTTCAGGTTTCTGATCCCGTGATCAGAATAGTGTTTATGTGTGTGTGTGTCTATATATATATATATAGTGTTACTATTCATCACCCAGTGTGCAGAATAAGTTATTCTTCATCCGAGGTAATCTTACGATCATTTCATAATTAAATTACATTTGGAATTCAAATAGTTACATTTCTATTGATTCACTACGTAAAAATTGACATAAGAAAATAAAAATATAGGTCATAAGACAAGAAAATTTGCAGTTTATGTGTATTTTAGACTATGTTTTTATGTTTGTAATTTTACATAACATAAAATATTTATTACGGCAATTATATATTTTCTTACTGTCTCTTTTTGTGTCGGAAATAAGACAAAACTTACGGAACGTAAAATTACGGTGCATTGATGGTAAAAAAGGGGGGTGAAGAATAACTATTTCTCACCTAGGGTGACGAATAGCGCGACCCTATATATATATATATAATCGAGATATGTTTTCTGTACATAAGGCACATTTAAGTTAATCTAATTATTTTGGAAAAAAAATAAAAAGGAAAAAGAGAAAACAAATAAAATATGAAAAAAAATATTAGAAATATATGCCTACGACTATGCCGTCGGCATATCTACAGCCACAGAAGGGTAGAGCCATGGATCGATGACGTGGCGTATGGCGCGGATCGATGATGTGGCATCGTCCATGGGCCAAGCCTATGCCGACGGCAAGGCTGTCGGCATAGATATGCCACCCCACGGACTGGTGAGCATTTCGGATCGTTGACGTGGCAGATCATGCGGATCGATGACGTGGCAGATATGCCGACAGCCACCGTTAGGCCCCGTCGGCATAGGCTTCACGCCGTCAAAGGATGTCGCCGCCTGGGTAGTCGGGCCCACAGATATGCCGAAGGCAGCCTCTATGCCGCCGGCCGCCGTAGGCATATTTATTGGGATGCCGACGGCCCATCTGTGCCGACGGCCCCCGTCGACATAGGTGGATGTATGCCGACGGCTTTTCTACGCCGACGGCCTGACCTGGGCCGTCGGGATAGATCCGTCGATGCCGACGGGGGCCGTCGGCATAGATTTGGCCGTCGGCAATTGGGTAAATTCTGGTAGTGGAGGAGGTTAACCTTGATGGGCAGGTGGTGCCTCGAAAGGACACCTTTCGATATTTGGGGTCAATGCTGCAGGAGGACGGGGGTATTCATGAAGATGTGAACCATCGAATCAAAGTCGGATGAATGAAGTGGCGCCAAGCTTCTGGCATTCTCTGTGATAAGAGAGTGCCACAAAAGCTAAAAAGGCAAGTTCTACAGGATGGTTGTTCGACCCGCAATGTTGTATGGTGCTGAGTGTTGGTCGACTAAAAGGCGACATGTTCAACAGTTGGTGTGGCGGAGATGCGTATATTGAGATGGATGTGTGGCCATACGAGGAAGGATCAAGTCCGGAATGATGATATACGAGGTAGAGTTCGAGTGGCACTAATTGAAGAGAAGCTTGTCCAACATCGTCTGAGATGGTTTGGGCATATTCAACGCATGCCTCCAGAAGCTCCAGTGCATAGCAGAAGGCTAAAGCATGCGGAGAATGTCAAGAGAGGTCGGGTAAATCAAATTTGACATGAGAGAAGTCAGTTAAGAGAGACCTGAAGGATTGGAGTATCACCAAAGAACTAGCTATTGACAGGGGTGTAGTTTCAGAATTCAGATCCATTGTGCACTCTTGATTGCAGTGATTTTGGTAGGTGTACTCCACAAACTAACAAAAAATGAGATGCAGTAGCAACGACATGTAGATACACAAACATTTCAGATCCTACTACTCCAGATGTACTCTAGAATCACAAGCACAAGCAACTTCAGTCAAAATCTTCAGTCAAGCAACCTTTTCAGAGTACAGTACAAATATTACTACAAGCACAAGCAGTACAAATATTACTAGAATTTGCTCTGAATTTTGACAGTAAGAATATGAATGAAAATGCAAGGAGTAAATAAAAATTATGTTTTTCTTAACTAAATATTCCCCCAGAAACTAGATTCTCTTTCAAAATCTATCCTGAAGGCCATTTGACTTGGATGTACACTGAACCTGAATTCGAGAACATTTCAAGTGCAACAAGATTAAAACAAGAACCTTCCACCAATTGGTTGTACACTGAACAAGCTCTACTTCTGTCCCAAGTTGACATCATACTGAACTTGCATGCTCAAGTTGATCAGCTCTACTTCTGAACTTGCATGTGTTGCTGCACACTTGTCTTTCAGTTCAATGTGCTCAAGCTCGGTTCTTCCTGAGACTGAGAACAGCACAGCAGTCCCTACTAGAATGCCACATTAATTCAGTCTTTCCTTTTTTTTATTCCCTACTAGAATGGTTATGGTTGGTGTTAAAAAATTCAAAGGTCTGTGTAGAGTTGCATTCCTATCTTAGTGAAGCTGCTGGGAGATGTTTTAAAGATGTTTATGTCACTGCAATGAAAGAGAACCGGGCAAGCTGGGATGGAAAGACTACTGTAAGTGGGCATCCATTGATTTCAATTCACTTGTTAGGTTGTTAGTTCTACTCCTGGGTAAATGTTCAATGTAAACTCTTACAAAAATTAGTTTTTGCAATCAGCACCCATTACATATCCTGTTGTTCACTAAGTCCTCTAGTGGATTTTGTTATTACTCCCATCTTATGCAGTACTCCTTGGGATACAATATGTTGTGAAGAAATCTTTGGATGGACAAAGTGGGGAAGAAGTGGCAACCTAGTGGTTGCAGTTCCCGCAGGCCAAGAGGAGCACTTTCTGGTCCATATTGTCATGACGGATACAATATGTTGTTGCGTCCCCAAAAAAGAGAGAATGAAACCAAGTTCCGGTGATCTGCACGACTGCACTAAGATCCATCACCCAAACAAAGCTGCTGATTCAATGGAGTAGAACTAACAAGGAAAACAGGGAAACATTTCCATTCACGACCACACTAAGTGGTTGTTTGGATAGCTAGTATTTGAGAGTAGTTTTAGGAAAACCAGTTTTAAGAGGATTTTTAGGAAAAACCAGTTTTAAGTTGTTGTTTTCGTAAAACTAGCTTATAAAATACTTTGTTTTGACGTGATTGATCATGCTGCAATATCACACAACCGAGGCTTTCATGCCAACGCTACTTCGCGTCATCCTCAACATTAAAGAAATAGGCAAATAGCCCAAGTGGTTCACGCGAGAGGTGAGGACTGAGGAGATCGAGGAAGGGAGGCACGATCACGCCTAAGACGCCTACAATGGCAGAGTTCGTGCTGCTCCTGATGGGCCTGTCACGGACACGGACCTGGGCGTGCTCGGCCTCGTCATGTCCGGCAACTTCCAGGGCGTGCGTGCATCCAGCAGGGAGATCGGGCACCACAGCGATGCGCGTCAACCTCATGTACCCAAGTGGCATCGCCATGCCGCTGAGCTGCCTCGTGGTGGGCATCAACGCCGAAGAGATGGTGGCCATGACAGAAGGTGTTGCGCGCGGCCAACCTGAGCAGCATGACGGTACATAGAACGGCTGAGACACAGACACGACGGCCACGGCGGCGCTTAGCACGCCAATGGTTAGGAGCAACGTGGGCGTCGTCCTGGCCGAGGAGCACAGCAGGGTACCTGGAACAACTGACATACAGACACAGCGGCCGTGGCGGCGCCTAGCATTCCAGCGGTCCGGAGGAACACGGCCGTCGTCCTCGTTGAGGAGCAACAGCCACGGCGGCCATGGCGGCGCCTAGCATGCCAGTGGTGCGCCTAGCATGCCAGTGGTCCGGAGGAACACGGCCGTCGTCCTCGTCGAGGAGCAGCAGCCACGGCGGCCGTGACGGCGCCTAGCATGCCAGCGGTCCGAAGGAACACGATCGTCGTCCTCGTCGAGGAGCAGCAGCCACGGTACCTGAGCGGCTGATGAAGGACTTGCGATCCAGCTACTGGTTTGTGGAAAAACGACTAATAGGCATTTTTCCATATGCTCGTTTTTTGGTTTTTGGAAGACCAAGTTTTTCTTATCCTGAGATTTGTTGGGCTAAACAAACATGGTTTTAGGTGGTTAGACTCCTAAACGTGATTAGTGAAACAGGTTTGGTATAAACTCCTTATCCAAACAACCCCTAAGATCCATCACCCAAACAAGGAAACAAGGAAAGCTACTCTATCAGGCTAAGAATACGACAGAAAGTAAAGAAATATTTTTGTCCCTATTCAGTTATACAGTGTGAAAGATAACTACAGCAAACGTTCTGAAGATTTCTGTTGCATTGAGATACAGTATGAAAGATAACTACAGCAAACGTTCTGAAGATTTCTGTTGCATTGAAATACTGTACAATGATCATCCAAGAAATTCAGAAACAGGATATATGCATTGTAACAGGGATAGTGTACAACGATCGTGCCAGGCTAGGAATATGACATAAAGTAAAGAAATACTTTTGTCCCTGTTCGGTTATACAGTATGAAAGATAACTACAACAAACTTTCTGAAGATTTCTATTGCATTGAGATATTGTAGAACGATCATCCCAGAAATTCAAAAACAGGATATATACATTGTGACAGGGATAGTCTACAACGATCATGTGCGTCTGCTGGAAGTACTTGAATTGATCAAAATTCTGCATTGTGACAGGGATAGTGATGATATGGTCAGATGAACTTCTTGAGAGCAACATAGATGAGGACTGTAACCCTGTGTCCTTGCCTGAGCAGCTAGCTGGACTGTCTACGACGGACTACTGCGTGCAAGAAATGCAAGTTCAAGCTGACCAGACCCGTGTGTGTTCAAGCTCAGTCACTAGTTGATTCCTTAGTTCCCGCGGCTGCAAGAAAGATATCAGCCGGTATACAATATCAGCAGGGTCCCAGAGGATCTTAGCTTGAAAGATCAAGTAATTGTGAATGGTTCATAAATGACAATAGCAACTCCCACCCAAACAACAGAAGAAGAAAAATTCAAACTCCCCACGTCCAGCAGTGAGGATTGGTCACCCACCCATCACATAAAACGCACATACCATTCACATAAAACTCCCAGGTAGGCAATCTATCCTCAACGACTTGTCATAGATTTTTTTTAGTTTTCATAAGAATCCTTAACTTCCAGATTTTCTGCAGCTTAAGGATTAGAAACTCCCTTATAAGCTAACCAACAACATTGATACAGTAGAGTACTCATTTTTATCAAATTCCCATATCACACAGATGACCATCAATGTGTAACTAACTAATTAAGAGATTCATATAAAGTGTTTTGACAATACCTCTCTCTTTCACTGAATTGAAACGATTTCTCGTCATTGGACCAACAAACGGCAGATCTTCAAGAATAGGAATGTCAACGTGTTGATTACGTATTGAATCATCTGCAGTTTGCCGTGCCTGCACGGTCACTCTGCGACCTAACTGAACTTCCTGAGTTTGAGGTCCAACTCTCCCAGCTTCTGCATAATTACTGCAACAGAAAAAAAAAAGGCCACTGTTATGGTATATAAGTAGTTCTTCGCAAAGTAATTATTTCTCTACATGTATTTTTGTCATAGTATTCTGAATTAATCATGTACAATCTCATGTCAAAGAGCTATTACTATTTGCTTAAATAAAAGAATTACCTCTTCTTTTCTTCAGCTCAAGAGTACCCCAAAAAAGCAATCCTATTAGCACCACAGCCAGTAAGAGCACTAAAAGCCAACGAAGAGATTTGACATTCTTTGGTTTGCTAGCAATAATAGCCACTTCAGGTATCTTCTGGGTCGGAGCAACTTCAGTCACTGTCGCTGTTGGTGCCGATGAGCAATTCTGTGCATCTTCAAGTAATTCCGGATGCTGCCCTCCACACGACGTATATTTCATGAGAAAGTTATCCAATTCTGTACCGTCATTCATCAATTTGCAAATACAGCCTTTAGAATCCAAAGCTGGAACTAAAAGTTCACAGCAAATAGGTTCTGGCTGTGTTGGAATGCACGCTACAGCAATTCTCCTAGATAACAAGTAATGATTACTGCAAAACTCGGACTCTGAAAGTTGTACAATCTGTCTTGCCTCGGACAAAGGGAGAAACATGGATACAATGATCAACAATAAGTAGCCAGTGAACCAAAAGCCCTGTTTCATCACGGAAATAAAACTATTAAAAATTATAGGGACATTTACATTTTTTCCCTAATTTCTGCCCGGCCTCATCTTTACCCCAAAATAAAAATAGTGCTCAACTATACCACTCTTCCGTCTAGTGTTCGTATGGAAATACCCTCCGTGTCGTTTCAATCCGGTCAAAGGCCTTTGACCGTCTACTAGACGTTTTCTAGAGTCTAGACATAGTTGCCCTTGTGTGCATATGCCACTGACATGTGGGACCCACCCTGGAAACTCTCTCTCTCACACACCTCTCCCTGACATGTGGGCTACCCTGGAAACTCTCTGTGTCACCTCTATGTCTCTCTGACATGTGGGCCATAGGACCCACGGTCAGAGTCAATTGAGATTGAAGTTAGCTGGCCAATTAAACATGGGTCCCACATGACAAACTAATGGTTTAACTAAATGGGTAATTAACCTAAACTAGTGGGAGGTCATCGCCGAACTACGCCTATGTTGTCTCAACATAGCCGGTCCCAAGCCCAGGTAAAGGTGAAGGGTTGTGATAGGCTTGGCGAGCCAACATAAAAACTCAGCCACTCTTATGGAGATGAAACCCAAAAGATTTTCATCGGGGCGTAACCCTCTCAGCGACGCGCCACATCGGAACCCCCTGGTGGCGCGCCGTATCTTGATCTGGATACGGTGGCAAGTGAGCGAGGATCGGGTCGTCACATCCTTAGTGGCGCGCTACATCGGCGCACGGGTGTAGTGGAAAATGAGCAAGGGTGTTCGCATTTGACTCGACGAGTGCGAAGGGTAAGGAAGCTAGCCAAGCCTAGGAGGATTCGCTTAGGTAGCTGGAACGTAGGGTCTCTGACAAGGAAGCTTCGGGAGCTAGTTGATGCAATGGTGAGGAGAGGTGTTGACATCCTTTGCATCCAAGAAACCAAATGGAGGGGTCAGAAGGCGAAGGAGGTGGAGGATACCGGCTTCAAGCTGCGGTAGATGGGGACGGCTGTAAACAGAAATGGCGTAGGCATCTTGATCAACAAGAGCCTGAGTGGTAGACGTCAAGAGACGTGGGGACCGGATTATCCTAGTCAAGCTGGTAGTTGGGGACTTAGTTCTCAATGTTATCAGCGCGTATGCCCCGCAAGTAGGCCATGATGATAACACCAAGAGAGAGTTCTAGGAAGGTCTGGAAGACATGGTTAGGAGTGTACCGATTGGGGAAAAACTCTTCATAGGAGGAGACCTCAATGGCCACGTGGGTACACCTAACACAGGTTTTGAAGGGGTGCATGGGAGCTTTGGCTATGGAATAAGGAATCAAGAAGGAGAAGATGTCTTAAGCTTTACTCTAGCCTATGACATGATTGTAGCTAACACCCTCTTTAGAAAGAGAGAATCACATTTTCGTAGTGATTTTTAACAATTGTTTTCGTGAACAGAAAGTTTCTGGCTTTTTCAGCAAGATCAAATAACTATCATCCAAGAAGATCCTATAGGTTTTACTTGGCACAAACACTAATTAAAACATAAAAACAAATCTTACCAGAGGCTAGATCAATTATTTATTACTAAATAGCAAGGATAAATATTGGGTTGTCTCCCAACAAGCGTTTTTCTTTAAAGCCTTTTTAGCTAGGCATTAAGATTTTAATGATGCTCACATAAAAGATAAGAATTAAAACGCAAAAAGAGCATCATAAAACACGTGACAAACAGATCTAAGTCTAACATACTTCCTATGCATAGGCATTTTATAAGAAAACAAATTATCATATCAAGCAAAAATTAGCATATGCAAGGAAGAAGAAAGAGACGATAGCAATCTCAACATGACGAGAGGTAATTTAGTAAAATAAAAATTTCTACAACCATATTTTCCTCTCTAATAATAATTACATGTAGGATCATAAGCAAATTCAACAATATAGCTATCACAAAACATATGCTTAACACGATCCACATGTATGCAAAGTTGACACTCTTCCAAAATAGTGGGATTATCATTAACTAAAGTCATGACCTCTCCAAACCCACTTTCAATATTATTGCAAACACTATTATAAATCTCATATTCATCATGGGACTTAAATAAATTTTCAAGATCATAAGAAGAATCACCCCAATCATGATCATTGCAACAAGTAGTAGATATAGCAAAGCTAGCATCCCCAAGCTTAGGGTTTTGCATATTATTAGCACAATTGACATCAAGAGAATTTATAGTAAAATCATTGCAGTCATGCATTTTATTCAAGGAGCTATCGTGAATCTCTTCATAAATATCTTCATCATAATTTTCAGATTCACGAATTTCAAGCAAAACTTCATAAAGATAATCTAGTGCACAAAACTCACTAGTAATTGGTTCATCATAATTGGATCTCTTAAAAAGATTAGCAAGCGGATGAGGATCCATAGATCTTAGGTTCTATATTTAGCAATAAATACTCAACTATTCCAACCAAACGAGCAAACGAGCCAAGTAAGACATCAAGGCAAACGAAAAGACAAACGAAAAAAGGGCGAATAAAACGGCAAGGGTGATGTGGGGGAGAGGAAAACGAGAGGCAGATGGCAAATAATGTAATGCGAGGGATAAGAGTTTCTGATGGGTACTTGGTATGTCTTGATTTGTGCGTAGACTCCCCGGCAACGGCGCCAGAAATCCTTCTTGCTACCTCTTGAGCACTGCGTTGGTTTTTCCTTGAAGAGGAAAGGGTGATGTAGTAAAGCAGCGTAAGTATTTCCCTCAGTTTTTGAGAACCAAGGTATCAATCCAGTAGGAGGCCACACGCAAGTCCCTCGTACCTACACAAAC
The DNA here is from genome assembly GCF_056163025.1 of Triticum urartu. Lineage (NCBI taxonomy): Eukaryota > Viridiplantae > Streptophyta > Magnoliopsida > Poales > Poaceae > Triticum > Triticum urartu. The sequence continues at coordinate 46,510,023 of NC_141879.1, read as the reverse complement.
AAATAAGAACCTTGCAACCAACGCGATAAAGGGGTTGTCAATCCCTTCACGGCCACTTGCAAAAGTGAGATCTAATAGAGATGATAAGATAATATTTTTGGTATTTTTATGATAAAGAGTGAAAGTAAAGAACGCAAAGTAAAATAGATGTAAACTTGTATGATGGAGAATAGATCCGGGGGCCATAGGTTTCACTAGTGGCTTCTCTCAAGATAGAATAAGTATTACGGTGGGTGAAAAAATTCGAGCAATTGATAGAATTGAGCATAGTTATGAGAATATCTAGGCATGATCATGTATATAGGCATCATGTCCGCGACAAGTAGACCAACTCCTGCCTGCATCTACTACTATTACTCCACACATCGACCGCTATCCAGCATGCATCTAGAGTGTTAAGTTCATAAGAACGGAGTAACGCATTAGGCAAGATGACATGATGTAGAGGGATAAACTCAAGCAATATGATATAAACCCCATCTTTTTATCCTCAATGGCAACAATACAATACGTGTCGTTTCCCCTTCTGTCACCGGGATCAAGCACCGCGTGATTGAACCCAAAGCTAAGCACTTCTCCCATTGCAAGAAAGATCAATCTAGTAGGCCAAACCAAAATGATAATTCAAAGAGACTTGCAAAGATAACAAATCATACATAAAAGAATTCAGAGGAGATTCAAATATTGTTCATAGATAATCTTGATTATAAACCCACAATTCATCGGATCTCGACAAAAACACCGCAAAAAGAGTTACATCGAATAGATCTCCAAGAGAATCGAGGAGAACTTTGTATTGAGATCCAAAGAGAGAGAAGAAGCCATCTAGATAATAACTATGGACCCGAAGGTCTGAGGTAAACTACTCACACATCATCGGAGAGGCTATGGTGTTGATGTCGAAGCCATCCATGATCGGTGCCCCCTCCGGCGGAGCACCGAAAAAGGCCCCAAGATGGGATCTCACGGGTACAGAAAGTTGCGGCGGTGGAAATAGGGTTCGTCGTGCTCTTTGATGTTTTTGGGGTATAAGAGTATATATAGGCGAAGGAAGTCGGTCAGGAGAGCCACGAGGGTGGGGGCACGCCCAGGGGGCAGATGCGCCTCCCTGCCTCGTGGCCTCCTCGGTTGTTTCTTGACGTCCACTCCAAGTCCTCTGGATCACGTTTGTTCCAAAAATCACGTTCCCGAAGGTTTCATTCCGTTTGGATTCCGTTTGATATTCCTTTTCTGCGAAACACAGAAATAGGCAAAAAAAAAGCAATTTGCACTGGGCCTTTGGGTTAGTAGGTTAGTCCCAGAAAATAATATAAAAGTGCATAATAAAGCCCATTAAACATCCAAAACAGAATATATAATAGCATGGAATAATCAAAAATTATTGATACGTTGGAGACGTATCACGCCGCAAGCACTCTTGCAAGCGTCGTGGCTTTTAGTACGAGTATAATTTAGTTTCGTAAGGTGATCTCATTAGTTTTGGGATGCAAGTTATAAATCCCGAACGTTCAGGAATTATTAGCGTCCTTAATTAAGTATGTAAAAGGGAAAGTTTGGAAACCTTGTGTATCCGTACGCATTTTGTAAGTACGTGCATATAGCACAAACTTTACTATATACTATCGCACTACACGTCTCTCTCTATATATGCTTGCAGACTGTGCTACTCCCTCCGTCCAGGTGAATAAGTCATCTTTGGTTGTGCACCGTGACCAAGAAGGAGGGAAGACTTATACACCTAGATGGAGGGAGTACTACTATTACTTATGTACGTGCAAGTGCTCGTTTTAACATTACGATGCGGTTTTTGTAAAAGTAGAAAAACAACACTAGTCAAGCTTGTGAAACGGTTCAATGCAAAACAAATGCAAAAATGCCCGTTTGATTGTTTACTTTTAGCTTCCTTCTCTATGGTTATTTCTCTGTCGTACTTTGTACAGAGTATCTCACTGGTCAGAAAAGGCATGCAAATTCCCAAACCGCTTCCTACACCCTGTATTGAATTTTTTGCCTAACAAGTTGTGTCATGCAATTGGAATCCCAACTTGAGTACTACTACTAGTAGGAGTATGAGGGGCCAGTTCTTTTAGGCTTCTAGATTAGTAATCCCATAACTACTACCTCCGTCCTGGTTTATTGGTCCCCATTGTAATCTGTGTCAAATTTTGATCATAAATTTAACTAATGAATTGTTAGTGCATGTCACATGCACTAACATTTTATCAGTTAAATCTTTGGTCAAAATTTAGCACAAATTACAATGGTGACGAATAAACCAGGACGGAGGTACTAGTAGTAGTTTAGAAGCCCAAATAAATGAGTGAGGCACCTTAATGTTACTCTCCACTGTGACTAGTCTTATGGGAAAAGCTGGGGAAGTGACTAGTCTTAGAGCAAGTATAATAAGTCCTACTCAGCAGGCTACAAGAATTGCCACATCATAAGAATCCTACATGGAAGAGAGAGAAGTGAGGATAGAGAGCAGAGCCGGCTCTTCACTAGTCGCTCGCCTATACGCACATTACGAGGTGCAATAGCTGGCTTGCAGCCCGGGCTGCTGCCTATAAACCAGCGCTTTGCCATTCCTCCCAATCCCAGCATGCAAAGATTAATACTTAAATCCAACCCAACAGCCAACCTATAGTTGTCCTATTATATGGTGTTGGCTGTATGAAGACTATAGATGACACAGACTTGACTATAGAGTTGGCTGCTGCCTCTCCTATTAACCATGGTACTAAAAGAACTGGCCCTACGAGTAGTAGCTAGGGATACTACACTACAAAAAAATACACTTCCGTGATGATACGTGTTTGTCACAGTAGGTCGCTTTTTTGTCATGCATGTACATCCATGACAAATTTATGACAGAATCAAGATAGTCATACCTGTGCTGTGGTAGAAGTGTTCCATGACATTACCAAAATTATCATCACGAAAGTGTCCACTTCCAAGACAATAAATCGCGCGTCATAGAAGTGCTTTCGTCAAGGGTGACCGACACATGGCATCCACCGTAATGGAACGCCGTTAAGCTATCGGGTCGGGTTTTGGATCGGATAACCCGTTAACAGCCCCGACCAATGGGGATTTTCCATGTGTAAAATCATCATTGGCTGGAGGAGACACGTGTCAACTCATCCAATGGGCGAGACGCGCCTATGATATGTTGACACGTGGACCGACCCATCAAGTTTAAATGGGCCGGCCCAACTGAAGGCCCACAAGATTTTATGGACCATAATGGGCCGGCCCAGCTAAAGGCCCACGAGATTTTGCGGACCATAATGGGCTAGCCCAGCTAAATGCCCACAAGATTTTGAGGGCCATAATGGACCGGCCCAGGTAAAGGCCCACAAGATTTTTTTTGTGCCATAATGGGCCGACCCAGGTAAAGCCCACAAGATTCTTGCGGGTCATAATGGGCCGGCCCAGCTAAAGGCCCACGACATTTCGCCGACATTAATGGGCCGGCCCAACTATAGGCCCACAAGATTTGTGGACCCTAGTAGGCCGGCCCATTAACTGTCTGCCATGTTCTAGGCCAAATGCCGGCCCATATTTGATCCGGTCCATTAATGGCCTGCCACGCTCCGGGCCTAATAGTGGCCCATATGAGATCTGGCCCGTTAAAGGCCTACCACGTTCTGGGCCAAATTACGGCCCAGATCAGGTCCGGCCCTTGAAGAGGCTTTGGGCTCAATTATGGCCCATATCAGATTCAGCCCGTCAACTGGACACTATGCTTTTGGGCCCACTTGCTAAAGGCCCACTTAGTAATTCAACCTGATATTAGTTTTGGCCTATTAAGGGCCCGTTTAACATTTCGGCCCTATATTAATTTCAGCCTGTTAAAAGCCCGTCATATAGTTGGGCCTAACTACGGCCCGGTTTGCATCCGGCCTGCTCGCAGCCGATATCTGATTGGGCCAAACAAGGACCGAGACAATTTTTCGGCCTGTTAAAAGCCCGTGATTTGATTCGCACAATCATGGGCCGGGGTTCATTTCGGGCTGCTGCCGGCCCGTAAGATGATCGGCACATTTCAGGCCCAACCTACATCGTGATTGCATGACGGCCCAATTATGTACCGTAATTTTACGGTTTGGCCGGTTTACTGCGAAGACAGGACATATATACAGTAAAATAACTGCAGCATCGTGAATAAGAAAAAATATATACTATACAATAAAGAAATTACGGCATATTACATCCACTGGACATGAAAGTTCGCCACTATGATAATAAAGCACAAGCAGACAGCAGATTACGTACACTGGGCATCAAAGATCGCCACCAGTGCAAATAAACACGCCGACAAAAAATATACAAAACCGACAGCACTTAAATAGAGTTCAAGAAAGGTTAGCCCTGCTGGGGAGCTGCAGCGCAAGCAGCTGAGCAAGATGATGAGACTGTGCTTATTCAACACTTATATCTTCCTCACGCTGAAAGATAAACAAGCAGACAGATGACAAGTTTTGCACATAAAAGTATCAGTGCTGAAAATTCATCACATTTCTTACTGACGAATAAAGTGACACAGTTTAAATTTGCATTAACACAATATGGTATTGTTCAGGTCAAGACATGGCAGGAAATGACATTGTGAAGGAGTTGGCAGCTTCACGACACCATTGGATTACAGATCAAGAACTCATAAGTATCAATGGTTAGTGTGCTGTCAATTTATACCACTAGTCGTCAACCCGTGCTCCTTCACAGGCTAGCTTCTTATACATTCATTATTTAAAGTTTGATATAAACTACAACTCACATGATAGCAATTGTATATCTTTCATTCGTTTCCATTGATGTGATAGTTCCTAAATACTCCATGTTTGTCTCAAAATCATATGCAGTATCCTAAAGCTCAAAAGAATCACTTCTAGCATGAAACTATTATTTTACCTAATGGCTAAGATAACATTAATTTATATTTATATTGGGTAACAAAACTTTCTTTTTTGATTTATTAGGTAAGAGAAATTGACAGTACTAAGCATAAGCCCATCAATTGGTGGTGTACTTATACCCACCACTAATTGCTTTCCTATGTTATTGAATAAGAGAGGAGATAGTAACGTATGCTGAAGCCCCATGGTGACTGTGGAGCTACTTTTTTTGCTATAGTCGTGCTCCAAGCGATGTAAGGTTATTGTGTGGAGCTCACTGTTCTTAGGTTAGAGTATTTAGGCATCCATTTATGGTGAAAACAATCACACTATATGCCTTTTCGCCTACTTCTCTTGACACAATGAGCAAGGAAGTTTGTGCATTTTTTTCTGAAAAAAATAAACTTAATAGAATTTCAGAAACATGTGGAAGGTTCTATATGGATATGGAGCACAATTCTTGCAAAACAAACATTTTCAGAACATACATGAACTCCAGGGAAAGATACTGCTAAACACGTTGCAAACACAATGTAGGACATGCCAACATGATTTGTTCATATGCATACCTAGCAGATCGCCAATAGAAGTAAAAGATACTGGTCCAGACTCAATCCCTATATTTATTGGGATAGAAAAGTCGACAATTGCTGATATGCTGAGGACATCACCACACTATCAGCCAGTGGCGGAGCTAGGATTTGAAACCAGGGTGGTCCATTAATTTTTTTTACAACAAACATGGCATGTGAATGTTTGTGAGTAATTACCAACACCACATAGGAATAGATCAATATGGTCTTATAATCATACAAAAATTCTGAATTACGCAAGTCTCAATCTAGCATAAAAGAAAAATACACACTACTCTTGACTATAGTACATAGCCTGAAAAATTAAAGATGACTATGTTTCAATAATTCTATAATAAGAATTTACATTCTACGGATCACAATGACATAAATGGACATGAATGATGTGCAAAATTATGTGTATGTTCGTCGCTCATGTACTCTAGTACACATAAGCAAATAGCAAACCCTAAATTGAAAATTGGGGAATGGTCCATTGGCGAGCTTCTGGAGATGGTACCTCAAATCAGGCCGCGCGAGAAACAGCGAGCTACTGGGCGGCTGCCGCCGGCTTGCAGGGCGCCAGGCGGCCGGTGGCAGGAGAGGGTCGGGTCGCAGCCTCGTATGAGGTGCGGCTGGCACCGAGCGACGGGCAGGCGGCAGGCGCGACGAAGAGGAAGTAGTGGAGGAGCCTCCTAAGTCCTGAGCGATTGTGCGTCCGTCGACCGGCGAGGGCGGCGAGGCTGACGGAGACAGGGCGGCCGGCGGCTGGGCGTAAGGGGGTAGAAGATTCAGTTTCGTCTCGCTGTTTCTCGCGTCTGGTGCAGGCTGCGTGGTGCGTGCGTTCTTTCCTGGGTCAGAGATGTTGTTGGGCCTTATTTTTTTTCTCTGGCCCATCTATAATTCTACATGGTATATAGGCCGGTTCAAAATTCCAGGGTGGGCCGCGGCCCACCATGTCCACCCTGTAGCTCCGCCCCTGCTATCAGCCTATGGCATCCAATTCAAATACAGATTGAGATAATTTTCATTCGTAGTTAGCGCAATAAACAAATAATAATGCTTATTAATTATCGTCTTTGTATGTACATTTTACAGAATTACGAGAAGGTTTCCGTACACATGAACAAAAAGAAAAATGTCACAGAAGTTCCCACAATAATATTCACTCATTCTAGTTAATTATGTGCACCATTTTGTAGCAGGCATGACTGCCCGGAAGAATTCAAGGGCCATGGGAGGACGAAAGAATTTAATTGAAAATTAGTTATATATTTGATTAGAAGTAAGAACAAACTTTTCTGTAGTCTAATTCATACCAAACGATATAGAAAACTTTTCTATAGTCTAATTCATACCAAACGATATAGTGTTTATGTATATATATATATATATATATAGTGTTACTATTCATCACCCAGTGTGCAGAATAAGTTATTCTTCATCCGAGGTAATCTTACGATCATTTCATAATTAAATTACATTTGGAATTCAAATAGTTACATTTCTATTGATTCACTACGTAAAAATTGACATAAGAAAATAAAAATATAGGTCATAAAACAAGAAAATTTGCAGTTTATGTGTATTTTAGACTATGTTTTTATGTTTGTAATTTTACATAACATAAAATATTTTATACGGCAATTATATATTTTCTTACTATCTCTTTTTGCGTCGGAAATAAGACAAAACTTACGGAACGTAAAATTACGGTGCATTGATGGTAAAAAAAGGGGGGGTGAAGAATAACTATTTCTCACCTAGGGTGACGAATAGCGCGACCCTATATATATATAATCGAGATATGTTTTCTGTACATAAGGCACATTTAAGTTAATCTAATTATTTTGGAAAAAAATAAAAAGGAAAAAGAGAAAACAAATAAAATATGAAAAAAAATATTAGAAATATATGCCTACGGCTATGCCGTCGGCATATCTACAGCCACAGAAGGGTAGAGCCATGGATCGATGACGTGGCGTATGGCGCGGATCGATGACGTGGCATTGTCCATGGGCCAAGCCTATGCCTACGGCAAGGCTGTCGGCATAGATATGCCACCCCACGGACTGGTGAGCATTTCGGATCGTTGACGTGGCAGATCACGCGGATCGATGACATGGCAGATATGCCGACGGCCACCGTTAGGCCCCGTCGGCGTAGGCTTCACGCCGTCAAAGGATGTCGCCGCCTGGGCAGTCGGGCCCACAGATATGCCGAAGGCAGCCTCTATGCCGCCGGCCGCCGTAGGCATATTTATTGGGATGACGACGGCCCATCTGTGCCGACGGCCCCCGTCGACATAGGTGGATGTATGCCGACGGCTTTTCTACGCCGACGGCCTGACCTGGGCCGTCGGGATAGATCCGTCGATGCCGACGGGGGCCGTCGGCATAGATTTGGCCGTCGGCAATTGGGTAAATTCTGGTAGTGGAGGAGGTTAACCTTGATGGGCAGGTGGTGCCTCGGAAGGACACCTTTCGATATTTGGGGTCAATGCTGCAGGAGGACGGGGGTATTGATGAAGATGTGAACCATCGAATCAAAGTCGGATGAATGAAGTGGCGCCAAGCTTCTGGCATTCTCTGTGATAAGAGAGTGCCACAAAAGCTAAAAAGGCAAGTTCTACAGGATGGTTGTTCGACCCGCAATGTTGTATGGTGCTGAGTGTTGGTCGACTAAAAGGCGACATGTTCAACAGTTGGTGTGGCGGAGATGCGTATATTGAGATGGATGTGTGGCCATACGAGGAAGGATCAAGTCCGGAATGATGATATACGAGGTAGAGTTCGGGTGGCACTAATTGAAGAGAAGCTTGTCCAACATCGTCTGAGATGGTTTGGGCATATTCAACGCATGCCTCCAGAAGCTCCAGTGCATAGCAGAAGGCTAAAGCGTGCGGAGAATGTCAAGAGAGGTCGGGTAAATCAAATTTGACAGGAGAGAAGTCAGTTAAGAGAGACCTGAAGGATTGGAGTATCACCAAAGAACTAGCTATTGACAGGGGTGTAGTTTCAGAATTCAGATCCATTGTGCACTCTTGATTGCAGTGATTTTGGTAGGTGTACTCCACAAACTAACAAAAAATGAGATGCAGTAGCAACGACATGTAGATACACAAACATTTCAGATCCTACTACTCCAGATGTACTCTAGAATCACAAGCACAAGCAACTTCAGTCAAAATCTTCAGTCAAGCAACCTTTTCAGAGTACAGTACAAATATTACTACAAGCACAAGCAGTACAAATATTACTAGAATTTGCTCTGAATTTTGACAGTAAGAATATGAATGAAAATGCAAGGAGTAAATAAAAATTATGTTTTTCTTAACTAAATATTCCCCCAGAAACTAGATTCTCTTTCAAAATCTATCCTGAAGGCCATTTGACTTGGATGTACACTGAACCTGAATTCGAGAACACTTCAAGTGCAACAAGATTAAAACAAGAACCTTCCACCAATTGGTTGTACACTGAACAAGCTCTACTTCTGTCCCAAGTTGACAGCATACTGAACTTGCATGCTCAAGTTGATCAGCTCTACTTCTGAACTTGCATGTGTTGCTGCACACTTGTCTTTCAGTTCAATGTGCTCAAGCTCGGTTCTTCCTGAGACTGAGAACAGCACAGCAGTCCCTACTAGAATGCCACATTAATTCAGTCTTTCCTTTTTTTTATTCCCTACTAGAATGGTTATGGTTGGTGTTAAAAAATTCAAAGGTCTGTGTAGAGTTGCATTCCTATCTTAGTGAAGCTGCTGGGAGATGTTTTAAAGATGTTTATGTCACTGCAATGAAAGAGAACCGGGCAAGCTGGGATGGAAAGACTACTGTAAGTGGGCATCCATTGATTTCAATTCACTTGTTAGGTTGTTAGTTCTACTCCTGGGTAAATGTTCAATGTAAACTCTTACAAAAATTAGTTTTTGCAATCAGCACCCATTACATATCCTGTTGTTCACTAAGTCCTCTAGTGGATTTTGTTATTACTCCCATCTTATGCAGTACTCCTTGGGATACAATATGTTGTGAAGAAATCTTTGGATGGACAAAGTGGGGAAGAAGTGGTAACCTAGTGGTTGCAGTTCCCGCAGGCCAAGAGGAGCACTTTCTGGTCCATATTGTCATGACGGATACAATATGTTGTTGCGTCCCCAAAAAAGAGAGAATGAAACCAAGTTCCGGTGATCTGCACGACTGCACTAAGATCCATCACCCAAACAAAGCTGCTGATTCAATGGAGTAGAACTAACAAGGAAAACAGGGAAACATTTCCATTCACGACCACACTAACCCAAACAAGGAAACAAGGAAAGCTACTCTATCAGGCTAAGAATACGACAGAAAGTAAAGAAATATTTTTGTCCCTATTCAGTTATACAGTGTGAAAGATAACTACAGCAAACGTTCTGAAGATTTCTGTTGCATTGAGATACAGTATGAAAGATAACTACAGCAAACGTTCTGAAGATTTCTGTTGCATTGAAATACTGTACAATGATCATCCAAGAAATTCAGAAACAGGATATATGCATTGTAACAGGGATAGTGTACAACGATCGTGCCAGGCTAGGAATATGACATAAAGTAAAGAAATACTTTTGTCCCTGTTCGGTTATACAGTATGAAAGATAACTACAACAAACTTTCTGAAGATTTCTATTGCATTGAGATATTGTAGAACGATCATCCCAGAAATTCAAAAACAGGATATATACATTGTGACAGGGATAGTCTACAACGATCATGTGCGTCTGCTGGAAGTACTTGAATTGATCAAAATTCTGCATTGTGACAGGGATAGTGATGATATGGTCAGATGAACTTCTTGAGAGCAACATAGATGAGGACTGTAACCCTGTGTCCTTGCCTGAGCAGCTAGCTGGACTGTCTACGACGGACTACTGCGTGCAAGAAATGCAAGTTCAAGCTGACCAGACCCGTGTGTGTTCAAGCTCAGTCACTAGTTGATTCCTTAGTTCCCGCGGCTGCAAGAAAGATATCAGCCGGTATACAATATCAGCAGGGTCCCAGAGGATCTTAGCTTGAAAGATCATACATATGCTGTGGTAGAAGTGTTCCATGACATTACCAAAATTATCATCACGAAAGTGTCCACTTCCATGACAATAAATCGCGCGTCACAGAAGTGCTTTCATCAAGGGTGACCGACACATGGCATCCACAAGATTAAATGGGCCGGCCCAACTGAAGGCCCACAAGATGTTATGGACCATAATGGGCCGGCCCAGCTAAAGGCCCACGAGATTTTGCGGACCATAATGGGCTAGCCCAGCTAAATGCCCACAAGATTTTGAGGGCCATAATGGACCGGCCCAGGTAAAGGCCCATAAGATTTTTTTTGTGCCATAATGGGCCGGCCCAGGTAAAGCCCACAAGATTCTTGCGGGTCATAATGGGCCAGCCCAGCTAAAGGCCCACGACATTTCGCCAACATTAATGGGCCGGCCCAGCTGTAGGCCCACAAGATTTGTGGACCCTAGTAGGACGGCCCATTAACTGTCTGCCATGTTCTGGGCCAAATGCCGGCCCATATTTGATCCGGTCCATTAATGGCCTGCCACGCTCTGGGCCTAATAGTGGCCCATATGAGATCTGGCCCGTTAAAGGCCTACCACGTTCTGGGCCAAATTACGGCCCAGATCAGGTCCAGCCCTTGAAGAGGCTTTGGGCTCAATTATGGCCCATATCAGATTCAGCCCGTCAACTGGACACTATGCTTTTGGGCCCACTTGCTAAAGGCCCACTTAGTAATTCAACCTGATATTAGTTTTGGCCTATTAAGGGCCCGTTTAACATTTCGGCCCTATATTAATTTCAGCCTGTTAAAAGCTCGTCATATAGTTGGGCCTAATTACGGCCCGGTTTGCATCCGGCCTGCTCGCAGCCGATATCTGATTGGGCCAAACAAGGACCGAGACAATTTTTTGGCCTGTTAAAAGCCCGTGATTTGATTCGCACAATCATGGGCCGGGGTTCATTTCGGGCTGCTGCCGGCCCGTAAGATGATCGGCACGTTTCAGGCCCAACCTACATCGTGATTGCATGACGGCCCAATTATATACCGTAATTTTACGGTTTGGCCGGTTTACTGCGAAGACAGGACATATATACAGTAAAATAACTGCAGCATCGTGAATAAGAAAAAACATATACTATACAATAAAGAAATTACGGCATATTACATCCACTAGACATCAAAGTTCGCCACTATGATAATAAAGCACAAGCAGACAGCAGATTACGTACACTGGGCATCAAAGATCGCCACCAGTGCAAATAAACATGCCGACAAAAAATATACAAAACCGACAGCACTTAAATAGAGTTCAAGAAAGGTTAGCCCTGCTGGGGAGCTGCAGCGCAAGCAGCTGAGCAAGATGATGAGACTGGGCTTATTCAACACTTATATCTTCCTCACTCTGAAAGATAAACAAGCAGACAGATGACAAGTTTTGCACATAAAAGTATCAGTGCTGAAAATTCATCACATTTCTTACTGACGAATAAAGTGACACAGTTTAAATTTGCATTAACACAATATGGTATTGTTCAGGTCAAGACATGGCAGGAAATGACATTGTGAAGGAGTTGGCAGCTTCACGACACCACTGGATTACAGATCAAGAACTCATAAGTATCAATGGTTAGTGTGCTGTCAATTTATACCACTAGTCGTCAACCCGTGCTCCTTCACGGGCTAGCTTCTTATACATTCATTATTTAAAGTTTGATATAAACTATAACTCACATGATAGCAATTGTATATCTTTCATTCGTTTCCATTGATGTGATAGTTCCTAAATACTCCATGTTTGTCTCAAAATCATATGCAGTATCCTAAAGCTCAAAAGAATCACTTCTAGCATGAAACTATTATTTCCTAATGGCTAAGATAACATTCATTTATATTTATATTGGGTAACAAAACTTTCTTTTTTGATTTATTAGGTAAGAGAAATTGACAGTACTAAGCATAAGCCCATCAATTGGTGGTGTACTTATACCCACCACTAATTGCTTTCCTATGTTATTGAATAAGAGAGGAGATAGTAACGTATGCTGAAGCCCCATGGTGACTGTGGAGCTACTTTTTTTGCTATAGTCGTGCTCCAAGCGATGTAAGGTTATTGTGTGGAGCTCACTGTTCTTAGGTTAGAGTATTTAGGCATCCATTTATGGTGAAAACAATCACACTATATGCCTTTTCGCCTACTTCTCTTGACACACTGAGCAAGGAAGTTTGTGCATTTTTTTCTAAAAAAAATAAACTTCATAGAATTTCAGAAACATGTGGAAGGTTCTATATGGATATGGAGCACAATTCTTGCAAAACAAACATTTTCAGAACATACATGAACTCCAGGGAAAGGTACTGCTAAACACGTTGCAAACACAATGTAGGACATGCCAACATGATTTGTTCATATGCATACCTAGCAGATCGCCAATAGAAGTAAAAGATACTGGTCCAGACTCAATCCCTATATTTATTGGGATAGAAAAGTCGACAATTGCTGATATGCTGAGGACATCACCACACTATCAGCCAGTGCCGGAGCTAGGATTTGAAACCAGGGTGGTCCATTAATTTTTTTACAACAAACATGGCATGTGAATGTTTGTGAGTAATTACCAACACCACATAGGAATAGATCAATATGGTCTTATAATCATACAAACATTCTGAATTACGCAAGTCTCAATCTAGCATAAAAGAAAAATACACACTACTCTTGACTATAGTACATAGCCTGAAAAATTAAAGATGACTATGTTTCAATAATTCTATAATAAGAATTTACATTCTACGGATCACAATGACATAAATGGACATGAATGATGTGCAAAATTATGTGTATGTTCGTCGCTCATGTACTCTAGTACACATAAGCAAATAGCAAACCCTAAATTGAAAATTGGGGAATTGTCCATTGGCGAGCTTCTGGAGATGGTACCTCAAATCAGGCCGCGCGAGAAACAGCGAGCTACTGGGCGGCTGCCGCCGGCTTGCAGGGCGCCAGGCGGCCGGTGGCAGGAGAGGGTCGGGTCGCAGCCTCGTATGAGGTGCGGCTGGCACCGAGCGACGGGCAGGCGGCAGGCGCGACGAAGAGGAAGTAGTGGAGGAGCCTCCTAAGTCCTGAGCGATTGTGCGTCCGTCGAACGGCGAGGGCGGCGAGGCTGACGGAGACAGGGCGGCCGGCGGCTGGGCGTAAGGGGGTAGAAGATTCAGTTTCGTCTCGCTGTTTCTCGCGTCTGGTGCAGGCTGCGTGGTGCGTGCGTTCTTTCCTGGGTCAGAGATGTTGTTGGGCCTTATTTTTTTCTCTGGCCCATCTATAATTCTACATGGTATATAGGCCGGTTCAAAATTCCAGGGTGGGCCGCAGCCCACCCTGTCCACCCTGTAGCTCCGCCCCTGCTATCAGCCTATGGCATCCAATTCAAATACAGATTGAGATAATTTTCATTCGTAGTTAGCGCAATAAACAAATAATAATGCTTATTAATTATCGTCTTTGTATGTACATTTTACAGAATTAAGAGAAGGTTTCCGTACACATGAACAAAAAGAAAAATGTCACAGAAGTTCCCACAATAATATTCACTCATTCTAGTTAATTATGTCCACCATTTTGTAGCAGGCATGACTGCCCGGAAGAATTCAAGGGCCACGGGAGGACGAAAGAATTTAATTGAAAATTAGTTATATATTTGATTAGAAGTAAGAACAAACTTTTCTATAGTCTAATTCATACCAAACGATATAGAAAATACTCAGCATTAGCTTGTGTAAGTAATTCTGGAAGAGAACTCTCAACCTAAACAACATGCTATCCCAGGAATTGAGGTACAACCATCTAGCTAATAGAAACTATCAGCATAAGCCTAATTACGTATTCTGGAGAAGAACTTACCTTTCTCTCAAGCGATACATATTCTTGCAACATTCCAAACATATATATTTATCTCCTCAAGCGTCATAGTCGACCATTGCTGTTTCTCTATTCCTGCACTCAACGATCATTTTACCTTCTTGCTCACATCATGTCATACAGTATATATGATCCAATTAGGGAAGTGAGAGTTAGAATAAGCAGCGCCGAGCCTCTGACACCTACTTGGGAACAGTACAGAAACAAAATATGTACTATTTTAAATTCATACACAATGAAGTAATGAATGGCTGGGATAACCATCGCTGATTGAAGCAACAATTTTTGTGTGACTTTCTCATATGAAAATAGGATAACTAAGGTGTATCAAGAAAATAAGGATACAATATATCAAAAATTGTCCACGTGTCTACTGCAAATGCCTACTTAGAAATTAAGGACATCTTGCTATCTATGCAACAGATGTACCCAGAAATAAAGGATGATGTTTTAAGCTACCAGTCTAGCACCTCCGAGGCAATAGGTTGCAACATGCATGGATTATGTTGAAGTGACCTAGGCTAGCTAGTGGTAATGATTGTATGCTTGATCCATTCGAAATTTGGAAGTCTTACTGTAATCTCTGAGGTTGGCGCTGACACTATTGTTGAGAGTTTTAAAAGAAGAAAGTAAATCATAAAAACTGTGAGGTTGGAGTTCTTGCATCAAACCATATCAATCTAATGACGACATATAGGAAATCAAGGCCTTTAAAGTCAATTTGTCTGGCAAGGAAAATATAGACGGGAAGAATTGTGCACTTGTGGAAGGCGATGGAAAATATTGGAGATGCGAGAGAGATATACGTGTATCCAAGCAAAACCTTGAGGAGCTCTTCCCCTACTACTGGGCATCCATGCTTCCACTTCGTGACCTTGTCCGTCCGGGCCGTGGGAGAAGTCTGCAAGGAGATGTTTTTTCCTTCTAAAAGAGTTGCACGTGGGCCAGCAACCTAGGATTTGTTTTCCTAAAAGTGCTATATACGTGGGAGGTGGGACATCAGCCTAGGACTCAAACCTAGGTTTTCTGTTCCTATAAGTGCTATGTACGTGGGACATTAGCTTAGGACTCCTAAGTTGCCTCATCTGACGGCTCTGGATGATTAACTTAGAGATCCTATGGACAATTTGTTTAGTTATGAGGTTAAACGTGGAGCTTCGTATGGTGCCTCCAATTAGTAAATATAAGATTTCAGATTGGCAAATAAAGAGACGGTTTAAATAATAGTAGAATGATATGACATTGTTCATAGTTAAGACATTGCAGAATATGACATTGTGCTGTAGTGGGTAGGTTCACCACACCACTGGATTACAGATGAAGAACAGAAGCATACATGC
Organism: Triticum urartu; assembly: GCF_056163025.1. Lineage (NCBI taxonomy): Eukaryota > Viridiplantae > Streptophyta > Magnoliopsida > Poales > Poaceae > Triticum > Triticum urartu. The sequence continues at coordinate 46,494,258 of NC_141879.1, read as the reverse complement.
AGTGCAAAAGAAGATCACTTGCTCTGTATAGTTTAATTTACATGGTATGAAGAAGGAACTTGGTTGTACAACTGAAAACATAAATTGAGAAAGGACGAAATTTTGTTTATGAACTACATATAATAAACTTTAAACAAGCAATTTGATGCAAACACCAAAAATAAACAGTTGTTGTAGTCATGCCTAACCAAATACATACAACAAAGTTTGAAGGCTTGAGATGGACAAACTTACATTGTTGGTGAATACAGACTCTATAAAGGCCTTGTCCATGCTGATGGGGGCGCAATTCAAGAAGTTTACCACAGAATCTTCTTCAAAAGCATTGCCTTTATTCTACATTTTGTTAAGAGTAAATATAGATGTGATAATATACGAAAATGGAGAATATTTAAGATAAGATGAAGAGTGATGCTACATAACCAAGTAGCTATAAATGTAAGTGCAGCGATACAGGCAAAAGGTACAGCCAAGAGCAATGCACAGCTAAACTTCTTCAGTACCAACCTTATGGTAAGAGTAAATATAGATCTGATGTGTAGAAAATGGAGGGCAAAGGAAAATAAGCTGCAGAGTGATGGTACATGAACACCTACCTGTCATTATAAGTACACTGATAAAGGACAGCATGTACTTACAAGAACAATGCAGAGCTAAAAAAACATTGGCATTGGATATATTCTACACTAATGTAACCATTCATACAGATCAGATAATTTGGAGCGAACAATTGATAAAAACATTAGCATTGGATATATTCTACACTAATGTAAGCATTTGAGTGGAAAAACATGGTACGATGACAGATGGAATATGTATTGATAATGGATGGGCATGGCATCTCGACATATGTGATGAGTAAACTAAGCAGATGGCGGTGCAACAAAGTAGAAGAAATGCAAGACAACATATGCAAGATATGCGCAATCAATAAAACCTTGCCAAATTAGAACAGGCACCTTGATGGGTGAACAAGACAGGTCATCTGCCTTTGACTCCTCGAGGTTAGAATAGTCATTAGGATGATATTCTGAACAAGAATCAACAGGTGGGGAGCGTACGAGTTTCATTGCTTCCAGAATGGCACTCAATGGCTTGGTGCCAATTTTGTAAGTCATTGCAGTGTTTCGCAATATTCTTCTGATGCGCGGATTCTGATATTCACTGTAATTGCGTATGATATCTGAGAACCATGAAAACATAAATAGTTGTGAGATTATCTTTGTAATGCAAATGATATTCTAATATAGGGGTGCCCCTGTAAACACTTGTGTGCTATCACTGGATTCTGATGAGAGAGGTCATGTGTGCTGTAATATGGTGCGTGCATTTATATAATCTGGCACAAGTACACAAAAAAATAGGCTCCAGAAGTAAGGATAGCTGGCATATGATAGGTTCATAATATACTGTACAGAGAGTTTATTGCCAAACCATGATAACAAGAGCACACAGCAACTAGGCAGATCATAGTGTACATAACAGGGGTACACCATAACCAGGATATATAAATCGGGAAAGTGGAACTGGCTGGAAAGTACAGTGTTGTATTGCCGCTAGTAATTGAAAACCTATCGATCACGTACAGGCCAGCTCTATCAGCTGTTGACTGCAGATGTCCCTGCTCCCCTTCCTGACAAGGAACATACTGTGATTCCCATACAGAACACCGCACGGGCCGCCGGCCGAACCACCGGCCCCACAGCATGTGTTCCTCCGCCACCCCCACCCCTACCCCCGCCCCCACCCGCGTTGAGTTTCTTCGTTCGACGAGGCCCCACCACCGCCCCCAAAACCACCGTCCCCACCCGAGCCCCTTCGATCGCACCGGCGAACTCCGGCGAGCTCTGAAAAATCGACTGACCCAATTTTGAAATTTAGTCTACTATGATTTAACTAGTGTGGAACATAAAAGGGGAAAACCATGAGCATTAAGAGTATGGTGTTGAGCGTGCCATGGCGGATCTAAAGGTGCAAACCGGACAAAGGCAACTTCGCAACCAAGACAAGAAATCAGAGTAAAGAAGTGGCGATCTATTTTCTTGCAGCGATAAATAAGTTGAGGAGATACGAAAGAGTACCGCCTCTGGTGCGGCGCCGTGTACGCATCTGCTGAGAATTTGACGGTGCTGCGGTAGCGATGGCTGTCGGCGGCGTGGAAGCAGATCTAGGAGGGTAGACGGTGGCGGCGGGGCGCGGTGGACGAGACGGTTGTAGGAGCGGCGCCGGCAAGGTGGATGATGGCGGGGATGAAGCGAGAGGACGGGATGCAAGGATCCCGGTCTGAAGCCGTGGATGAGAGAGGTAGATCTCTCGTAATGGACGGCGGCGTCGGGGTATCAGCTCCGGCATGGTGGAGGAGGACGGCGGTGGATGGGGTGGCGGACGGAGGAGGGTGGGGTGGAGAGGGTGTTTTGGCGCCCACGGAGTACGAATGGGGAAAAGGGAGGTAGAGAGGAAGGGGGAACCATGTATTCAGGGCGCGCTTGTCTCAAATGCGAGGAAATTTACAAACTTCGCTCCCGTTTCAAATTTCTACTACATCACAGCAACACTAGTCGGTTGGGGATAGGACGGTAATCTCGCATACACTGAATATTTGTCGACGAGAGTTTGTTTTTGGCGCCCACCGTGTATGAATATGAATCGGGGAGGGAGTCGATTTCGGTCGAGGACACACTGTGTTTTGGCGCCCACCGTGTATGAATCCAGGTGAGAGGCGGTTACGTCACGTTTGGGTGAAATTACAAACCTACCCCTATTGAAACCTATAGAAATCCAGCATATATGCTTTGTGTGGCAGGGATAGGAAGTAGTGATTTCCATCTCGCAGATTTTGGTTTCGGGCGGTTACCGCGACTTTCCCCACTTCGTTCAAATTTTGCAGAGTGCACGTTTACCGTGCCAACTCAATTCGAATCCCGTTTGTATTCTATTTTTTCGGGCGGGATCCATTTTCAATTGGAATTACATTCTATATACATCATTTTTTAATATATACTTTCAAAAGCACAACAAAGAATTCTGCTCCTTTATATGTATAATATGATTTACAAATACAACAATCTCGAAATCTTAAGGTTGAATTCGAAAAAATTTAACCTAATTATGTTCTACTAAAATGTATGGATCAGTAATATCTACATATTAAATAACATAGATGTGCGTGAATTCATATGAGTATGCATGTTTGATAGATCAATTTTGGTTCGAGTATGGATTACATGTATCATCATCTCGAATTCAAATATTTGAATCCCTTTTTTGTTCACTCCTTTCACGCCCATCTCTCTCGCATGCATGCTCCTTCAGGTAGCTATCACTCTCTTTTCTCCAGCTCACCCGCACGCTCACTTCATGTTGCTCCTATCCTCGCAAACATGGTCTCTTGAGGTCTCCCTTGAGAAGTGTCACACTCTCCCTATCATTATACATTACACGGTTTTCATTATCTCTCACGTCTCTACTGTTCTTGGTATCACTCGGTACCTAAGCTTTCTTTTTCACCGCCAAACACACAGTCTCCACTCGTCTTTCACTTTGTCTTCCTCTCTATGGGATTCTCTCACACACCCTATATGTCTCTACATATGACTCATACCACTAGAATTACTCTCTCTATCTCTCCTGTAGACACAACATTTGTTGCGGTCTCCTTTTCGTCTCCATCCCAGACTGACATTATTCATTTGTTTACCAATCAGACAACCCCGACTACCGTCTCCTCTCTCTCTCTCACAGACACACACACACACAACTCCTGCTTCCACTCCCCTTCCCGACTACCGTCTCTCTCTCCCACACACACAAAACTCTCGCTTTCGCACCCCGACTCGTATTTCTCTCACAAACATTTATCGACTAGCTAGCCTCTAGATAGGTTTATACACCCGCACACTCGTGCTTCCACCATCGCATACATGTCTCTCTCCCGCTCCTTGCATCTATGTAGATTTTTCTTCCCTTCTTGAGACACGCCCTCTCGATCGTGCACACACACACTATCGCCTCATTTTAAGCTGATACCTATCGCACACACACTCCTTGTGTCTTTGTCACACATGCACTCCGTCCTCCTCCACTCGCCCTCTCTCTCACACACACATGGGCTTTTTGCAACAACTAGCAAGATGCCCATGCGTTGCACGGAACATCAAGATGCATTTGTATGAGTAGTTTATCTTGTGGGGGGAAAGGATGAATGAGGGAAGGCCTTATTTGCAAATGTGGAGAGGGGTGTGGGTATCTTTTTGCAAAATTTCCATAGTTTCCTTCCTATCCGTCAGATATAGATCGGACGGCCTATATTGTAGGATGGCAGGCACACGATAATCACCGACAATGCTTATTATAAGAGTAGGGATAAAAAATAGAGTTGGTGATGATGGTGGGCCTGCCATCCTGCAATGTAGGTCGTCTGATTTATATCTGACGGATAGGAAGGAAAATATGGCAATTTACCCGCACTCTTCACCACATTTGCAGATAAGGCCTTCCCTCGTTCATCCTTTTCTCCCACAAGATCCTGATGTTCTGTGCAACGCATGGGCATCTTGCTAGTAAGAGTAGAAATTAGACATATACCACTTCTCGAATCTTGAAACCAACAACATTCCTCCCTTATCTCATCAAAACCGCCTAAGGAATATATTTTGAGTGAAACATAACATACTTTTAGTGATATACGTATTTCAAAGCTGGACTTTTTTTTTCTATCAAATCGGTGAATATGTATTAATCCAGTGGCGGAGACAGGCCTGGGGCAGCTAGGGCTATAGCCCCAGGCCTAGAAACAACTTCCTTTGTAATTTCTTCATGCAAAGCATAGAAAATCATAGAAGTTTATCACTCAACATAGCACAGCCCAGGCGTAATCTGCATCTAGCTCCGCCACTGTATTAATCTACTTTGATCGTGTGGCAACGCATTGGCACATTGCTAGTAGTTATTATAATTTTTTGGACACCAGACAAATGGTGGAGTACATATACAAAGAGAAGAGGCGCACGCACGCAGTCGACCTCTCGCTGTCTCGCACACATGAGTGTTACGTAAAGGCGACGTTAACAAATAAACTCTAAAACCCTAGGGGCACGATTGCTGCATTCGCGGGTACCGGGTACGTGGTGGAGCACCTTTGTAGGAATAGTCAGCTCGCGTGATAATTTGAACCGTAGGAGTTGATGGTCGGGACCACAGGTGAACGACTTGGAGCGTGGTGGCTCGCCAATTGCCACAGATCGAGTAGCCACGTTTAAAATATCATTTTTTAGCGGGGTTAAGAGTTCCAATTTTCAATGGCGCGTTATAAGTAGTTAGTTTTTAGAACGATTGGTATGGAGCGAAAATGGAATTCATAGTACTACGTACCTCCTTGGCGTATGGTTGTATGGTTTGTTTTTTTTGATGGAGGTTGTATGGGTTTATGTTGCGAAATGTTGAACCTGGTAGTTCTAGAGCAAATACTATGGTTTAGATTTAGATGCTGATTTTTTTAATGAAAATTAGAAGGGGAAACCCTTCTTTGATTAAAAAAAACTACTACCTCCATTCTGGTTCACTAGTCCCCATCGTACTTTGGGTCAAAGTTTGTCCACGAACTTTACTTGTAAAATGTGAATGGAAAACGAGATTTTGTTATACCCAAACAAAAAAGGACTGGAGGGAGTGATTGCTCTGACACGGACGCGACCTCTCATAGCGCAGGCATTGAACCGGCGCGCCGGCCAAGAGGGCCGCACTCGCTGCAGGCCCGGCTGAGCACGCCTCCTCGCCGCGTGCAACCAGCTTAAGACTGCCCCGCCTGCCTTCATTGAATCTGCGCGTGTGCGAGTCCTGTTTATCTGGCTTCTACTAAATGGATCTAGGTTGCTCGGATAAACAGATAAACAGAACACCATGGAGAAGTGAATTCAAAAGGAAAAAATAAATAAAAATAGACTACAAGGTGAGAACACCCACTTCCTACATCAAGCTAAAAACGAAAGCATTAGGACGATTAAGACTCTTCTTATTACACATCAAAGAACACCACGCTTAAGAGAAACAGAAACTACAACATATACACATCGAAGAACACGAGGCTACACGAAAGTAATTGAAAGGGTGTTACTTACCAAAGCTCGTTTTACAGGTTCGGTGCAGCTCCTCTTTAACTTGCCACGCTCCTTGAAGATGTCCCGAATATCCCGTGTTTGGTCTTCATTGCTCCTCTGCATGTTCGCACTCGTGGTTTTAAAATCTCAACATGGCAAGAAAAATATACTACTAGTAATACTCGCGCATCTTGTGGGCAACATTAAAGCACTCGTCTGCCATGTTAGAGCATCTCCAACAAGATAAACTACTCATACAAATGCATCTTGATGCATGCAACGCATGGGCATTTTGCTAGTTCTAAAAACCTTTCCATCATTTGCCACACTACTGGTTGCAGATGAAAAACCTACCCAAGCAAAGCGCGATATAGGAGCGATGCACAATTACAAGCTGATATTCTGTTGGACAATGGAGGCTATAACCAATTACTTTTACGGGAACAATAGCACCCAGGAAATTTGAAGGGTAGGTATGAACAAAATTGGAACTGCACATGTACTGCTAAGTGATTCAATACACACATTACCAATCGAGGAGGAGAACGATGGTCGCGGCGGCCTGTGTGAGTCATGGTCGGCAACGGGAGTCAGTTCATTGTCCACGACGGTGGTACTTCTGCGCTTGGCGTCGGCTTCCGGGAAGCAGATCCGAGACCGTGGCAGATGATGCCAGGGAAGAGGCTCCGTGTACGACGATGACGATGGACTGGCTCGAGTGCGGCGTACGAGGCCGTCGATGAGGCAGATGCGCTGCGGTGGACGAGTGCGCCGATGTAAAGGGGAGGAGCACGAAGGCTGCGGTGCCGTGGAGAAGTCTATTTTGCGGTGGGGATAGAAATTGGAGAGTATTCAGGTGTACTACTCTGGGTGCCGGGGTGGGGTTGGCTGGGTAGGGTGAACCTGAAGTTAAGAAAAGAGCCCCCTACCAAGCATCATCCGTAGGCCTGTTCCGAAGGCTATGATGGTAACTTCCCACTGCTCGAATCAGGGTCGCGGGAGATTTACCCGCCGACCTCAAAATTTTGTGACACTGGACTCCCCGTGTGGCGTGTTGAGTGATTCGGCTAAGAAACTAGCGAGTAGTAGTAGTAGTAGTAGTAAACTCTGCATATTAGGTTTGACCGAAGTCAAACTTCCTAAAGTTTGACCAAGTTTATAGAAAAATATAAACATTTACCATAACAAATATGTATGATGTGAAAGTACATTCAGTAATGAATCTAATGGTATTTATTTGTTATTGTATATGTTAATATTTTTTGTTATAAGCTTTCTGAGAGTTTACAAAACTTGACTTTGACCAATGCTAATACGCGGACTTAAATAAAAACGGAGGGAGTACACATTTGTTTTCTTAGTTTGTAGTGAACTAATCTTTTGTTGAAATTGTGAAATAAATACATTAGGCTATTGACTTCGAATGTAATGGTCTATACAATTCAATAGTTACAATCATTGTCGAATCCCAAGATCTATACAAGGTCTATAGTACTTCACAACATGCTCAAACTCACATAATCCCAGTCAAATGAGAATCTAAATGCATTTCATAGTTATTACTTTGTAGGATGCAACAAGAACAACCATAACTCTACATCAGCCATTATAGAAGCAACATTTTGACATATCCCAATGTGTGAATGAAACGTGCAGAGAGAGCTTTTGAAGATGGAGCGGATAGGGCGGGAAAGATTGTATGTATGTGGACGAGAGAGTAGGAACCAAACCTAACGAGACAGAGAGAGAGAGAGAGAGATAGAGAGAGAAAGAGAGAGGAAGAAGTTAGGTTTGTGAGAAAGATGCATACATGTAATATACATGAGATGCGTGTGCATCTGGATTCTGTATACGTGGAAGGAGAAGAGACAACATGTTTGATGAGAGAGCAGGAAAAACATGGACGAGAGGGGAAGGATCTCGTGGGTTGAGGGATTGACAATTTTGTGTGGAGGAGAGAGGGATTGGTAATTTTGTGCAAGAGAGAGAGAGGGCGGGGGGAGGAGTCAGTCAGCTGTCGTCACATCACCCTGCTTCCGAATGACCCCGCATTCTCTAGCGCGGTGTGGTCGCCGTCTTCGATCTGCTCGTTGCCCTCTTTGAAGACTAAGGTGTTGTGCATGTTGGGGTGCAAAGAAGCACAAGCGAGAGTGGTCGCCGTATAACCTTGGATGGGGATGAATTGTGTGCTCGGGGGAGTGTGTGTGTGTGTGTGTGTTGTGCTGCGTGTCTCTCTGTGTGTGTGTGTGTGTGTGTCAGATGTTGAGAGAAAACAAACCTAAGGAGAGAAATGTGTATTCACGAAGAGATTGTGCGGGCCTTGAGGTGGGCAGGGGCTGGGTGAGGGTGTCAAAATGTGCGCGTTGATGCATGTGTTGCATGCAACCGTGCGAGGGACGGACGAATCGAGAGAGATGGTTTTTGTGTTATGGATGCTCCTCTCTCTCTCTCTCTCTCACACACACACACACAAGTAAACTAGAAGACCGTTCTCTCATGTATACACAACGTATCGGCATATGTCTATGTCTCACTCATGCATGATCATTTGCACATTCACACCTCTCTATGTCTGTATCACACGCACACCGTCTCCACATTGCCCTTCCGCCACAACACACATATGGACACACACACACGTTCTCTCTCAGTCACACACACAAAATCAGTATTAAAAAAACTAGGGCGCACCTAAAATGTCCAAATCCAAATAAACATGAACTGGAGCTAAATTCAAATATATGGAAATATTGCAACATCAAGAACTTTCACAGGAAAAAAATGTTGAGTAATACTCGAGGATTGTTTTCACACACACAAAAAGGTTCGGTGGATGTCCTTCGAGTGCGACACGGTGACGCACCGTTCGATCGACCACGCAGCCGCGGTTCACGCGCTTGCATAGGATTCCGTATTGTGGCCGTGGTACTAACTAATAAAAGTGCTGCCTAAGTCTAATGTTTACATGTACTAGTACGGTTTTGTTTTAAGTTTGACCAACCTTATATTTAAAACTAAAGTAAGCTCCCACACGCGCACTCATCAATATGCCGCCGCCGCCGTTGCGCATGCTAGCGCCCGCCTGCTCCGGCCAACAATTTCTCGCCCATCACCGCCGTGTCGCCGCCATCCCTGTGCCATGAAGCCGAAGGCTCGCCCGCTCACATCGTCTGCAGTCCCTCCTCGCGATGCCGCCGCGCTGCCAAGCACGCGAGCAGCTGGTGGAGCCGCGCCTATGCACGCAGCGTACGAAGAGGAGGACGAGCGCGTGATCTAGCACGCCGGCGAGGAGGAAGTAGCGTGTCATTGTCGTCTCCGCCCGCGTGGAGGAGGCGCGCATGGTGGCTGTAGCGGCGGAAGCCGGTCGTGCGCGCGTCGAGCCCGCAAACCTGGTGCGGACGCGGAATCTACCTTTGAGACCTTGAATGCCACGTGGATCCTGCAATCTGAAGGAGCAATTTGGGTCAGTCGTCTCATGTGAGCCGTTTGATGCAACATGGATGGCTAGAAGGGCTTCTTCCACCTCTTCTGCCGTCTTCTTCCTTCGCTCCGTCGAACTTCTTTCACAAAATCGACTGACCCAAATTATACTACTAGTACGAACATATTAAGTACAGTAGGAACACGAAGATATGAGCAGTAGTACCAACTGCAAGAAGAACAGTAGTAAGACATAGTACTAGTACTACTGTACATACTAAAGAGTTCAAATAACAAGAAAGAACATAAACATAGTTCTACTGGGGCCTCAGCACAACACACCCTTGAAAATAAACTAATAAGCAACTAGTCCGCTTGACACTGCAGTAGAACCAGCATGAGCGACGGCACTGCCACCTACTTGGAGTCCGAGTCCATGTCCTCGACTTCGTCCTCGTCCCTCTTCCTCTTCCTCTCCGCTGACGCTTCTTTGCTTGAACCGGACACTGAGCTCTTCTTCTTCATCCAACCCTTGTAGATATTTAAACAAAGGTAGGCATCCATTGTTGCGTACAGGATGTGATCTTCATCTAATGTCTTTGACTCCCATGCATGATGAAACTCGTGATGAGGTTTCTTCAGTTTAGCGTACGAAGGATCAATCATGGCTGCTGCCAGGGTCAGCATTGAAGGTCGAGAGGAGGACACCAGGCTTTCCTTCTGGAGATCGAAGGGCTGGCCTACAACGAGACCTATCCGACGCAGGACGTCACTATCGTTCTTAAAGCCTACAGTAACGAATTTCACTCTTTTGTCCTTGAGGAAGTTCTTAAAATCCTGGCACTCAACGTCGGCATGGCATATGTGGTAGACCAAGCAAACATTATGTACGCAAACCTGGATCACCGCGGGCTTCTTCCTCTCTTCGTCCTTTAGATCCTTCTCTCGTCCCAGGACTGTGGTGTACTCAACATCTAGCCCAGCGACCCACTCATCCGTTGAACTGTTGAACATGCGTTGGAAGCGAGCAAGCCATGCTTTCACCGTCTCGGATCCACGTGTATAGATGACGATGAACTGATCGTCGGTGATGGCTCTAACCTGGTACTCAGCGGCGACCATAGAGATTTGGGAGGCCATGGATTTTGGAGGAGGGTTATGAGAAGTTGAACTGTTGTACCCCGCAAAAAAAACTGGGAGCGAACTAATGTGAAAGGACAGGACGACTGGGAGCGAACTGTTGTAAGGTAGAAGACAGGGACGAGTAGGGCGTGCGAATGGCGTGGGGTTGCTGGCTTGCCTGGTAGATAAACGGCTGCAAGCCCCCAAAGAGTTCTCGAGAACTATGCGGGACCCACTAGATGTCATGTCTACTAGACCCATATCGTAGGCCTGACGGTATAGCTTCTGCCTGTTCGCACGCCATGCCGGTGCGTGGATGTAAATTCACATAATTCCATCAAACGTCGGGCCTCCCACGACCTTTGCCTCCCTCGCGCGGTCGCGCCCTTGGAGACTTCGACCGGCTATAAATGAGCAATTTTTTTGCCTTTTTTTAGACAAGCAATTTTTTTGCCTACTCCGCATGCATGATACTCCCTCTGTTCCTTTTTACTCCCGTCAACCGTTTGCAAAGTGTTTGACCAAATTTATACTTTTTTTGAACACCACCTTATATTAATTAACCAGCCACACCAGTACACTCATTCGATACAATATTCCCAAAACACTTAGGCACGATGCATTAACTTCTACCTCGTTTCTTGTTTCTTGACATATCAACCAATAGGAGATGTGGGTGTGCATGCTTTTAATGACTTGAGACTACCAAACACGACATGCAGTGGTTAGTTCATTGCATGCAATGCCATTAATTAGCAAATAAACATTAAGATCTCTCGATTTCCCCTCCTCCTTGGTCACAGTGCACAATCTAAGATGACTTGCTCACCTAGATGGAGGGAGTACTGATTATAATGAGTATAAGAACTACGTTTTATAATGAGTGTAAAAATATTGATTTGACATTATGAATGTTGACACATTGTGGAATTGTTTTTGAAGTCTGCAAAAGTACTCAACTAGTGTTGTCGTTCTCCACAAAAAAATGTGTTTACCAATGCATGCATGAACACTAGTTACTCTAACCCCCCTCTCTTCTTTAATTCTTTGCCACATCAGCATGTTTGCTATTCCCGTGTGCTAAGATACCACCATTATGGCCAGCCTTAATCATCGCATGCAATAATTTAGTGCACCTTGAAATATGAACATGTGTGGGGCGTGTTTGTTTTTAATGACTTGAGACTATACCTAGCTCGGCATGCAAGATGACTTATTATGCACCGTTCCCCATACCTGCAGGAAGCCCGTTCGTCTCCAAATCTTTTCCTCTCCATGTGTGGAAATAATATGCCTGCCAAACTCTCCTTCTCCCTCCGGCGGTCCCACCACTCCACCCTGTGTGAAAAAAATCTGCATGCATGACTCTCCTCCCCCCACGCTCGTCCAATCCATTGTGACCAGCAATATTTCCACCCCTTCGCTCCCCCGTAATTTACTCCAACAAATATGCGCACATAGTTGTTACTTAACTGCATGTGCATTCGGTCATTGACATATGGGCCAAACATGGGTCTGGCCCACATGTCAGTGATGCAACTGGACCTGCAGTTAAGTCAGTGCAGCTCAGTCCATATCTTACGTAGGTGTGCCATTGCTCGCCATAAATACTGCACCTCCCATGACATCGCTATCTCCTCCCCCTCACGTTCATGTTCATCGCTATCTCCTCCCCCACCCTCTCACGTCGACCACCATGGCATCGCCCCTCCCAAGCCCTAGGAGCCCCTCGCAGCACCGCGCGGATGGTCACACGTCGTCGTTCCGTTCCTCGCCGCCACTAGTCGAGGAGGACGCGTCGGTGTTCCGCTCCTCGCCGCTACGCGACGCGTCGCCATTCTGTTCCTCACCGCAACTAGTCGAGGAGGATGCGTCGGCATTCCACTCCTCGCCGCGACGCGTCGAGGTGGACGCGTCGGCGTTCCCAATCTCGCCAGCACGTGCGCCGGAGGACGCGTCGGCTCCCCGCTACGAGGAGAATGCCGCGCCGCCCGCCGAGCCCCCCAGCCTTGAGGAGCTTTGGAAAGAAATGGATGTCGCCTTGTGGGAGGCTTTGCCTCCAGCAGAGCGTGCCAAAATAGAGGTGGAGAAGAAGGCCGAGGAAGAGAAGCGCACCGCGGAACAAGCTGCCTGGGAGGCCTATGTCGCGTCCGAGAGAGTCAGGCAATTGGCTCTTTGGCAGAAGGCTCGTGCGAGGGCCGTGAGGGTGACGGAGTATGCCCGTGCCGACGCCCTGAGTGCAGTCGGGCCCAAGCGCCTCATGTACGCTTGGCGGTACATGGACCGGGTGCACGCTTCCAGCGAGGAGGAGTACCTGTTAGCGTCGGATCACCACACCGGTGAGATCGCCCTCGCCCGCCGGCAAGCCGCCAGTCAGCACCTCGTGAGTTGCGAGGCTGAGGAAGAGGCGTTGTGTCGGCGCGCTGGGAAACGGCCGTGCACCAGGGCACTCGTGGCGCGCCGCAAGCGCTCCTGCGAGTGTCGTGGCTTTTAGGAGGAGTATAATTTTTGTTTCGTAAGGCGATCTCATTAGTTTTGGGACGCAAATGATAAATCCCGAACATTCAGGAATTTTTAGCGTCCTTAATTAAGTATGTAAAAGGGAAAGTTTGGAAACCTTGTGTATTCGTACGCATTTTGCAAGTACGTGCATATAGCACAAACTTTACTATATACTATCACACTACACGTCTCTCTCGATATATGCTTGCAGACTGTGCTACTCCCTCCGTCCAGGTCAATAAGTCATCTTCGGTTGTGCACTGTGACCAAGAAGGAGGGAATACTTAGGCCTTCCACTATGTAGCCGGTGTCCGGCATGTTAAAAATATAGTAGACTAGGCATCGATGCCCTGGTAAATTTCTTTGGCACCGGCCTCACAACGTGCGGGTGTAGCCCGTAGAAAGATGGGACCCACATGTACATAGAAAAATCAAAGCAAGCCAACCTCTGGTCAATCCTTCACGCCAGTTCCTCTCGTCCACCTTCAAAAAAATGGGGCATCGGAGCAGCAAGTACAGATGGTAGTATATTCTATTACAATGCTAGAATGGGGCATCGGAGCGGGAACTTGCTCCGGTTCCCAAAAAACTTTTTATGGCACCACATGAGCTATGGAGGGCACCGGTGCCAAATAATGTAAAAGTGGATTTGGCACCTCTTTTGGCCTACATAGTGGAAGGCCTTATACACCTAGACGGAGGGAGTACTACTATTACTTATGTACGTGCAAATGCACGTTTTAACATTACGATGCGGTTTTTGTAAAAGTGGAAAAACAGCACTAGTCAAGCTTGTGAAACGATTCAATGCAAAACAAATGCAAAAATGCTCGTTTGATTGTTTACTTTTAGCTTCCTTCTCTGTGGTTATTTCTCTGTCGTACTTTGTACGGATTATCTCACTGGTTGGAAAGGCATGCAAATTCCCAAACCGCTTCCTACACCCTGTATCGAATTTTTTGTGTAACAGGTTGTGCCGTGCAATTGGAAATCCAACTTGAGTACTACTACTAGTAGGAGTACCAGGGGCCAGTTCTTTTAGGCTTCTAGATTAGTAATCCCATAACTACTACCTCCGTCCTGGTTTATTGGTCCCCATTGTAATCTGTGTCAAATTTTTGGTCAAAATTTAGCACAAATTACAATGGTGAGGAAAAACCAGTTAAATCTTTGGTCAAAATTTAGCACAAATTACAATGGTGAGGAATAAACCAGGACGGAATAGTAGTTTAGAAGCCCAAATAAATGAGTGAGGCGCCTTATTGTTACTCTCCACTGTGAGTAGTCTTGTGGGAAAAGCTGGGGAAGCCACCAAAAGAACTGGCCCTAGGAGTAGTAGCTAGGGATCGAGTGTGCGAGATGAACTAGAGAAAGTAAATGCAGAGAGATGAAATGCAAAAAAGACGGAGGGATGTGATGGTTGCTTGTCCGTTTATTTTACCAGGCCACTTATTACTGGGCGTGGTTGGGTTTTGTGATATGATGGCTTTACTGCCGCACCACGAGCGGGGTGAGAGGTGAGACTCCCGTGCAGCGCCGCCCTCTACACGTACTACTACTCCCTCCATCCATTTTTACAGGGCCTAACTTGTCAATCTTTCGTACCAAGGCATGTCCGCAAAAAGAGGAACTGATTTTGGGACTAGTATCTGGATCCCGTGTAATCTTGCATGCAGCCTCCTTTGAATGCCTAGCCGCTGGCCTCCCTTCCTTTAACCCCTCGCATGCAAATTACTCTCCTCCCTTTTCTACATGCGTGCCCAACCATAATTCCTCAAATCATGCATGCCTTGGCTGAAATATAGAGCTCGCTCCTCCTTTAAAAATATGGTGGTGCTATCCATGCATGCAAATCAATGCGACGGCCAGAGCATTTTCACGATGAAGGGACCACGCACAACTTGCAAGAGAAAATTAAGATGGAGATGCCTCAGTTAGTTCATTTGGATAGGTTTTTTCGGATATTATTTCATCTCTAGAGCTCACAAACATCCGGGTGAAATAGATAAAAAGTATCTTTTGCAAACAAAAGCGTTCAACTATTCAACCTGCATCCAAAACTTGTGAAGAAATAACTCTTATTGTGCTTTGCAGGAAATGATCTTCAAGAATTAGTTTTTGAGTATCTATTGTTATACATGTTGGCTACAGATGACATGGCACTTTCTTGTAGCCAACAGTTGGCTATACTATTTAAGTATTAACCATGCTCTTATACACCTAGACGGAGGGATTAAATCAGGATGACTTGGGAGGGGGCAGAGGATATGTAAGAAATGGTTCATCATAAGTCTTTCACTAGTACTGTAGTAAAAATTCATACATGGAAGATTCTAGACTAAACCATAAATGGATACACTTTTATTCATGCGCGATACTCCAATAGAGCAAGATCATGCATGGAAGTCTCCACATGCTTAGACAGCGGATTACATTGAGCGAAGACTAATGATCAACATTTAACTTGAAAATGCAGATGTCCAGGTGAACCTCCTTGGAGTCCCCGTGCACATTGCTGGAGTCCAAATAACACCATGGGTTTTCCATGTCCACATTGGCGGGAAAGTCCTAGCTCCGCAGAGTCCAAGTATGCTCGGTGTAGCCAGGGTCGCAGCCCACGCGACACCGAGGGGTAGTAATAGTGAGCACGCACCCGTACATCGGCCTCGTGTCAGCGTCAGCGTCAGCGGCGTCGCCCCTGACACACACTACAGAGATGTGGCGGTGGCCTGCGCGGGCCTCGCCAGTGGCCACGATCAAGAGGAAGACGCTGTCGTCCTCCTCCGAGACTAGCAGGCGGTGCTGATCCTCCAGCGACTACGGCATGGTGAACGGGTAGCACGTCTCGTACTTGATGTTCTCCGCCAAGGGCCAGTAGTGATTGCCGCGCGCATCCGTGAGGTGATGCACCATGTCCGCCGGCGAGCCACAAAACGGCACCGGGCACTCATAGCAGTAGACGAAGGGCTCCTTGGAGGCATCGACCAGGCCGTCCATGAAACGGGATTGGCTGTAGGGGACGTTCCGCCAGTTGAATATATGAGCAAGTTACTACGAGATTTACTACAAAATAAATCATGACGGCTATAACAGAGATTAAACTAATCGTGCGGACTAGCATAGTAGATGAATAGATCGAATCTGGGACACAGACTAGAAACATTAATTCTACCACGATTTCAAACAGGAAGGACAGAAACACATATAGTGCAACGGGAGCAGCACCATTGGCGTTGAGGTTGTCGCCCATGTCGTTGAGGAAGAGGTTGCCGTGGTCGGGGAAGAAGTCGTCGTCGGTGAAGTCGTCGCTGCTAGCAGTCACGAGAGTGCGCTCCCCAAATTTCAACAACTCCCGCCGAATGGAGCGCAGGAGGGAGTGTCTGTAGGGGATGTTGCGGCCGCCGAATGGAGCGCAAGAGTAGCCCACGGAGCAGTAGATGGTGCTCCTCCCTAGTCTCTATTATTATCTCTATCTCTACTACTCTTCTTTGTTTTTTATAATATACTGGTTGTAGTTGTCAAATCGAATAGTGTTGCGCCGTCCACTACGCCGTCCACCAAAGAGTGAAATGCATTGATCGGGGAGTTGTTTATTTTGACAAAGGATGTGGGGGTCATCTCATGTGTAACGGGTATCGATAGGTTTCTTCGGATATTATTTCATCTCTAGAGCTCACAAACATCCGGGTGAAATATATAAAAAGGTATCTTTTGCAAACAAAAGCGTTCAACTGTTCAACCTGCATCCAAAACTTGTGAAGAAATAACACTTATTGTGCTTTCCAAGAAATGATCTTTAAGAATTAGTTTTTGAGTATCGATTGTTATACATGTTGGCTACAGATGACATGGCACTTTCTTATAGTCAACAGTTGGCTATACTATTAAGTAATATTAACCATGCCCTTATACACCTAGACGGAGGGATTAAATCAGGATGACTTGCAAGCGGGCAGAGGAGATGTAAGAAATGGTTCATCGTAAGTCTTTCACCAGTACTGTAGTAAAAATTCATGCATGGAAGATTCTAGACTAAACCATAAACGGATACACTTTTATTCATGCGCGATACTCCAATAGAGCAAGATCCTGCATGGAAGTCTCCACATGCTTAGACAACGGATTACATTGAGCAAAGACTAATGATCAACATTTAACTTGATAATGCGTATGTCCAGGTGAACCTCCTTGGAGTCCCCGTGCACCGCGGCGGGTAAAGGATGCCATGGGTTTTCCAAGTCCACATTGGCGGGATAGTCCCAACTCCCAGAGTCCAAGTCCGTTCGATGAGGCCAGTGTCGCCGCCCACGCGACCCGGAGGGGCAGTAACACTGACCACGCACCCGTACATCAGCCTCGTGTCAGTGTCAGCATCAGCGGTGTCGCCCCTGACGCACATTACAGAGACGTGGCGGCGGCCTGCGCGGGCCTCGCCGGTGCCCACGATCAAGAGGAAGACGCTATCGTCCTCCTCCGAGACTAGCAGGCGGCGGTGATCCTCCAGCGACTTCGGCATGGTGAACGGGTAGCACGTCTCGTACTTGATGTTCTCCGCCAAGGGCCAGCTGTGACCGCTGCACGCATCCGTGTGGTGATGCACCATGTTCGCTGGCGAGCCACAAAATGGCATCGGGCACTCATAGCAGTGGACGAAGGGCCTATTATCAGGTTTTTGGATTGTTGGAAATATGAGCAAGTTACTATGATATTTAATCCGAATAAATAGGAAATAGATCATGACAGCATTGACAGAGACTAAACTAATCATGCGAACTAGCATAGCAGATGAACAGATCACATACTAGAAACATGAATTCTACCACGATCTCGAACAGGAAGGATAGAATCACATACGCTGCAGCGGGAGCAGCACCGCCGGCGTTGACGTTGTCGCCCATGTCGTTGAGGATCAGGTTGCCGAGGTCAGGGAAGAAGTCATCATTCGCGATGTCGTCACTGCCAGCAGTCGCGCGAGTGCGCTCCCCAAAAACCTGAACGCCCCTCTCCCGTACAGGATCACGAGAGGCGGGGTTCCGGAGGCCTGCTGTCCCTTCTCCCGGTGCACACCGAAAGGAGGGATGGAGAAGACTTGCTTGGCGGCGCAATGATCTGGAACGGTGGTGAGAAACTATATAGTGCGGGCCGGGTAGGTCGTGGGAGTGTAGCTCTGTCCTCGGCTCGGCTCAATCCCGCAACCCGCGGCGCGTCATGATGAGGCGTGGCGTGGCGAGGCGAGCGAGGAGGAGGAGCGCGCGTGTAGGTCTCCTCTTCTCATGCTCATACAAGTGGTAGAAGAGCTCACCTTATAAAGGCCTACTAGCAAAATTCCAACATCGACCAGGCCGTCCATGAAACGGGAGTGGCTGTAGGGGGCGTTGCGCCAGTTGAATATATGAGCAAGTTACTACGAGATTTAAGCCGAGTAAGCACAAAATAAATCATGACGGCTATAACAGAGATGAAACTAATAATGTGGACTAGCATAGTAGTAGGATACAGAGTAGAAACATGAATTCTACCACGATTTCGAACAGGAAGGACAGAAACACATACGGTGCAACGGGAGCAGCACCGTTGGCGTTGAGGTTGTCGCCCATGTCCAAACACCACGTAGACACGGTCTTTGAGCACGGTTCGTAGTCGTTCCACGCTCGGGCATTGAAGTTTGTAACTATTTTAGATTAGAATATACTACTCCTCCGGTGCTAGTAGTAGAGCAGAGTCCTACTCTACTACTCTACTCAAGCAAGTTAGGGCATAGCACTGTAGGGAGTACCAGTACTGTGATCACTCAAGCAAGTTGTCTGGCATCGACATGACCCTACGCTGCTGGTATGTGTCTCGTAAGTCAAGCGGTGTGCTGTAGTCATCATCACCTGTCCACTTCCCGCAGCACATATTCGCTTCTCCATCTTTGTCCGCACATAATCTCGTCCAATCTTCCATCCCCGCTAAGGCGCCTCACCCCCCTCGTCCGGAACCCAAGCACTAAAAATGGCAGAACCGTGCAGCGTCCGTCGAAAGAGTGGCTGGAATTCGCTCCCCACAGAGGTAATCAAGCTCATTGTTTCATGTGTCGACAATCTCAGTACCATGCCGCTCTCCGCGTGCTCGTCGGGGATGTACCATTTACTCAAAGCCCTCAGGCCGGAGCTTTTTAAGACAGCTCCTTTCTTGCTGATGCCGCCTGATCTTCAGAAACGGCGTGTCACACAGCATAAGATCGTAGGGTGGCGAGCATCAACCCCCTTGACTGCGATCCAATCCTCGTCAGCCTCAAATACATTAACGGTATGTACTGGGTCAGCATGAACAGGTCTTGGATGGTGCTCGTCGACGGTCGCGGCAGCTGGATGCTCGTGGAGGTCTACACCCGGCGATTGATCCCTCTTCCTTCGATTAACACTACACTGCTTTGGCACCGCGGCCCAGAATACTCGGAATCTTACAGTAGCCAACATGATACCAAGTTTGATTTGCTCAAGGTTGTAATCTGCCAAGTGCCCACAAGATCTGCGAATTATAAAGACTTCAGGCTAATTGCGTTCTTCAACCGTGGTCTCGCCTATCTGACAGGTCACTGCAGTAAGTGGATAAATCTACATGTCCATCGCAGGATCATACATCCTCCATGGTTCTCTGATGCCATTGAACACAAGGGCTTCATTTACGCCGTCGACTCCTTCTATGGCTGGACGTATTGCTGGCCTACTCCAGTCATTGCTACAAATGGCTGTTACAGCAGTATGTTACTTTCCTATGATATCATGATGGCTTGCTTATATTACTATCAACATTTACTGAAAAAACATTCATGCTCATAACATGCTGTTCTTAAGATTAACTAAACCAAGAGCCCTTTTTTATTTGACTCCAACTTGATATGATGTTGTAGGCCGCCTGGTGTCCCTACCCTTCCTAATCCTAGAACCTTCCAAAGAAAAGCGGCATGGCAGTTGCAGGTGGTTCCTGGCTCGATCATACGAAGGCGAAAGATTGATGATCATTCGCACGTACAGGACGGGTTGTTTCGTGGAATACAATCACAGTCACTGTAAGGTCTTTGAGCAGGATCCAAGCTTCTCTGGGCCTTCAGGAATTTTTGACTAGAGGCTGGTAAGTAGCCTTGGTACACGCTCTCTGTTTGTTGGACTGAGTTATCCGATTAACCAGGAGATAACCGACGGCAAGGATCATGATGGCAGCGCGGTTTCGTTCATCAGGCAATACTGTGTGTACACAGCGTACCATGCGTCTCTGCATGCACCATACCCTGATATGTGCCGCCACGCTCTGCAGCCCAAAGTAGGAGAGAGGGTCGCAAGTATCAGACTTCGACCTGCTGGCTGGAGTTTCCCCCGTCAGGCACCCATCTGGTTCAAGCCGTCAGCCAATCTCCACAGCTTAATAAATAGTAACGTCTAACTGAGCCAGTTAGTTAGATGCGTACACTTGGTGCAGTAGGAACTTTATTTAGTTTGATGCATACACTTGTTCTTTTTTGGTAGCCCTTTTGTAATGATGGCTGATGTTTGGTTTGGAAGAGAGAGCTGCGTCTTCACTCTTCTGGCATGCTTACTGCTTCTGTTGCACCCCCAGCCCTGGTTGCTGTTGCTGTTGTTTTCAATGTACAATCAGTAGTATATTTCGTCTGTTGGTTGAATAAATGTGTTGTTAGAACGACAAACACAATGTTTTGGAAGTCGTTGCATGGTTTGATCCTTTAGTGCCCCGTACCGTATGTAGCGCATACTATTTATCGTACGGAACACATTTTTTTTGAAACTCGGAACACATTTTCCACTTGTTGATAACATGCAGCCCACTGATGAAAGCCCAATAGAGAAGCCCATAATTAACTGGAACGGAGGCTCTCACATGAATCCGGCCCAGGTACATGCTCATGGTCCCGTAAACATAAATAAGTAAATAAATAAATAAAGCTAAATGCTCATGCACCAGTTCTTTGGGAAAATAGCTAGCCCAGTATTTCTTTTTGAAGAATACCCAAGCTAGGCCTATTTGTTTTCTCTGAATTACTGGGCTGCAAATCTTTCAAGACGAGGAGGGATGCATTCCGGCCTGGCTTAAGAGTATGGTCAATGTCTGTTAAAAGTAATATCAAAAGGGGTTGAAAATTTCAAAAAATTTATAGCAAATGGGATATAAATTTCTTTTTTTGTTTTTGTTCTTCACTGATATCTTATACGTATTTCATTGGATTTAACATGACATAGTACTAATTTATTTTTAAATTTGTTTTACTTTGGCTATTAATTTTTGGATTAAGAATATTTCGTTCCCCAGCAAAAATTTGCGAATTTTCAAAATTTCCCACATATTTAGTTAATTTTTTGACCCTGGTACTGACCAGAAAATGGCCAGCAATTCTAAAAATGGAAAATGGGCTGCAATAAATTCCATATGAATTAGAAATTGAGTAAAAAATATATAAATAATAGCAAATGGGCTGTACACACCACGGATTTCGAGGCTGACTTGTTTACGCAAGGCTTTGGCAGTGAACACACGATTCTAGCAGCAGTTAGTGTTAGATGTCCATCCAACGACCGACGTGCTTCTTTAATCTCTGATCTTCCTGCTCCATCCGCCTAAACTAGCGCCGGCGGGACTGCCTGCTCCCTCCTCTTCTGGCATGCTGTGATGCCGCGCAGGCTTCCCCGGCCCACCCTACTCCCTCCGCTGGCCTGGCCGCATGCAATCAACTGCCTCCTTATTACGCGAAAAAAATGATTCCTCCCACTGACAACTGGGGCGCACCGGTTGGGAGGCTGGCCTATGGGCCTACTAAGTTGACGCGTACGCAGGGCTTGTCAACTTAGTCAACAAACGATTCTAGCAGCAGTAACCGTTGGATTTGAATCGAACGGTCTTGCTGCTTCTTTAATCGCTGCTCTTCTTGCACCAGCCACCCAAACCAGCGTCGGGGAGACCGCCTGCTCCTGCCTCCAGTGGCCAGCTGTGCTGCCGATGAGGCCTCATCGCCCCCTACTACTCCCACCGCTAGCCAGGCCCTGTGGCGACGGCAGCCTCACACCACAGCCGAACCAGTGAACCCTCGTACTCCTCTCCGCGTGGGCATCCACTGCCGCATCTTCCCCGGCTCCACGTCGTCTCCTTGCTAGGCCTCGCCGTTGTCCACCGCCTTGGTGCTCTCGGCGCGGCGTGGTCAACGTGGTCAACGACATTCCATCTGGAGAGTACTGTACGTGGAGAGGCTGACAGCTGGGTCCACGGCCACAGCCCGGTTTTTTTGTGATTTGCCAAGTAAATCGCTTTCTCAGGCCTGTTGGGCTGCAAATCTTTCAAGACGAGGAGGAGAGCTTTCATTCGGCTGGCCGAGAAAATGGCCCATCAGTAATGAGAAATGGGATGTACATTTTTAAAACACATCAAACCGGCAATTAGTTTCAAATATCTTTTTTTCATTTCGAGATTTGAAATTACATTAATTTTTATGCGTGGAGAATTTGTTGGATTTTATATTGATATACATTTATTTTTAAAATCAGTTTGAATGTGAGTCGAAATATCGGGATTAAAAACAGTTCGGACCGCACCGAAATATGCAAAATTTCGTATAATTTTTTAACCATGGCCACAATATGGGCTGTAATGCTAACAAAAAGAATATGGGCTCCAAAAAAACCTTAATAATTAGCAAATGGGCTGTAAATTATTAGAAATAATGGCAGATGGGTTGTATGCTGTTTCCCACAGATTTGAGGCTTTCCTAAAAAAAGGTTGACGCACAAGCAGTGACTGTTGGATGGTCATCCAACGGCCGTCGTGCTTCTTCAATCTCTCCTCTTCCTGCTCCAGCCGCTCAAACAGGCGCCGGTGGGACTGCCTGCTCCCTCCTCAACGCGGCCGACTCTACTGCCGCACAGGCCTCACCGCCCCACTGTACTCCCATCGCTGGCCTAGCCATCCCTCTACTCACCCACACTTGCTGTTATTCTCCAGCGACGGCGAGGCCTTGTACAGTCGTACTCCCCTCTGCGTGGTAAACAACTGCCGAGTCTTCCCTACCTCCGTGTCGTTCCCTTCCTAGGCCTCGCCGTCGTCCACCACCCTGGTGCTCTCGGCGCGGCCTGGTCAACGTGATCAACGACCGACATGCATCTGAAGTGGACTTTACGTGGAGAGGCCGACAGCTGGGTCCACGGCCGCACGCAAGGAAATGCCTCCTTATTACGCGCAAAATAATGATTCCTCCACCTGACATTAGGGACCCACCGAAAGGGCCTCTGTATTTCGCGAAAAAAACGTTACCGCCGCTGACAGCTCGGACCCACCAACTATATCTTCGCAAGCAAGGAAGTGCCTCCTTATTACGCACAAAAAAATGAATACCCCCCTGCTAGCTGGGACCCACCTTGGTGGGAGGCTGACTTGTGGGCCTACTAAGTTGACGGGGACGGAGGGCTTTGTCAACTTAGTCAATATGCATGATTCTAGCTCCAGTGACCGTACGATGTCCATCCAACGACTGTAGTGCTTCTTCAACCTCTGGTCTTCTTGCTCCAGCCGCCCAAACCAGCGCCGGTTGTGCCTCATGCTCCTGCCTCCCGTGGCCGGCTGCGATGCGGCGGAGGCCTCACCGCCCCCTACTACTCCCACCGCTGGCCAGGCCATCCCTCTACTCACCCACACCCCCTGTTATTCTGCGGCGACGACAGCCTCACACTGCAGCGAACCAGTGAACCCTCGTACTCCTCTACGCGTGGGCATCCACTGCCGCGTCTTCCCCGGCTCCGCGTCGTCCCCTTCCTAGGCCTCGCCGTCGTCCACCGCCCTGGTGCTCTCGGCGCGGCGTGGTCAACATGGTCAAGGAACGGCTTCCATCGGACATGGACTGTACGTGGAGAGGCTGACAGCTAGGTCCACGGCCGCAGTAAGGAAGTGCCTCCTTATTACGTGCAAAATAATTATTCCTCCACCTAACAGCAGGGACCCACTGGACGGGCCACCATATTTCACGAAAAAAACGTTTGCCCCTGACTGCTGGGACCCACCAGCTACATCTTCGCACGCAAGGAAGTGCCTGACAGTCGAGACCCACCTGGTCGAAGCGTACGTAGCGTTGTCATTCTGGTCGCGAACGTGTACGTACATACTGGTCGATGTAGAGGCGCGCACGTGTCGTAGTAGAGGCACGCACGTAGCATGTACACGTAAGTACAGCGGCCAGGGTGCAAGAAAGAAAATACGGCCACGTATGTGTACATACGGGCGGGGTCTCGAATGCCTACTCGTGCATACGTACGGCGAGGGCTCGTTGAGATGGCTGGGTCGGAACGGAGAAACAGCGTCGTCGTCGTGTTCATGGGGAGGCAACGGAATGCGTCGTGTTCATCGGGAGGCAACGCGGCTGGGTCGGAACGGAATGCGTGGTTGTGTTCAGCGGGAGGGCTTGGACGGAAGAGGCGATGGAAACGAGGCCTGGCGTACCGCACAACGGAGGAAACGGACCTCCTACGGTCAAAACGGGGGTCCTGTTGATCGGGAGGGGTGTGGCGTACTGCAAAACGGAGGAAACGGACTTGTGTTGGAGCGCTACGGTCGAAACGGGGGTCCTGTTCATCGGGAGGGGTGTGGTGTACCGCAAAATGGGACTCCACGGGATACTGTTCATCTCCATTGTCGACCCCCTCCAGCCTCCACGAGCTACTGTTCATCCACCATCAACCTCCTCCAGCCTCCACCTGTGACTGTTCATCCACGGGCTCCTGTTCATCCAACCTCCACCGCGCGCTACTCCACCGGCAACTGTTCAACCACCCCTCTCCACGGGCTCCTGTTCAACCACCCCTTCACGATCTACTATTCATCCTGCCCTCCACCATCTACTGTTCATCCAGCCCTCCACGGGGTGGTCCTGTTCATCTAGCCCTCCACGGGGTCCTGTTCATCCACCCCCAACCGGCTCGATCGATCGGGGTCCTGTTCATCCACCCCCAACCGGCTCGATCGATCGGGGTCCTGTTCATCCAGAGGCAACACCACGGGGTCCTGTTCGTCCACCCCCACCGGGAACTGTTCATCCAACCCCCCCCCCCCCCCGTGCAACGCTCACTGTTCATCCAGTCATCCAGAGGAAGCATCGATCGGCTTCAGTTAGCAGCAGTAGCCAAGGAATCGCTCGATCGGGTTCAATTAACAGCCATCGATCGATCGCTCGGGTTCAGTAACACGTAGCCTGCAGTGCAATCGCTCGGGTTCAGTTAGAGCCCAATGCCTCGCTTGGGTTCAGTTAGAACCAACGCCTCGCACCACGCGCGTACGTGTACGAGAGAAACGCGCATCGCTCGGTCCCCGACCTCCCACCGTAACCGGGAACTCCCCGAAATTTTCCTCCCCCTCGCTTCTAACACGGTTTTTTCTGTCATGGATGGCCCAAAGAATGTCATGCAGCTGCGTCTCCGGCCCGCCCAGGACAAAAAGCCCATTTTCTGTCATGATTTTTTGTCATAGAAGTAGGAGCCCACCACATCTATGATGATACCGGGTTTTATCACAATTATCGTCATACAAGTGTCATATGTATGACAGAAAAAAAACGGTTTGGCCCAAAATGTCACGGATGTGTCTTTTTTTTTGTAGTGCTAGGAGTAGTAGCTAGGGATCGAGTGTGCGAGATGAACCGGAGAAAGTAAATGCAGAGAAATGAAATGCAAAAAAGACGGAGGGATGTGATGGTTGCTTGTCCGTTTATTTTACCAGGCCACTTATTACTGAGAGTGGTTGGGTTTTGTGATATGACGGCTTTACTGCCGTGCCACAAGCGGGGTCAGACTCCCGTGCAGGGCCGCCCTCTACACTAGTACTACATCGTTCATGGTTTATCCCCCATTGAATTTGACTGAAGATTTAACTGACAAAATGTTAGTGCATGTCAACAAAAACAATATTGTTGGATTCGTATTTGAACATAGTTTTCAATGATATAATTTTAGGTGACATGCATCAGCATTTATCATACTATATATATTGTTAGTTCAATTTGTGGTCGTACTAATCTATAGTAAGGTGCACGTGCATTGCACGGAAGAGTGAAATGCGTTGATCGAGGAGTTGTTTATTTTGACAAATGATGTGGGGGTCATCTCATGTGTAATGGGTATCGACAGGTTTCTTCGGATATTATTTCATCTCTAGAGCTCACAAACATCCGGGTGAAATAGATAAAAAAGTATCTTTTGCAAACAAAAGTGTTCAACTGTTCAACCTGCATCCAAAACTTGTGAAGAAATAATACTTATTGTGCTTTGCAAGAAATCATCTTCAAGAATTAGTTTTTTAGTATCCATTGTTATACATGTTGGCTACAAATGACATGGCACTTTCTTATAGTCAACAGTTGGCTATACTATTTAAGTATTAACCATGCCCTTATACACCTAGACGGAGGGATTAAATCAGGATGACTTGGAAGGGGGCAGAGGAGATGTAAGAAATGGTTCATCATAAGTCTTTCACCAGTACTATAGTAAAAATTCATACATGGAAGATTCTAGACTAAACCATAAATGGATACACTTTTATTCATGCGCGATACTCCAATAGAGCAAGATCATGCATGGAAGTATCCACATGCTTAGACAGCGGATTATATTGAGCGAAGACTAATGATCAACATTTAACTTGGTAATGCAGATGTCCAGGTGAACCTCCTTGGAGTCCCCGTGCACATTGTTGGGGGTCAAATAATACCATGCGTCTTTCATGTCCACATCGGCGGGAAGGTCCCAACTCGGCAGAGTCCAAGTCAGCTTGACATAGCCAGTGTCGCCGCCCACATACATCCGAGGGGTAATAATAGTGAGCACGCACCCGTACATAAGCCTCGTGTCAGTGTCAGCGTCAGCAGCGTCACCCCTGACGCACAGTACAGAGACGGGGCGGCGGCCTGCACGGGCCTCGCCGGTGCCCATGATCAAGAGGAAGACACTGCCATCCTCCTCCGAGACTAGCAGGCGGCGGTGATCCTGCAGCGACTCCGGCACGGTGAACGGGTAGCACGTCTCGTACTTGATGTTCTCCACCAAGGGCCAGTAGTGATCACCGCACGCCTGCGTGAGGTGATGCACGATGTCCGCCGGCGAGCCCCAAAACGGCATCGGGCACTCATAGCAGTAGACGAAGGGCTCCTTGGAAGCATCGACCAGGCCGTCCATGAAACGTGAGTGGCTGTAGGGGATGTTCCGCCAGTTGAATATATGAGAAAGTTACTACGAGATTTAGTCCGAATAAGCACAAAATAAATCATGACTGCTATAACAGAGATTAAACTAATCATGTGGACTAGCATAGTAGATGAACAGATCGAATCTAGGACACAGACTAGAAACATAAATTCTACCATGATTTCGAACAGGAAGGACAGAAACACATACGGTGCAATGGGAGTAGCACCGTTGGCGTTGAGGTTGTCGCCCATGTCATTGAGGAAGAGGTTGCCAAGGTCGGGGAATAAGTCGTCGTCGGTGAAGCCATCGCTACCAGCAGTCGTGAGAGTGTGCTCCCCAAATTTCAACAGCGCCCGCCGAATGGAGCGCAGGAGGGAGTGGCTGTAGGGGACGTTGCGGCCGCCGGATGGAGCGCAGGAGTAGCCCACGAAGTAGTAGATGGTGCTCCTCCCTAGTCTCTATTCTTATCTCTATCTCTACTACTCTTCTTTGTTTTTTATAATATACTTGTTGTATCTATCAAATCGAATAGTATTGCACTGTCCGCTGCACGCTCGGCTGAACACGCCTCCTCGCCTCCATCAAGCCCCTCCGTTAAACCCGCATGCAAACCGAGAAATCTACTCCGGCCCGCGGGAGGAAATTTGCCGCTTGCCGTTGGAGAATAATAGAGTCACTTCTGGTCCATTTGAGTTAATTGCGTGTATGATTCTCCCTCTATAAAAAGTTAATTGCATCCTTAATCTTGTATTCTAAGTACTCTGTGGGTTCCACTGTCAGTACAGTGTACATGACTTGGAGGCTGGCTACAGATTCATACACAAAGTTAAAAATAAGGAAATCCATCCTTAATCTTGTATTCTAAGTACTCTGTGGGTTCCACTACCAGTACAGTAGCGAAAGAAGTATATATTAAAAAAAGCTAAAGTTTAGACAGAATTCGAACTCAGGTCATCGCGCTGCGAGCATCCGGCCTGGACCAGTACACTAGGTGTTGGTTGCGGAGAATGCAAGAGATAACCCTTTATAACAATGAGCCCGTCCGTTGCAACGGATCCAAAGCAGAATAATACATATTCACAAATTTGAAATAAAACAGTTTACTTTTGATATACATATCACTAAAAATATCTTATGTTTCACTCCAAATATATTCTTTGGGCTGTTTTGATTCGAAGTAAGGGAGGAATGTGGTTGGTTTGAAGATACTAAGGGGTTTTGTGTAAACTGGAGAAGAGAAGTGGGAATTGTTGCAAAAGGCCATAACTTACATCACAGTCGTTAGATGCAGATCTAATGGTCAGAAATGGCGGATGGCAGACACACCATCATCACCAACTGAGTCTTTTATAGGAGTAGGAGTAGAGAAAAAACCGAGTTGGTGATGATGGTGTGCCTGCCATCTTATAATATAGACTGTCCGATCTATATCTGATGGATAGAAAGCAAACTATGAGAATTTTACAAAAGATACCTGCACCTCTCTCCATATTTATAGATAAGCCCTTACCTCGTTCATCCTTATCTCCCACAACCTCATTGTTGAGCAATTAAAAAAGGAAGTCTTTGGAAAAATCTGGCATGGTGGCCGCTGCCGGCGCCGTCCATCCCCATGCCTCCGCTCAGTCCGACCACCAGTCACCACCACGCCCCACTCCTCCTCACCTCTATCATCTTTCTCGAGATATCATTTTTCGATGAAATGGTCGACATACCATTTTCTGATAAAATTCTCAAGATATCATTAGTTTTTACACATGGGATTACTCCTGCATGGGTCAATCATAACAGGTGTTTTGTAAAAAAATGAATCTTGATGTTCCGTGCAATGCACGAGCATCTTGCTAATTTTTTTGCATATAATTCCGAACACCACGTAGACATGGTCTTTGACCATTTTACAACTATGTTAGTATCATTGTTAGTGGTCAGCCGGTGCAAGTTATAGCCCCGGGTGTTTTAACCTTTTTTTAGTAATGACATCTGGCGATTGTTCGCCACGAGCTCAATCCTGGCGAATTCCACGTAATCGTCATATTTCCATCCGACGGTGGCCTGTTTTTAAGCCATAGTATTTTACAAAACCGCCACCCTTACACATGTATTGTAACTGTGTCGCGAGCATTTGCAACTGCCATGTCTCCCAGCGAATGTTTGCTGGGGATTGGAGTTAACACCGATGGCGGTTCGTAGTCGTTCCATGCTCGGGCATTGAACTTTGTAACTATTTTTAGATTAGAATATACTACTCCTCCAGTCCTACTCCACTACTACTCTACTCAAGCAAGTTAGGGCATAGTAGTAGGTATTGTAGGGAGTACCAGTACTGTGATCACTCAAGCAAGTTGTCTGGCATCGATATGACCCTATGCTGCTGGTATGTGTCTCGTAAGTCAAGCGGCATGCTATAGTCATCATCACATGTCCACTTCCCGCAGCACATATTCGCTTCTCCATCTTTGTCCGCACATAATCTCGTCCAATCTTCCATCCCCGCTAAGGCGCCTCCCCCCTCGTCCAAAACCCAAGCACTAACAATGGCAGTACCGAGCAGCGTCCGCGAAAGAGTGGCTAGAATTCGCTCCCCACAGAGGTAATCAAGCTCATTGTTTCGCGTGTGGACAATCTCAGTACCATGCCGCTCGTCGTGTGCTCGTCGGGGCTGTACCGTTTACTCAAAGCCCTCAGGATGGAGCTTTTTAAGCCGGCTCCTTTCTTGCTGATGCCGCCTGATCTTCAGAAACGGCGTGTCACGCAGCATAACAATCGTAGGGTGGCGAGCATCAACCCCCTTAACTACGATCTGATCCCCGTCACCCTCAACTACATTAACAGTATGTACTGGGTCAGCATGAACACGTCTTGGATGGTGCTCGTCGACGGTCGCGGCAGCTGGATGCTCGTGGAGGTCTACACCCGGCGATTGATCCCTCTTCCTTCGATTAACACTACACTGCTTTGGCACCGCGGCCCAGAATACTCGGAATCTTACAGTAGCCAACATGATACCAAGTTTGATTTGCTCAAGGTTGTAATCTGCCAAGTGCCCACAAGATCTGCGAATTATAAAGACTTCAGGCTAATTGCGTTCTTCAACCGCGGTCTCGCCTATCTGACAGGTCACTGCAGTAAGTGGATAAATCTACATGTCCATCGCAGGATCATACATCCTCCATGGTTCTCTGATGCCATTGAACACAAGGGCTTCATTTACGCCGTCGACTCCTTCTATGGCTGGACGTATTGCTGGCCTACTCCAGTCATTGCTACAAATGGCTGTTACAGCAGTATGTTACTTTCCTATGATATCATGATGGCTTGCTTATATTACTATCAACATTTACTGAAAAAACATTCATGCTCATAACATGCTGTTCTTAAGATTAACTAAACCAAGAGCCCTTTTTTATTTGACTCCAACTTGATATGATGTTGTAGGCCGCCTGGTGTCCCTACCCTTCCTAATCCTAGAACCTTCCAAAGAAAAGCGGCATGGCAGTTGCAGGTGGTTCCTGGCTCGATCAGACGACGGTGAACGATTGATGATCATTCGCACGTACCGGACATGTTGTTTCGTGGAATACAATCACAGTCACTGCAAGGTCTTTGAGCAGGATCCCAGCTTCTCTGGGCCTTTAGGAATTTTTGACTAGAGGCTGGTAAGTAGCCTTGGTACACACTCTCTGTTTCTCGGACTGAATTATCCAATTAACCAGGAGATAACCGACGGCAAGGATCATGATGGCAGCACGGTTTCGTTCATCAGGCAAAACTGTGTGTACATAGCGTACCATGCATCTCTGCATGCACCATACCCTGATATGTGCTGCCACGCGCTGCAGCCCAAAGTAGGAGAGAGGGTCGCAAGTATCAGACTTTGACCTGCTGGCTGGAGTTTCCCCCGTCAGGCACCCATCTGGTTCAAGCCGTCAGCCAATCTCCACAGCTTAATAAATAGTAACATCTAACTGAGCCAGTTAGTTAGATGTGTACACTTGGTGTAGTAGGATCTTTATTTAGTTTGATGCATACACTTGTGCTTTTTTGGTAGCCCTTTTGTAATGATGGCTGATGTTTGGTTAGGAAGAGAGAGCTGCGTCTTTACTCTTCTGGCCTGCTTACTGCTTCTGTTGCACCCCCAGCCCCTGCTGCTGTTTTCAATGTACAATTAGTAGTATATTTCGTGTGTTGGTTGAATAAATGTGTTGTTAGAATGACAAACATAATGTTTTGGAAGTCGTTGCATGGTCCGATCCTTTAATGCCCCGTACCGTACATAGCGCATACTATTTTTGGTATGGAACACATTTTCCACTTGTTGATAACATGCAGCCCACTGATGAAGGCCCAATAGAGGAGTCCACAATTATCTGGAAGGGAGGCTCTCACATGAATCCAGCCCAGGTACATGCTCAAGTAAATAAATAAATAAAGCTAAATGCTCATGCACCAGGTCTTTAAATTCACGATTTAACAGGAGGGTATTATTTCCTATGATAGTGTCATTACATTTAGTCGATATTATTCTTAGGCAAAGATCGCGACAGTCTTCTTTCTACCACCATTTTCTTCCTGCAACCAGCGGACCCATGCAAATCGTAGTCAACATCGTAAATAGTTTCGGTCCATTTTTATTTTTCAATAAGATTGTCCAACCCAGCCCAGCACATTGGCGACAGCACTTTATCCTCCGCCTTGGTGCACTCGTCGCGGCGCCGCCGTCCGGCCATGTCAACGTAGTGAATCGGGAGAGGACTATAGTTGTGAGTATGACAGTGCAGACCCACCAGGTCCACTCCCGAACACAAGCAAGCGCCTCTTTTACTACTCAGATGCACCCCTCGTTTTTTTACTCTAATCCACCCTGCTAATATCTGTGACCCACATCATTTTCAACGTATAGTCAATTAACGACAGAATTGCACAACTTTTTTTTGAGTAGTAATTCGGACGAGCAGGCTATAAACTGGCTTGTGCGGTCTCTGCGGCCCGTCTAACAACATGACCAGCCCAGCAGTTTTTTCTTTGGGAAAATAGGTAGCCCAGTATTTCTTTTTGAAAAATACCCAAGCTAGGCCTATTTGTTTTCTCTGAGTTACTGGGCTGCAAATCTTTCAAGACGAGGAGGGATGCATTCTGGCCTGGCCAAAGAGTATGTTCAGTGTCTGTTAAAAGTAATATCAAAGGGGTTGAAAAATCCAAAAAAATAGCAAATGGGAAATTAGTTTCTTTTTTTGTTTTTGTTCTTCACTGATATTTTATATTTCATTGGATTTAACATGACATAGTACTACTTTATTTTTAAATTTGTTTTAGTATGGCTACTAATTTTTGGATTAAGAATATTTTGTTCCCCAGCAAAAGTTTGTGAATTTTCAAAATTCCGCACATATTTAGTTCAATTTTTAAACCCTCGTACTGACCAGAAAATGGGCAGCAATTCTAAAAATGGAAAATGGGCTGCAATAAATTCCATATGAATTAATAAATGAGTAAAAATTATAAAAATAATAGCAAATGGGTTGTACACGCCACAGATTTCGAAGCTGACTTGTTTACGCAAGGATTTCTCAGTCAACACACGATTCTAGCAGCAGTGACTATTGGATGTACATCCAACGGCCGACGTGCTTCTTCAATCTCTGATCTTCCTGCTCCAGCCGCCTAAACTAGCGCCGGTGGGACAGCCTGCTCCCACCTCTTGTGGCCCGCTATGATGCCGCGCAGGCTTCACCAGCCCACCCTACTCCCTCTGCTGGTCTGGCCGCACGCAATCAAGTGCCTCCTTATTACGCAAAAAATGATTCCTCCCACTGACATCTGGGGCGCACCGGTTGGGAGGCTGACCTGTGGTCCTACTAAGTTGACGCGTACGCAGGGCTTGTCAACTTAGTCAACAAACGATTCTAGCAGTAGTGACCATTGGATTTAAATCGAATGGTCCTCCTGCTTCTTCAATCGTTGCTCTTCTTGCACCAGCCGCCCAAACCAGCACCGGCGAGACCGCCTGCTCCTACCTCCCGTGGCCGGTTGTGCTTCCGTGGAAGCCTCACCACCCCCTACTACTCCCACCGCTGGCCAGGCCCTGCGGCGACGGCAGCCTCACATCGCAGCCGAACTAGTGAACCCTCGTACTCCTCTCTATGTGGGCATCCACTGCCGCGTCTTCCCAGGCTCCGCGTCATCCCCTTCCTAGGCATCGTCGTCGTCCACCGCCCTGATGCTCTCGGCGCGGCGTGGTTAACATGGTCAAGGAACGACTTCCATCGAAAGAGTACTGTATGTGGAGAGGCTGACAGCTGGGCCCACGGCCGCAGCAAGGAAGTGCCTCCTTATTACGCGGAAAATAATGATTCCTCCACCTGACATTAAGGACCCACCGGACGGGCCACCATATTTTGCAAAAAAAACATTTCCCCCTGACTGCTAGGACCCACCAGCTACATCTTCGCATGCAAGGAAGTGCGTCCATATTACGGGCAAAAAAATGATTCACCCCCTGACTGCTGGGACCCACCAGCTACATCTTTGCACGCAAGGAAGTGTCTGACAGTCGGGACCCACCCGGTCGAAGCATACGTAGCGTTGTCATTCGGGTCACGAACGTGTACGTACATACTGGTCGATCGGTCTGTCTGCAGGCTGCAGCGATGAACCGTGGCCGTGCAAGGAAGGGCACGTGTGGTAGTAGAGGCGCGCATGTGTGGTAGTATGTACACATACGTACAACAGCCAGGGTGCAGGAAAGTAAATACGGCCACGTACGTAGATACGGGCGGGGTCTCGAAAGCCTACTCGCGCATACATACGGCCAGGGCTCATGTACATGGTTGTGGCTGGGTCGGAACGGAGAAACTGCGTCATCGTCGTGTTCATGGGGAGGCAACAGAATGCATCATGTTCATCGGGAGGCAATGGAACACGTGCTGTTCATCGGGAGCCAACCGGCTTGGACGGAACAGGTGATGCAAACGAGGCATGGCGTACCGCAGAATGGAGGAAACGGCCTTGTGTTCGACTGGCCATGGTGGAAACGAGATCCTGTTCATCGGGAGGGGTCTGGCGTACCGCAAAATGGGGGAAACGGGCCTCCTACGATCGAAACGGGGTCCTGTTGATCAGGAGGGGTGTGGCGTACCACAAAATGGAGGAAACGGACTTGTGTTGGAGCGCTAAGATCGAAACGAGGGTCCTGTTCATCGGGAGGGGTGTGGCGTACCGCAAAACGGGACTCCACGAGATACTATTCATCTCCACCGTGGACCTCCTCCAGCCTCCACGGGCTACTGTTCATCCACCGTTGACCTCCTCCAGCCTCCACGGGCTACTGTTCATCTACCGTTGACCTCCTCCAGCCTCCACCTATGACTGTTCATCCACGGGCTCCTGTTCATCTAGCCTCCACCACGCGCTCCTCCACCGGCTACTATTCAACCAGCCCTCTCCACGGGGGTCCTGTTAAACCACCCCTCCACGGGCTACTGTTCATCCATCCCTCCACTGGCTACTGGTCAAGCAGTCCTCCATGGGGTCCTGTTCATCCAGCCCTCCACGGGGTCCTGTTCATCCACCGGCTCGATCGATCGGGGTACTATTCATCCAGCGGCAACGGCCTCTACTACCACGGGTTCATGTTCATCCAACCCCCACTGAGAACTGTTCATCCAAACCCCCCAACAACGCTCACTGTTCATCCAGAGGCAGCATCGATCGGCTTCAGTTAGCAGCAGTAGTGAAGGAATCGCTCGATCGGGTTTAGTTAACAGCAAAGGATCGATCGATGGCTCGGGTTTAGTAACGCGTAGCCTGCAGTGCAATCGCTCGGATTTAGTTAGAGCCCAACGCCTCGCTCGGGTTCAGTTAGAGCCCAACGCCTCGCACACACGCGCGTACGTATGAGAGAAACGCGCATCGCTCGGCACCCGACCACCCATCGTAACCAAGAACTCCCCCGATATTTTCCTTGCCCTCGCTTCTACCACGGTTTTCTCCGTCATGGATGGCCCAAAGAATGTCATGCAGGTGCGTCTCTGGCCCGCCCAGGACGAAAAGCCCCATTTTCTGTCATGATTTTTTGTCATAGAAGTAGGAGCCCACCACATCTATGATGATATCGGGTTTTGCCATGAGTAGCATCATGTAGCCTTGTCATGCATCATACTTGGTTGAGCATCTTGTCATGTTTATGTGCTTGTGTGTTTACCATGTTGTTTGCTTCTATCCGGTTGTGCTTCTTCTCGTTAGTTCCTGTTTTGTTGCAATCGTGAGGATTCGTCCAGCTACGCTTGGTTCGTCTTCTTCATGGACTCGTTCTTCTTCCTAGTGGGATTTCAGGCTAGATGACCGTCACCTTGGATCTCACTACTATCTTTGCTATGCTAGTTGTCTCGATGCTATCGTTATGTCATGCCGCCTACCACTTGTTTATCAAGCCTCCCAAATTGCCATGATAGCCTCTAACCTTTTTACCTTTCCTAGCAAACTGTTGTTTGGCTATGTTACCGCTTTGCTCAGCCCCTCTTATAGCGTTGCTAGTTGCAGGTGCAGTTGCAGGTTGTTCCATGTTGGGACATGGATATCATGGGATATCACAATATCTATTATTTAATTAATGCACATATATACTTGGTAAAGGGTGGAAGGCTCGGCCTTATGCTTGGTGTTTTGTTCCACTCTTGCCGCCCTAGTTTCCGTCATACCGATGTTATGTTCCTTGATTTTGCGTCCCTAACACGGTGAGGGTTTATGGGCCCCTCTTGACAGTTCGCTTTGAATAAAACTCTTCCAGCAAGGCCCAACATTGGTTTTCCATTTGCTCAACATAATAACTAAACTTGATATTAAATTTGACGCATAGGGAGTTAGCGCTACCCGAGGAGTAATTCCACATAAATAGGGGGGCCAGTGCTTATGGTGTTGGTCCCAAACTAGAGCACTGTGCGGGGCCGCCCCGGGGCAACCTGGGTTATTTTCTTGGCACCTGTAGGCGTAGCTCATCCGGATGTGGCCTGAGACGAGATATGCGTGGCTACTATTAGGGTGTCGGCACACCAGGAGGTCTTGCTAGATTAGTTTTACCATTGTCGAAATGTCTTGTGCGCCGGGATTCCGAGTCTGAACGGAGGGTCCCATGATGGAGGATTGTCTCCGCTGATCATGAGCTTCTCATGGGCTAAGTTGGGACACCCCTGCAGGGTTTAAACTTTCGAGAGTCATGCCCACGGTTATGTGGTAGATGGGAATTTGTTAATATCGGTTGTAGTAGACTTGAAGTAAACCTGATTGAAATACACCAACCGCATGCGTAACCGTGACTGTCTCTTTTCAGGGAAGTTCGAGAGGAGAACACGGTTGGGTTATGTTTGAACGTAAGAAGTTCAGGATCACTTATTGATCATTACTAGTTTGCGACCGTTTGCGTAGTTTCTCATCTTACTCTTGTACTCGTAAGTTAGCCACCATACATTGCTTAGTCGCTTGTTGCAACCTCACCACTTATCCTTTCCATACCCATTATGCTTTGCTAGTCTTGATACCCATGGTAATGGGATTGTTGAGTCCTCGTGGCTCACAGATTACTACAACAACAGTTGCAGGTACAGGTTATGCGATGTTCATGACGTGAGAGCAATGTTTACTTGTTTGGAGTTCTTCTTCTTCGTCAACCTTGGGTTACGTTCCTGGTCAGCAGCCTGGGCTAGCAGGGTGGATGTCGCTTGAGTTTCTGTTTATGGTTCATCCGTAGTCGTATGTTGGTCTCATGTATGATGTTTGATGTATTCATATGGCATTTGTATGCCTTTGTATGTATCCCCAACTATTATGTAATGGTACGATGTAATGGTATCCACCTTGCAAAAGCGTGTCATTATGCAGTTCTATCCTTGGTGGGACCTTCAAGTTCCTTTAGGATAGAGTCGCATATTGGGCGTGACATAAGTGTTATTGTGAATATGGTTAGTTCATAATCTTTGCTAAGAACCTGAACATTGGCTAGACATATTTGCAACAACAAGATCAAACAGAGTTTGTAAAAAAGTTTCTTTGTCACTTTCAGCTTGTCAACTGAATTGCTTGAGGACAAGCAATGGGTTAAGCTTGGGGAAGTTGATACGTCTCCATCGTATCTACTTTTCCAAACTCTTTTGCCCTTGTTTTGGACTCTAATTTGCATGATTTGAATGGAACTAACCCATACTGACGTTGTTTTCAGCAGAATTGCCATGGTGTTATTTTTGTGCAGAAATAAAAGTTCTCGGATTGACCTGAAAATTTACGGAGAATATTTCTGGAATATATAAAAATACTGGCAGAAAAAGATACCAGAGGGGGGCCACCCAGGAGCAACAAGCCCTGGGGGAGTGCCTACCCCCTCCCCCCCTCCCCAATGCGCGCCCCCAGGGTTGTGGGCCCCCTGGACCGTCTACAACCCTAATTCCAACTCCATATATACCTATTCACGGACAAAAAAATCAAAGAGAATGATTCATCGTGTTTTACGATACGGAGCCGCCGCCAGCTCCTGTTCTTCATCGGGAGGGCTGATCTGGAGTCCGTTCGGGGCTCCGGAGGGTGGAATCCATCGCCGTTGTCATCATCAACCTTCCTCCATCACCAATTTCATGATGCTCACCGCCGGAAGTGAGTAATTCCATCATAGACTTGCTACGCGGTGATGGGTTCGATGAGATTTATTATGTAATCGAGTTAGTTTTGTTAAGGTTTGATCCCTAGTATCCACTATGTTTTGAGATTGATGTTGCTATGACTTTGCTATGCTTAATTCTTGTCACTAGGGCCCGAATGCCATGATTTCAGATCTGAACCTACTATGTTTTCATGAATATATGTGTGTTCTTGATCCTATCTTGCAAGTTGTAGACATCTATTACGAGTTATGATCTGCATACGCTAAGGTGACAATAATTGGGATTCTTTCCGGTGATTACCGTAGTTTGAGGAGTTCATGTATTCACTAAGTGCTAATGCTTTGTTCTGGTTCACTATTAGAAGGAGGCCTTAATATCCCTTAGTTTCCTTATGGATCCCACTACCACGGGAGGGTAGGACAAAATATGTCATGCAAGTTCTTTTCCATAAGCACGTATGACTATATACGGAATATATGCCTACATTACATTGCTAAATTGGAGCTAGTTCTATGCCACCCTAGGTTATGACTGCTACATGATGAATATTATCCAACACAATTATCCATCATTGATCCAATGCCTACGAGCTTTTCACATATTGATCTTTGCTAAGTTACTTTTGTTACTTTTGCCACTGTTACCGTTACTTCCATACTAGTTTGCTACTAAAAACTTTGCTGAAGATATTAAGTCTTTCGGGTGTGGTTGAATTGACAACTCAACTGCTAACACTCGTGAATATTCTTTGCTCCCCTTGTGTCGAATCAATAAATTTGGGTTGAATACTCTACCCTCGAAAATGGTTATGATCCCCTATACTTGTGGGTTATCAGTCGGCGCCGCCAACAGATCGCGGCCGCTCCTCCCCTCCCCTACTCCCCTCCGTCGCCTCCCGCGCAGGCGACCGAGGGGCCCTAGCCCTAGCCGCCGGTCGTCCACGCCCTCCCCTCCCCCTCCTCCACCCTCGGTTGCCAATGCCGGCAAAGCCTGTGCGTCCGACGGTGGCGGCGGAGGTACTGCCTCCCCTCTCGGTTCTATGGGTGGCGCGGGACACCTCATCTCGAGGGTGTGATCCTGATCTGGATCGTGGCGGCGATGATCTAGACGATGGCGCCCGGATGGACAACGACGGCGTGGCAGCCGGCCGACGTCTCGGCGGTGGCCTTGGCAATAGGGCTGGCGCAGTCGTTCCCGATCTGGGG
This sequence comes from Triticum urartu, assembly GCF_056163025.1. NCBI lineage: Eukaryota > Viridiplantae > Streptophyta > Magnoliopsida > Poales > Poaceae > Triticum > Triticum urartu. The sequence goes on along the minus strand of NC_141879.1, from coordinate 46,455,052 downwards.
TGGAGGGCTTGGGTTAGGGGCGGCGGCCCCTGGGATGGCCTCCCTATCCAGCGGCACAACGGAGCTGGAGGGCTGCCAGGGATCGGACCGGATGGTCGGAGATTCACCGGCGGGTTGGTGCTACGGCTTGTTGCACCGGTGGCCAATGGCGCCAAGCTGCTTCTTCCTCCAACCCATATTGCGTGCACTGCGTCTTACCGAACATGGTCGCGCTACTAGCCGGTTATCGGGTTGGCACGAAGCGGGAGGTGGGGATACGGATTGGGATAGTTCACATGTCCGTTCATGCCGGCCGCGATAGCGACGACACCTGATGGTGCCGCTTTTCTTCTTAGAGATGTCGTTCGGATTTGCCCTACCTTTTCCCACCTCAAGGTCTCTCGGGTGAAAACCCTAAGGCGGTGACGGCGCTCTTGGTGACGTGTCCTTCTTAAAGGCATCGTCTTGAGAGCTATGTGCTTGGGTGAGTCGGTAGTTGCAGATGGCGTGCCCCTCTTCCTCCAGGTGGTAGCTATTAGGAGGGAAACCCTAGGTCTAAGTCTCCCGGATCAAATGATGACGGAGACTTTGGTGTCGTTCTCTCTCCTGGGGGCATCATCTTGGAGTAGTGATTCACTAGAGAGGCCAATAGGTGGAGCAGTGTTACATCGACCGCAGTGAAGACGGTGGGTCTCAGTGGCATGGAGCAGTGGAGTCTCCGAGTTGGACGCGGCTTGATCGACACGTGTAGGTTGGTGGAGCTATCTGATGTCGTGCTGATGTCGATGGCAGATAGGACTATCAAGATCTATGCAGTGATTCCTCCTGTAGACGGGGTGGCGAAATATGGCGGTGGCGGATCCTTCAGCATGCGCAGGCGGTGGCCTGTTTATCATTCAACTTCTTAGAGTACCTTTGACCTTCAACAGCTTGCATGCCTACAACCAATTTGTAGGAAACACTGGACAAACGCTATTTAATTAAAACAGGAGGAATCATATAGTACCTCCATAGGCAAATATACAAGCCGAGAATCAATTCCAGATTGTAGTTGTATATGTCCTCGAAGTACTGAACGACTGTCATTCTTGTTCCTCTCTCATCAACAGGAAATCTAACAACAACAAAATAACATGAGTAAAATAACATTAGAGAGAGAAAGTAACCACCATGCATTAATGCTAAAAGGACACTATAGGGTAAACATGCATATGGGAAATTCCGCAGGTATCATTTTACACACTAAAGAAATATCTAAGATGTTGTAAGATCAATTAATACAGATAGACCATTGCTATGTTACAAAAATCAAATGCATGGGCCTCACGTAGAATGTTGTATCCAAAGCTATTCACCTACCTAATTCCTCACACACCAACATCAACAAACAAGCAACGAAGGCCCCAAGTCTACAAGCGACATCTTTCCATCAAGACAATGGGCTGATTTGTTGTTCTAGAACATAGAGAGTAATGACAAAATCGAAAATATAATATCATGCGAAAAACATTATTACTTCGGCTGGCTCTTTAGATGAGTAATCCCTGTTATCTTCTATTTTCTGATTTGGTCTTTCTGGTGGTTTGTTTCAACACGAACACCACGCGGGCTTTGTTTATCTGCATACGTTGTAGTCTACATAACATGGCTCCTTTTAAGTTGTTGAGTTTAAAGAAATAGTACCTTCGCATGGTCCATGTCCGTTAGCGGCCGTGAGGCTTCACGTAAGTCGAGTTGCTCTTGCACAAATGGGATCATAGTCACATGCTTGAAACATGATGTAGCAAATATATCTAAATAACAAAGTGTGGATTAGACAAATAAGGCAAGAGTCCTCACGGTAGATAAAACCATGGTTTGTAAGGCGGTATGGCGACCTAAGGCGAGCACCACCCACTCTAGTACCTAGTCGACGCCTAAACGCCTAAGGCGGGAATATTTGTAAGGCGTTGCGCCTTATTGCCTAAGTGTCTAAGGCGGAACGAGCAATGTATAAAACCCTACAACTCTCCAAGTACTAACAGATGTGGCATTATAGTAGATAAAACCCTAGAAATCGCCATGTCTCAATGGCTAGCACACAGAAAAAATCACCATGGCTCGACACGTTGAGGCACACCCAGGAGTTGGTTTTGGGAGGGGCGGAGGGATCCGTACCTCCTGCCTGCTCAATCGCCATGGCCAAAGCAGGGCTAGGGTTGGGGTTGCTTCATGATCAGAGAGAGATGCTCTCCTGCAGCAGAGAAGAGAGGGATCTTCACAAAAAGAGAACCAACTCTAAATCAAACACACAAACACAAAGTGAATGGGAACCAATGGATGGAAGAATGGGCACGGAGTATATTAGTACCAATTTTCAAGAACAAGGGGGGTTTTCAGAGTTGTACTAATTGTCATGGAAGTAAGCTAATGAGCCATATAATGAAGCTATGGGACAGAGTCATTGAGCACCGTTTAAGAAGAATGACAAGCGTGACCAAAAATCAGTTTGGTTTCATGCCTGGGAGGTCGACCATGGAAGCCATTTTCTTGGCACGGCAACTTATGGAAAGATACGAGGAGCAAAAGAAGGACTTACATATGGTGTTCATTGACTTGGAGAAGGCCTATGATAAGATACCGCGGAATCTCATGTGGTGGGCATTCGAGAAACACAAAGTCCCAGCAAAGTACATTACTCTTATTAAGGACATGTACGATAATATTGTGACAAGTGTTCAAACAAGTGATGTCGACACTGATGACTTCCCGATTAAGATAGAACTACATCAGGGGTCAGCTTTGAGCCCTTATCTTTTTGCCTTGGTGATGGATGAGGTCACAAGGGATATACAAGCAGATATCCCATGGTGTATGCTCTTTGCGGATGATGTGGTGCTAGTTGACGAAAGTCGGACGGGGGTAACTATGAAGTTAGAGTTATGGAGACAAACCTTGGAATCGAAAGGGTTTAGTCTTAGTAGAACTAAAACCGAGTACATGATGTGTGGTTTCAGTACTACTAGGTGTGAGGAGGAGCACTACCGGAATCGCCCCCTATGCCGACGGCCAGGGCCGTCGGCATAGCCCTGCTTCCCGTCGGGACAGACCTATGCCGATGGCCCCCGTCAGCATAGAGCCGTCGGCAACATATATGTCGGCACAGCCAGGGAGGCCGTCGGCATAGAAAATTCGTCGGCATATATGCTACGCCGACGGGGGCCGTACATCTATGCCGACGGCCCCGGCCGTCGGCAACGATCGCGCCTAACGGTGGCCGCCGTCAAGTTTGCCCAACGACAGGTCGCCACGTGGCACCCCTATGCCGACGGCCTAGCTGTCGGCTTAGTCAAGAACTACGCCGACGGCGAGGCCGTCGGCATAGGTTTGCCACGTGGCGACTAGACGCTGCTCGTGGATCAGGGCTATGCCGACGGCTAGGCCATCGGCTTAGTTTGAAACTAAGCCGACGGCCTAGCTGTCGGCATACTCCTTCGTACAGAGCTCCCAGTAGCTGACACGTGGGACCTATGCCGACGGCCTAGCCGTCGGCTTAGTTAAAAAATTATGCCAACGGCTAGGCCGTCGGCATAGGTGCCACGTGTCAGCTACTCGGAGCTCACGCCAGCCCTATGCCGACGGCATAGCCGTCGACATAGTTTGCTTTTGAATTTTTTTTCTTTTTTCTGTTTGTTTTCAAATCAATTCAATTCAAATAATAGCACATATCAGCAGATATATGATGGAATAGACATATAGAACACAACGAACATAAGCATAAGCATCATCACAACAATAATTGCATAAGCGTCATCACACACAAGTCTCTAAATGATCATCATCACAACCAACATAAGCAAAAGCATATAGAAAAGCACACAAGTGATCTAAATGATCATCACCACACACAAGTCATCTCAAGCATCATCACCACACACAAGGCTTAAGCGCCAGGACGTCAAGCACCGCGGAGGTCGTCACTGCCAAGATCGTCGAAGCCCAGGTCGTCACTGCTAGCGGCAGTGCTACTGCCAAGACCGCCTCCACCTCCGCCTCCGTGGATCGGAGTGGTCGGGCTCCGTGTCTCCGGAGTGCTCCGAAGACCACCGCCAACGGTAGATCCACTTGTTCCCTGGATGTTGAAAAGACATATTAACAGGATATATGACTATGTTGAAAGGCATGACATGCTTTGGGTGAATAGATTGGGGATGAACTAACCCGCGAGGGGCCAGCGTTCTGTGCCACAAACTCCTCAAAGGTCAGCAGCACTGGTTGTGCTGGAGGGCATTGTGCTAGAGGGAACTGAGGACACCTGCCGGCCGCCATTTCCTGAAAAGCCTGCTGCATCTGGCTATCCCTCTGCACTTGGCGTTCATAAAGCCTCTGATGCCACGACATGGTCTCCTGGTGTGTGTACTCCAGGTAGGCCTACTATATGCCATGATGGAACTCATAAAACTACTAAATGCGGAAAATAAAGTGAGCAATGAAGATAAAAGGGAAAATACTTACAGATTGTTGCTCCTGAAAGAGAGACTGTGCACTGGTCACTGGCTGGCTCGTGCGCTGGCTCAGGCTCGGGTCGATCCGACAAAGCTGTGTGTAGGAGATAGTAGGAGTGATCACAGCATCGAGAACCGCCTCCCGACCGTGCTCCTTGGGCCCCATGCTCACCACCGCCCTTTCATCCAGAGCCGTCGCAATGGGGTCAGGTGTGCCAGGATGTAACTTCAGATATGCTGTGGAGTAGGCCTTCATGTTCCCCGCGGTCTTCTTGCCGTAGTACTTGGGCTCGCCAGGCTTGGAGTCCTTTCGCGTATGGGCGATCTCCCACGCCTGCATGTCTGAGAGCGGCCGCTTCAGTTTCTCCTCCTGCACCACCAAACAGAGGTTAGTCATACATAAGAAAGTGATGGTAAATAGAAGAAGAAGAATGTTTAATGGGGTTAGTCATACATTAACTGCCTTCTGGAGATAGTGGTTTCAGTTTCCCTGAGCATGTACTCCCTCCGTCCCTCGGTTAGCCTTATTTTTGGTTCTCATAGCCGCCCAGGCTCCAGCCTCATCACACCAAAGATCCACCAATGCCGCCCAGGACTCGTCTTTTCCATAACACCAATTTGGACACACCTACATAATAAAAGCATAATGGCATGTAGGTGTGTCCAAATTGGTGTTATGGACGCATAAAGCATAAAGCATAATGTACCACAACGTAATGAAAGCATAATGAAAGCATAATATATGAAAGCATAATGAAAAATCTTTTATACTTACCGCCAAGAACTCGGGCCTCTCCAAGGTAATGCCCATCCTCCGCGCTTCTTCCTTGGTCATCTTCACACCAAGAACGTCGTGGTAGTATGTGGAGATGGCCACATAGCGCACCTCGTACTGCATCTGGCGGGCCTTCTTCTTGCATTGGCGCAGCACGATTTGGTCCGCTCTAGCCCTGTGCTCCGGAAGAACTCGATAGAATTTCTACAATCATGCATGAAACAAGAATGGAAGAAGCCATGAGTTAAATCATTCATGAAACTAGAATGGACTTGTGCTTCTGAAGAGAACTCGCCCAGAAAGTAGTGATCACGGCCTTGGCATGGGTCTCATGGTCCGCGTGGTGGGCCGCTTCCCAGTGGTCCCAGCTCGTGGCCAAAACCCGACGATCCGGCTGCCTGACTGGATCCGGAAAGTACAACCCCGACCAGTATAACTTCAGCAAGACGGTGATGAGGCCGTTGGGAATACGGACCCCTTTAGAATATATCCAGTTGCTGCAAAAGAATGAACTATTAGCATGTGACAAGCAAAATAAATAACAACCGGAATAAGCATGTGACAAGCAAAATAATGAAATTATTACAAAGTGGCACTTACTCTTTTCCCGTGGGCTCAATGAGCCACTTCTGCTCCTCAGTAGCAGGAACCTGCTTTGGTAGCTTTGCGTTACCGCGCAGCCACCCCTTGTTGTCAACCCCCTTCCCGTCACCACCATCATCCCCGCCACCACCCTCCTCCTCGCCTGCCTCCCCCTCCCCAACCTCCTCCTCCTCGCCTGCCTCCTCCTCCACCTCCTCCTCCTCCTCGTCCTCCTCCTCCCTAGAGTGTACCTCACTAGAGGAGGGCCTCGAAGACAACACCCCTAAGTTGGTGTGGGTGCGCTCTTTCTGGTCGCGACCCCCTGTAGTGGCTCTCCCCCCACCACCTCGCCCTCTAGAGGCTCTCCCCCCGCCCCCTCCTCCTCTAGGGGCACCTCTCCCTCGACCTCCCTGTGAGGAGTTATCGTCAAGTAGCCAAGGGGGAGGATTACGTGCTCGACCACTCCGACTAGGCAGGCCGACGACCTTGTATAGGAAACCCACGTTGTCGGCCTTCTCCTTTCCCATGTTCCACGAACCTGCATTGAAAAGAGAATAAGCAATTAGTAAATTAATGAAATGAAGGAAAAGGCATGATAATAAACACATTAATAAAAATGCATAAAAAGGCCTATTCCTAAACTATAGAAAAAAAGACTTGAAACGTACATCTGCTAGAACCCATATGAATCATCACTGTTGTAACCTCTTTCTCGGTCCGTCTCATCATCACTATCAATCATATCATCTTCGTTGTCCGAAGGAGGTGGAGGCTCTTCCTCGTCGTCAGTGTCTTCGTTTAACTTTTCTAGCATAAGTATGTCATTTTCATTGACAATGGTCTCACCATCATTCCGTGCATCATCGACGTTTGGATCCACATCATCATCACCCAATGGTCTAGCGTCATCGTTTCTAACCACATCATCATCATCATCAGGTTGCTCTTGATAGAACACTCCCTCGTATGTCATGGGGTTAATGTTGTAGTAATCGTCTTCATTCGGGTCTGGTAGCTTACCATGTGGCGACACCTTGAACACAACTTCCCAACCCTTTAGATACACTTTCTGGCATGGGTAAGGCAGATAATATACTTGTGTGGGTAGCCGCAATGAAGAGATCGGCTCCGGCATAGACGGTTGATGGTTTAACTTCGACCAAACCAATGGAAGGCGTATGTTTTACCCCCTCCCGCGGATCGAACCATCGGCATTTGAACACAGGCAGACATAGGGTCTCACGCCCCTGGCGGAATTTAACCTCGTATATATTTTGTACCCTTCCGTAGTAGTCTACTGAATTTTGACCGGGGGTGTACACTCTGGTATTTATAGTTTTGGGATCGGGCCGGCTGTTTTGGTGCTCCTCTGTATGGAAGCGATACCCATTCTGTCAGGACCCCGATCCTAAGTCACACCGATCTAGCATGTAACACATCATATCACTTTGCGGCCTCACGCACGGTATTCCCGCGGGTGCCACCTTACCTGGCCCAGGACCGTTTGCGCCTTTTGGCTCACGTATATGATAGTGTCGCTAGCATCCATATGACAAAGAACTCGGGCCGACATGCCTAGTCGTGAACCCAAAGCGGCACTAATCCATGGGGACAGGCATACATGAATCAACTTCGAGCATGTCGGTCAACAGCGTGTGAATCCGGGCTGTAGCACTGGGCTAACAGGACTCCGGATGTCACCGCGTGACATTTCCCCGAAGGGACAGACACAGGAATGAAGTGAAACACACGCCGGCCAGTCAAGTGTCCTGAGCAGTAGTGCTGGGCTAGCAGGACTCTGGTGAACCGGGCTGTAGCGGACTACTATGGCTCATGGAAGCACTAGACTACATTTCCCCATAAGAGAGGCTGCCAAGGATAAACAACAAGATTGTCGGATCCCACGCATACCAAGCATTTCAATCATACACATAATATGCTCGATATGTGTAAATACAACATGGCATCACAACATAACTCTACGACTCAAAGTATTTATTCATTAGGCTCCGAGGAGCGAGATATTACAAACATGGGTCTCATGACCCAAAAAACAGAGCATACAAGTCAAAGCACAGGTGGAAGCTTAACATGTCTGAGTACAGACATCTACAAATGAAAAGGCTGAGAAGCCTGACTATCTACCAGATCCTGCCGAGGGCACAAGATCGTAGCTGAGGTATCAAGCTAAACGTCGAAGTCCACACGGAACTACTAGCGAGACTGACGTCTCTCTGCAAAACATAAAATAGGCAAACATGAGTACAAATGTACCCAGCAAGACTTACATCAGAACTAGCTACATATGCATCAGTATCAACAAAGGGGCGGTGGAGTTTGACTGCAGCAAGCCAGCTTTGACTCAGTGGCTATCCTAAACTATGACTGCAAGTAACTCTTTTGAGGTGGCGCACACGAGTCCACATATTCGCCATATCAATATACCACTATGGATCCGCTCCCGTCTTCCTACGAGAACGCCATCCATAGCACTCACGCTTATCTTGCGCATTTTAGAGTATCCACTTTCACTTGTCTATGAACTGTTATAGGCAACCCAGAAGTCCATTACCACGGACATGGCTATTCGAATAGATCATTTATAACCCTGCAGGGGTGTACTTCTTCACACATGTTTCCACCACTTAGCGCCTGCACACGACATGTGCTCGGCAGACTTCAAGCGAAAGCCGACGTGGGTGTAGACCACGACCTAACTAACCACACAAGTCTATAGTCCAGGTTTATCACCTATTCGGATTCCATCCATGAGGAGATCCGGCCGGAGTTTCGCTCACAGCCCCAAACGATGTGTGCAGGGTTCCCGGGACACCAAACGGGCGCCCGGTACACCGTGCCACGTGCCTACCACAACACATCCCACCCCTATGGTCAGCACTGCGTGCGGCCCCCAGCATACTACAAACACCAGAAACTACTTGCAACTCCTGGACAGAGGACGAGAGGGGTCAGTAAGTCGAGCGGGGTCATATTTCAGGGCCCAAGTGTGGTAGTAGTTGTTCCATGGATCACAAACACAGAACTCAGTTCCTGAGGATGGTTTCAATGAGACAACCCACCATGTACTCCTACATGGCCTCTCACCACTACCTTTACCAAATCGTGTTCACACACTTAGCTTATACACAGTAGGACATGTTCAACACCATTCCAATTCATTCCCGATGAATCAGACCCGACTCAACTCTAAGCAGTAGCAGGCACGACAAACAAGCATGAATGAGTAGGCACATCAAGGCTCAAACAACTCCTACTCATGCTAGTGGATTTCATCTATTTACTGTGGCAATGACAGGTCATGCAAAGGATAAAGGGGTTCAGCTACTGCAACAAGTAACAGATGAATCGCTGTTGTCCTAATGTAGTAAAAGAGAGCAGGAGCGAGAGAGTGGGACTGTATCGGAATGAATAAGGGGGTTTTGCTTGCCTGGCACTCCTGAAGATAATATAGTTCTTCATCGGTGTCATCGAATAATCGTCGGAACATCGTCTACTGAGAGGGGACAGTTACCGGCAACAGAGAAAGAACACAATCAATGCAATGCAACAATATGATGCATGGTCATGACATGTCAAAATGCTATGATTTGAGCTAATGTAGCTAGCAATGATTTAAATGGAGTTGGTTTGAACGCAAGATTCAAATTCAAACTCCACATAAGGCATTTCAAATGCCATTAATTCAAATTGTCATATACAGTAGCTTTAGGTTGCTCAAAAATGCATGCAAATGCCATAAAGAGATTCTTTGGATTTTTCTGATAATTTTTCATATATAAATCTTTTCAATCTGAGTTATAGATTAATTTCTATGATTTTTAGAAGTTTTAGCTATTTTCTGGAATTTCTTGAATTATTTAAATTCCAGAAAATCATTAACTGCGTCAGCATGATGTCGGTGTGACGTCAGCAAGTCAACATGGGCGGCCCAGGTCAAACTGACCAGTGGGTCCCGCGTGTCAGTAGCTAAACTAAACTAGCTAGGTTTAGTTAACCCTAATCTAGGTTAGTTAGCAGGGCGGCCCCACCTGTCATTGAGCCAGGGGAGGTCAAACCCCTGGTCAGCGGGGTCAAAGCCGCCGGACTTGGTCCACGGCTCGACGCCGGCGATGACAGACACGGCGGAGGGCGTCGGGTTTTGCCGTCCGGTGACCAAACAAGCGGCGGAGAGGCTCTACGTGTAGCTGGCGCTCTTCCGCATCCAACGGGACCGGAGTCAGCGGCTGGGGTGGCCGGAAACGGCGGCGGCGACCTCAACAGCGGCGGCCGGAGCTCGGGCGCCGACCGACTCAACGCTATGGTGCACTAGGGGAGGAACTGGTGGGTGCTACGTGCTCCTGGGGAAGTACTGAACACGGGGACATGCTCAGGCACGAGCTATGGCATCAGTAGCCGTGGTGGCACCATGGCCGGCGATAGTGAGGTCTCGGGCTTGACGGAAGCGACAGCCAGAGGGGGCAAATGAGCACGGGGAGAGAGGGGTTCGGCGTAGTGGCTCACTGCGGTTGTAGGGGGCGTCGAAGTGGGCTCGGGGAAGCACGGACGGCATCATGGTGTTGCCGGCGATCTTGGCGACCGGAGGGAGAAGAAGGTGATGCAGGCGGTGATGCAGAGCGGCCGAGCTCACGTGACTCATCGAGGAGGAAGAGGGCATCGTGGCGGAGCTTCTTGGCGCGTCGGCGGGGCATGGGGTGGCCGCGGCAGCAGCAAGCGGCGGCGACGGGCTCGCTCGGCTTCGGGAGAGGGAGCGAGAGAGGCGAGGCAGGGAGAGAGAGGAGCGGTCGAGGGGGGTCCAGGGGTCTGCGTGGCGATGCCAGAGTCGTCCAGAGCGTCGGAGGGTGCACGCAGGCAGGCAGGAGGTGGCCAGCGCGCGCGGCAACCACGTGCCCTGCCTACTGGCGTGAGGAGGAAGACGACAGAGGGCTGCGGTGCTGGTTGGGCTGCACAGTTGGGCCGCCAGGTGGGCTAGGTGAGCTCTTCTCTCTCTCTTTTCTAATTATTGATGTTTTCTATTATTCTGTAAACTTTAGGGCATTATTAAAAATGCCAGGGCATTACCAAAAATCATGAAACTAATCATGGCTACTGTTTAGAATATATCCAACAGTAAACATTTTAGTTTATGATTATTTGAGCATTTAAAATATTTTATACCATTTAAATGCCCAAATGCAAATACAATATGAATTAATTCAAAAATCCAGAATGGCCTAGAAATATGTGCATCATTTTTGGCAGAGGTTCTAGACCAATTCAAAAATGATGGACATTTATGAAGGGCATTTTGGGTTCATTGAAATATTTTTATTTTGATCCTAGTTGAAATTATTATCTACTAGGGCTTGAACAATCCCCAATTCAAATTTCAAACAAATATAGACATGATACATGGATGCTTATGCAACTAGTTGCAATTAGGTTCTAGGGCTGTGACACATTCACATCATACTTTTTACATGTCATGAGGGCAGGGTCAAAACCCATGGAAACCCATCTCAATTCATCATCCATAGATATGTTCGGATCTTTTCCCTACAAGTATAATGGAAATTGTTGCGTGCATTAGTTCGGTTAACTAATAAATGTTGAACTAGGTATTTAATAGGGGAGTGTGGAAAATTACTTTCTCCATGAACAAAGCAACAAAAATTTTACGTCCAGGGTTTCCATGACGGAGAAGAGTAAGTGTCTCTGCCTCAGTAGGAGGATTCACTCCCGTCCATTCCTCTTGAACGAAATCACTAAAAAAATAAAAGCGGTGTTAGACCGGGACTAAGTGAACATGGAACATGATGATGTGGAAGACATAAAGGAATGGTGTAGTGGTATTACCTCATCCACACTTCCTCAACTTCCTTGATGTTGTGCAAGATATAGAACATGAGGTCCTCCCACTCTTGTCATGGCATGTTATAAGATTTCGAGGCCCCGGCCCTCCCACCTTGCGCGTTGAATAGATCGAGCCTGGGTTGATACTTGGGCTCTTCTATATTGTATCGAGGCACCTTGTTATGCAGATGGGGAACGTGGTCTGGATAGTATGATGTCCTGAGGTCTGACACCTCCTCTAGGATAACTGCCTCAGCTATGGAAGCTTCAATCTTAGCTTTGTTTCCACATTTCCGTCGGAGATGCTTGTTCTGCCTCTCAGGGCCGTACTGCCAGCGATTCTGCACAGGCCCCCCCAACAATACCTCGTTCGCGAGGTGCAGAATGAGATGTGTCATCGGAGTAAAGAAGCCTGGCGGAAAGATCTTCTCTAGCTTGACTATCAACTCCGGTGCCTTCTTATGCAATTTTTCAATCACCTCTTTACTTACTTCTTTAGCACAGAGCGTGCGGAAGAAATGGCTAAGCTCGGCAAGCACTTGCCAGACATGCTCGGGGACATAGCCTCGCACCATCACCGGCATTATCCGCTCAATCCATACATGGTAGTCATGACTCTTCAGGCCGGTCACTTTTCCCGTTGAAAGATTGACTCCCTTACTTATATTCGATGCATAACCATCGGTGAACTTCAAAATTTGTTTCAGCCAGATAAGTACTTCTTTTTTTCTGGCGGTTTAAGGACAAAGTCAGCATCTGGCTTGAACCAGTTTTTTTCGACCGCCTGTGGGAGGCTTCATGTTCAGCTGTGGTCTATCACAAATTCTCTGTTGATCGGCTCTAGCTTTTACGTTATCCTTCGTCTTATCAGGAATGTTGAGGATCGTTTTGAAAAGGGACTCTGCCACATTCTTTTCGGTGTGCATCACATCAATATTGTAAGGAAGTTTGAGGTCCTTGAAATAGGGAAGCTGCGAGAAGGGGGTAATGTGAGTCCAGTTGTGCGTCTCACCATATCCCTCGAAGCCTTTGGCTTTGCCTTTGCCTTTGCCTTTGACTTTAGGCTTGAGAGCTTTTAGCTGAGCAAGAACATCTGCCCCTGAAAATGTTGGAATCTCGGTTACTTCATGAACAACCCGGCCTTTCGTGAAGTTCTTCTTGTCTTCCCTGTCTGGATGGTCTGGAGGGAGGAACTGTCGATGCAGGTCAAAGGCTACATACTTGCCACCCTTACTCAGCCAAATCATTCGCAGAGCCTGCATGCACACTAGGCATGGCATCTTCCCACTTGTACACCATCCGCAGAATAGAGCATAGCCGGGAAAATCATGCATGCAATAGTGCAAGCAAACTTTCATCAAGAAATTTCTCTGCAGATCCCGGTCATATGTCAACCTCGGAAAGTACCAAGAATGGTGCAAAGCATCCACAAGCGGCTGCATAAACACACCCAATTGCTTCCCCGGGTATTCAGGCCCCGGAATGATGAGCGACAAGAACATGGTCTTCCGTTGCATTAGGGCACCGGGAGGAAGATTGAGCGGAATTAGAAACACAGGCCAGCAGCTGTATGGATTGGACGACATACCATATGGATTCAACCCATCACCTGATATGGCTATTCTGACATTCCCAGCCTCGGCTACTTCCTCGGGGTATTCTTCATCGAACGACTTCCATGCTTCCCCTCCTGATGGATGTACGATTTGTTTTGGATTGTACCTTATACCTTCCTTGTGACACTTCATCATTTTGGCAGACTCCTTCGTGATGAAAAGGCGTTGCAGTCTTTTTATAAAATCAAGATACCGAAGAACCTTAATGGGGATGGTTAGCTGCTTTTTCTCACCATCCTCACCGACCACCTCAATGTACCGAGACGAACCGCACTTCCTACAGTACTTGTCATCCGCATACTCGTGCCTAAACAAAAGGCAATTCTTCGGGCAAACATCTATTTTCTCATAATCCATAGAGTGCCTTCATGATTTTCTTTGTATCGTACATGCTTTTCGGCAGTTCATGACCCTCAAGGAGGCTGTTAGCCCATACTCCCAGGAATGCTTCGAAGCATTTCTGGCTACAGCCGTACTCAGCCTTGACTGCAATCAGTTGCGAGATGGCATCCAGCTGAGATATTTTCGCACCCACATAAAGAGGTTTCTTCGACGAGGCCAAGACCTCCAAGAAGGCCTTTGCGGTTGCCTCTGGCTCCTCCAGTTCATTCTCTGAAGGTGTCGTATTTGCCGTTTCTGCAACAATGACATCATCTAGCATGTCCCTGACCCCGTCGTCCTCATATCCATCGATGTGTTTTCGCATCACCTCCTCTCTACCACGGTCCTGCTCGGCTATGTTTATCAGCGGCATGTCAAAGTTTGGCATATATCCGTGCGTGCGAAGGTGCTCACTCATGTCCGTCTGATTTCTACGGTGATGTCTAGCACATCTCGCACAGGGGCATGGTGGGATAATTCTCATTGGACGATGGAATATCTCCTTCAACTATACATCGGTTTTCGCGATCCACTCTGATGTTACTCGATTCCGATGGATAAAACCACTGTACATCCACTGATTATCTGCCATCCTCTGCTTTTTTGCAAGCCACACAACATAATTAAGGATTCACTTAAATTAATCACATCAAATTTTCAGTTTCTACTGCGTTGAATCCACCTACATCTCTAATAGGTAAAGATGGGTCCTAATCCCACCCGAGGATGTGTAGATTGAGTACGTTCTCCATTCTACCCTGTTCCGAGACAAAATTTCGGCAGCACCTCCCCGCTGGTCTCCAGATACACGTCTCGGCAAATAGCCGAGAGAATGTGCTCCGGAGAACAATGGGGAGGCGCCGCCGAAATCCTGTCTCAGAACGGGGTAGAACAAGGAGAACATACCCAATCTACACATCCTCGGGCTATCCATGGAAAAAGCTGGACAATCTGAAAGAGCTGCGGTGATAAATATGCAATTGAATGCATATTTATCGATGCAACCCTTTCGGACGGGAGACGCCTAGGTTACGCCACTTGACTTGAGAATGAAATCTAGTAATATGAAAAAATGGAGGAGATGGACTTGTAGCTCACCCTCGGTTGTAGAGGAAGTAGTCGAACAGCAAAGGGATGCTCAGGGGGACCAACGCGTCAGACAACAGTCACTCCGATGAATGCAACACCACAAAGCCTGCAAATTCCATCGCGACAAATAATTAGAACATCACAACTCATAGAGCATATTTAAAACATTTAAACATGCATTCAATTATTTTTGCATCATGTAGGCAAAAAAACTAGAGGGACTCATCATCTATTCGTCACATATTCATCATCATCATCTATCCATCTATATATCATGATGTAGTATCCACTCATCTATCCATCTATATATCAACAACAATTTTTTTCTCAACTAACCTATCAACAAAATTTTTATATCTTATAATCCATCTATCTAACTATTTATATATCTAACTAATCTATCCATCTAAACCCTGAACTAACAAACCTAACATAGCAGCAACAAGTAGCAAGCAGCGGCAGCAGCAGGAAGCAGCAACCAGCGGCAGCAGCAGGAAGCAGCAACCAGCGGCAGCAAGCAGCAAGCGACAGCGGTAGCAGCAAAGCAGCAGCAGGGGGCTCACTGGCGAAGCAGAGGCGGGGCAGCGACGAGGTCGGGGTGGAGAAGGGCGGCGACGGGCGGGGTAGTGGCGTCGGCCGCTGGCGCAGTCGGGGACGGGGCGGCCGCAGCCGGGGATGGGCCGCCGGGGACGGGCGGCCGAGGACAGGGACGGGCCGGCCCGGCGGTGTCGACGGCGGTCTTGGGGCGCCGCGGGCAGTGGGGGCGGTGCGGCGGTGGTGGGGGAGGGGATGGGGGCGGCGCGGGCAGTGGGGGCGGTGCGGCGGCGGTGGGGGAGGGGATGGGGGCGGCGCGGGCAGTGCGGGCGGTGGGGGAGGGGATGGGGGCGGCGCGGGCAGTGGGGGCGGTGGGGGGGATGGGGCGGCGCGGGAAGTGGGGGCGGTGTGGCGGCGGTGTGGGATGGGATGGGGGTGGGGGCGGGGCAGCGCCGGAGTTGGGGGAGGGGATGGGGGTGGCGGCGCGGCGAGGGTCGGGATAGGGCGGCGGCGGCAGCGAGGGTGAGGCAGCGGCGAGGGTCAGGATAGGGCGGCGGCGGCGGCGCGGGTGGGGATCGGGGTCGGGCGGGGGAGAGACGGTGCGGGGGAGGAAGAATGAGTGGAGGGGGTGGGTGCGGCTGTGGATAAGGTCAGCCTATGCCGACGGCTTAGCCGTCGGCATAGGTACTTTGCATTTTTTTTTATTACGGCATATTTTTATTTTTATTTTTTATTACGGCATATTTGTGAGCTCCGGTATTCATTAGACTTGTGCTAAGAAAATGGACAATTATGGTGAAACGTTCAGTTACCGGCCCGGTGCCCGGGTGTAAGCTGTGGTGGCCGTTTCCCCCCTCCGAGACATGGCGGCAGCGACGCCCGTGAGGGGGGCACACCCCGAAGCCACGTGTCGGGTGCCTGAGCGTGCCACCATGCTTCCACAAGCATAGGAGGGCCCACTGCAACACCTGGTGGCATTGCTACCCCCCCTCCGGTACCCCGTCCCGTCTAACCCTGACACAGACGACCGCCGGATCTAACTCTTTGACTTCCGCCGGAATGGGTCTGACCGGTGGACCTTTTCACCTGGTTCTCATAGCCTAGCCCATAGCTGCACCCCCCAACACCATCCCGACCCAACCCACCCAAAGATACCCTCCGTGTCAGCCCAACGTGGCCGTGCACCTAGAGGGGGAAACGGACGTGTCGGGTCTACACGGAGGGGATCTTGTTGTGGGTCTGCCCCGGATGTTGCTCCAAAGTGTTCCTATGGGCTGACCTAACACAATCGGGTGGAGAGGTCCAGTGCTCAAAGCCCGTCCGTGCAAAGTCAAAGGGCTAGATCCCGTGGTCAAACGCCAGAGGGTTAGGCGGGACGGGGGCCCTGGGGGTAGCAATGCCACCGGAGCGTCGCACCGGGACCTCATACATGCGGGGTGGTGTGGTGGCATGTCCGAAGAGGCGGCATGCGTCTCCGGGGTGTGCCCCCCTCACGGACGGCGATGACACGGTAGTAGACGTTCTGCGGTAACGATGCGACGTGAATATTATTAAATACTCGGAGCGCGATAAAATCATGAGTTTTTAACACGACATGGGCACATGTGCTATAGGACTGATGGTAATTTTTCATAATTTTTCATGATGGAGAAGTATCTGAACACTTCCCTCTACGCGGATTGCTCTTCGCGTGTCTACGACTGTGGCCAGTGGCCTCCGGGGGCTAGCATGCCGCCAAATGTTACGTAGGCGGCCTATCACAAGTCTGGAAGTGTTGTGGCGGGTGCAAACGCCCAGCACGCATCTCCGAGGTGTGCCCCCCCCTCTCACAGACGGCGCCGCCGCCGGCACCTGGAGGGGGGAAACGGACGCGTCGGGTCTACACGGAGTGGATCTTGCTGTGGGTCTGGCCCGGATGTTGCTCCAAAGTGTTCCTATGGGCTGACCTAACACAACCGGGTGGAGAGGTCCAGTGCTCAAAGCCCGTCCGTGCAAAGTCAAAGGGCTAGATCCCGTGATCAAACGCCAGAGGGTTAGGCGGGACGGGGGCCCTGGGGTAGCAATGCCACCGGAGCGTCGCACCGGGACCTCATACATGCGGCGTGGTGTGGTGGCATGTCCGAAGAGGTGGCACGCGTCTCTGGGGTGTGCCCCCCTCACGAACGGCGATGACACGGTAGTAGACGTTCTGCGGTAACGATGCGACGTGAATATTATTAAATACTCAGAGCGCGATAAAATCATGAGTTTTTAACACGACATGGGCACATGTGCTATATGACTGATGGTAATTTTTCATAATTTTTCATGATGGAGAAGTATCTGAACACTTCCCTCTACGCGGATTGCTCTTCGCGTGTCTACGACTGTGGCCGGCGGCCTCCGGGGGCTAGCATGCCGCCAAATCTTGCGTAGGCGGCCTATCACAAGTCTGGAAGTGTTGTGGCGGGTGCAAACGCCCAGCACGCGTCTCCGGGGTGTGCCCCCCCTCACAGACGGCGCCGCTGCCGGCACCTGAAGGGGGGAAACGGACGCGTCGGGTCTACACATAGGGGATCTTGTTGTGGGGCTGGCCCGGATGTTGCTCCAAAGTGTTCATATGGGCTGACCTAACACAACCGGGTGGACAGGTCCACTGCTCAAAGCCCGTCCGTGCAAAGTCAAAGGGCTAGATCCCATGGTCAAACGCTACAGGGTTAGGCGGGACGGGGGCCCTTGGGGGTAGCAATGCCACCGGAGCATCGCACCGGGACCTCATACATGCGGGGTGGTGTGGTGGCATGTCCGAAGAGGCGGCATGCATCTCCGGGGTGTGCCTCCCCTCTACGCGGATGGTATTTTTTCATAATTTTTGGTGATGGAGAAGTATCCGAAAAATTCCCTCTACGCGGATTGCCCTTCGCGCGTCTACGACTGTGGTCGGCGGCCTCCGGGGGCTAGCATGGCGCCAAATCTTGCGTAGGCGGCCTCTCACAAGTCTGGAAGTGTTGTGGCGGGTGCAAACGCCCGTCACACGTCTCCGGGGTGTGCCCCCCCCCCCTCACGGACGGCGCCGCCGCCGGCACCTGGAGGGGGGAAACGGACGCGTCGGGTCTACACGGAGGGGATCTTGCTGTGGGTCTGGCCCGGATGTTGCTCCAAAGTGTTCCTATGGGCTGACCTAACACAACCGGGTGGAGAGGTCCACTGCTCAAAGCCCGTCCGTGCAAAGTCAAAGGGTTAGATCCCGTGGTCAAACGCTACAGGTTTAGGCGGGACGGGGGCCCTGGGGGTAGCGATGGCACGGCAGCGTCGCACTGGGACCTCAACCGTGAGGGGGGAACTCCTCGGAGCCGCGTGCCGGGTGTCTGCGCCTGCCACCATGCTTCCACAACCGTAGGAGGGCCCACCGCAATGCCTGGCGGCATTGCTACCCCCCGGGTACCCCGTCCCGTCTAACCCTGACACAGACGACCGCTGGGTCTAGCCCTTTGACTTTCGCCGGAAGGGGTTTGACTGGTGGACCTTTTCACCTGGTTGTCATAGCCCAGCCCATAGCTAGACCCCCCAACACCGTCCCGGCCCAACCCACCCCAAGATTCCCTCCGTGTCGGCCCGACGTGGCCGTTTCCCCCCTCCGTGACACGGTGGCAGCGTCGCCCGTGAGGGGGGCACACCCCGGAGCCGCGTGTTGGGTGCCTAAGTCTGCCACTACGCTTCCACAACCGTAGGAGGGCCCACTACGACACCTCGCAGCATTGCTACCCCCCAGGTACACCATCCCGTCTAACCTGACACAGACGACCGCCGGGTCTAGCCCTTTGACTTTCACCGCACGGGGTTTGACCGGTGGACCTTTTCACCTGGTTGTCATAGCCCAGCCCATAGCTACACCCCCAACACAGTCCCGGCCCAACCCACTCCAAGATTCCCTCTGTGTTGGCCCGATGTTGCCGTTTCCCCCCTCCGAGACACGGCGGCAGCGACGCCCATGAGGGGAGGGGCACACCCCGGAGCCGCGTGCCGGGTGCCTGTGCGTGCCACCACGCTTCCACAACCATAGGAGGGCCGACCGCAACACCTGGCGGCATTGCTACCCCCCCCAGGTACCCCGTTCCGTCTCCCCTCTCCGTAACATGACGGAAGCGACGCCCAAGAGGGGGCAATCGATATATAGTAACATTATTCTGATCCTGGGACCAGAATAGTTATTCTGATCACAACGTCGCTATATAGAGATCTCGAACGGAGGAAAATAGAGGTACATGTCGGCCCGTTGTGCACAACCCGAACGGCCCACTACCACAATCACGACCTTCTCCTCTCCCTCGACGACGCCTCACCGTCCCCCGATCCCTACCAACCAGACCACCACGCCGCCCCTCCCCTGCCTACCGCGTCGCGTCGCCCGTGCCTGCCGGACCACGCGGCCCCTCCCCGCCGGCATCTCGTAGCCACTCCTCGCCGGCCTCGCGCCACCGTCCACCGGCGAACCCCCGCTGCCGCCCATTGTCCTTGCGCGCCGTGCCGCCGCCCCAAATCTCCACCGCCCACAGGCCTCGCGCGCCGCCACGGGCCGTGGATCCGGGGCGCCGACGCCTAGATTTGGATCGCGCCCACCGCCGCCATGGTCCCCGACTGAAGACGAGAAAGCCCGCGGCCCCCTCACTCACGTAGCCTCCTCCCGATGGGGATCCACCGTCGCGGTGCTCATGCCGTTCGGCACCACTTCCGGACGTTCAACGACGGAGCTCCTGGATGTTCACCACTTCAGCGCCCAAAACCCAGCCATCCAGGGATCTCTGACACAACTACTCCACCCCTCTCCGCCCCTGCATCACCTCCTCCGCCAGCGTTGAAGCCGTCGTCGGCCCTGTGGAACAAACGCCAGCGCCGCCCCCCAAGAACCAGAGCCGCCGCCCGCCACCAAGATCCAGCACCGCCGCTAGTGGCTCCTCCCGAACCCAACGCCCTGCACCCCCATCTCCTCCATGTCATGGTCGTCGCGCACACGTGAGGATGGTGCTGGCCTCCATGCTTCGGACATGGAGAGGAGCTGGCTGGCTCACACCTAGGACGGCTTGGCATCAGTCCAACTACACTGTTAGTCCCCGTTCAGGTTCTGCCTTTTCTGTACATCCCCTCCTGTGATTGCTGCATGTGTGAGCGGCTACTCCCCTAGTCCCCTGTTTCTTTGGAGATTTTTTTGCACAAGTTCCATGAAAGTTGTGCTGATTTGATGCCCTCAACATGTTTGTGGTTATGTCTCTGATAACTAACATCAGCTTTTGTCCTTTGCCCAAATTATTGTGAGCAACGAATATTCATACATGTGTATTATATCAGTTCGTGTGGTAATACCTCTACAGAGCAAGTTCAGCTGGAATAAGATTCGCTGGAATTCGAGAACCTTTATCCAGATTTCGTCCTTCGTTTGCCACAAACTTCCAAGCATGATAGCCCCGAAAGCTATTTCCATAGATATGGGTTGTGTGGTGTTTCCAGCGCCTTTTGTTCATGCAAACAACTCTGAATCTGAGCTCATAGCGAGCTCTACGACAGCTCTTTCGATTTTTGCTGTAACCGAGTGGTGACGGTTTGTTTCTACCATTTGATGTTTCATCCAAACAGAGCCTTACAACAAGAAAAGGATTACTTTTGGATCCCTTTTGAATCTGGAACTAAACGAACTATGAAAATTTAGCGGAGTGTCCAACTATGAAAAAGGCATCCATTTCTGTTCTTTTCCCTATTGTAAACATATGTATCTCTCTTCTCTCATCAGTCCTCCATTCAGATTGTAGCTTTTGCTTTTGAGTGCAAAATTCTAGCTAGTATCAGCTAGTTAATTAGTGGGGAATCTGATCTAATATATAATATCAAGTAGTGTAATCTAAGGTATCACCTGGTGTTTTGTTTTTTCACATGACTGTTTTTTTTCAGACTGTATGTATTGGAAGGGATGCATGATGCATCACGTCGTTTCGCTATGTAGATTCATCACTTCACCATTGTAAGCAACTAAAAATACTGACATATATAGTAGGATGCATGCATACATATCTTGCTTAATTATAGTAGTAGTGATCAGCATGTTTCCTGAAACTGATCCTACTTCCTCCTTGACAGCATTAACAGTAGTTTTTCTGTTCAGGTAAAATTAAGATAGCTTTATTTTTTTCTCTCATATATGGCGTTGGATTGTTAGATACTGGTTACATGAGATTGCCACAAACAAGCCAGAGCCACGTTTTTACATTTAAATTGTTGTTCGAATGGCAGATACTATATGTGAATTCAAAGAATAAAAATTATGGAGTTTCATGAAAAAAAATTAGTAGCACGCGAAGTTCATGTTTCAGAAAATTTCGAAGTTCACGTGTACGATGTACAGAAGAAAAATGACCAAATGAAAAAAGGGACCGCCTAACCCGTTTCACCGAAAAGCAAAAAATGCATAAAATGTCGCGACAAAATTCTATAAGAAGTTCAAATTTAAAAACCAAAGCAGGTCAACGTTAAAAAAATGAAGTTTTAATATCATAAAGACAAATTTGGAAGTTAAAAATAAATTGAGCGAGAAGTTAAAAAAAAGTAGTTCAAAAATCTTTATAACGGATTTTCCCCGTTTGTAAAAATATCAGAGAAGTTCAAATTAAAAAGAGGAGCATTTCAAAAGATTGTATAAAAACTGATTTTCCCCATTATATAAAAACTAGAAATTCAAAATTCAAGTAACCGCGCGGTATCATTGTTTTATATAAAAAAGCATTTTCCCCATTACTAACCAATAAAACTAAGAAGTTCAAATTTAAAAATGCTGAAGTTCGATGTCTATAAAACATTCGGATTTTTCACATTATTAAAAAAACAAGAAGTTCAAAATTTTAAAACAAAGAGGTTAAAAACTCGAGTTTCCTCGTTACTAAATAATAAAACTAAGAAGTTCAAATTAAAATAACAGAGAAGATTTAATTTGATAAAAATCTCAGATTCTCATTCTAAAGAATAACTAATAATTTCAAATTAAAATAATAAAACAACAAAAAAAGTTTTAAAAAGATTTTCCCTGTTTTTTAAAAAAATTGGATTTTCCGCAATACTAAAGATTAAACCAAGAAGTTTAAAAATTAAATAACAAGAAGTTCAACTTTTAAAAATAGAGCGCTTTAAAATTTCATAAAAAAATTAAGAAATAAAACCAGGAAGTCCATATTAAAAAGATGGAGAAGTATAGAAAACTCATATTTTCCTCGTTATTAAAGAATGAAAACAAGAAGTTCAAAAATTAAATAACAAGAAGTTCAACTTTTAAAAATAGAGCGCTTCAAAATTTCTTAAAAAAGATTAAGAAATAAACCAGGAAGTCCATATTAAAAAGATAGAGGAGTTCGATGATTATAGAGAAATTAGATTTCGCTCGTTATTAAAGAATGGAAACAAGAAGTTCAACTTTTAAAAATAGAGCGCTTCAAAATTTCATAGAAAAAAATTAAGAAATAAAACAAGGAAGTCCAAATTAAAAAGATGCAGAAGTTTGATGATTATAGAAAACTCAGATTTATCTCGTTATTAAAGAATGGAAACAAGAAGTTCAAAAATAAAATAACTTCTAAAAAAGGTGTTGCTAGAAGTTCAAGTGCTCTGTCCGGGGAAGTTCAAAAATTCTTGTGAGAGAGGTTGAACAAAAATACATGACAGAAGTTCAAGATGAAAACAGCGGGAAGTTCAACTACTACACGAAATGTGTTTCAGATAGGAAAATAAGAATAGAAAACAAAAGGCTTAAAAGATTTTGTTGCTAGAAGTTCGCGTGCTACTCCCGGTGAAGTTCGAGATCTCTAGTGTGAGACGTCCGATCTTCAGTTACATGTAAAAAACAGGCAAAAACAACGTTGCTTTACGCATTCAAAAATATATTTTGAACCGTTGCGAGTATGAAGAACTCATCAACACAAAAAAGTTGCGTGGTTTTAATAGCTTTCCATCGGTATATCATTCGCTCAATTACGGTAAGTGGTTTGAGAACTGCGGGCGAAAAACATCACGTCAAAAAACAGAGTGAAGTTCAAACAGAAGTTCAAGTACTTCACGCGATTCATTTTCGACGAATCTGTTTCGCGATAAAGGCAGAACGAATGATCTCGCTGTTTTTGTAATTACTTGAAAACGGCTAGGAATTAGAGAAATTCGTCAACATGAAAAAGATTCGCATTTTCCGTAGCTTTTCAACGGTATATTATTTGCACCATTCCGATAAAGTTCGTAGAAATTAGTGCGAAAATACGTTTTTAGCTATTTTCAAAATCGACTTAAAACCGTAAAGAATTGGGAGAAACAATACATATAAAAAGTTTCACATTTGTTCAAGCTTTCCAACTCCATATCATTTGCTGCATTCGGACGCAAGGTTAAAAAATGAGCTCGAAAATACGAACTCGGTAGGACTTGTACTGTTTTCTAAATTACTCTTAAAATGTTCAAAATTAGCTAAAACTTTCAACATGAAAAAGTAGCGTATTTTCATAAGCTTTCCAACGCCATATCATATGCCTTAATTGGATTAGCCGTTTAGAAATGACATCGAAAATACGAACTCGGTTGTTCGGTTTGCGAAATTTTACGTTTTTCCATATTACTCTTTCACCATAGGGAATTAGGGAAAACTTTCAACATGTGGAAGGAGCGGTTTTGCAGCAGCTTTTCAATGCCATATTATATGCCTCATTCCGATAAACGGTTTAGAAATGCGATCGAAAATACGATTCACATTTTTTGTATGAAGAAAAAACGGTTTTCAAAACTGCTCTTAAACCGCTTACATTTTGCCAAAAATTTAACTTAGGTCATGATACGGGTGTCCATAGCTTTCCAACGGTATATAGCAAGCCCCACTTGGGCAATATTGGCAGAAGTTCAACCTAGCACAAGGGGAAGTTCAGGTCGAACAACTCAGGCAGTAAAATTGCAAAAAACGTGAGTTCATCACGACCCGAGTGCAAAATTCGCCTATGAGTGAGATTCCTATTTATAAGGTGTATTTAGTTGTTAAAAATTGTTTGTAGATTATACTAACATCATATAGAACACGACTAACAAGAATAATTCGCGGGGGAAGCCACGGTTGCGAAGATAGCCCGAAGGTCGGGTTCGTACAGAGGGATATGTTTTATGTACATAAGGCACATTTAAGTTAATCTAATTATTTTGGAAAAAAAATAAAAAGGAAAAAGAGAAAACAAATAAAATATGAAAAAAAATATTAGAAATATATGCCTACGACTATGCCGTCGGCATATCTACAGCCACAGAAGGGTAGAGCCATGGATCGATGACGTGGCGTATGGCGCGGATCGATGATGTGGCATCGTCCATGGGCCAAGCCTATGCCGACGGCAAGGCTGTCGGCATAGATATGCCACCCCACGGACTGGTGAGCATTTCGGATCGTTGACGTGGCAGATCATGCGGATCGATGACGTGGCAGATATGCCGACAGCCACCGTTAGGCCCCGTCGGCGTAGGCTTCACGCCGTCAAAGGATGTCGCCGCCTGGGCAGTCGGGCCCACAGATATGCCGAAGGCAGCCTCTATGCCGCCGGCCGCCGTAGGCATATTTATTGGGATGCCGACGGCCCATCTGTGCCGACGGCCCCCGTCGACATAGGTGGATGTATGCCGACGGCTTTTCTACGCCGACGGCCTGACCTGGGCCGTCGGGATAGATCCGTCGATGCCGACGGGGGCCGTCAGCATAGATTTGGCCGTCGGCAATTGGGTAAATTCTGGTAGTGGAGGAGGTTAACCTTGATGGGCAGGTGGTGCCTCGAAAGGACACCTTTCGATATTTGGGGTCAATGCTGCAGGAGGACGGGGGTATTCATGAAGATGTGAACCATCGAATCAAAGTCGGATGAATGAAGTGGCGCCAAGCTTCTGGCATTCTCTGTGATAAGAGAGTGCCACAAAAGCTAAAAAGGCAAGTTCTACAGGATGGTTGTTCGACCCGCAATGTTGTATGGTGCTGAGTGTTGGTCGACTAAAAGGCGACATGTTCAACAGTTGGTGTGGCGGAGATGCGTATATTGAGATGGATGTGTGGCCATACGAGGAAGGATCAAGTCCGGAATGATGATATACGAGGTAGAGTTCGAGTGGCACTAATTGAAGAGAAGCTTGTCCAACATCGTCTGAGATGGTTTGGGCATATTCAACGCATGCCTCCAGAAGCTCCAGTGCATAGCAGAAGGCTAAAGCATGCGGAGAATGTCAAGAGAGGTCGGGTAAATCAAATTTGACATGAGAGAAGTCAGTTAAGAGAGACCTGAAGGATTGGAGTATCACCAAAGAACTAGCTATTGACAGGGGTGTAGTTTCAGAATTCAGATCCATTGTGCACTCTTGATTGCAGTGATTTTGGTAGGTGTACTCCACAAACTAACAAAAAATGAGATGCAGTAGCAACGACATGTAGATACACAAACATTTCAGATCCTACTACTCCAGATGTACTCTAGAATCACAAGCACAAGCAACTTCAGTCAAAATCTTCAGTCAAGCAACCTTTTCAGAGTACAGTACAAATATTACTACAAGCACAAGCAGTACAAATATTACTAGAATTTGCTCTGAATTTTGACAGTAAGAATATGAATGAAAATGCAAGGAGTAAATAAAAATTATGTTTTTCTTAACTAAATATTCCCCCAGAAACTAGATTCTCTTTCAAAATCTATCCTGAAGGCCATTTGACTTGGATGTACACTGAACCTGAATTCGAGAACATTTCAAGTGCAACAAGATTAAAACAAGAACCTTCCACCAATTGGTTGTACACTGAACAAGCTCTACTTCTGTCCCAAGTTGACAGCATACTGAACTTGCATGCTCAAGTTGATCAGCTCTACTTCTGAACTTGCATGTGTTGCTGCACACTTGTCTTTCAGTTCAATGTGCTCAAGCTCGGTTCTTCCTGAGACTGAGAACAGCACAGCAGTCCCTACTAGAATGCCACATTAATTCAGTCTTTCCTTTTTTTTATTCCCTACTAGAATGGTTATGGTTGGTGTTAAAAAATTCAAAGGTCTGTGTAGAGTTGCATTCCTATCTTAGTGAAGCTGCTGGGAGATGTTTTAAAGATGTTTATGTCACTGCAATGAAAGAGAACCGGGCAAGCTGGGATGGAAAGACTACTGTAAGTGGGCATCCATTGATTTCAATTCACTTGTTAGGTTGTTAGTTCTACTCCTGGGTAAATGTTCAATGTAAACTCTTACAAAAATTAGTTTTTGCAATCAGCACCCATTACATATCCTGTTGTTCACTAAGTCCTCTAGTGGATTTTGTTATTACTCCCATCTTATGCAGTACTCCTTGGGATACAATATGTTGTGAAGAAATCTTTGGATGGACAAAGTGGGGAAGAAGTGGCAACCTAGTGGTTGCAGTTCCCGCAGGCCAAGAGGAGCACTTTCTGGTCCATATTGTCATGACGGATACAATATGTTGTTGCGTCCCCAAAAAAGAGAGAATGAAACCAAGTTCCGGTGATCTGCACGACTGCACTAAGATCCATCACCCAAACAAAGCTGCTGATTCAATGGAGTAGAACTAACAAGGAAAACAGGGAAACATTTCCATTCACGACCACACTAAGTGGTTGTTTGGATAGCTAGTATTTGAGAGTAGTTTTAGGAAAACCAGTTTTAAGAGGATTTTTAGGAAAAACCAGTTTTAAGTTGTTGTTTTCGTAAAACTAGCTTATAAAATACTTTGTTTTGACGTGATTGATCATGCTGCAATATCACACAACCGAGGCTTTCATGCCAACGCTACTTCGCGTCATCCTCAACATTAAAGAAATAGGCAAATAGCCCAAGTGGTTCACGCGAGAGGTGAGGACTGAGGAGATCGAGGAAGGGAGGCACGATCACGCCTAAGACGCCTACAATGGCAGAGTTCGTGCTGCTCCTGATGGGCCTGTCACGGACACGGACCTGGGCGTGCTCGGCCTCGTCATGTCCGGCAACTTCCAGGGCGTGCGTGCATCCAGCAGGGAGATCGGGCACCACAGCGATGCGCGTCAACCTCATGTACCCAAGTGGCATCGCCATGCCGCTGAGCTGCCTCGTGGTGGGCATCAACGCCGAAGAGATGGTGGCCATGACAGAAGGTGTTGCGCGCGGCCAACCTGAGCAGCATGACGGTACATAGAACGGCTGAGACACAGACACGACGGCCACGGCGGCGCTTAGCACGCCAATGGTTAGGAGCAACGTGGGCGTCGTCCTGGCCGAGGAGCACAGCAGGGTACCTGGAACAACTGACATACAGACACAGCGGCCGTGGCGGCGCCTAGCATTCCAGCGGTCCGGAGGAACACGGCCGTCGTCCTCGTTGAGGAGCAACAGCCACGGCGGCCATGGCGGCGCCTAGCATGCCAGTGGTGCGCCTAGCATGCCAGTGGTCCGGAGGAACACGGCCGTCGTCCTCGTCGAGGAGCAGCAGCCACGGCGGCCGTGACGGCGCCTAGCATGCCAGCGGTCCGAAGGAACACGATCGTCGTCCTCGTCGAGGAGCAGCAGCCACGGTACCTGAGCGGCTGATGAAGGACTTGCGATCCAGCTACTGGTTTGTGGAAAAACGACTAATAGGCATTTTTCCATATGCTCGTTTTTTGGTTTTTGGAAGACCAAGTTTTTCTTATCCTGAGATTTGTTGGGCTAAACAAACATGGTTTTAGGTGGTTAGACTCCTAAACGTGATTAGTGAAACAGGTTTGGTATAAACTCCTTATCCAAACAACCCCTAAGATCCATCACCCAAACAAGGAAACAAGGAAAGCTACTCTATCAGGCTAAGAATACGACAGAAAGTAAAGAAATATTTTTGTCCCTATTCAGTTATACAGTGTGAAAGATAACTACAGCAAACGTTCTGAAGATTTCTGTTGCATTGAGATACAGTATGAAAGATAACTACAGCAAACGTTCTGAAGATTTCTGTTGCATTGAAATACTGTACAATGATCATCCAAGAAATTCAGAAACAGGATATATGCATTGTAACAGGGATAGTGTACAACGATCGTGCCAGGCTAGGAATATGACATAAAGTAAAGAAATACTTTTGTCCCTGTTCGGTTATACAATATGAAAGATAACTACAACAAACTTTCTGAAGATTTCTATTGCATTGAGATATTGTAGAACGATCATCCCAGAAATTCAAAAACAGGATATATACATTGTGACAGGGATAGTCTACAACGATCATGTGCGTCTGCTGGAAGTACTTGAATTGATCAAAATTCTGCATTGTGACAGGGATAGTGATGATATGGTCAGATGAACTTCTTGAGAGCAACATAGATGAGGACTGTAACCCTGTGTCCTTGCCTGAGCAGCTAGCTGGACTGTCTACGACGGACTACTGCGTGCAAGAAATGCAAGTTCAAGCTGACCAGACCCGTGTGTGTTCAAGCTCAGTCACTAGTTGATTCCTTAGTTCCCGCGGCTGCAAGAAAGATATCAGCCGGTATACAATATCAGCAGGGTCCCAGAGGATCTTAGCTTGAAAGATCAAGTAATTGTGAATGGTTCATAAATGACAATAGCAACTCCCACCCAAACAACAGAAGAAGAAAAATTCAAACTCCCCACGTCCAGCAGTGAGGATTGGTCACCCACCCATCACATAAAACGCACATACCATTCACATAAAACTCCCAGGTAGGCAATCTATCCTCAACGACTTGTCATAGATTTTTTTTAGTTTTCATAAGAATCCTTAACTTCCAGATTTTCTGCAGCTTAAGGATTAGAAACTCCCTTATAAGCTAACCAACAACATTGATACAGTAGAGTACTCATTTTTATCAAATTCCCATATCACACAGATGACCATCAATGTGTAACTAACTAATTAAGAGATTCATATAAAGTGTTTTGACAATACCTCTCTCTTTCATTGAATTGAAACGATTTCTCGTCATCGGACCAACAAACGGCAGATCTTCAAGAATAGGAATGTCAACGTGTTGATTACGTATTGAATCATCTGCAGTTTGCCGTGCCTGCACGGTCACTCTGCGACCTAACTGAACTTCCTGAGTTTGAGGTCCAACTCTCCCAGCTTCTGCATAATTACTGCAACAGAAAAAAGAAGGCCACTGTTATGGTATATAAGTAGTTCTTCGCAAAGTAATTATTTCTCTACATGTATTTTTGTCATAGTATTCTGAATTAATCATGTACAATCTCATGTCAAAGAGCTATTACTATTTGCTTAAATAAAAGAATTACCTCTTCTTTTCTTCAGCTCAAGAGTACCCCAAAAAAGCAATCCTATTAGCACCACAGCCAGTAAGAGCACTAAAAGCCAACGAAGAGATTTGACATTCTTTGGTTTGCTAGCAATAATAGCCACTTCAGGTATCTTCTGGGTCGGAGCAACTTCAGTCACTGTCGCTGTTGGTGCCGATGAGCAATTCTGTGCATCTTCAAGTAATTCCGGATGCTGCCCTCCACACGACGTATATTTCATGAGAAAGTTATCCAATTCTGTACCGTCATTCATCAATTTGCAAATACAGCCTTTAGAATCCAAAGCTGGAACTAAAAGTTCACAGCAAATAGGTTCTGGCTGTGTTGGAATGCACGCTACAGCAATCCTCCTAGATAACAAGTAATGATTACTGCAAAACTCGGACTCTGAAAGTTGTACAATCTGTCTTGCCTCGGACAAAGGGAGAAACATGGATACAATGATCAACAATAAGTAGCCAGTGAACCAAAAGCCCTGTTTCATCACGGAAATAAAACTATTAAAAATTATAGGGACATTTACATTTTTTCCCTAATTTCCACCCGGCCTCATCTTTACCCCAAAATAAAAACAGTGCTCAACTATACCACTCTTCCGTCTAGTGTTCGTATGGAAATACCCTCCGTGTCGTTTCAATCCGGTCAAAGGCCTTTGACCGTCTACTAGACGTTTTCTAGAGTCTAGACATAGTTGCCCTTGTGTGCATATGCCACTGACATGTGGGACCCACCCTGGAAACTCTCTCTCTCTCACACACCTCTCCCTGACATGTGGGCTACCCTGGAAACTCTCTGTGTCACCTCTATGTCTCTCTGACATGTGGGCCATAGGACCCACGGTCAGAGTCAATTGAGATTGAAGTTAGTTGGCCAATTAAACATGGGTCCCACATGACAAACTAATGGTTTAACTAAATGGGTAATTAACCTAAACTAGTGGGAGGTCATCGCCGAACTACGCCTATGTTGTCTCAACATAGCCGGTCCCAAGCCCAGATAAAGGTGAAGGGTTGTGATAGGCTTGGCGAGCCAACATAAAAACTCAGCCACTCTTATGGAGATGAAACCCAAAAGATTTTCATCGGGGCGTAACCCTCTCAGCGACGCGCCACATCGGAACCCCCTGGTGGCGCGCCGTATCTTGATCTGGATACGGTGGCAAGTGAGCGAGGATCGGGTCGTCACATCCTTAGTGGCGCGCTACATCGGCGCACGGGTGTAGTGGAAAATGAGCAAGGGTCTTCGCATTTGACTCGACGAGTGCGAAGGGTAAGGAAGCTAGCCAAGCCTAGGAGGATTCGCTTAGGTAGCTGGAACGTAGGGTCTCTGACAAGGAAGCTTCGGGAGCTAGTTGATGCAATGGTGAGGAGAGGTGTTGACATCCTTTGCATCCAAGAAACCAAATGGAGGGGTCAGAAGGCGAAGGAGGTGGAGGATACCGGCTTCAAGCTGTGGTAGATGGGGACGGCTGTAAACAGAAATGGCGTAGGCATCTTGATCAACAAGATCCTGAGTGGTAGACGTCAAGAGACGTGGGGACCGGATTATCCTAGTCAAGCTGGTAGTTGGGGACTTAGTTCTCAATGTTATCAGCGCGTATGCCCCGCAAGTAGGCCATGATGAGAACACCAAGAGAGAGTTCTAGGAAGGTCTGGAAGACATGGTTAGGAGTGTACCGATTGGCGAAAAACTCTTCATAGGAGGAGACCTCAATGGCCACGTGGGTACACCTAACACAGGTTTTGAAGGGGTGCATGGGAGCTTTGGCTATGGAATAAGGAATCAAGAAGGAGAAGATGTCTTAAGCTTTACTCTAGCCTATGACATGATTGTAGCTAACACCCTCTTTAGAAAGAGAGAATCACATTTTCGTAGTGATTTTTAACAATTGTTTTCGTGAACAGAAAGTTTCTGGCTTTTTCAGCAAGATCAAATAACTATCATCCAAGAAGATCCTATAGGTTTTACTTGGCACAAACACTAATTAAAACATAAAAACAAATCTTACCAGAGGCTAGATCAATTATTTATTACTAAATAGCAAGGATAAATATTGGGTTGTCTCCCAACAAGCGCTTTTCTTTAAAGCCTTTTTAGCTAGGCATTAAGATTTTAATGATGCTCACATAAAAGATAAGAATTAAAACGCAAAAAGAGCATCATAAAACACGTGACAAACAGATCTAAGTCTAACATACTTCCTATGCATAGGCATTTTATAAGAAAACAAATTATCATATCAAGCAAAAATTAGCATATGCAAGAAAGAAGAAAGAGACGATAGCAATCTCAACATGACGAGAGGTAATTTAGTAAAATAAAAATTTCTACAACCATATTTTCCTCTCTAATAATAATTACATGTAGGATCATAAGCAAATTCAACAATATAGCTATCACAAAACATATGCTTAACACGATCCACATGTATGCAAAGTTGACACTCTTCCAAAATAGTGGGATTATCATTAACTAAAGTCATGACCTCTCCAAACCCACTTTCAATATTATTGCAAACACTATTATAAATCTCATATTCATCATGGGACTTAAATAAATTTTCAAGATCATAAGAAGAATCACCCCAATCATGATCATTGCAACAAGTAGTAGATATAGCAAAGCTAGCATCCCCAAGCTTAGGGTTTTGCATATTATTAGCACAATTGACATCAAGAGAATTTATAGTAAAATCATTGCAGTCATGCTTTTTATTCAAGGAGCTATCGTGAATCTCTTCATAAATATCTTCATCATAATTTTCAGATTCACGAATTTCAAGCAAAACTTCATAAAGATAATCTAGTGCACAAAACTCACTAGCAATTGGTTCATCATAATTGGATCTCTTAAAAAGATTAGCAAGCGGATGATGATCCATAGATCTTAGGTTCTCTATTTAGCAATAAATACTCAACTATTCCAACCAAACAAGCAAACGAGCCAAGTAAGACATCAAGGCAAACGAAAAGACGAACGAAAAAAGGGCGAATAAAACGGCAAGGGTGATGTGGGGGAGAGGAAAACGAGAGGCAGATGGCAAATAATGTAATGCGAGGGATAAGAGTTTCTGATGGGTACTTGGTATGTCTTGACTTGTGCGTAGACTCCCCGGCAACGGCGCCAGAAATCCTTCTTGCTACCTCTTGAGCACTGCGTTGGTTTTCCCTTGAAGAGGAAAGGGTGATGTAGTAAAGCAGCGTAAGTATTTCCCTCAGTTTTTGAGAACCAAGGTATCAATCCAGTAGGAGGCCACACGCAAGTCCCTCGTACCTACACAAACAAATAAGAGCCTTGCAACCAACGCGATAAAGGGGTTGTCAATCCCTTCACGGCCACTTGCAAAAGTGAGATCTAATAGAGATGATAAGATAATATTTTTGGTATTTTTATGATAAAGAGTGAAAGTAAAGAACGCAAAGTAAAATAGATGTAAACTAGTATGATGGAGAATAGATCCGGGGGCCATAGGTTTCACTAGTGGCTTCTCTCAAGATAGAATAAGTATTACGGTGGGTGAAAAAATTCGAGCAATTGATAGAATTGAGCATAGTTATAAGAATATCTAGGCATGATCATATATATAGGCACCATGTCCGCGACAAGTAGACCGACTCCTGCCTGCATCTACTACTATTACTCCACACATCGACCGCTATCCAGCATGCATCTAGAGTATTAAGTTCATAAGAACGGAGTAACGCATTAGGCAAGATGACATGATGTAGAGGGATAAACTCAAGCAATATGATATAAACCCCATCTTTTTATCCTCAATGGCAACAATACAATACGTGTCGTTTCCCCTTCTGTCACCGGGATCAAGCACCGCGTGATTGAACCCAAAGCTAAGCACTTCTCCCGTTGCAAGAAAGATCAATCTAGTAGGCCAAACCAAAATGATAATTCGAAGAGACTTACAAAGATAACAAATCATACATAAAAGAATGCAGAGGAGATTCAAATATTGTTCATAGATAATCTTGATTATAAACCCACAATTCATCGGATCTCGACAAAAACACCACAAAAAGAGTTACATCAAATAGATCTCCAAAAGAATCGAGGAGAACTTTGTATTGAGATCCAAAGAGAGAGAAGAAGCCATCTAGATAATAACTATGGACCCGAAGGTCTGAGGTAAACTACTCACACATCATCAGAGAGGCTATGGTGTTGATGTCGAAGCCATCCGTGATCGGTGCCCCCTCCGGCGGAGCACCGAAAAAGGCCCCAAGATGGGATCTCACGGGTACAGAAAGTTGCGGCGGTGGAAATAGGGTTCGTCGTGCTCTTTGATGTTTTTGGGGTATAAGAGTATATATAGGCGAAGGAAGTCGGTCAGGAGAGCCACGAGGGGCCCACGAGGGTGGGGGCACGCCCAGGGGGCAGACGCGCCTCCCTGCCTCGTGGCCTCCTCGGTTGTTTCTTGACGTCCACTCCAAGTCCTCTGGATCACGTTTGTTCCAAAAATCACGTTCCCGAAGATTTCATTCCGTTTGGATTCCGTTTGATATTCCTTTTCTGCGAAACACAGAAATAGGCAAAAAAACAGCAATTTGCACTAGGCCTTTGGGTTAGTAGGTTAGTCCCAAAAAATAATATAAAAGTGCATAATAAAGCCCATTAAACATCCAAAACAGAATATATAATAGCATGGAACAATCAAAAATTATTGATACGTTGGAGACGTATCACGCCGCAAGCACTCTTGCAAGCGTCGTGGCTTTTAGTACGAGTATAATTTAGTTTCGTAAGGCGATCTCATTAGTTTTGGGACGCAAGTTATAAATCCCGAACGTTCAGGAATTATTAGCGTCCTTAATTAAGTATGTAAAAGGGAAAGTTTGGAAACCTTGTGTATCCGTACGCATTTTGTAAGTACGTGCATATAGCACAAACTTTACTATATACTATCGCACTACACGTCTCTCTCTATATATGCTTGCAGACTGTGCTACTCCCTCCGTCCAGGTGAATAAGTCATCTTTGGTTGTGCACCGTGACCAAGAAGGAGGGAAGACTTATACACCTAGATGGAGGGAGTACTACTATTACTTATGTACGTGCAAGTGCTCGTTTTAACATTACGATGCAGTTTTTGTAAAAGTAGAAAAACAACACTAGTCAAGCTTGTGAAACGATTCAATGCAAAACAAATGCAAAAATGCTCGTTTGATTGTTTACTTTTAGCTTCCTTCTCTATGGTTATTTCTCTGTCGTACTTTGTACAGAGTATCTCACTGGTCAGAAAAGGCATGCAAATTCCCAAACCGCTTCCTACACCCTGTATTGAATTTTTTGCCTAACAAGTTGTGTCGTGCAATTGGAATCTCAACTTGAGTACTACTACTAGTAGGAGTATGAGGGGCCAGTTCTTTTAGACTTCTAGATTAGTAATCCCATAACTACTACCTCCGTCCTGGTTTATTGGTCCCCATTGTAATCTGTGTCAAATTTTGATCATAAATTTAACTAATGAAATGTTAGTGCATGTCACATGCACTAACATTTTATCAATTAAATCTTTGGTCAAAATTTAGCACAAATTACAATGGTGACGAATAAACCAGGACGGAGGTACTAGTGGTAGTTTAGAAGCCCAAATAAATGAGTGAGGCACCTTAATGTTACTCTCCACTGTGACTAGTCTTATGGGAAAAGCTGGGGAAGTGACTAGTCTTAGAGCAAGTATAATAAGTCCTACTCAGCAGGCTACAAGAATTGCCACATCATAAGAATCCTACATGGAAGAGAGAGAGAAGTGAGGATAGAGAGCAGAGCCGGCTCTTCACTAGTCGCTCGCCTATACGCACATTACGAGGTGCAATAGCTGGCTTGCAGCCCGGGCTGCTGCCTATAAACCAGCGCTTTGCCATTCCTCCCAATCCCAGCATGCAAAGATTAATACTTAAATCCAACCCAACAGCCAACCTATAGTCTGAGGTCAATCCTGGAGTCTGAGGTCAAGGAGGCTTTAAAAAGGATGAAAGGAGGCAAGGCGATGGCCCCTGATTGTATCCCCATTGAGGTGTGGAAAGGCCTCGGGGACATAGCGATAGTATGGCTAACTAAGCTTTTCAACCTCATTTTTGGGGCAAACAAGATGCCAGAAGAATGGAGACGGAGTATATTAGTACCAATCTTCAAGAACAAGGGGGTGTTCACAGTTGTACAAATTACCGTGGAATTAAGTTGATGAGCCATACAATGAAGCTATGGAAGAGAGTTATTGAGCACCGCTTAAGAAGAATGACAAGCGTGACCAAAGATCAGTTTGGTTTCATGCCTGGGAGGTCGACCATGGAAGCCATTTTCTTGGCACAACAACTTATGGAGAGATACAAGGAGCAAAAGAATGACTTGCATATGGTGTTCATTGATCTGGAGAAGGCAAGATACCGCGGAATGTCATGTGGTGGGCCTTTGAGAAACACAAAGTCCCAGCAAAATACATTACCCTCATCAAGGACATGTACGATAATTCTTAGACAAGTGTTCGAACAAGTGATGTCAGCCCTGATGACTGCCCGACGAAGATAGGACTGCATCAGGGGTTAGCTTTGAGCTCTTATCCTTTTGCCTTGGTGATGGATGAGGTCACAAGGGATATACGAGGGGATATCCCATGGTGTATGCTCTTTGCGGATGGATGTGGTGCTAGTTAACGATAGTCGGACTAGGGTAAATAGGAAGTTAAGAGTTATGGAGACAAACCTCGGAATCGAAAGGGTTTAGGCTTAGTAGAACTAAAACCGAGTACATGATGTGCGGTTTCAGTACTACAAGTTGTGAACCATCGAGTCAAAGCCGAATGGATGAAGTGGCGCCAAGCTTCTGGCATTCTCCGTGACAAGAGAGTGCCACGAAAGCTGAAGGCAAGTTCTATAGGACGGCGGTTCGACCCGCAATGTTGTATGGCGCTGAGTTTTGGCCAACTAAAAGGCGACATGTTCAACAGTTAGGTGTGGTGGAGATGTGTATGTTGAGATGGATGTGTGGCCACACGAGGAAGGATCGAGTCCAGAATGATGACATACGAGATAGAGTTGGGGTAGCACCAATTGAAGAGAAGCTTGTCCAACATCGTCTGAGATGGTTTGGGCATATTCAGCATAGGCCTCCATGAGCTTCAATGCATAGCGGACGGCTAAAGCATGCGGAGAATGTCAAGAGAGGTCGGGGTAGACCAAATTTGACACAGGAGTCCGTTAAGAGAGACCTGAAGGATTGGAGTATCACCAAAGAACTAGCTATGGACAAGGGTGTGTGAAAACTTGTTATCCATGTTCCGGAGCCATGAGTTGGTCGCAAGATCTTATGGGTTTCACCTCTAGCTTATCCCAACTTGTTTGGGACTAAAGGCTTTGTTGTTGTTGTAGTAGGAGGTCATCGCCGACAACCAAACCACATGACGAACTCCGCATAGCAGGCCACAGGAGCATAGTATAAGCTCAAGCTCACGCGCATCCAGTGGCCACAAGGGGGGCGGAAGTGAGTTGGCGGCAGACCTAACTGGTGGTAACTGGTCGGGCACGACGGCGGCAATGCTTCAAGGCACGGACGAGCCGGCTGAGGGTCTCATTAGCCTACTAGAGATGGCAGGAACACATCGACGGGGTCAGAGCCGATGAGCACGAGTTGCGCAACGCTGGCGCGCGGCATGGAAGGCGACAACAGAGCTCGGCCATCGTGGGGATCATAGGTCTGGGTTGAAATTGAGGAAGGGAGACGGGAAAGATTCACGAGCTCAAAGCAAAGCTTCCGGTGCAGTTTGCGAGGCCGGGCAGGCTCTACACATGACGAATCAAGCGACGGTGACGCTCAGATAGCAGCGGCAAAGATGAAGTCGATTGTCTACTCTCGATGAAGCTCTGGATGCATACGTAGTCCTAGAAGCTCCTCAGTCCTCATGGTGTGGCGGTTCTATTGGACGTGATGGATAGGCAGAACGACAACAATGGATACACGGGCGCGGGACGGCGGCAATGGCTGCGCACTAGCTTCTCTCTGCTGGGCTAGAGATCGAGTGAGAGGAAGGGATAGTGAGCTAAGAGAGAGGGGAGTGGTCTATGGTTTGTGCTCATCTCCTAGGCTTGTCACGCTGGCTGGGGAAGCCGCAGGGAGGAGGTGGCCGCGACGCACGCACGCTCGCGAGGCAGAGTCCTCCTAGCGAGGGGTTGAAGACGGCCCCTTGTTGGGCTGGGCTGCTACATGGGTCGCCTACTCTCTGCCTTTTTTTCTTCTTTTGTTTTAGTTTTCTTGTATTTTCTTTAGAAGGGGTAAAAATGTCCAGAAAACGTCTGTAGACGGTCAAAGGCCTTTGACCAGACAGAAACAGCACGGAGGAGTATTTTCATAAGACACTAGACGAAAGAGGGGTATAGCTGAGCACTCTAGGACACTAGACGGAACAGGGCTATAGCAAAGCACTCTTTTTATTTAGGGGTAAAGATGAGGCCGGGCGGAAATTAGGGGGGAATAAAATTGGCCCAAAATTATATGAAAAGCTAACAAGGTCATATCATTCAAATGAAGAACCATACCTTATGAATCATTAATTTTTTTGTTGCCCAAGTGATACATAAGTGCCACTTGATAACTGAGTGCTTTCCACTTTTGATGATGAAAGATTCTGTGAAGAACATACATGATAAACTCAGATAATAGAAAAAACAATCACACCAAAACTGCAATACGAAAATCAACCCAAAACATAGAAGTATCCTTGGTTGTAACGAAGCTCTAACATAAACTTTGCCCCTTGTTTGTGTGGTTGTCAAATTTTGTCCATTTGCCTATGCTAGTTCATTTTTTCTTGCCTACATGAGCAAGCAAAACCTTGGCCAGCTTAAAAAATTGTAGAGTAGACTTAGGGATGTAAACGGATCGAATCGGATAACTCTTTTACCATATCCTTAACCATATTTTTTTGGTCGGATTCGGATCAGAGCGAATAATGATCGGATGCGGATTCGAATGCGGATTATATCAGATTACGGATTCGAAGCGGATTCGGACAAGAAACGGACAAAAAATATTGATGTAGATGTTTTTCGTAATATATTTCTACATGTGATCTATACAGAGAAGAACAATACGAATATATGTAACCAACCAGTTTTTATTTACTGCTTATAATGGGATTACTAGCTTACAAGCTGCAACAAGCATGACCGCCGGTTCTTGTACGTGCAGTTTTAGTACAGTACGTGTTCTTAATGGGATTAATAGCTTACATCACAGATTTATATAATTATGTTGTTCTCTAACCTGCAATAAAATTGGTTTAAATAATAGCTAAGTTAACTACTAAGTAGTACAGTATGATGTTCTTAAGTTTATTGGATGTGCTTGTACGTGCATGTAAGACTCTAATAAGGAATTAGTTATATTATATTTATATGTGATTCTAAAAAGTGGACTATTTGTGTATTTGGGCTAGACTTATCGGATAATCCTATTTGACAATGTCGGATAATCCTAAAAAAATACCGGATAATCCTAAAAAAATACATGATACATGTAAAAGGTGGGTTATACCGAAGATACTGTTTTTGTGCCATCTTCAATGGTGCTTGCTTTTGCATCACTTGTTGCAGCAGCCTTTGTAGTAACACCTTCAGCGAAACCATATTCTTCACACTTTGAGATTATACATGCATATAAAGATGGTACACGACATTAAGGAATAACTCCAGAATTATTATAACTTTACTAATTGATAAATTGTAGGCGTTGATATTTTTCATATAAATATAGTCAAACTTTAAACTAAAAAGGACCGGAGGGAGTACCGTTTCATCTGAAGTGATGTCTGCTTCTATTTGATCAGACATAACTTTGAGAGCCTTGTCATTTTGTAACTCAGCTAATTTGGTGTACCTGGAGAATGGAACATAGCAAATGGACAAGTTAACTATAATTAAGTGTAGAAAGTGATAATAAAACAGAGAGAGATTAAGCTACCAACTTGCGAGGAAGCATGTCGAAGAGGCTAACCAGCCTTTGAGATGCATATGCACTCAGCCTATGCGCATGAGGACCCATGATTGCTAGAATTACAAGACAGTTTGTGTGAAGGTAGACATCCTGCAAGTACAGACAAGCTTGCCATTAGACAGTTATGAACCAGTAGTTTCACATGCAAAAGGGAACTTCTAGAGGTATGATCGGAAGTCCTCCTTGCAAATGGAAACTTCTACATAGGCAAGTGTGACATGCATCATGAAAGAATTCATTAAATAAACTAAACCTAGTTAATTTTGGTACCAATTTGTGCACATTAGCATTGAAGGTTGAATCTTGACTGGGTATCAGGAGAATTATCAACAGCATGTAGATCTGATTGGAAGTCTTCCTTGATGCATCATAGAGCATTTCAAAGGTAGGCATAAGCTGTCGACAAAATCAAAACTATAATAACTCACGATATTGGGGAAAAACAACTCAGGCAGTCGATAAATGGTATTTGCTAATATATGTAATCAAAGGCTACCTTACATGTATAGAGTATGTGTTGGATCATTACTTTAGATATTACTCCTAATAATGTTTCATGCTGACTGAGATAGTCACTGATTTACTATGTGTTTCACCAACAGATAGAATATGCCAATTCATGGAAGTATAGGAAAAATAAGTCATGGTGCAGCTCTTACTAATGAAAAACATATTAACCACTGATATATTCTCTCACTAAAAGGGGAAAATAGTTTAAATGCAACTGTCTTTTTAACTCAAAGCATATTTTGTTCGACTATTAAATGCCCACATGCTCCAATGCTCCAACAAGAAGGGTTGTAAAAGTAGTTACAAGAAAACATACCAAAGTATCCAAGTCTGTTCAAACCAGAACATACTCCTGAAAATCGCAGTTCCCATGGACCAGAGAATAGAGCAACAAAACTGAGCTCTCATCTTTTAAGCATCTGTATGGATAGTGGAAAAAAATGAATTACACACCACAAAGGTCTTTTGGTACATAGTAACTTACATCCTGAAACAAGATGAACATACATGATCCTCGATCTTGAATAAATAATGATAGGTCCTAGATAATGGGGTCAAAATATATAATTCTAAAACATTAGTTTCGAATTACTAACAGCAGTCTCATTACTACCATCAAACCCTGCTACATGACCCCATTTTGCAATGCAGCGTTAACTGTTCAGTGTTATTCATAATCTATAGATCACCAAAATCATCGCTGAGTGCACTGTTGTTTTTATCCATCAAATTTGATATTAGACCGGAATAATTGCTACATTTTCATTTGTTAAGAAAAAGGAAATAATCTCATTGTTTTCGGCCCCAGAAATATTTTGTGAAATTGTACAAATCTAATAAATAAAGTACGAGCATATCACTGAATTAGCATGATGATGTATTACTTACGTGCCAAGAGCATCAAACAGCGATGCAAAAGACAGCCTGACAACAGGTCCATTTTGAGCATTTCCCTCAACATCAGCACGATCAACTGCAGCATAATTCATTTCTGCAATTGTTTAGTGATACATATGAGTATATCAGTGCCATAATTTCTCTATATTGCAGGTGTATCTTACATTGAATATCCTTAGCATTGTTTAGCGCCTTACAGTAAGGGTTCTCATGAAAAGCTGGTGCATCCTTGACATTGGTAGGGCCTAGTTGGTTAGCATACTAAGGTTACCAGCATTTGCCACACTTATTTATGCCAAACATGACTAAGGTTAGGCGATCAAAATGGGTGCCACACTTTGCTAAACTTGGGACGATCAAAATGGGTGCCACACATTGACAGGCTAAGGTAAACTTGTCAGACCCGTGTTGCAGGAAAGGAATATTGTTACAAGTGTGGCTCTGAACCAAACATGTGATTAAGGGGTTCTGTTCCCAGCCTAAGCCTGCAATGCCTAATCCTAGGCACGCAACAATTGCTTATGTGGGTATTTTGGTTGGTGCCACGGTTGTGCCTTGCCACCTCACATTCAGTCAAAACTTACCGACTTGTGGTGTGGCAAAGTGTGGCATGGTTAGTCAATCAAACAACCAGGCCCTGAATTTTGGCATCACGTGAGTGAGTTGCATTCACATGATCACGTGAGTGAGTTGCATTCACATGACGTCAATCGTGAGGATACATAAACTATAAGCATGTTCTGTGGAAAATATAACCCGCACTACCAGCTGCTGAACCAATTCGTTGCATAACACCAGACCCACCATCATCAGAGAAAACAGGGTGTGAACCATTTGAAGGGATTTGTGGCCATCTTACAAAATTAAGTAGCAACTTTTGAACAACCGAAGCTACTATGGAAGCATCCTGCAGAAGACAGATGTGGCAAAGGAACACATCCCCAATTTAGCTCAATAATATCTGTAAATAAATCATCATGCATAATGCATCAGCAGATTCCATTTTTACCTGAAGCATAGCCACATCAATGAAAGGATGCACATCTTTTGGTTCTGGAGATGGTCCAGAACATAACTGAGTCGACAAAAGGACTAGCATCAAGTTTAGAAGCTCCTGATGTAGGTAGCATGACTCCGGACTGCATATAGAGATATTAAAGCAGTGGAATTCAAATGGCAAATAAGAATTCTAAAAATGAAAAACTAGATAGATATACACCATCCAACAAGATACCTTATATTACACTACCAATGTAGTTCCGCACCCCTTTCATCAGAAAATACTCCACACTTTGGTCTAGGAGGAGCATGGAAATATGAAATATCATTAGAGTTTACTATATCAGACATACAACAAACAATTGTAGAGCATTTGGAATTTGAATTATCATTTACCAGAAGGAAAATTATCCAGCCCCTTTTCATCTTTGTTCGTGTCAAGGCATAGCTCTTGCCAATTATCTGCCTTGGCGTTCTCAGTAATGAGCTTGAGAAAAATGGATGAGATGTAGGCAGCATTAATAGCCTTTCTATAGACGCTAGAAGATACAGAAGAAGCCGATGTGCACTCTTGCAAACACCAAACCAAATGAATCAAGATCTTTGCAAGATACTTCGTATGGTAGTTGTTTTGTGCTGCACATACACATAACCCAGACTGTCAGACCAATGAGCCAAAGACAATTATGATTTAAGTACAGGAACTAATAATACAAATTCTGTCAAAGCATTAGAACCATAAGGTTAACACTTAACAATTGGTATAATCAAGTAAAATATTTAGGGATGAACTATAGCGTGACGGCATGGCGTGATGCGCGCCATACCGCGTGATATGCCCGCATCACTTTGCGTCATTCACATCACAGCCATGCACTCAGCCGTGTGGGGCCTGATCGCACGTGCCGAGCACACCACACTGTGCAAAGGGGCAGCGAACA
Organism: Triticum urartu; assembly: GCF_056163025.1. NCBI lineage: Eukaryota > Viridiplantae > Streptophyta > Magnoliopsida > Poales > Poaceae > Triticum > Triticum urartu. The sequence goes on along the minus strand of NC_141879.1, from coordinate 46,412,110 downwards.
TTCACGCCCTAAAAATATCAAAATATTTATATCATGCAAGTGGCTCCGATAACATGAAACTACTTAGAAAGATTGGGTTGGTGATCGTGGTATGACACGCCTTTCCCCTTTCAGCTTCCCAGAAAATATCTAACATGTTGCACTTCTATCCATATCAATGTACATAAAAGTGTTAAGTGGAAGGTAGGCATACCATACTAACAGGTAGTTAAACATACAACTCAAGCATCCATAGGATATGCCTACCTTCCATTTTAACATTCTGAACACAACAAACAGCAGATGGACAAAAATGTGAGTCATAATATACACATTTAACTACCAAAAATAACCTATGGGCAGATGTTGACAAAGGCCCACGTACATAAGTGATTCCTTCATACCATTTTTTTGTCCTGGTTTTTTTTCCTGTTTTTTGTTGCTGCATTATATATTTGTGGGAGTTTAGATGTGACATCCTTAAAAAACATCTAGATGTGAATTAGACAAACTGAATCTCATAACCCCCCCCCCCCAACTGATTTCCAGCTGTGGGGCCCGTGACATCCAATAAAATCACAACACGTCAGCTTTTTTCTTAGAAGTCCCATAGGCTCTACTTAGGTGTAGCATTGCTCTTTAACTACCTATTAATATTCTATCTTGTTTACTACAAACCAGACTAAGTTAAAAAAATCATCGATTCCATCACACAGGCCAATTCACCAATGAAGTCCCTCACTGCTGGCAACATGAATCGCAAATGCAGGTCTCAAGCCCCTAGTTTACACATTGATGCTTCACCAGAGTTAAACTCTGGAACCAACAGGTCATTGCAATGTTCAATACACTATAACAAGCACTTAAATCCTTCGCCCTAACTACAATTAGCCAAATCATCTATTTGCATTGTCACCCACCATAAAGAATTTCAGGACAAGAATCCATAATTTGCCTTTCTTACTTAAAAGGTAAGATTTCTCTCTTGTTCAACAAAGTACCCAAGCACTAAATTAAAGTAGGCCCAGGAACTCTCATGGTATAAATTAAAATTACAAAAGTTTCATATATTGCAACGCACTAAGCTCAGTCATCCTTGATCACACAGTAAATTCGGTCGGGCAAATGCATGCCTTGTTTCCTTCCAATCTACTAAGCTCGCCACCTAAATTCCCATTCTAAGCACCAATGCAGGTCGCAGTCAGACAGAAATCAACGCCCCTAAAGACACAGTAAACACGGCAAAAGTGCCCGAAATGCCACATCAACCCTGCCATCTCACCTCAACGCAGCACATAACCGTGCGAGAGATCCACAGTCGCGCACGCATAAATCACATGATCCGCATTGCCCCCGCAGATCAAACCCCACAAAACAGAAAGTAATCACCACCCGAAGCAACAGCGAGAACGGGGGGAAACGGAAGCGATCAGAGCTACCGCAGGGAGGAGGCGTGGCGTGGATCTCGAGCCGTCGGTCCTTACCGAAGGGGTGGCAGGCCTGCAGCACGCGGTCCCGCGGCCCCTGCAGGGTGAGGGGCAGCTCGAGCAGCTGCCTCCAGAACTCGGAGGAGATCGGGTAGGCCTTGTCGCCGACGAGCGCGGCGAACATCTGCTCCGCCGCCCCCAGCGACGCGGAGCCCGCCTCGCGCAGCCTCAGCGTCGACGGCGCCTCCCCCGGCGACGCGGAGCCCGCCTCGCCCAGCCTCGGTGTCGACGGCGCCGCCCCCATTGGATCTGAGAGGGCGCCGCCGAGCGCGTTGGGCTCGGCGGGGGAACTAGGGTTTGAGGGCGGCGGGGATTGTGCGAGGGAAAATGGCAAAAGTGGAGGCGGGACGACGCGAAGGTTTTAGATGGAGACTTCGGGCGGAAGGAAGGGGAGGAGGAAGAGGGGAAGGGGCGCCGGTCGGGTTTGGGAGGTTTTGATGGGATTAAGGATGGACTGAACTGCCCATGGGTACTGGTGGAGACCCGGGAGGTGCGTGGCTTGGCATGCCTGGAACGGGAGGGGCCGAACGGTCTTTTGCCGGGGCTCGTGGGGGTGCCTGCCGTCGGTGGAGGTGGTGGAACATTCGGGAGGGTGGAGGCTGGAGGGAAGGGGACGGACGGGGGCGTGCGAGGTGCGACGCGTACCCCGACGCTTTGGCCGTGTCGCACTTCGTCGCTTCGTTCCAAACTTCTGGTTTGGCGCTTTTGTTTGCTGGCTCCAATTTTCGCTTTTGTAGGAGTAAATATTGGCGTTAAATACGTCGCGCAGTGCGAAAGACCATAGTTTTCATAAAAGTTTGCTGAAAGCACTAGACGCTCGCCGTTTAATGCAAAATATGACATGCTGGAACCGCTGTCAATGCTGAAGTGGCATCAAAATCAAACGCGTTTGCTGGATCGTTAAGTTACCAAAGGGCCCACCCGACAGTAGACTCCAAGTACACTTCACCGATGCATTTTATCAACAAAAATGTTACACTTACGGAAAGAAGTTACGGGACGACATGTGCCAATGCAATCGACCGCCTCCCCTGCATTTAACTGTGGAGACCGGCCCGTGATTAATCCTTGCGCCTCCACCTCAGCCCCGTAAGTGTTTACTGTAGAAAATTCCCGTAAGTGTAGCATCACTGTTTTATCGAGCATGTTGTGGGCAGCACGTCCACCGCAGCACACTCGACCGCTCGGGCTGCTCCCGCCGGCGTGCTTGCCATCGGAGCACCGCCCCACCGCTGCCCCTCCCTCTCATCCTTGCTCCGAGCCTGAGCCCTGCTTTGCTGGATTCGGTCGTCCACCCGGCCGCTGCCACATCTCCTAGCGTGGACGATACCGAAGACCGTCGCCATCGCGAGCTTTTGAGCTGGTTGTCGACGGCTCAGGGCGGCTTTTTGACGTTTCTCCTCCGCCCTATATGCGCTTCGGGGCGATCAAGTTCGCTTTTTAATGAGCAGCGAGAGACCGAAGGCGGTCTTCCTCGACTCATACTGCATCGGGGAAGATATGCACGGATCATCACACGGAGGGAGAGGGCTGGGACTTCCTCGACCTACAAGCCCTCCAACGAGTCCACGGTAGACATGATCTTTCCAGCGACCAAAACACACCGAAAATCATAAGCTCACACACTGTGCAATCTATGCGGCGGAGAAAGCAATCAGCGAGCCCCTCGCTTGGTCTGAGGAGACGGTGACGTTCAGCATCAACGATCTCACCGAAAACATTGCTCACCCAAGCAAACATGCCTTGATGGTAGATCCAATCGTCGGGTGCCGCCGTCGCCCACGTGTCCTTATGGACGGGGGAAGTGGTCTCAACCTCGAGCATTCTTCGCCGACACTTTGAGCAAGATGGGAGTCTTCCTATTCGGCCTGCAAAGGTTGGATGCGGGCTTCCACGGCAACGTACCAGGACGTCCAGTCCGCCCTCTGGGGTGGATTGAGCTCGAGGTCGTCTTCGGTGACGAGGACAACTTTCACATCGAGTCACTCCAAATCAAGGTCAACCCTTTCCACAACGGCTACAACGCCATCTTCGCGAGGCCGGCGTACATAAAATTCATGATGGTACCATCATATGCATACGGCGCGATTATTGCCCACAGGAGCCTAGAGAGAGCTTTCAAAGCAAAGGTTGCCAATGTGGATCTCGCAGAGGCCGCCTTTGCCTCCATGAAACTTGGAAGGATTAAGCGACATGTAAACCTGTCACACACAGAGCTCCCAGTAAAACCCAGACCAGGACCAGTGTTCTAGCCGGCTCGAGATACGAAAAAATTTCAAGTCCACCCGGAGGACGCCAAGAAAACAGTGACGATCGGAGGAGACCTCTTAGAAGAACAAGAAGCAGAGCTTTTGGCCTTTCTTCGAGCAAATTGGGACATATCCACCCGGAAGCCCGTCGATATGCCAGGAGTACAAGCCGAAAAAGTTGAACAATCACACGACTAGTAAAGCAAGCCCTATGTCGCTTTGCCACAGAAAAGCGGATGACTATAGGAGAAGAAATAGCCCGGCTACTAGCCGCCGGATTCATCAGAGAGGTCGCGCACCCAGAATGGTTGGCCGACCCAAGCATGGTACGCAAAAAAACATGCCATGGTGTATGTGCATGGACTACACCGACCTCAACATAGCCTGCCCCTAGGACCCATTCCCACTTCCAAGTATCAACCAAATCATCGACTCTCCCCCGTGCTGCGAACGTCTATGCTTCATCAACGCATACTCCAGATACCATCAGATACGAATGAAGGTCTCTGAATCAAGAGGCGACCTCCTTCATCACATCTTACGGGCCTTTCTGTTACATAATGATGCCTTTTGGACTCGAGAACGTCGAGGCTACATACCAGCGAACGATGCAGAAGTGCTTTAACAAGCAGATCTGCGTCAACTCGGAGGTCTACATCAAGTATATTGTAGTCAAGTCACGACAGGGCTTCAGCCTCCTTGGATAACTCCAGTAGATCTTTGATAACCTTCGCAACTTCAACATGAAGTCGAACCCTGAAATATGTGTCTTCGGGGTCTCTGCAAGACAACTCTTGGATTTCATAGTATCTCAAGGAGGGATCGAAGCAAACCCAGAAAAGATCCAAGAAATACTCAACATAAAACCCCCAAAGACAGTACGAGATGTATCGAAGCCCGCGGAATGCGATCAGCAGGTTTATCTCTCGTTTGGGAGAGAAAGCACTTCCCATGTACCGCCTCTTACAGCGTGTTTGGCAAAAAATGGAAAGGGGAATGGGAGTTTAATGTAGGGAGTTGTATTGAGATTAGACATGGGATGAGTCGTTTTATTCCCAATCCTCTGTTTGGCGCATGATGAAAATTATGTGTGAGAGTTTGATGAGAAATTGTATTCCCGTGTTTGGTTCGTGGGAATTGACAAGGAAATAGACAAGGAAAATTAACGTAAGTTATGATGAAGGGCTAAGATTGACTCACTAAAACAATTCCCTTCCAACTCCCACCCCCTCCCCTGTTAATAAAACGGTGGGAGTTGGAGTCTCAAGTCCCATGACTATTCCCTTATCAATTCCCAATCCCCTTAACCAAACAATAGATTTGAAATCTCGTACCCCTTCAATTCCCATTCCCTAGCTCTAACTACCCCCAACCAAACATGCTGTTAAAGAAAGGAGGCAACTTTTACTCGAGCGACGAGGCCAAGGCAGCTTTCGAAGACCTTAAGAGGCTACTACAGTCCAACCTGCTCCTCGCTTCCCCGGCCCAGTCCAAACCAATGTTGTTGTACATATCGGCGACCACCCAAGTGGTAAGTGTGGTCATTGCGGTGGAAAAAGAGGAGACCGAAAAGACACAATAGGTGCAACACCCGGTGTAGTATGTCAGTGAGGTACTAATGTCATGCAAAGCGTGATACGCGCACTACCAGAAGATAACCTACGGAGTGTTTATGGACGCGAGAAAGCTATGACACTACTTCCAGGCCAACCCGATCATGGTGGTCAGCAGCTCTCCGACATCATCAATGACAAAGGCGCAACAAGTCACGTGGCTAAGTGGGCAATCGAGCTTTTGTCGTTTGAGATCTCCTACAAACCACGCTCGACAGTCAAGTCGCAGGCGATCGCCGACTTTTTGGTTGAATGGACCGAGGCCTAGTAGGTCCCTGATATATCTCCGACGTATCTATATTTTTTTATTACTTCATGCTATTATATTATCAATTTTATATGCTTTATATGCAATTTTATATTATTTTTGTGAACTAACCTAACCGAGTGTTTAATGCCAATTTTTGTTTTCTGTATGTTTTGGGTTTTACAGAAAATCCCTACCAAACAAAGTTCAAACGTGATGATTTTTTTTTGATTTTTTCTGTACCAGGAGAGACCCTAGAAGCTTTCGGGGAGGACTAGAAGCGCGACGAGGAGACGACAAGGCAACAGGACGCACCCTGGGGGTAGGCACTCCCTGATGTCTTTTGGCCCCCACTTGGCTCCGTCTGACCTAATTTTAACCCTATAAATTTCCTAAAATCCCAAAACCCACATAGCAATACCTAAAACTTTTATTCCGGCGCCGCAAGTCTCTATTCTTCCACTATCCCATCTGGAGCTCCGTTCCTGCGCCCTGTCGAAGGGGGAATTGATCACGAAGGGTCTCTACATCAACCTTAGTGCCTCTCTGATGATGTGTGAGTAATTCCTCACAGGAACTATGGGTCCATAGCAGTAGCTAGATGCCTCTCTCTCTCTACACACACACACTTTTTGTGATATGTTTCTTGGGATCCAATGAATTGTGGGTTTTATGATCAGATTGTTCATTGAAAGTAATTGAGCTATTTGTGAACTTTATTATGTCTGATTGTTATAGTTATGTAATGATTTCCGATCTATGAGTTTTCTTTGGCCAAGTCGATGATTAGATCTTTAGTGGAATATGATACGTCTTCGTCGTATCTATAATTTTTTATTGTTTCATGCCAATATTATACAACTTTCACGTATTTTTGGCAACATTTTTTATGATTTATTGGACTAACATATTGATCCAGTACCCAGTGGCAGTTCCTATTTTTTGTTTCGCAGAATATTCATATCAAACGAAGTCCAAATGTAATAAAATTTTACGGAGAATTATTTTGGAATGTTTATGATTTTTGGGAGGCGGAATCAACGCAAACGGAGGCCCACAGCCACCACAAGACACCTGGGCGCGCCAGGTAGCCCAGGCGCATGGTGGTGGGCTGTGCCCTCCTCCTAAGTCAGTTGGAGCTCTACTTCGAATGCAAGAAAGCTTATATCCGGAAAAAAAATCGTGTTAAAATCTCAACGCAATCGGAGTTATGGATCTCCGGATATTTAAGAGACGGTTTCCGGTCAGATGTGGGAACACAAACACATAAGAGAACAGAGAGGGAGATCCAAGGGCTCCCGCCCCTCCGCCGCCATGGAGGCCATGGACCAGAGGGGGAACTCTCCTCCCATCTAGAGGGAGGCTAAGGAAGAAGAAGGAGGGGGCTCTCTCCCCCTCTCTCCCGGTGGCGCCGGAGTCCCGCCGGGGCAAGGATCATAACGATGATCTACATCAAAAATCTTGCTACCGTCACCACCAACTTTCCCCCCTCTATGCAGCCGTGTAACACCTCATCTCCCCGCTGTAATCTCTACTTAAACATGATGCTCAACACAATATATTATTTTCTAATGATATATGATTATCCTATGATGTTCGAGTAGATCCGTTTTGTCCTATGTGTTGATAGATGATCATGATCGGTTTGAGTTGTATATTTTATTTTGGTGTTGTCCTACGGTGCCCTCCGTGTCGCGCAAATGGAGGGATCCCCGATGCAGGGTGTTGCAGTGCATTCATAGTTCTCTTATGATAGGTGACGTGAGTGACAGAATCACAGACCCGAGTTTGGGGGTTATTGCGTATGGGATAGAGAGGACTTGATACTTAATGCTATGGTTGAGTTTCACGATCTTAATGATCTTTAGTAGTTGCGGATGCTTGCTAGAGTTCTAATCATAAGTGCATATGATCCAAGTAGAGAAAGTATGTTAGCTCATGCCTCTTCTAGTCATATAAAATTGCAACAATAATTGCCGGTTTAGTTATCGATCACCTAGGGACAAATGACTTTCTTTTGTGACAAAAGCTATCTACTTTAATTATCTTGCATTTATTCATAGTTTTATTCTCGCAAAGTACTTCTAGTTTTATTCGTGTTATAGGTAAAGCAAACATCAAGTGTGCGTAGAATTGTATCGGTGGTCGATAGAACCTAAGAGAATATTTGTTCTACCTTTAGCTCCTCGTTGGTTTCGACACTCTTATTTGTCGGAAAAGGCGACAAACAATCCCCTATACTTGTGGGTTATCAGAATAATACTGCAGGAATGCCTAGCAGTGGTGGGTGCAAAAAACCTAGTAGCTAGTGTCGGGCCAGGCTCTCAGGGCCGCCTGCTACCGACCTCCTGCCACTGTATTATGGCATCAGTGGCGGGCGGACGGCCCGCCACCGGTCGATCACTGAAGTGGCGGGCACGCGAACTTGCATCCGAGTCGAGATGAATGGCATCCGAGTCGTTCGGATCTATTGCAAACGTCCAACCAGTCGGATTTTAGCTTTGTTGTTTTCTGAATTATCCGAATATGTTTCTGACATTGTATAACACTAGCAAAAAGTTCCCGTGCGTTGCAATGGGAAAAAATCATTTCATATCTCTAGCTTGATAAGTTGGACAAACTGTGTGTGGCCGGTTTGCAGGTTATGAGATTGAACCCTCTCATCGGCTTTTTTTTGCCAGCTCCCTGGACCTGGACCTCAGTGCGCCGCCAGTGGGCTTTTTCCATTTGGCCGAAAACGGATGGCAAGTAAGGAAGCTAAATAGCGTACGTGAAATTAACTGAAGCAGGACTAAACCAATAATATCACCTCCCTTTAATAATACGAAATAGCAAAAAGGCCCGTACGTTGCAACGGAAAAAATCATTTCATATCTCTAGCTGGGTCAATTAGATAAACTATGCGTGGCCGATTAGCAAGTTATGAGATCGAACCCTCCCATCGCTATTTTAGTTTTTGTCAGCTCTCCGAACCTGAGCCACAGTGTGCCATCAGGTGGGCTTCTTTCGTTGGGCCAAAACGGATGGCAATTAACGAAACAAAATTATCTCCAGCTGGGTCAGTTAGATAAACTGTGCGTGGCCGGGTTTGCAGGTTATGAGATCGAACCCTCCCATCGCTATTTTAGTTTTTGCCAGCTCTCCGGACCCGAGTCATAGTGCACCGTCAGGTGGGCTTCTTTCGTTGGGCCAAAACGGGTGGCAAGTAATGAAACAAAATAAGGTACGCGAAATTAATTAAAGCGGGACCAAAGCAAGCTGGACGAAACCAAAAATATCATCTCTCTTTAATAGTAGGTATAAATATAGATATAGATATAGATAAAAGTATAGACATAGATTTTTCAGAAAATGTCAGGTAGACATTTGTGAAACGTGCGAACATTTTAAAATGGTAGAAACAATTTTTAAAAGTAGGGCGAACATTTTTTACATTGCATTTATTTTTTAATGCGCAATGTACAATTTTTAGAAAAATATTAAATTATTATTTTCATATATATGTATTTTGTATTTTCCAAAGTACTCCCTTTGTTCCGAAATATTTGTTTTTTTAGAGATTTCAAATGAACTACCACATAGGAATGTATATAGATATATTTTACAGTGTAGTTTAACCTATTTTGCTTCATATGTAATTACTTGTTGAAATATATAGAAAGACAAATACTCTCTCCGTTTCAAAATAGATGACTCAATTTTGTAATAAATTTATAAAGTTAGTACAAAGTTGAGTCAACTATTTTGGAACGGAGAAGTATAATAATAAATAAAGAAGAGTAAAAGAAACACGTGGCGTCTGTATGACGTCAACGTGGCGATACTGCGTGGTAACTGGGCCAGGCGACGGCCGGTTGGTTGCGGGATTGGCCCATTATAGTCTCTCCCGCAAAGTTATGGATTGGCCCATTATCCGATGCCTGAACCGCTAGGAATGGGCCAGCTGAAGGGGACCAGCTTCGCGCCGTCGCGGGAAAAAAGAGGGCGGGAGAACCGAATCCGGCGGCGGCGGCGAGGCGCGGGTCCAGGGAGCGGAGCTGCGGGGATGAGCTCGTCGACGACGTCCGGCCAGGGCCAGGGCGACGACGCGCCGGACCTGGTCTGCGTGGCGGACTGCGTCCACGGCATGGTCGACGCCCTCTCCTGCGTCCGCTGGAACAAGCATCAGGTCAGCACCCGCCCCCCTCTCCTCTCCTCCGCACGCTGGCCGCCCGATCCCAAGCGAAAATCCTTGCCTCGTCCCGCAGGGCGCGGTGGTGGAGCTGTCGGAGCACGGCATCGTGGTCACCGTGGAGGAGAGCGGCTGCCTCCAGGCAAAGGTCTACCTCAAGACCGAGGTTCGTGCCCACCAGGTGTTTGCGTCTATTCCTACCCGCGCCTGGTTGTTAAGTTCTTGTGGGGATTGACCGTTGCAGCTGTTTGCGGAGTACGACTATGGTGCGGAGGGGCGTCCACGGTTCGGCCTCAGCCTGGGGCTCCTCGTCGACTGCCTCAACATGTTTACGGTCCCCGGGTTCGCCTCCCCTGTCGAGATCCGGTACCCTGGTCCGGACATGCAGCTTCTCCTCAGGTATGTATCTTCTCTGTCTACTAGGTTCTCTTTGTTTGTCTTTGCTTCTTAATGCTGTCAATTGATATCGTAACCCATTAGACATTTGCATAATCGTGATACTGTGACTGCGGTGGATAAAATATAAATAGCTATTTGTTCATCTTTATATTGAGCATGTAACTCACTAGGCATTTGCATAGTCCTGGGGGATAAATTGCATATCTGATTTATGATATTTGGAAAGTTGATCTAGTGACTCACTTAGCGTTTGGATACTGTGGTGGATAATACTAAATAGCTATTTGTTCATACTTCGGATTGACTCTACCCTCTTCTTTATATTTAACCTTGATGAGATCAATAAATAGTGCTCCTAAAGTTCACTTTACTACATTCCCACCATTGCCCAAAACAAATAAACATTTCAGCTTCATGTTTAGCTCAAAATTTAAGTTAATTCTGGAGATGGATGTAACTTAGTAATGTACTAATGTGAAACAAATAAAAAGGTTAACTACCAGGAGGTTCTCGTGGGACTTTTGTGTTAAGTGTATGCATCATTACATTGATTCAGTGCTGTACTGCAAGGGGCTGTTAATTGTATACATTGATTCAGTGCTGCACTGTTACGTTAGCTTGTCATGTTCAGTTATTCCGTGACTTAGTCCTAGCCTGTACTAGCCCACGATGCATGATTCATTACACGTCTGGTTCTGTAACTGCTACAAGCAGAGCTATATGTATCCCTCTTCTGAACTTCAATGAAAGCAAGTCAATCATTTTGCTCATGTTTTTCATCCTGGTAACACAAGTGCAGGTCAGTGGGGTCTCCAGATGCATGTATACATGCAGAAATCAGAACCAGAATTCCTGATACTGTCGCCTGGGATTACCATTTTGAGCATGCAGGGAACACTCCAGTCACTTTTACTGTTAAGGTACCTGCAATACTTCATCCATTCTTTTCTCGTTGCACTCGTCGCTACGAGTTCTAACGTTTAATTCCTCAGAACTAATCTTTCACCTTTTACAATGCCAGTCTGCCATCCTGAAAGAATCAATTGATGATCTTGAGTGGCCAGGCTCCAGCATTCAGATTCATTTTCATCCAGACCCCCCTTCAGTAATATTTAAAGGCGAAGGGCATGGTGACTTGGAGGTGTGTCATGAATTGCTTTCTGTCATTCAGATAGCTTCTGTTGGTCTCCATATCTAAATGCTACTTAATCCATTTGGCAGATCGAATTCTCCTACTATGCAAATACTGATCTTCTAATTGCATTCCAGTGTGACCAAGAATTATCCTACAGGTAATACTCTTGCGCCTAAAATCTACAGCATGCTTCTTTGTGCTGAACTTACGGTTCTCTGCAAGGTATAAGTACAAGTTTCTTCGTGCCACTACCTCGAATGTTCCAAGTAGCGTCCTGAAGGAGAATCGTGGGAGTAAAGTGACGATTGGGAGGGGAGGGATGCTCAAAATCCAGCACTTGGTTTCAGTTGCAAGGCTAGGTACGCAATCTTACCATAATTTTGCTGGAGGGGCTCAACAGCCAAGCCGGATTGCTTTTATCGAATTCTTTGTCAAGCCGGAGGAGGATGATTAAAGGACAAATGATTCCTAGCATGTATTGTGTATAGGTTATTTTGCTGGGCCTGTGTCATCTATGAGGCCTGGCTGTATCTTCAGTACTTATGGAACTGAAGGTCATGGTATTCTTTTCCTTTCAGATGACTTGTCGTAACCTACTAGTCTTAGCTCTGGATCTTTCTTTTATGCTGATTAGTTAAATTATATGGAAATGAAGAAAGTCCATGCCATCGTTCTTCTTCCTTCCAAATCAGCTTCATTTAAATTGTTACCATTTTAACTTTTTGCAAAGTGGCAAGGACATACAAAGCAAAAATATGTGGATTACAAAAACTATTGACACGAACTGAATTTGAGCCCCAAATATGTGGATTATTTCTAGATGTTTATCCATGGCTAGGTTAATGACTATGAATACTATTTCATGAAACATTTGATTTATCAATGGACTATTTGGGCATTAAGGACTGGTGGTCCAAGTTTGGGAGCAAATGGTCTTGTTACACCGCAACTACATCGTATGTTGCCCGAAAATAATCCAGAGTTGGTACTGCAAGCTAGTTGAGCTCATTATGTCTCTGTCTCGTCGTAGCCTCGTACTGCTCTCAACAGGCCACCAATTAATCTAGCTTAGTGCTGCAAATAACCAGGCCACTATTGAGTGGCCCATTGTTCAATTGCTAGCCATTCCCAAGCAAGGCTTGTGTACGGTACGTTTTCGCTCCTGTTTATTCTGCACCCTGTACATAATGTGCTTGCTGAAGTTGATAAACTTGCACATCACACCAACTTCTTACCACGACAAACACTTAAATAGACAAAACGTGTGGATTGGCTGTACATTAACTTTGAGAGGAATGCCAGCTAAGGGAAGTTCTTTTTATCTGCAACGGTGAGGGCAGAAGAGATATATTTTCCATTCATTTATCACCAACGAATCTTCAACAAATAAAAAGTACAGGAAAAAAGACTGCATCCTGTTGGAACTATGTTTCTTTGTGGTCAATTATAAGAATGTGTCCAGTCAAGACCTTAACTTAGCAACAAAGAAGGGGAGCCCCCCAGAAATAAAAATGGATTGATGGCAAAAGTATGTAAACCCTAGTTTTGCTTTACCTTGTCAGACTGCAAGGACCTTACCAAATCTCCATTGTTTTAGCAAGCCATTCTCCTGATGGAAGGTAAAGAAATCTTCTGTTATCTGTCCAGTGACAACTCTACTTGGCATAAAAAATTGCTATGCTAGCTAAGCGAAGAGAGGGTGTGTTTTTGTGCTTACTTGTGAATGTGACATTGCCCATTGAGTGACCCATTAGATGACTAGGAAGGGCCTGTAACGCGATATATATTCTGATTATCATTGTGTTTGCTGTACCTAATGTTGTTTGCCCATTCTTATGACTGCGAAATGGCGTCTTAATGCACCCAATGTCCTCTGCTGCCCATTCTCGTGACTGCGAAATCGCGCTTAGATGTTTACAAGATATCCACCCTTGAGTGAGGCGCGTGCATATCCGGTGCGGTAAGCAGCCCCTATTCTATGCAATGAAGGTGATGTGGCTCTTTTTCAAACCGCAATTAACGAGACATGACGGTGAACGCCGTACTAACATAAACCGCCGGTTGGTTACCTTTGTATAATTTTAGAATCAAAGTGTGCCCTTTCCATTCAAAACTTCTTGTTTAGTGGTCCACTACAGATCATCCTATCCTTTTCCAAAAAAAAAAGATCATCCTAGTGTATAATAAGTACTGGTGAGAGCAGAATCTGCATTTGGTAGGACTTGAGCATATAGTACAATGCTCTGTTGTCAAACTTTCCTTTTCCCTGCCAGCTTCTTTAGAAAGAAACATGACAGGATGAACAGAGAGTTGGGTGAAGAAATGGCCACCTTCTCTGCATTTGTCATTGCCCCTTATGAGAAAAATACTACTCTGAACTAAAACCACGACACTTGTTATTGATCGGAGGGAGTAATTATTATGTGTGGTTCTAACTGAAGAGTATTTTCTAAAAGAAAAATATTTGTGTTGCTAACTAAAGGGGTCTAGGTCCTGAGCATATGTTATATGGAGTATAAACTAGGAGACAGTAGGTCGCTGTCGCCCTATAAATATCTAGTTTCAGTGACCACACAGTTAGGTTCCGGTGGGCTCCTGTATTTAGACCAGAAACCAATAGTCGTCGTCTCATAGATGAAGACAAGCACGGACTGCCGTTAACCTGTCAGGATTACCACAACAACCATCGTCTGTTAACTAGGTCCTCAACTAACCATCCGATTGTACCAACCGTTGCGATGTAACTTTAAAAGGCACTTTTCATCTCTTTTGTTAGCATATTTGTAATTTGTTGAAAGACTGTAAACAACAAAATATTACCAGCACTTGTGAAGCACTCTCCCCCGGAGTAACTAACTGGATTCCCTTTCTCGAATGGAAATAAACTTACTCCCTCCATCCATATTACTTGTCCTTGAACCCCTCAAATTTGATAGTTTGGTAGTCGCAAACTAAACTTTATTATACTACTCGGAGAGAGCATCGTGGTACTATTTTTTTTTGTTGGTGAAACGCATCAATAATCGGAGTAGAAACAAACTTGAAAAGCAGCACCATTTGGAATATCGAAAGTTTGTGTGCTTCCTGCATGATCTGAACATGCAAGATCCACCGCTTTTCAAGGAGTGACGTCTACATCCACAACTCAATGCCCACCCTTTTTTTTAAGGACAACCGGTGTTCATTCATTTTGGTGACGAAGGAAGGTGCAGGCCTACGTGCTCGTGGGATCGTGCGGTTCATGCAATGCAATGCAGTGGGGGGAGTGAGTGAGGTCCTGTGCCTACTTATCACCTCCATAGTTTGCTAGGGCATCTCCAACGGCAACCTGCAAATTTTCTCCCGCATCCGTCCGTGGAGGGAGATTAGTCCACGGGTACAGATGCGGGAAATCGTCATCCAACCGTAGCCGTATATATTTTGACAACAAATCAAACTAATAGGACGAAATTCATCCAAACACGACCGGATTTCGCGTAAACATGATGGATTTCATACAAACATGATGAATTTTCATTACATTTTGAACATCTAGAACAAAAAATAAAAGACCCGACCCTAAACCTATCCTACGGCAGCGGAGCCCGGTGTTCAAGCCCGTGTCGTCCCCCATCCGCCGTATCCGTGAGCACCGGCGATAAGACCAATGAAGTGAAGGTGCGGTCTTCGACGAGGAAGAGTAGAACACGGGAGACGGACTGACCCACATAGGACACAAGGTACCACCGCCTCCCGTGGCCTACTCATTCTCGGAGGAATCTGCGACCTGTCCGTCACCGGTGAATGTGAGGTTCACGGTGAAAATGGTGGCGCTGACGTTGTCTTCATCCAACCGGGCCGGCTGATGGTTCGTCGACAGGGTGTAGCAGGCGCGACTGCCGTTGTTCTCCTCCGCGATCGCTTGCAACTGAGCTTCCGCGAACGGCCTTTTCCTGGCGAGTGGCGGCTAGAGCGCGGACGCCAGGCACACTACTCTGCGACGAAGTTGGGGTTCGCCGCAGGTGACGGCGGAGGGATTTTAGTGGGTCAGGACGGCCAGAAGAGGGCGTAGGATCGTTCCGGACTCCCGTAAAGCCCCCCCCCCCCCCCCCCCCACACACACACATTTGTAGAAGAAATCGCGTCTGGACCACTCTGCGGACCGATAAAGTACCGAGTTGAATGAATTACGCGACCCTTGCCGGAACTTTGCCGGTCCGCCTTGAAGATGCCCTTAGTACAAGAGATTGACGCGTCGAGCTGTCGTTGTAGTGTTCTGATTGAGTTTATGCAATAATGTCAAAAATAGCACAAAGCTCTTTCCATCCATCTTTCCTCGCATGCATTCACCGGCTGCTGCCCGACGTACGCTGATCGATCGATCCATCTTTTGCTCACGGACGGACAGGTTGGTTGGACGTCGGTGGGCGGCGAGCCATGTGTTGCATTGCATGTAGTATTATCCATGGAGCCATCGCCATCGCTCACCCACAATTCTGTTTCGGCAAATCAGCGGCCGAACATTGCGCCCAGTATAGCTACAACGATGAAGCACGGCCCGGCCATTGATTCGTCGCCGTCTGCTCCTCCATATTAGCGTAAAGGTCACTGTTGTTAGCCTCCTTCATTGCCCTCAATAATGGTGCAAATAGTACCGTGCTTAATTAACACCCAGAGGCGCAGCGCCGCTGATCCAGCAGTAATGGCGCGCCTCAAAGATAGCAGCCGGCCACCGCTTTTGGCATGCGAGGCCTATCCTTTTTGGTCGTCCAGGGTTGTGGGTGGATGAGACAGCGCATATTCTTTTTTAAATAGGTTTTTAAATGGTTTTAATTGCTTATCGCATGTGCCATGTGGTGAAACAACGCAGATTCTGCACTACATGTTTTTCTACTCCATTTTTTCCAGTTCAATATACACCTGGTTCTTAATACTCTCTCCGTTCCAAAATCAAATCTAGCAAATTTCAATCAATTTTATAGATAAAATTATCAATATCTAGAATACCAACCATTATGAACGAAGGGAGTACTGCCCTTTTCTAGTCCTACGTGGACACCATCGATCTTTGAATTCGAAAAGGAAAACAGCTTCTGAGTGTCTCGCTCCCATTTCTAACTGTTCAATAATCTGTTAGCTAACACCGCAAAAAGAAAGTTAGCTAAACCTTATGTTTTCTTTTGATATTTTCATTCAAAATGTTGGTTCCATTTCTAATTACTCAGTAATTTCATAGCTAAAGTTATGTTCTTATTTTGATATATTTTTCCTGAATTTTTATTCAAAATACCTGGTTACATTTCTAGTTGCACAGTAAAATTTTAGCTAAAAAGTTATGTTTTTCTTGATAATTGCATATTTTCCTTTAAGATCAGATTTCATTTGACATTTGTTGGCTAAAATTATATTTTTCTTTTGATATTTTTACTTCTGTTTTCCTTCGAAATATTTGGTTCCATTTCTAGTTGCCCAATAATTTTTTAGTTTGTATTCTTTTGGATCTTCTTACGTGTGCAAACAACGGTCATGCATCTGTAGTACTACTTCTGACGGAGATAGTAGAAGTTATAAAACTTCTTTTTATGTTTGATCATATTTATACAATAATACATCAATATTTATACCATCAAATTAGTAGCATTAAATTTATGATAAAATATGTTTTCATCTATACCTATTTGGTTTCACAAACATTGATATATTTTTGCACAAACTCGGTCAAACTTTAAGATAGTTTGGCCCCTGAACCAAGTTGAAAGTGCACTCTTTTAAAGATGGAGGGAGTATATCGAGACTGTTGAGGGATAAAAGTGATCTTTGTTAAGAGCCAGTTATAACTTTTAGAAGTTACTTGTATCCAGCTTCTTTGGGAACATCTCCGCAGTTGTTTGTTCGTGCTAGCGATCAGAGTCGACCAATGTTAGAGATGCCCCTTACATGGGAGCGAGTGAGAGATGGTGGCTCGTCATTTTATTTCACCATCATGCGTTTGCGATTGCTGGCCGGACCGACAAATTGTCCCGCCGAGACAACAGCCGGCCCCAAACGGCGAACCCCCACCCAAGTAGCAGCGGTTGAACCATCGACCGATGAGGTTGTTCAATGAAAAGTCAGCACGGCTTGACCATTGGGCGCCTGAGCGTGAGCCCCCCGCTTCCTCCTGCGTGCCCTCCCGTCTGCAATTTTTGGCTCTTAAATGGAAGGACGCCATGATCACGGATGAGAAGATGAGGGAAGGCAGAGAAGAAAGGGTCAATCCAGCCGGCTTGAGAGTTGAGACAAGGGTGTGGGTGGGGCTCTCCGTAGCAAATCAAGTACCGATGGCCGATGCACGCGCCGCGCACACGACGCAACAGCTCCGGCCGGCCCTGGCGGTGCGGCGACCCCTTCTTCCTCCTCCACCTCGCTATCTGTCTTCCTGGCCAGTGATCCATCATGAGTCTACATACCACATGGACTTAGCTATCATGACATCATGTAGTAGTCGTATCTGCATAATCGCCACCCCGCATGTGTGTCCATGCCACATGCCAATGTTCTTTGTTTCCGTTGATTGAAACACTACATTCCCTACATGTGTCCAGCGTCTTAAACTTTCTGGCTCAACTGCTGTCGATAGCTCTCAAAGACAAACTGGGCATGACGGGTAGGGAGATGGCGCTACATCGGTAGGTTACTGTGAAAATTGCTGTCGTGACCGGATGGATTCAGGCGCATCTCCAACGCCGCTTCCTAAAACAGACATACTATTTGTTCGTGGACTTGTTGGACAAGTGCATAAGCACGGATATAGGAGGCGGTCATCCAACCAACCGCATCCCCTAAACGTTCGTTTGGTCTAGTCAATTTCATTTCAAATGCATAGTATATGAGCAAATTAAAATGCGGTGTTCATAACGCCCGATCATACCAAAAAGAAAAGGTGGATGTTCATAGCTTTTACATGTGTCCCATCACAGAAGTTCCTGTCTGGTAGTCCATTAAAAAATGGCAATTTTGCCCTGCCAGACCGGTTGTCCGAGCCTTCTCGCTCAGTCTGCCGCCGGCTCCTCCTCACCATCCGCCTTCTTGGCTACCCCCATCACGGCCGCCAAGCACTTGAACATCTTGACACGTATGACACGCATGATCATTGCCACACCGGTCATCCAATTTTTCCATTCTCATGGTCAACACCCGAGTATCCTTCGAAGCAGCCGCGAGCTCAATCTTTCTCTCTTCGAGCTTGGCCTCCTTCTCTTCGAGGTTGATCTTCTTCTCGGTCACCACCATCAAGATGTTAAACCTCTTTGTCTTCTTTTTCTCCTTCATGTCGGAGCGCTTGACACATGCCTCCTTCTTCTTCGTCAAGATGCCCTTGAACATCTCCGTCATCTTGGCCGCCACCCCTTCTCACTTCTCCTTTTCCTCCTCCAACTTTTTTGCCGGAACGCCCTTCTAACCTTCTTGGGCGGCACTTTTGTTTGGGTCGGTTGAATCACCAGACGGCGGCGGAATAAAAAAAACCCGCAAAAATTGGGGTTAAGGGTGGGAAAAAAGAGGCGGTTTTGGAGAGGAAACATTGCGGACCGCTAAAAATGAGCGGACTCTATCTCAGTTTTGGGTGGGCCGGGGGTGTCGGAGTCCAACGTGTCGGAGGTCCGAACTCCCGTAAAGCCTGCCTAGTTTGTCTCCGGTTTACGGGCAAATGACGCGGATGCACCCGCAAACAAATACGGTCCGTGTTGCATGGCTTGCAGCGTACGGATAACTCGGTCAGAATGTTTGAATGTTTGTGGGTGTTTAGAGAGTCCGTGTTGAAGATGCCTTAATATTTTTCTCGTCTCGAGGGACGAGGGGAATGCACCTAATGCTTTTTCATTATATTTTTGTTACCTGTGCCATACACGTGTGACGGTGTGCTTATATATTAGTGGACAATATATAAGTGCATTTTTTCGGACAAAATAAAAAAAGGTGATCTCTCACGATCAGCAGGGAGCAGTCGACGTCACCGGAATTAAATGCCGCACCAACAAGCAAGAATCGGTTAAAACATGGCTGTTCCCCGTTCAATCTGCTCGCGTTTTGTCGATCATTTTTTCCAAATTGGTCTGAACGCATCTCACCAAGTGCATACACATATCCAGTATCCGATCTCTCCGTATCCGATCGATATATCATGTAGTCTTGAGTGTCAGCACGTATCAGAGCGATCGATGGACGACCCGGCCGCAATCTAGCAACAGTTCCGGCAATGAATCGTCTGGAATAATCTTGATCAAACATCCAGATTAACAACAGTATTGGATTAGCGGTGCAATTACATTCCTAGACAAAATGATTAGCAACACAGTGCAATGAACCAATTCTTCATATTTTCTCTCTTACTGTGCATAGAGTACAAAGAGCACTATTTGTATTTGCTCAGCAGTGCCACTCGTCCAATGTAGACGAAAGTTAGTTTGTGTTAGACAGGAATAGAGAGAGATTGGTGCAATCGATTGATTGTACTGCTTGAGCCTCTTGAGCATATATATATATATAGAAATACATGATCATCTTGGAGTACAAGTCAAGGTAAGATAAACCCTACGCTATCCTACGTTTCCTAAATAACCATTATACTCAACATCCCCCGCAGTCACAACGGTAGCGACGCAGATGACGAGCTCGCACCGGGTTTGCCATGCCCGAGGACATGTCGTAGACGAAGGCACACGTCGGTGTTGCCAGCACCGGGTATACATAGACGGACAAATACGAAGTGACGAAGCGCCGCACCAGGCTTTCCAAGCCCGGGGACACGTCGTGGACGAAGGCACGCATCGGTGTTGCCAGCATCAGGCATGTGTAGAAGAAGGACCTGCACGTGTTGTACGACATGTCGAGGAGTCGGAGGGGCCAGCATAGAAGGAGACTCGACGACGGTTATGACGCCAATCGGCGTGGGATCGATGTCACAAACGGTGGTCGAGGTAGACGAAGTGATCGGGGTAGCTGACGGCGACACTGGCGACGGGCTAGTGCTAGACGAAGACGAAGGAGGTGGACCGACGGCGGCTACGGGGGTAGCAGCGGCGGCGGCGGCCAGACGGCGGCGGCTTGGTTAGGAGCGCGTCGGTGGTGCTCGAAGTAGGCGAGGAACCCGACAGCGTGACGAAGACCGGCGCGGACGATGGCGTTCCCGCGCCGAGGGAGGCGGCGTGACCCATATCACAGGAAGTCGACACGCGGTGACAGCGCAGTGGACCGCGGGCCGGGACGCTACGACCCAAGGGGGGACACAGTGACGGCGGTAGATCGGGGCGACGGCGGGAAGACCTCGAGGCGGCGTGAACCACGTGCCGCGTCGCTACGGCCCGAAGGGGCGGCGCAGCGGTGGTGCATGGGTCGGTGATGCCGCGTGGTTGGCCTCAGGCGGCGGCGGTGACCGCATTCCGCGGTGCTACAGCCCGAAGAGGCGGGGTAGCCGCGGGGAGAACCACTGCCCGGGGGCGACGACCCGACGGGAGGGGGCGTCGACCGCGTACTGCGGCGCGTCAGCCCTAAGGGGCGACACAAAGGCGGTGGCGGCTACGGGGCTAGCTGGCGGGATCTCGGGGGCGGCAGCGTGGACCGTGGGCCATGACGCGGCAACCTGAAGGGGCATCGGCGGGAGCGGCGCGCGGATCGAGGTAGCCAGCGGGAAGACCTTGGGGCGGCGACGCAGCGGTCCGAAGGGACGACGCGACGACAACTTGGGACTTGATCGGCGGTAGGCGCGTGCTTGGGGACGTGCTTGGCAAAGACAAGCGCGTGATCGGTTGATTAGACCAATGACGGCGCTGTACACACCATGGCGGGGGACGACGCATAGATCAGAGTCGATGGCGACGTTGTCGATGGTGTCCTGGGCGAGGACGATGAAGACGGACCGGCAATGGAGACCGCACGGACGAGCATCCGGCAGCAACCACGAAGGCGTCCCTTGGGCGGCGCGTCTAGTCTTGCCGCACGGTTGATGACGAAGTGGCCGGTGTAGTCCATGCCGATGTCGGAATAGAGGCGCGGGGGTTGACGGCGGCGACAGGCGACGCAAACTGATCTTAGATCGAAAAACCAAAAAGAGGACGCCGATCAAGATGATCAGCGGGAGAGAGAAAAACCTAGAGCAAGGGCTCGAGAAAAAGACTCTCTAGGACAGCCGGTCACCACGACCGGCGGATGAACCCTAGGTACGGGCGGCGCGGCCCCCAGCGGCGGTCATGACGGACGACCGCCACAAGGACGGCGCGCGGGGTGGAAGCGACGGGCGGCGATTAGGGTTTGGATCAGTTAGCCTGTTACCATGTTACAAGGGAATAAAGAGAGATTGGGGAAATCGATTGATTGTATTGATTGAGCCTCGTGTGCATATATATAGGGAAATATTAACGCCCACACGTGTGGGCGTTCACAACACCGTCCAAACGCGTCCAGAGCCATCAGATGAAAAAAGCACGAATCTTGAAGCGTGTCCCAGCCACGTCATCAACTGAGCATGTGGCAGGAAGGACGAACATGCCGCATGACTGAACGCAGCTCAGTTGCCTCCCATCGCCCGCATAGAGCCCACTTCCCCACCCAGAGCCGTATCAGTTCCCTACCCACATCCGTATCTCCCCCCCACTCTTCACCACCACATCTCAAATCCCTCATGGTGAGCTCCTGGACGGGGACCAAAGCGAGGGTGACGGCGAGGGGATGCTGGGTCGGCTTGGCTCCCCATGGCCGCCGAGGGGACGAGCAGGCGGAGGCCCTCAACTACCTCAACGACGACGACAAGGTCGGGGTTGAGGGGACGTCCTCGACCGCGCCCGTAGAGGAGAGCCTCGTCGTCGACAGGATGGGAGGCCCATGGTGGCTGATGCTGGAGTGGGCGGATCTGAGCTCGGCTGATGGAGCACGCCGCCATCGGGAGAGACGACGAGCCCAGCATTGGCGAGCTCGACGGAGGAGCCGCTCCGAGATGCGGCGGCTGCTTGGCGGTGCCCGGAGCGACGCAAACGGGCGTGTCCCGCGCTGATGCGGACGAGGCCGTCATGGCCTAGCTCGAGCGGCGCCCGGCCACAGGGCCGAGATGCGGTGGCCGTTGGCGGCGCTCAGCGCAACGTGGACAGGCACGTCCCACACTGATGCGAGCGCGCCGCCATGGACCATGACCCTCCCATCCATCTTCAGGGTAACACTCCTTCCCTCCTTGTGTGCACCGACCCATAGATCTCTGTTGTTGCTACTGAAATCCTCATGTGGGTTTACTATTTCTGTAGGATGTTGCTAGATTATTGCACTATGTGATTCATCTGGTACCTTTGATTAATTTCATATAGCACCGAAACTAGTTAGAATCTGCTTGTAGGGTGATGAACTAGAGAGCACCAGGTTTCAGATCTGTGAACTTTTTGTGGTTGCAGACTTGTATCTTTTTTATCTTTACATGGCAAATATGACAAAAAATTCCATGGCAATTTTGTATATGCATTAGCCATTGCAAGTTTTATCTCTGTCCTTGTTCGTAAACAATGACATTTTGCCACATATGACTTTTTCATGTGATTTGCCATGGCACATTCTTTATATAAAAACATGGCAAACTTGCCATGGCAACTTTGCCATGTTCGAAAACATCGCAAATTTATAGATATTCCAAAAACATGGCAACTTTGTATGTTCAAGAACACGGCAAACTTGCCATGGCAACTTTTGCCATGTTCGAAAATGTGTCAAAGTTGTAGATGTTGAAAAAACATTTCAACTTAATATGTTCAACAACACGGCAAACTTGCCATGGCAACTTTGCCATGTTCGAAAACATCGCAAATTTATAGATATTCAAAAAACATGGCAACTTAGTATGTTCAACAACACGACAAACTTGCCATGGCAAATTTTGCCATGTTCGAAAACATGTCAAAGTTGTAGATGTTCAAAAAACATGGCAACTTAATATGTTCAACAACACGCAAACTTGCCATGGCAACTTTGCCGTGTTCCAAAACATGGCAAAGTTTGTAGATGTTCGAAAACATGGATAAGTTGTAGATGCTCAAAAAACATGGCAACTTAATATGTTTAACAACACAACAAACTTGCCATGGCAACTTTGCCATGTTCAAAAACATCGGAAATTTATAGATATTCAAAAAACATGGCAAGTTAATATGTTCAACAACACGACAAACTTGCCATGGCAACTTTTGCCATGTTCGGAAACATGTGAAAGTTGTAGATGTTCAAAAAATATGGCAACTTAATATGTTCAACAACACGGCGAACTTGCCATGGCAACTTTGCCGTGTTCGAAAACATGGCAAAGTTGTAGATGTTCAAAAAACATGGCAACTTAATATGTTCAAGAACACGGCAAACTTGCCATGACAACTTTGCCATGTTCGAAAACATCACAAATTTATAGATATTAAAAAAACATGGCAACATACTATGTTAAACGACACGCTACACTTGCCATGGAAACTTTACCATGTTCAAAAACATGGCAAAGTTGTAGATGTTCAAAAAGATGGATACTTATTATGTTCAAAAACATTCAAATCTTGCCATGTCAAACTTAACGGGCATGGCAATTGTTGTTCACGGGGCACGACAAAAGTATTTAATTTCACAAACCAAAAGTGGGATTTTTCTACATTTTATTTGGAATGGGAACTTTTTACTTTTCTTTGACATGTCATTTTTTACTATTTTTTTGACATGGCAAATTTATTATATAGGGCATGGCAATATTAATTTTAATACGATGGAAAATTTTACATTTTTCTAGAACATGATTTTTTTTAAATATATAGCATGGCAAATATACTTATGTAGCCATGGAAATTTTTACTTTATTCCCATGGCAAAATTACTCTATTTTTGCCATGGCAAATTTTAATCCATTTTTGCCATGGCAAAATTTACTACAGTTTTTTCCATGGCAAATTTTACTCTATTTTTGCCATGAAAAATACCATGGCATTTTTAACTTATGAATTTGCCATGGCAATATAATCTTTGTTTGTATGATGGGAGTTTCCATGTCTTGTTTTCTTCTGGGTCATAAAAAAAACATTTTCACCAATGGCATTTTTCTGCTTTTTATAGGGGCTGGTATTTTATTTTTCATATCATAGCGAAAACTGGGCTTTTTTTTGGTTACTGGGCTCTTTTTTGGCTTGACAAGGAAACGACCTGTATGGCGATCTGGAGGCTGTTCGAGCGCTAGGGAGATCATACGCAACGAAAATCGTTCGGTAGTTGCCCCTCCAGACCGGACGTGCGGGCAGCCTCCTCCCCTGCCACACGTGAAAATCATTCGGTCGTTGCCCCTCCAGACCGAACGTGTGGGCAGCCTCCTCCCCTGCCACACGTGTGGCAGATATCAGGACCCTATATATATTTTTTTCTTTTTTTTGAAAAGGGGGTATGTCCCAGCCTCTGCATTTGAATGATGCATACGGCTAATATTATTAATAAGCAAAATATCCAACAAAGGTCTCCAAGTCTCGAATAAAAAAAAGTTAAAAAGCTCCACCAGAGCTGAAAAGAAAAAGCCACAACCGGCTGGCAAAGAAGGATAAGAGCACTACATGCCTATCCTATTACATGACCACCATCCAAACCGGTTGAAAATACCCCGAGCTACCATCTCCCATCGGATAGACGCAGTAACCAAACGCTCCCTGGCCTCCGTCGGAGTGAGTAGCGACCACATACGGATCAACTCCGTGGCTCTGAATATAACCTGCAAAAAATGAATATTTGTTGTTCTGTTAAAAACCAATCATTTCTGCAATTCCATATTGCCCATAATAAAGCACACACTCCCACACGAATGTGTCGCGCTGTATCAAAATTTATCCCATCAAGCCATGTCCCAAATAACGTATTGATGGAATTTTGTGGTGTAATGTTAAAAGCAATATAGACCGACCGCCACAAATTTTTTGCTAAGGGACAATCCAGAAAGAGATGTTTGATGGATTGGTGTTGGTTGCAGAAACTACATCTGGTAGATCCTGTCCAATTGCGTTTTGCTAAGTTATCCTTCGTTAAAATAACTTGTTTATGCACAAACTACATAAATACTTCGATCTTTAAAGGAACTTTGACTTTCCAAACATGTTTCGATCTAGGAATCACACTAGAGTTGATAACATCCAAATACATGGATTTAACCGAAAATTCGCCATTCTTAGACAATTTCCAGCACAATTGATCAGGCTGTTGAGACAGTTGAACATCCATCAATCTTCGAACAAGATGGAGCCAAGCTTCCCAATGGGTCCCCACTAGTGTCCTCCGAAACTGGATATTAAGCGAAACGGACTACATCACTGTTGCAACGTTGGCATCTCTACGCTGAACAATGTTATACAAGGAAGGATATTGGAGTGCGAGGGGCGTCTCCCCTAGCCATGTATCCTCCCAAAACCTCATAGCAGTACCGTTTCCCACTAAAAAACGTGTCCTGTTGAAAAAGAGTGATTTAACTCTCATCAATCCTTTCCAAAAAGGCGAGTCTGTCGGTCTCACTGTCACCTGGGACAAGGTTCTGGAGTGAAGGTACTTGTTCCGCAAGATCTGCACCCAAGTAGCCTCCATCTCGACAGAAAGCTTAAACAGCCACTTGCTAAGGAGACATCTGTTCTTCACTTCCAGATTCTCAATACCAAGACCCCCTTGGTCTTTTGGCCTACAGATAATGTCCCATTTAGCAAGTCTGTATTTTCGCTTAACTTCATCACTCTGCCAAAAGTATCATGAACGATAGAAATCTAGCCTCTTCGGGACTCCTACCGGAACCTCGAAAAACGAGAGAAGAAACATGGGCATACTCGTGAGGACCGAATTAATAAGAATTAATCGTCCTCCGTATGACATCAGCTTGCCTTTCCAGCAACTCAATTTCTTCTCGAAACGATCCTCAATGCACTTCCATTCTTTGTTGGTGAGCTTACGATGGTGAATTGGTATACCTAAATACGTAAAAGGTAAAGCCCCCAATTCACACCCAAACAATTGCCTGTACGCATCTTGTTCATCATTAGCTCTTCCGAAACAGAACAACTCGCTCTTGTGGAAGTTAATCTTTAACCCGGACAATTGTTCGAACAAGCATAACACGAGCTTCATGTTGCGGGCTTTCGCCAAGTCGTGCTCCATGAAAATGATGGTATCATCGGCATACTGTAAAATGGATACACCTCCGTCTACTAAGTGCGGGACGAGGTCTCCTACCTGACCTGCATCCTTGGCCCTTCCTATAAGAATTGCCAACATATCGGCCACTATGTTAAAGAGTACAGGAGACATCGGATCCCCTTGCCTCAGTCCTTTATGTGTTTGAAAGTAGTGACCTATGTCATCATTCACTTTAATTCCAACACTCCCTTTTTGCGAGAAAGAGTCTACCTGATTTCTCCAGGCCTGATCAAAACCTTTCATACGCAAAGCTTGCTGAAGGAATGGCCATTTGACCTTGTCGTATGCCTTCTCAAAGTCCACTTTGAAAACTACTCCATCAAGTTTTTTTAGTGGATTTCATGGAGTGTTTCATGCAGAACGACAACCCCTTCCAGGATGTTTCTATCTGGCATGAAAGCAGTTTGGGACGGCTGCACAACAGAGTGCGCAATTTGCGTAAATCTATTAGTCCCGACCTTGGTGAAAATTTTGAAACTTACATTAAGAAGACAGATGGGCCTGAACTGCTCAATGCGAACAGCTTCTGTCTTCTTGGGAAGTAAAGTAATCGTTTCAAAATTAAGTTGAAACAACTGAAGCTATCCAGAGAAAAGATCATGGAATATCGGGAGTAAGTCCCCTTTGATAATATGCCAACATTTTTTATCAAACTCCGCCGGGAAGCCATCCGGCCCGGGAGCCTTATTGTTCTTCATTTGTGAAATAGCTTCAAACACCTCTTTCTCCGTAAAAGGGGCATTCAAGACTCCATTCTCGTCGGACGCAAGTTGAGGTACATCCTCAACTCTTTTCTCATCTAGAGACACATGGTTATCTTCCGGCGGCCCAAACAACTTCTTATAGTAATTCTTAGTGTAGACTTGTAGATTCTCTTGACCTACAATCGGCCCCTCTTCCTGCTCAAGCTGAAATATCCTCTTCTTGCGGTGCTTGCCATTGGCAATCATATGGAAGAACCGAGTGTTGTCATCCCCTTGGACGATCTTGCGAACCTTAGCTCGCAATGCCCACTTCAATTCCTCCTCCCGAAGGAGATCTTTCAGCCTTAATTCCGCCTCTACCTAAGCTTCTATCTCCCTGGTATCTAAAATAGTGGATTCGGCTTTTAAGTCAAGGGACTGAATAAGTAAAAGGAGTCTTTCCTTCTTAGCCTTATAAATCCCATGCGTATGTTTAGCCCAGCCACGCAGGAACTTCGGAGATGCCTGATCTTATTTTGCCATCTCTCGATAGGATACCTTCCTCCTGACTCTTTCGCCCATTCTCTAGCAACCATCTCAAAGAACCCTTCTCTATCTAACCACGAGAGCTCAAAAGAAAAGATATTCTTATTCCCCACGTGAGATGGATCTCCAGAATCAACCAACAACGGGGTGTGATCCGAAATTCCGCGCGATAATGCCTGGACTGTTACGAGTGGGAACTTTTGTTCCCATTCGACACTAGCGAGAACACGGTCCAGCTTCTCAAAAGTCGGGTTAGGTAGAGAATTAGCCCAAGTGAATTTCCTACCAGATAGCTCTATCTCTCTTAGATCCAAGCTTTTGATTATAGTGTTGAACATAAACGACCATCTGCCGTCAAAATTATCATTATTCTTCTCCTCCCTCCTTCGAATAATGTTAAAATCACCCCCAACTAGGATTGGGAGTTGCTCGCTACCACAAATACAAACTAGATCAGCCAGAAAATCTGGTTTGAGTTCTGGTTGCACGGCCCCATAAACCGCCACTAAAGCCCAGTCAACCCATCGACTTTAGATCTGACCCGAAATTTTACCGCAAAATCCCCCATGACCACACTACGCACTTCCAATGAATCACACCTAACTCCAAGTAGGATCCCGCCGGACCTTCCTCTTGGAGGTAAGCTGTGCCAGTCAAAGTCAATACCTCCAGATAACGTACTAAGGAATTGGGGTGTAAAATTGTCCCTTCCCATCTCGGATAGGGCAATAAAATCCAAGTGGTAATCAATAGACGCTTCAGCTAGAAACCTTCTTTTAGCCAAGTCCTTAAGACCTCTGCTGTTTCAAAATATTCCTCTCATATTTCATCATGAAATTTTTTAGAGGTACGGATCCTAGCACTTCTATGCACAGCCGAAACTGGATAAACCTTCCGTTTCCACTTCCGCTTAGGCTTATACGTGCCCACCTGCCGGTCCTCAAAACCGGGCTCTGGGGATTTATCTTCTAGAACATCTACATGGATTGAAACCAAAGGGGAATCGAGTCCCACATCCTCCTGTACCTCAGGGGCCAGATCCGCACACAAGCTATCAAGAGCCCTAACTCCCAACGCCTCTATGTCGTGATCATTCATGGGTTCAACCGCAACTATGTTACGAATCATCTCCAAAGCGCGCTCCGCTTCGAGATCGAGAATATCATTAACGGATTTATTGATCTCAGTATCATTACTACCTAGGGAGACCCCTAATTGATTTGCATTATGAACTATCTCATCATTGGAAAAATGCAAAATCGAATTAGACAAATTGACAGACATACCGGTAGTGAGCTCAATGTCACGAAGCTTGGCCGCTTGCAAAGCGCACCATAGCTGCATGTCGTCCACATCCGGTTGCTCCTGGAGATGGCTGCTTATCCGCCGCCCCAGACCGGATCTGGGATCCCGCCAAAAGCTATGACCTCCTCCCTCGTGGCCCTGTTGGGAGTAGGACCGCCTGCCCGACCCCCAACAGAACGCAACTGAACTGGATCAATCAAAAGATCACCCAGCGTCCTCGAGGCCTCTCGCGGCCTTGGCCGGTGTCCAGACCCCGGTGACGCCACCTGATCCCCACCAACCACTGGTGCCGCACCAGCACCTGTGAAAGCACCAGAGACGGGCGCTGCCGCAGGAGTAAGTCTGCACGGAGAAGCAGTGGGAGGCCCCTGGCCGCCCCCACAGCCGACCCTCCCATGATGGCTGCCACCGTCGTTGATGGCGCCGCAGCAGTCGTCGGCGGACGCATCGCCATGGAGGGAGAGAGTGGTGCGCAGGCCTCGTGCCCGCATGCCCCACCCAAGCCCGCTAGAACCCCTAGGGACCCCATAGCCACCGCGCAGGCCTTGCCCCCCCCCCCCCCCCCGAGGCAGGTGCAGAAGTAGCATATGAGGGCCGGACCTCCCGCCCGCCCATATCCACCGAACCGTACAGCATGGCCGTCACCTCCAGCCTAGGCAATGGAGATGAAGGGGGAGTAACGTGAACCTCCCGTCCACTGGTTCCTCCCAGTCCGTCGAAGATCAAAACAGAGTCAGACCCTGTAACCACCGGCGGCAAATGTTCCAACGGATCATCCATATCCACGCGATCACTCCAAAGACGAGGAGGCGCTGAGAAAGCTCCTACGGATCCAAGCTGTAGCATGTTAGACGGAACAGAACTCGGTGATTTCCCCTGAGCAGACTCTCCTGCCTTAGACGAATCCGCTGGCCCGGACGCCATGTCACCATCATTTTATGCGCTACCACCCTGGTTCCCAGGAGCACCTCCCCCTCAGAAGTATCCATATGATGTATCTTCTCAAATTCCTGAAACAGATCAGGGTCCTCATACTCGACATCCAACATATAAGCAATGCCCTCGTAAGTCCATCTTACCACATCCGGCAAGAACTCGATCTTAGCCACACTAACCAGCAAGCGCGCCACACCATGAGCACGCGTGAAGGGCATATCTACCTGCTCCGTCTTACCGAGCAAGGATCCCAGGCTCCAAGTGACCAAGAAGTTATCCAGGGGTTCAGATGGAGCCCCAGAAAAACGAACCCAAATCTGAGTCAGCGGCGTACCCTGAGGCTCCTTCTTTTTCCACTCATCGAACTGTAACACAAAATTTGTACCGGTAACTCTACTCATGCCAAACTTGAGAATTCTCATCTGATCCTCCTTAGATGGAAAGTCCACTTTGAAAGTCTGTTCTGATAACTTCAACAGAGACCAGTGAAAGTTCCCCGGTGCCAACTCCCGCAACTGCTGAATAATCTGAGCTTCAGTGAGAGGTCCATGAACCACCTTAACCACCCCTGGGAAGGAAGTTTCAATGACAGGAGCCACCGGAGCCACACTTGGTGACTCAAAGAACATCAACTCAAAACAACAGAGCCCATAAATATTAACCGTCGGTTTGGGCCCTAGAAGAAGCGGACACTCAGCCGCCACATGTTCGGTTTCCGACATATATCACATAACTCAGCAGAGCAATCAACCATAAAGTGTCCCGTCTCACCACACCGGAAACAGGTCAACTTTTTCTTCTTAGTCGCCCATTTGGACGGCTTGTCACCCCCGGCCTTCTCTGTACCTTTGTCAGAAGCAGCATCATCAGGCTGAATGGTCACCGGTACTATCACATCGGCGAGGACCCGAACCGTCTCCACCGCAGCCTGAGTAAGACCAGCATCATCGGTGGGCATCTCCTCAAGTGTTGTGACCGAACCCGTGGCAACGGGCAGGTTGCGCGGAGGAGGAGGGCGCCGGTGACCACCACGACCACCGCGGTAGCGGCCTCGGAATCGGTTATTCGGGCCAACCGCACCCTCAACAAAATTTCCCGGTGGTCCTTGAAACCCTCGACCGGCAGCACTGTGATCAGTCCAACCATAGCCCCGCCCACCACCGGTGGACGACGAACCGCGATGAAGGCCTTGCCCGTAAGCGTTGTAGCCATCGTCTCCCCACTGACCAGGGG
Source organism: Triticum urartu (assembly GCF_056163025.1). NCBI lineage: Eukaryota > Viridiplantae > Streptophyta > Magnoliopsida > Poales > Poaceae > Triticum > Triticum urartu. Next base: position 46,380,947 of record NC_141879.1, on the reverse strand, counting down.
GGGGGGGGGGTGGGGGTGCGGCTGTCACCCGCGAACGCGCCCGAATCACGGCCACTTGCGCCATTGGCAGCTCCACCCCGTCCACTAGCCATCTGTCGAGGCCAAGGGCGCTGCGGCTGAGGGGGCGCAGCTCCTGGCGGCGGCGGTGCCGCAGCCCTGGCAGGAGGTGCCGCAGCCCGCGCTGGCGCCGTAGCGGCCGCCGAAGCTGCCACAGCCGTAGTCGGAGCCCCTGACGCCGCCTTCGCAAGAGGCGGAGCCTTCGCCGGTGGCGGAGCCTTGGGCGGCATCTCGTCCTCGCCGGCCAACGTCACTAGCGCGCCATAGTTGCCCGACACCTGCCTCGCACGTCCACGCACAGCAGATGGAAAACCGATCCGTCCACGACGGCGAACCCTAGCGATAGCTACGTTTCGGCAGAGAGAACCCGATCGTGCATGCGATGACATGCGATCCGATGCAATCTCATGCACGTTAGCCTCCACAGCCCGTTCGCCGCCAGCCGGTTTTGCCTGGGCCTTTAGCCCCGCTAATCCCGGCCCGCATGCTGCCATCTCTCCCTGACCCGACGGACCAGTCGCAAGCGCACCCGCACAGCGGCCCACTGTTTCCAGCCCGTCAGATCCTAGCAGCGCATTCAAAAGCAAGATCCGCTCCGCCCGGATCACGCACGAACGGTCGATCGCCGGCCCCGGCGCCTGCGCCGCCGGCGGCGGCCGTTTCTTCTTCTTCTTCTTCCGTGTGACAAGAGTCCAGTTTTCCGGCAAGAAATCTGACAACGTTACTGGTTCTCTCATTACCTTAGGAATTGGTTCGCTCCACGGCTTCATGGCCGGTTTGGAAAATTGAAATGATGAGCGACGCCGATCGGTCTTGATCTTAAGCTCCGGCGACGAACCAGCGCTCTGCGAGGCCAGGGGCACTCCAGCATTCTTCATGGGGACATGGCCCTCGACCTGCTCCTCGTCGTCACTCTCCAGAAGCGCCCAAAACCGCCCTCCCGGTCGTACATGAACCATCGGCTCCGTCAGATCGATCAGCTCCGGTGCCTTCGGTTGTACATCCACCTGCATACATTCACCAACAACCACGTCATAAACATCGAGAATGAATCTAAAACCAACCTCAATCTTGTCACCGTCCGGGAGAAAATCGCCAGCGAGGACGTCGTTCTCCAGATCGAGGAGAACCATCCATCGCGAACGCGGAGTAAATCAAAGACGTCCTTCGATCCAAATGACATGATTTGTCCCGTCGGAGAAAATCGCCCGCCATTGCACCCATCGTGCCTCCTCCCGTCCGATCTCACCGCACGGCAGATCGCCGCGAGCACCACCCGATCCCGTCGGCTCCTCCTTTCCGCCCGACGGCGCCGCCGCTAGGGTACTAGGAGAGACCGGATGGATCTGATGTGTCGCTGCACGTCCGCCGGGCAAGGATTGATGAAGCAGCGGCGGTAGTCCGGCCGCCTCTGGTGGCCTCGTCTCCGCCTCGCCCTCCGCCTCGCCCATGGGACCCAGGGACCAATGGCTGGAAATCACACCGTCCGGGAGAAAATCGCCAGCGAGGACGTCGTTCTCCAGATCGAGGAGAACCATCCATCGCGAACGCGGAGTAAATCAAAAACGTCCTTCGATCCAAATGACATGATTTGTCCCGTCGGAGAAAATCGCCTGCCATTGCACCCATCGTGCCTCCTCCCGTCCGATCTCACCGCACGGCAGATCGCCGCGAGCACCACCCGATCCCGTCGGCTCCTCCTTTCCGCCCGACGGCGCCGCCGCTAGGGTACTAGGAGAGACCGGATGGATCTGATGTGTCGCTGCACGTCCGCCGGGCAAGGATTGATGAAGCAGCGGCGGTAGTCCGGCCGCCTCTGGTGGCCTCGTCTCCGCCTCGCCCTCCGCCTCGCCCATGGGACCCAGGGACCAATGGCTGGAAATCAGGACCCTATATATAAGAGTACATGATCATCTTGGAGTATAAGTCAAGATATAGATCCTATAATCCTAGGTTTCCTAAATAACCATTATTATACTCAAGGACTATGACGTGGACGGTGGACGTTGCCATCGATCGAGCCCATGTAAGAATTCCAGACACGTACGCTAATTTATCACTAGCTGCTAACATCATCGCTTAGGTGAGCACAGCTACTCTCGAACAGTGGCAAAGCTAGCATCATCCAAATCCAGTCCCAGTCCATAATTATGTACAGCGCCGTTGAACTGAAAATACGCACATCTTTCCCTCTCAATGTACCATTCCGTCGAAAAATCTCGAGTGCCATAAGTCCTTGCTTGCTTATGTCGTGCAATCAGGGACGGGTATTCGATGCGCAATCGATCGAGAAAGGCTGACGGCGGCGTCCGTCCATGTCCGCCCATGCCGGCGTCCATCAGCTGTCCGCCTCCGGCGCCGTTCCTACAGTCACCCGGCCGGTGCGCCGTAGGAGCACACGTACGCGCCGTAGCTTTCATCTGACCTCGTCTCCGTGCTATGTGGCTCTTCGATTTCTCTCGTACTATCGGTCAATGTATATTAGATTCCTGATTATCCCGGCTCGGCCTGTACACGGACGTGTCCCTTGTTGATGGGCACGCATGAGGGCTAGGAAGGTGTAGACATCGAAATTTTCGTTGGAGGCCGGCGGCGCCATGCTCCCCGTACGACGTTGATCCACCGTGGCTTTCGGATCACCGCGTCTATGTTAGCGGCTTCTTTTGCTTTCTTGAAGCTTACCGGTTCATTTACATGCGATTACAAGGATGGCACCGGCACGACCGCATGAACAAGCTCACGGGAAGCAACCCCCAACGACACGCTATAATGAAAAGAAACTATGGTGTCTAAACATAGTAAAACTACATCAGTTTTTATTACTAGTATTTTTTGCTCTTGCTGAACTACCGTAGATAGGAAGATAAATATATGTTGAGGGTTGCTCATGGATTCTTCCTGAAAGTTTGGACGGCTCCAACAATGTTGGGGGCGAATAACGCACATCCCGTCGTGCCATCCTGCTATATTGTCTGTAACCAAATTAGCCCCACCAATTTGTCCACTGAAAACAGGAGGCGCGTACCACGTACGGTGTGGTAGCACATGCTATTGTCATCGGTCAAAATCAATACGGGCTTAATTAGCTGGGTGTGGTCGCACATGCTATCGGTCAAATCAGTCCGGCCAAGCTAACAAGTTAGCTGCATTCTCGGTTGAACCAACTACATGTCCTCGAGCAGCACGCATTGATGCAAATGCAATGCCAACTTTTATCAGCGCAAACCTTCGCTTACAAATAATGAGTCGGAAGGTAAAACGGCCGGGCAACCGAAACGCCCCGGACACGCACGCATGGATGGAGCAACACGCGCACCTGGCCGGGTGCCGTACTCGCGGATCACAAGTATATTAAAAAAGACTTTCGTCCCGCTATATATATAAAGCAAAGATCCACAGTGCTCGGTACAACCGCACTCACCCACCACAACACACACGCACCCAAGACAGGATACATAGGCGCTGAGCGCAGCAACACACACCCTAGCACTACAAGAGCCGCCGGGCGCTTCATCCGAAGAAGGGAAGTCGCATATGACGAACCGTGGGCTCCAAAGCGGTGCCTTCAGGAAGAATACGGCACCGGAGCGTCGCCACCGCCCGATCCGAGGATCAGAGTTTCCCCTGGAGCACCACGACGGGCAGTGATAGCCGCGACGACGCCTTCAAGAAGGGAGCGATCTTCGCCGTCGCCAGTCCGTCCGAAGATAGAGAGGTTTTCACCCCGGCCACCATTCACCGCCACCGAACGCCACACCCCGGCTACCACGCCGCCCACACAACCGTAGTAGCCGGGCAGCACCGAGGCACGAGCTCTGCCCAAGAGCACCGCGCCACCACCACCAGGGCCGCCGCTCCGGAATCCAAGACCTTGACACCGAATCCCCCGAGCCCCACCGCTACCCCCACCGCAGAGACGGGCGGAAAGAATCTGCCTTTCACACCCTTGGCCGGTCCCAACGCCGAGACCCAATAGGCCGGCCACAACAAGCCTCCATCGAGCCGTCCTGCTACACCGGGCGCGAGAGCGCAGTCCTGCCGCCGGGCGCGAGACGGGCCGGTCCTGCAGCCGGGCGCGAGACGAGCGCAGTCCTGCTGCCGGGCGCGAGACAAGCCGGACCTGCTGCCAGGCGCGAGAACAGCTTGGTCCTACGTCACCGGGTGCGAGACGGATGATGGACCGCAGCCGGGAGAAGGCCAACCCTTTGGTGAGAGAAGCGGACGGACGCCGAGGAAAGGGATCGAAGGCCGATACAGGCAACCTACAGACGGGCCGACGCCAGGAAGATCTGGCTGCCGCCGCAATCAACCTGCCACCACCACCGCCCCCAGCGGCAGCAGCTAGTGTGCCGCCGTGGACCACGGACATGGCCACGACCATACCCGGTTGCAGCACGCCCCGCGCCGCCCGACGCCCACACGCCCGCCAGACTAGAATGGTGCTGGACGGGGCCGCCACCGCCAAGCACGCACCACCGCCCCCGCTGCCACGGACGACCACCGCCGGACCTCACGGCGCCGTCCGCAGTCCTCGCCGCCCGCAGCCCGCGTCGCGACGCGGCTAGATCTGGCGGAGCTGCGTTGACCCGCACCATCCGCCGTCACCGACCGCCCAGCACGCTCCGCCACCACGACGCCCGTCGCGCAGCCAGCAAGAGGTCGTCGCCGCACAGCTCCGGCTCCCCGCCACGCCGCAGCGCCGCACCCCAGCCCGGCCGCCCCGTCCCGCATTAGGGCCCCGCGCGAGAGGACGAGATCTCCCCGCCGCCGCCGGCGCCAGCCGCGCTTCGCCCGGCTGCGCCCCCTGGCGGCAGCGAGGGAGGGAGGAGAGGAGGAGGGGGAGCCCCGGCGGCGGCGGCTAGGGTTCCCTTCTGGCCGCCCGCCCGGGGGGGGGGGGGGGGGGGCAGGAGGGTCGCGTCGGGGGCTTCGCCTGCTAGCGTACAATTTCGCGCCCCGGATCACAAGTATGCGTGCACTGGACACCCAGCATGGGAATGGTGTGATGCAGCGTGCATCCATTCGCCCTCCGCTCTGCGCGCGGTACAGTCTACAATCGATGGCGGTAGATAGGCGATTAACTCCGGTCGTCGGTCGTCGTCTCCATAGATTCGTTTCATTCAGACACGGGCACGGGGGACGGCACATTTATGCATGTCCCGGCGACCCAAAGCCGATCGAGCCCGTCTCCTTCCTTTGGCAACGCCACCGGTTTTACCCTCACGTGCACTGTTGCATCTTTCCGGGACGACCTGCACAGAAGATGCGTAGTGGTTGACCTGACCGGGTGGTTCGGAGGCTCGCCAACGAACAAACTGAACTAAATTGAACCGTTCCAACAACGAGCAGTGTAGTTATTGTGAGGTGTTACGGTGGCCGGGGGCAGCACGTACGTAGGACCTCTACTCTACCATGTCAGCGAGATTCCTCGGCGGCCGGCTCCATCGGTTCTGGTTCGTTCGTTATTATGCCCGGCAGCTGTAGCGGCGACTCATCGGTGCAAGCGGTGCTTCGGCGCCGGCATGGGCGAGCTGCAGACGCTGTTGAGACATCCATGGCCGCCCGGAGTACATAACGCTCATTAACTGCCGTGGCGATCGACGCGGTGTTGGTTCGGGATGATTATCTGGCGCGTGTAGGTGTGCCAGGTCAACGCGCGGGAAAGGGGTCAAGCGGGTTACTAGTGGAACACTAACCTGACCTGCCTGCGTGCATGGGCACCTTGGCAACCGCCACCCACCCCGTCCCTCGATCCTGTCCTGTGTAGAGTTTCCGTGGAAATTGGAATTTGACGTAGAACAAGCAAATGTACTGATGTTGATCTCCACGTTGGCAAAAGCCCAGAACATAGGTCATGCATCGTAGTTCCCCAAAAAAGGTGCTGCAAAGAGGATCCTGGGTGCGCCTTGGAAAAATAGCAGAGGTCGTCTTAAAGGTAGTCCACGTACACAGATGCGGGAGGCCGCCATCCAACCCTGCCTGCATACATTGTAAATATTTTTTCAATATATCGGATGAAATTCATGTAAACATGGGCGGAATTCATATATACCGGACGATATTCATGCAAACACGGCGGATTTTTATTAGATTTTGAAAAGAAAACGACCTGGCCCTAAACCTATCCTACGGCGGCGGCGGCCGACGTCCAAGACCGTGTCGTCCTCCATCCGCCATCTCCATGAGCACCGGCCATAAGAGCGATAAAGTGAAGCTGCGGTATCCGGCGAGAAAGAGTAGAACACGGGAGTCAGACTGACCCACATGAGACACAAGGCCCTGCCGCCTCCCGTGCCCTACTCATCCTCGGAGGAGTCCGCGCCTTGTCTGTCACCGGTGGACGTGAGAACCACGATGAAAATGGTGCCGCCCGCACTGTTGTCATCCCATCAGGCCACTAGATGGTTCGTCGGTGGCGCGTAGGTGGCGCAGCTAGCGTTGTTCTCCTCCCGCGATTGCCTGGAGTTGTGCCTCGGCGGCGGCCACTTCCTGGCGAGCGGCGGCTTGAGCGCAGACGGCATCGTAGATGGCACGTTCCTCCGCGACGAATTTGGGGATCGCCATGGCTATGGCCGCCATGGCCTCCTCCCTCGCACGATCGCCATAAATCTTGTCCTCCGTCAGCCGGTGTTGCTCCAGGAGGAACATGTTGTACCGATGTTCCTCCTGCGCCTGCTGGAATACCGACAAAGGCATCGGCGCAGGCTGCACCTCCGCCATGGCGGCGTTTTAGTGCGTCTGCGCCTGCTCCATGGTGAAGTTGGCATGCAGAGGCGCGAGAGCGGGGCGGTATCGTCTCCATCATGGGGTCGTTCTCGTCGTTAGAGACCTCGGGCGAGCTGGCCGACAAGCCGGCCTAGATCCGCATGGCATCGCGGCTCTACCAGGCGGCGGCAAGGGCGGCCACCTCGTACTTCATCATCGTAGAAAGGCTCTCCCACAGAGCTTCGCCACATGCAGTGATGGCGGATGCAGTGTAAGGGAGGAGGATGGGGAGCGTCTTGTGTTGTGACATGGAGCTAGCCGGGTGTGGCGGCCTTTAAACAAATGATTCTGGTGAGGCCAGGCGTCCGGGTGCGTCAATGCGGGGCGTCAAGTAGGTTTCTCAGCTGACAAGTCTGCTTATTGACGGCATACGGATGGACGGGCATTCAACGGGCGTGATAGATATCCGCCCTGCCCCATCCCCGTCCAGTAACATGTCTCCAGGATTAAATAGGCGCGGACACCAGAGATGTGTCGCGGGCGATGGCCTTAGCCGGCGCGCCGCTTCAATGGCGGAAGTAGTGAGAGGTCGCGTCCGCTCTGAGTCGTCTTCAATGTGGAGCGGCGCGATTTACAGTGGCATGAATGCGGGCAGCTGGCGTAGGCGGGAACACGCGCGGGATAGGGAATGGGGGTTTGGGTGGGTTAGAGTGGTCAGAAGTGGGCGTGGTTACTCTCTGGACGCCCGCAAAGCCCCCACCTGTGTCTCTGTTTTGTGGGTGAAATTATGTCCGAACCGCGATGCGGACGATAAATGTACGCGTTAAATGGTTTTCGCAGTTTGAACGGACGCAGACGGTTTGAGGATCGGCATTGGAGATGCCCCAACAAAACAACTACTATAGAATACACACATTCCTCACCTTGGAAGAAATATGAACATTTTTTCTTAAAAAGAAACATATTCTTGTGAGCATCGCCCAGCTGCAGCTGCCGCAGATCGGCAGTTTTGACTATTTTGACCTGTGGACGAAATCAATTCACAAAATGAACTGTCCGTGAAACTATTTCACAGCACTGACCCTTTTGTGTGGCGCCCGCCACGCAGGCGCCACACCCTACGGTGCAGCGCCTAGCTCGGGGGCGTTGCACGCCAGTCCACCGTGGCAGTCCTTGGGCCCACACCCAGCAGTGCAGCGCCTCAGAGCTAGGCGCCGCACCGTAATGTGCAGCGCCCGGCCCGCAGGCACTGCACTGTGACTTAGATGCCAGCCGCCCGCTGCCCCCCCCCCCCCCCACCCCACCCATTCGTTCCAGAGGAGTTACAGAACAGGTGGCCGGCGGCTTCCTCCTCTCCCCCTCTCAATCCCCTCTTAAAAAATCATCAAATCTGATGATTTGGCCCGTGGATTCCTTCACCAATCCATCCTAGAAGGTACTTTTCTCCGATCCCCTTCTTTCTATCCATAGAATGTATGCTATTTCGGAGATTTGAGGAACCCTTGTTTGAATCTTGTGTGTATTAGATTTAGGGAATTTTTGTTTGAATCTTGCATGTATTCGATTTGGGGAACCCTTGTTAGACTAGAATGTGGTTTGGATACATAGGTTGACATGTTATTTATATAGTTTGGATACATAGGTTGACATTTTATTTATATGGAAAAGATATTTGTATTGAATCTTGCATGAGGTAGGCTTAGTTTAGTTTATTGAAATTACATTTGTATTGGCAAGAATGGTTTGGATACATATGCTTTCTATTTTGCATCTAGTAGGCGTACTTTAGTTTATTTGTATTGAAAAGATAATCGTGTTGACAAGAAAGCTTTCTTTCAAAATTGTTAGGATGGTTTGGCTTCTCGATGATCACTAAGACAAACAACACCGGTCGTACGCTATGGCGGTGGAGCAGCGGGTAATAATGAAAGTGGCCTGTTTTATGAATTTCGTATTTATTTCAAACACAAATGCCCCATATGTAATGTTATGAATTGTTTGTTTGTAGGCGCTTGCACCTTTGAAGCTTCGTTGTCACGGGGTCACCCTTGGGTGGATGCGCTATGATGAGCGATACACATCGTATGTAAGGGAGACAGGACTTCTCCCTTTCATTCATATGGTCAGACGGTCGACGCCACCCAACAATGCTCCAGCACTCACCGCGCTTATTGATCATTGGCGGCCGGAGACACATAGTTTCCATCTACGGACCGGGGAGATGACAGTGACGCTCCAGGATATTGCTATGATCACCGGTCTTCCTATCGATGGGAATCCTCTATGTATGAGCACCGACTCCGATGGGTGGCGCGCGCAGATGCATGCCCTTATCGGTATGGTTCCTCCGGAGCCTCCGGAACCAGCAGCAGAAAACAAGAAGAAGGAAAGAGTCGCAGCCGGTGCTACTTTCACGTGGATTACTGAGCACTTTGGTACTTGCCCAGCGGAAGCTGATGAGGACACGGTCAAGATAAATGCTCGTGTCTACATGTGGTATGTGATATCCAGGACTATGTTTGCTGATGGCACAGGCAAGAATGCTCCATGGATGTGGCTGAAGGCGTTGACCGTCTTCGATAGCAAATGGAGTTGGGGTTCGGCGACACTGGCTTACTTGTATAGACAGGTATGAAGTTGTTTCTTTTTCACTTCATTGCTACATTATGAATGCGATCTTGCTCTTAATTGAACCATGTTCTCTTTTATGTGCAGTTGGACAAAGCCTGTTGTAGGTCATCTGGAGGTATTGGTGGTTGTTTGCTCGCACTTTCCATATGGAGCTGGGAGCGTTTGCCGGTTGGACGTCCGGAGAAGGTGAAGTACGATGATTGGGACGACAAAGGCGACCTACTACGGCTACCCACTTGGGCTTACAAGTGGGGTGTGATAAATGAGACGACAGATGATCCCTCGGTCATGTACAAGTTGTACCAGAGTGAGCTTGACGCGATCACGCCTGAGCAGGTGAATTGACATGGCATAAGTGATTATGATGCTTCTATTGCAACTCGATGTCAATTTTGCATTCTATCCCATTTTGCAGGTGATATGGGAGCCGTATGGAACAGGAGATAGTTTTGGTGACCCTTTAGAGTTCAGGCTGAATCCGATGTGCACTAGGGATAGGGATCTCTGGCGTATGCGGTGCCCACTCATATGCAACTGGGCGGTTGAGCTTCACCTCCCACATCGAGTGCGCCGTCAGTTTGGTTTGTTCCAGGCACATCCTCCGGAGTGGGAGGACATGGACAAGTTGCTACACGCGTAAGATATAATTAACCTTGAGTACTTAGCAGCTTCTCGGCGGTTTCGATGCTACTAATATTATGTTTCTAACTTGCAGGTTGGATAGGAAAAGGCAGCGGAAGATTAAGGATTGGGCCAAGCATCACAGAAAGTATGTCGTACAGTTTGCGCTTAGTGTGGAGCAAGCTAGGGCTGGAAAAGGAGTCCAGCTTCGTGAGCACTGCCCTGTAGCGTTCAACAACTATCTCACATGGTTTCTTGCAAGTACCCGTGTGGAGGTATGCAAGCCGGCGTATGCTGATGAGATTTTGGAAGAACCCACTGTTTTTGATGAGGTAGCCCAACACCAGTACAACGCATTAGTCAGGAAAGGCAACTCAGTGATCCCTTCAGCTCCAATGATGAACTTTGTGGTATTTGCCCTCTTTGCTTTTCATTCACACTATTCACATCTTCGCTTGCCTAACACGTTAATACCATTTCTGTTCATAGCGTGCCCAGATCAAGAAAGCAGCTGATGAGACCGAGACTATTCTTGAAACAAACCCGGCTGGCAAAAGCGATGGAGAAGGTGCACTTCGAGCATTCATCAAGGTTCACATCTCCTTCAAACTAGCACTTAACATGTGTTGCTACGTTCGATGTCTCATTCACTTGTACATGTTGCAGCGCCAGGGCCAAAAGTTAAGGCGGCTATCAAACCTTTTTGGTTGTCGTGACCCCGAGTATGTATCACCAGAACGGTCTAGGTCGGCGACACCATCAGATCCCGCTTCGGTCCAGAGCCATGGTGATCATTTGGAGGATGAGGATGTGGGTGTGGTCACTCAAGAGGTATGGCATGAGCATATATATCCAATTGTTGATGCATTGCTAACTATATCCTCACACACGGTCTTTCCATATCTTTTGTTGTTGCATAGGTTGCTGATGATGATATGACCTTGGGGGCGTACCAGGTTAGGTCTGCATACGTACTAAAGCCTAGAAAGGGAATCAACAAGTACACACCTGAAGACTTCACCGAAAGAGGCAAAAGGACGGTCGGCACCTCGCGGATGGCGGCTTTGGATGACTATTTGGATGACGATGTCGATGACGTGGAGGAACCGGAGCCGGAGCGGGAGTGTGTTCCTCTTCCTAGGAAGGTCAAGAAGTTAGCCAGCAAGAGGGGGGGAGCAGCCAAAAAACGCTCAAGGAACTAGCTCTTCTTAGGAACCAGCCATAGTCCTTTATTTGTATGTCTTAGGAACTAGCTCTATGTTGAACTTGGAGTTGATGTCTTAGCAATGTTGAACTTGGTCCTCTATGTTGCACTTGTTGTCTTCATAATGTTGAACTTGATCTTCATTAGCTTCACCATTAAAGCCCTCATCTTGATCATTCACATTGGCAGTCTCGACATGTTTGAACTGGTCTGGATCCTCGAGGGTGACCTCAACTCCCTGCTCAACCACATTGAACTCTGAACCATGACAATCACCCTCTGGGTGCACCAAGTCCCCCTCTCCCTTCCTCATCTCTACCTGATAATGATTCTGTTTGCAAGCTACAGCCACTGCAGCGCCTAGCACCGAGGCGTCACACTCTACAGTGCAACGCCTAGCTGCTGGGCGCTGCACTATACAGTGTGACGCCTAGAGCCGAGGCGTTGCACACATGGACTGAGCTAACCAGAGAGCAAACACTCTGGTTGCAAGCTACAGCCAGTGCAGCGCCTAGCATCGAGGCGCCACACTGTACAGTGCAACGCCCAGCAGCTAGGCGTTGCACTGTAGAGTGTGGCGCCTCCGTGCTAGGCGCTGCAGTGGCTGTAGCTTGCAACCAGAGTGTTTGCTCTCTGGTTAGCTCAGTCCATGTGTGCAACGCCTCAGCTCTAGGCGCTGCACTATACAGTGTGACGCCTAGAGCCGAGGCGTTGCACACATGGACTGAGCTAACCAGAGAGCAAACACTCTGGTTGCAAGCTACAGCCAGTGCAGCGCCTAGCACGGAGGCGCCACACTATACAGTGCAACGCGGCGTTGCACTGTACAGTGTGGCGCCTCCGTGCTAGGCGCTGCACTGGCTGTAGCTTGCAAATAGAAAGTTTGCTCTCTGTTTAGCTCAGTCCATGTGTGCAACGCCTCAGCTCTAGGCGTTGCACTATACAGTGTGACGCCTAGCGCTTAGGCGCCACACTGTGCAGTGCAACGCCCAGCAGCTAGGCGTCGCACCTGTACTTAGCAAATTTTTGGCACACGCACACATATTCCGATGAGGAGAGATAGTAGCTCACGACACATAGCAAGCAAAGAACTGTGACACATAGTACTTCACGACACATACTAATTCATAATACATAGTACTTCATGACACATAGTAGATCACAACCAAATCGAAGAGGAGAGATAGTAGTTCATGACACATAGTAGTTCACAACCAAATCGAAGAGGAGAGATAGTAGTTCATGACATAGCTCTATTGCGTAGAGCAAGGCCCCTTTCCCTTCTTCTTCTTCTTCTTCTCTTCTTCCTCTTCCTCCTCCCTTTTCCTTATGAGGTGGGCCTCCTTAACCACCCTCTCCATGAATATCTTTTCCTCCCTCTCTTTTTTTTCAGCTGCAATTGCCCAAAGCTTTATGGTTCCTTCTTCAAAATCCTTTAGACGCTTCTTCTGTGCCTCCTCACATTTCCTCACCAATGCTTGCTCCCTAGCACGCATCGCATTTGACGCTCTCTCTTCTTCCTTCCTCTTCTCCTCAAGCTCCTCTTCCTTTTTCTTCTTTAGCTTGGCTGCATCCTCCTCTCTAAGCTTCTTCGCAGCCTTCTCCCACCATCCCGCCATCTCATCTTCGCCATCCTCCTTCATTGTTGGTTTGTTGGGTTGGGAAGCCGCCATACCTACAATGAGTGAAACATAATGGTTAGTAAAGACAATACAAACAAATGGAACATATGAAAAAAAAATAACATATGGAAAATAAGAACATTTGAAACATTATAGTTAGTGAGCAACATACGAGAATGGTCCATCGAGGTATCCAAACATTCCTCTATAACGACCTTGCTCTTGTCCATCACCACGGCCAAGTCCATCACCAAGGCCAAGACCATCACCACGGCCAAGACCACCACCACGGCCTAGACTACCACCACCACGGCCTCTTGTAAGTCCTAGTTGCCGACCTCTTTGTTGCCTAGATCCTCTTTGACTAACACTTGGTTGGCTTGGCACTTGTTGGCTACCACTTGGTTGGCTAGGCACTTGTTGGCTACAACTAGGTTGGCTCCCACTTGGTTGCTTTGGCACTTGGTGGCTACCACTAGGTTGGCTCCCACTTGGTTGCCTTGGCACTTGTTGGCTACCACTAGGTTGGCTCCCACTTGGTTGCCTTGGCACTTGGTGGCTACCACTAGGTTGGCTCCCACTTGGTTGCCTTGGCACTTGTTGGCTACCACTAGGTTGGCTCCCACTTGGTTGCCTTGGCACTTGGTGGCTACCACTAGGTTGGCTCCCACTTGGTTGCCTTGGCACTTGGTGGCTACCACTAGGTTGGCTCCCACTTGGTTGGCTTGGCACTTGTTGGCTACCACTTGGTTGGCTCCCTTGTGTAGCTCCTTGTTGGCTAGTGCTTGCATCATTTTTCTTGGACCTTTTCCTTGGTTTCGTACATTTTCTTTTGTTGTGGCCATGACCTTTGCATTCCCCACAACGGGAGCTCTCACGAGGCTCTTGGAATTGATCGTTTCCCGCTTCGCGGCGGCCACCATGGCCCCATCCGTCCATGTCGCCTCTAAAACGCTTTGTTTTACGTTTACCACGTTTAACAACCTTCAACTCCGGATCCGGCCATAGTTGAACTCCATGGTACTCCGGCCATTGTGATTGGTCAAAGTATGGGTGAAAGCGGGGAGCCCATGTTTTCTTGACCGTCATGATTGAGAACTCCAACTCCCTCACGGTGCGTGGGTGATTGATGTCCACATTTCTAACGCGACCGGCGGTATACAAATGTGAGCATGGGAGATGAAGCAACAATGGCCTCCCGCAAGAGCAATCACATTGTGTTAACGACACCTTGAAAGCCCGACCTCCATGTTGCCGGCCATCGTTTGTGGTTCCTCCTGGCTCTTTCACTTCATACTTCCACTCTTCGTTGTCATATAATATAGCTTCTTCTGAGTCCGCCTTTCGTGATTGAAATTCTAACCATTCATCAACCTTGGGTGGGAACTTGTACTTGTACTTGCGCGGGTTCTCACCCGCTATCTGTGCATCAGTTTCCATTGAGTACTTTAGAAAGTACGCATTCATCTTGTCAAATGTGTATTGAACTATTGCCGTCACAGGTAATCCACGTGCACCTTTGAGCACCCTATTGAAGCATTCGGCCATATTGCTTGTCATTTGACCGTATCTTCGGCCATCTTCATCAAAAGCATGTGCCCACTTGTTCCGGTGGGGAATGTGCCTATTCATAAAGTCTTGACCCCCGTGATCAAGTTTTTTGTGTGCGAGCAATTTGTTCGACAAAGTGGCGAACCGCTTCTCGGAGAAAGCAAGATAACAATCTTGAAGATCATCGGCCAACTCCTTAAGGCCACATGCCCTATAGAAGTTCGAACAAAAGTGCCTCATGCACCATCGATGGTGCAATGGAGCATGCCCGGGAATGTCAATCTCCACTGCGTTAAGAATTCCTGCATGCCGATCCGATATGACACAAATTTTCCTTTGAGCGGGTAACACCTTCGTCCTCAAAAGACGCATAAACCACTCCCAGTTGTCATTGTTCTCCGCCTCAACCAAAGCAAATGCCAATGGCAACACCCGGTTATTGGCATCACTTGCTATCGCAACCAACAAGGTGCCCTTGTATTGTCCGGTCAAGAACGTGCCATCAATGGAGATGACCGGCCTACAGTGTTCGAAAGCCCTCACGCATTGCTCGAACGCCCAAAATGCACGGCCAAATACTCGGACTTTCTTTCCTTCATAAACCGTTGTTTGGTGCCCATGAGGCTCGACAACATGAACCATGCCCGGGTTTGTGGCGGCCATGGCTAACAACAACCTAGGGATTCGGTTGTATGCTTCCTCCCAAGTACCATACAACATCTTAAATGCGGCTTGCTTCGCCTTCCATGCCTTGCCGTACTTCACCTTGTAATGAAATATGGCTTTCACAAGGTCAATGACATGTTGGACGCTCATTGTTGGAAGTGTGGATATTGAGTTGGAGAGCCTGTAAGCGATGAACTCAGACGTGAGTTGTCTGTGGTCTTGGGACACAATCTTGCCATCCACCCTTTTGCCTCGGCACATGTGAGTTGGCACACAACTCACTACGTGCCAAGCGGGACCTCCTTTCCATGGTCTTGCACGCACAATCCACGGACATATTTCATCTTCACATGCACATGCAACCGTGTAGCGCACATTGACGTCCGAATGCACCACCTTGTGTGGACGATAATGCGTAACCGAGTAGTTGTCGAGCCACATCTTCAATTCCAAGAAGGTTTCGAACTTACTCCCTTTACCAATCCGGTTCTTGTCGTCTCCCAAATCACGGTGAGAGCTTGGCCTAATCCCAAGAGATATAGATTTGCCACCATCCACAACGGCTTCATCCGCGAGACTAACATCCTTGAACAATGGTGTCTTGTGATCCCGACCGAATACCTTCTCGAAAGCTTCGGCCTCCTTCACCGTGAACCCCTCCTCATCAACTTGTTCATCGGGACCTTCGTCATCCGAATCCGATGCATATGCACGGGAAAAAGGGATGGAATGGTCCATTGTCTCTTGCAAATGATATTTGTCAAGATCACCCACATTGTTGTCATGGATATCAACTTCATTGTCATCGTCTGCATACTCATCATTGTCCTCTTGCAAAGCTTCATCTTGGTTGTTTGTAAACGGGCTCAATGTTGGCCTCACTTCTTGGGTCAAAAAAGGTTCAACAATTTCATCTCGCTTCAAGGGTGGGGGGCTACTAGCAACCAAAGGGGAGGGTTTCCGGTTCAAGTCCAAATGCAAATTTGAATCAACCTTCTTCGTTGCAAATAACTCAAGAGCCTTGTCAAGTGAATCGGCCACCGTTTCCTTGTATGCAACCCAACGTTGCTCCGAGTTGATACGCATTGTCTTCCAACGGATGTGCATTCCAAAACCTACATTATGCCTTCCCTCCAACCCAACGATATCACTAGGGTCCATCCAATTCAAATCTTTCCTCACTTGTTGCAAGAGCTCCGCATAGCTAGGACTACTATCAAACAACATATCTACCTCATCCGGATCCGGTTCAATATTGCCTTTCAAGAAGGCGTCTTTGTCCCCATGATGAACAAACACACATGTTCTTCCCATCCCTATAAGCATTCAAACAACACATCGTAACATTGCTTCCACGAGTACTAATTTAAGGATTAACACGGAATACAAACCCTAATACATATATATCAAACAACAACCCTAACCCTAACCCTAACCCTAACCCTAACCATAACCCTAACCATAACCCTAACCCTAACCCTAACCCTAACAATAACCCTAACCATAACCCTAGCACCAACATAAGAACACCCATAAGAATAACCCTAACATACTAACAAAGCCTAATCATAGGAAATTGGCAAACAAAGATCTCACATCTCCATGCAAATCTCTAGATCCAAACAAAACTAGGGTTTCCCAAACTAGCATTACTTGGATCAAAACAAGGGATCGGAGAAGATTACCTTGAGGGAGGGTATGACTTCGAAATCCACGGACAAATTCTTCAAATTTGCAAGTTTTGGGAGAGGATTTGAGAGGGGGAGAGAGTGGGAGAGGGGGCAAAGCTCGGGTTGGGGTGTGTGGGGTGGGGGGAGTGGGGGAGGGGGGCCCAGCCGCTGGATAAGTCACAGTGCAGCGCCCGAACGCTAGGCGCTGCACATTACATGTGTGGCGCCTGGCTAGGAGGCGCTGCACTGCTGGGTGCGGGCCCAAGGACCGCCACGGTGGACTGGCGTGCAACGCCCGCGAGCTAGGCGCTGCACCGTAGGGTGTGGCGCCTGCGTGGCGAGCGCTACACAAAAGGGTCAGTGCTGTGAAATAGTTTCACGGGCAGTTCATTTTGTGAATTGATTTCGTCCACAGGTCAAAATAGTCAAAATTGCCCCGCAGATCGTTGCGAGCATCGACCAAAAGCGCAGCCTAGCCCGTGGACGCACTCGATCGGCCGCTACGTAGTCGTACGTTGCGTTGGTTATACAGACAGACCAAAATGACCAACCACTGTACACGAGGAGGACAGCGCCGTTGGCATCTTGCGGGCGCGCGTACGGAGCCGAAAACAGACCGCCTTTTCTAGGCTTGTAGCTGTGGTGGTTCGGCCAATGAGCCGGGAGGCCGAGGGGTGCTTGCGTGCGTGCCACGCCCGGCCGTCGAGCGTGTGCGGGAAGAAGACGCACCGGGCGCTCTCGTCTGGAGCGGAGCGAGCGCTCGCCGAAAGGGCGGCACACGCACGCGTCGCCATGCACGTACGCCCCACAGCCTTTGCCACTAACGTCTTGGGTGTGCTCAGCAGCGGCGTCGATGCACGAGCGCCCCCTGTCAACTTGCAACACAAAGGAGAGTATGAGACACACACAAGGAACGCAGAGACGGCAACGGACAATTTACAGTTCGTTTTGCTGAAATACCTTGGTATTATCTTCCATTTATACTCAAGTCAAAGTTGAATTGATGCTGAACACTCTGCGATATTACTAGGTGGTGTATTTGAATCATTCGAATTTTTTATAGTACATAGATGGAGGGCGATATCTTCCCCGCGGGCCTCGGCGAGGATCAACACGAAACATGTTCTGATGTACTCCATCCTTCCCAAAATATAGGGCGCGTTTGACTTTACACGATCTATGATGCATGTCTTTGACCGCTAATATATATCAAAGTACATGGATTGAACATGTATACATGTTATAGTCATATTTGTCTTGCAAAACAATTTTATTTTGTATGTCTCTATACTAATTTTATATACATAGAATACGTGAAAATCATAGTCAAAGTTATGCAACGAAAACCAGAAAAGTCTACCGACAGCTTATATTTCGGGAAGGAGGGAGTATCGAAGTTGTGGTAATGCAACTAGTAAAATTCTAGGTTTTTTTAACCAATATACCGTGGGGGTAATGACCTACCTATAAATTGTAATATGTATAATTTGTCATTTGATGTAAAACTTGAACCCTACGACGCCATATATGTCAGTCAGTGTAGCTACATCTTGGCTATTTTTGGCTCTACCCTATGGTTGAGCTTTGAGCCAGGCATATCTCTCCGGCTCAAGCTTGGTCGAATCTAGCGAGTAGAGAGGTGATGTCAGTGAAGGCAGGTGGCAACCAATTTTATATCACGATTATGACACAAATATTTTTTTCTTATAAACACCGTAAAAGTTAAAACAGTTTCGACTTAAGGGAAGGCAATGTGTCATCGCATCCTTAAATTATCCAAGCTTCCTAGGGATAGGGATCAAGCTGGGTTTGATCGGGGCATTGGGTTTTGTTGTGTCAGGCTTTTCATCGGTTGTATATTCCGATAACCGACCGGTTACCAGGAAATTTTGGTGGCCCTAAAAAAATTGGACACAAAAATTTAAAAGTTTTTGTATTCTTATGACCGAATGCTCAAATAGGTTGCCATGAGTAAATTACAGCAACCAAGCATTTGGACTAGCGGTAAGATTTGCGGCCTATCGTGTGGACGTCAAAGGTTCGACTCAACATTTTTTGAACTACAGTTTTTTGCGTTATTCAAGCTCTGTCAAAAAAATATTGGTCATGGTGCGATGTCATTGAGTCAAGATTGCGACCTCTTGATGGTTACTACGCTTGATGCGCACTAGAACATAAAGCATTTGTTGTATAAATGGGTTACATGTAATATATTTTGACGCTAATTACTTTTTAATTCAAAATTCCTTTGAAAAATTAGGCCGATAAAAATTAGGAATTCCCTAGATTTTTCGGAAACCAGATTTTGTGGCCCCTCTGGGGAAAACCAGAATCGAAATATAAAAAGACCTTGTTTTGTGGGTCCCATCTTTTATTCGATGTGTACCAGTTGTTCCTCACATGGTCCAAACGTCAGTTATTCATTGCATATCTTGCTTATTTGTTTGATGATTTACTTTTTTTTATGTGTTCTGCTCCATACAGTAAGCATTGCAATCTTCTAGACTCGTTTGATGCTCAGTTTGAACATATTATTTGGTGACACCACGCACACTTTTGAATTCACTATTTCGTTCCCTATACCTGATAGTTGATACTATTACACTCTTGAATCATCTAGCATATTATTTATTTTATTATAACACTCTGAAGCACTTTATCTAGTTTCTTGGATATTTAAGAAACTATTAAATAACATAAAAATAAACACACTAATCGATGTATGTTAATTGTTGAGTAGTGCCATTATTCTATTTCTCTTAGATTTATTGTTAATTTATCTTAGCAAATAGCATCTCAAAAAATACTTAAAAGTATAAAAAACAACGAAGTATAGTTATGGCTTTCGTCAAGATAAATGTATTTTCAATTATTAGTACTAGAATTGAATGATATATATATATATATATATATATATATATATATATATATATATATATATATGTATGTATGTATGTATGTATGTATGTACGTATCTTAACATTACATGTATAGGTATGTCATTCGACAAGTTAGAATTAAAAATATTATTTAAAATGTGTGAAACACATATATAAAAAATACGTTAGTACTAAGTAAAAAAGTTTAGTATAATTAATATAAATCGATTCACACATGAGGTATGATATAAACATTCGTTACCTCTCTTTGTTCGGTTTTTATAATTTTTGCAGTAAAACACAATTTTTTAGCACCTCGCATTCTCAATTAAAAAATCAAATCGCTAGAATATAAAACTAATAATTTAGCCCTCACAATAAAATTGAATAGTAATGGAATAAAGTTCGTTGTTCAGATATGAAGAAAAAATAGTTCAAATCTAGTATTAAAAGCAATGCAATTCATAATTAATTAAATAGACAACGTAGCTCTAACTTGTTAAGCTGCTTCATCATATCTTTTCTCAGCAATTCAATAATGGTACTCTTTCGCGACAACGTCGTCCGCTAGTACATTTGCTTCTCCGTGGCTTTAGGGCCTATTTGGTTGCCTGGGTGCATCTACCATGCATTGCATGAAGGAGCTGCAAAAATGAGTTGAAATGCGTGTTTGGTGTACTTGATAAGACGAGACAGGGTCGGCTTAGATTTTGTTTGGTTTGTTGCATATGTGGTTGTATGAGATATGCAGCATACAATATATGTTGTTTAGTAGGTTGTATGATGTCGAATTTGAGTATAGGGTGTTTGTTCATGTATGTAAAATAATTAGAATATAATTTAAGTGACATGCACTCCAAACAAGATATCTTTGCTAATTGAAGTAATAAAAGAATATATATTCACATGTATTCAAAATTGCAGAGATGATTTAAGTAAGAAAAATAAAAATTTAGCAACATCTTTGCTGTTTGTACAAGTATATAAGCAGTTTATATACACATAAACAATTTATGGCACAAAATAGCTAAAAAAATGCATCAAGATAATAGAGAGTGCACATAAATCAGGTATCATTACTAGCCCAAATAGCTCACATATAGATGCATGCTAATCAAACAGATCCATAGGAGAGGAGGTTCAGGACATGGCCTGTAGAGCAAGGGGATGCATGTGCACCCGGCAGTGGGCTGAATGTGTGTGGAGGGCAGGGGTGAACGCCCGTGCTCGCGCATGTGTGCGTGTGGGTGCATGCACCTGTACAGGGCCGAGGGGAGCAGCTCCCATAGCGATGGCGGCCATGGCTGGGAGCTCGGCTCCGACCAAGACGCACCCACCTGTACAAGAGCGAGGGGAGCAGCTCCCATGGCGACGGCGGCCATGGCCGAGAGCTCGGTTCCGACCAAAACGCGTGCAGGAAACAGTAGCAGAGAGAGATGAGAGGGATCCGAGAGGGATGGGGACAGATGGAAGAGGGATGGGAGGAGGAGAGTTCAACCTCTGCGTGGAGAGGATGCGCGTCGGCGATGTGCTCGCGAGGCGACGGGGCGGCAAGATCCGTTCGCAGCAGAGAGGAGAGGGGTGAGGTGAGCGGCGCGGATATGGGTGTGAATCGACAGGGAGAGAAACCCTAGCCCTCTTCGCTCGCGTGGGTGCTCGCGCGGATGCAGGCTCGCGAAAACGGCCGAAATTTGCGTGCGAGCTCAGCCTGGCTGGGGGGGGGGGGGGGGAGGGCTATTTTGCATCAGTCGGGCCTGGCACATAGCGAGCCTACCAAATGTTGCGAAAATTGCATGGTGGGTGCGATGCAGGTGCGAGACAAGGAACCAAACATGCCCTTAGAGCTTCGGGCATGCTCATCTGAAGCTTTATCGCTGCCACCGTCTTGTACATGTTGAATAGAGTGTAGAAAATATCATACATGACATAAGTAATTAATTATGTTTTTTGCATCAAATGAATTAATTAGTTAAACAAATGTCTTAATGAACCATAATACTAGCAATCGTTATGCAAGAATTACTTAGTTTTTTCTCCTATATGATATGGCGATGTTGTTAAGTTATAATATTCCACCCAAGCAGTGGCATTTTAATTCATTCTTCGCCGGTTTTCTGCATGCTTTCCACCCCCAGCCAGGCTGAGCTCGCACGTAGTTGTACTGTTTTTAGCCGACCAACGTCGCTCTGGGCTGGGCCAGGGCAGCGTCGCAGCGGTGTGGTGGCGGCCCGTTTTACTGTGTTTGCTCCCGGCCATCTAGGTTTGTTTTTCTCGCGGCCCGTCGCAGCGGTGAGGTGGTGGTCCATTTTTTGCTTGACAAGAAAACTATGGTAACCACTAAAAAAAATAAGACTATAGCAGCCCTAAGTTACGTGCGGTGCGGTCGACCCATTTTCTTGCAGCATGCTTTTTTTGCATGTAAAAGTTTCTTATATCTATATAATTTTTTTGTGTCTATGGTTGTCGAAAGCGCTAAAAGTGTTTCTTTTTTTTATGGATTTTTCAGTTAGTGGGGAAGTTTTTCTTTTCTTTGTTCTGTAGAGTCATTTTAATTTTAATTTTTAGTTTTGTCAGTGTTTATTTTTCAGATATACAGGTGCGTAATAAGTTTGCCTCCACACTTGCCTCATCCTGCATGGACTTCAGGATGGCCTGCTGCTCTGCCATCTTGTCAGACTATGCGACGATGAACTCTGCCTTTGCCTGCTCCATGTTGAAGCCCGGCTGCTTCGCCTTCTCCACCTCCTCCACCTCCATCGGAGCCAGCTCCACCACCTCCTCTTCCCCCGACTGCTGCTCCTCCTCCTCCGGCTCTGATGCTTGTAATTTGCGTTGTATTTCCCCGAAGAGGAGGGGATGATGCAGCACAACAGAGGTAAGTATTTCCCTCAGTTATGGAACCAAGGTTATCAATCCAGTAGAAGAACTAAGCAAAACTATATAAACATCGAAAATGCTCTTTAGAGCTCGGGCTCCATGGAGCCCGAGTTTGACTTGATCAAAATTCAAATTTTCACGTTTCAAAATTTTTTGAAAAAAAATACACACATACTTAGAGACATAAAGCATATGTGTGTAAATTTTCAGGACGAAACACTTTAAAATGAGTGCTACACAAAAAGAACAAATCTGAGCCTTTTTAGTAGATGCACTATTCATTCTCAAAGTCCATGAATTTGTCTTTTTTGCACAGATCGCATTTTAGGGTATTTCATCCTCAAATTTTAGATACATACTCATAACATCCTTGTTTACTTGTATGAATTTTTTTAGATTTTTTTGAAACTGAAAAGTGTGAATTTTGAATTTTTCAAAAAATCCGGCCTCCATGGAGGCCGAGCTCCAAAACGCCATACTCTATAAACATCACCTACACACAAACAACAAATACTTGCAACCCAATGCGTGAAGGGGTTGTCAATCCCTCAAGGGTATCGAGATAGATTAAATTGTATGAGATTTGATAAATAGATCTAACTAAAACATAAAATAAAAAAATAAAAAAGTATTTTTGGTTTTAATATATTATAGAAAATAGACCCGGGGCCCATAGTTTTCATTAGAGCCTTCTCTCGAGAAAATAGCATATGGTGGGTAAATTAATTATTGTTGGGCAATTGACAGAAAAGCAAATAATTATGACGATACCCAAGGTAATGATCATGTATATAGGCATCACGTTCAAGATTAGTAGACCGAAACAATTCTGCATCTACTACTATTACTCAACACATCGACCACTATCGAGCATGCATCTAGTGTATTAAGTTCATGAAAAAACAGAGTAATGCATTAGGCAAAATGACATGATGTAGACAAAATAAACTCAGTATGAATAAACCCCATCTTGTTACCCTTAATAGCAATGATACATGCGTGTCATGTCTCTTTCTGTCACTAAGATTGAGCAGCTCAAGATCGAACTCATCACAAAGCACCTCTTCTCATGGCAAGATAAATCAATCTAGTTGGCCACACCAAACCAATAAATCGGAGAAGAAATACGAAGCTATAAAAATCATGCATAAAAGAGTTCAGAGAAGATTCAAATAATATCCATTGGTAGATCTGACCATAAACTCACAATCCATCGGATCCCAACAAACACACCGCAAAAAAGTTATATCTAATAGATCTCCAAAAGAACATCGAGGAGAACATTGTATTGAAGATCAAAAAGAGAGAAGAAGCCATCTAGCTACTAACTACGGACCCGTAGGTCTGTGGTAAACTACTCACACATCGTCGGAGGGGCGACAAGGATGATGAAGAACCCCTCTGTGATCGTTGCGCCCTCCGGCAGAGTGCCGGAAAAGACCTCTAGATTGGATCTCATTGTTTTGAAACTTGTGGCGGAGGAAAAGTATTTCATCGACTCCTCTAGGGTTTTTGGGATTTTAGAGTATTTATAGAGGCGGAGGTAGGTCAAGAAGCTTCATGTGGGCCCCATGTTGGGGAACGTAGAATGCAATTTCAAACATTTTCCTACGATCACACAAGATCTATCTAGAAGATGCATAGCAATGAGAGGGGAAGAGCATGTCCACGTACCCTCGTAGACCGAAAGCGGAAGCGTTAGCTTAGCGCGGTTGATGTAGTCGAACGTCTTCGCGATCCAACCAATCAAGCACCGAACGTACGACACCTCCGAGTTCTGCACACGTTCAACTCGATGACGTCCCTTGAACTCTTGATCCAGCAAAGTGTCGAGGGAGAGTTTCGTCATCATGACGGCATGGTGACGGTGATGGTGATGTGATCCGCGCAGGGCTTCACCTAAGCACTACGACGATATGACCGGAGGAGTAAACTATGGAGGGGGGCACCGCACACGGCTAAGAACAATTGATGTATTTTAGGGTGCCCCTGCCCCCGTATATAAAGGAGGAGGGGAGGAGGCCGCCGGCCCTAGGGGGCGCACTATGGGGGGAAAACCGACTAGGACTTCTAGTCCAGGTCGGCCCCCCTTCCTTCTCTTGGAGGTGGAAAGGGGGAGGAAAGGGAGAGGGGGATGGAAAGGGGGGCCACGCCCCTCCCCTTGTCCAATTCGGACTGCTCAGGGGGGGGGGGTGCCCCTTGTGGGCTGCCCTCTCTCTCCCGTATGGCCCATGTAGGCCCATTACTTTCCCCGGGGGGTTCCGGTAACCCCTCGGTACTCCAAAAAATACCCGAACCACTCCGAAACCATTCCGGTGTCCGAATACCTCGTCCAATATATCTCTTTACCTCTCGACCATTTTGAGACTCCTCGTCATGTCCGTGATATCATCCGGTACTCTGAACAATCTTCGGTCACCAAAACACATAACTCATAATACAAATCGTCATCGAACGTTAAGCGTGCGGACCCTACGGGTTCGAGAACTATGTAGACATGACCGAGACACATCTCCGATCAATAACCAATAGCGGAACCTGGATGCTCATATTGGTTCCTACATATGCTATGAAGATCTTTATCGGTCAAACCGCAATGACAACATACGTCATTCCCTTTGTCATCGGTATGTTACTTGCCCGAGATTCGATCATCGGTATCCTCATACCTAGTTCAATCTCGTTACCAGCAAATCTCTTTACTCGTTCCGTAATGCATCATCCCGCAACTAACTCATTAATCACATTGCTTGCAAGGCTTATCGTGATGTGCATTAGCGAGAGGGTCCAGAGATACCTCTCCGATACTCGGAGTGACAACCCTAATCTCGATCTATGCCAGCCCAACAAACACCTTCGGAGACACCTGTAGAGCATCTTTATAATCACCCAGTTACGTTGTGACGTTTGATAGCACACAAGGTGTTCCTCCGGTATTCGGGAGTTACATAATCTCATAGTCAAAGGAATATGTATAAGTCATGAAGAAAGCAATTAATAGCAATAAAACTTAACGATCATTATGCTAAGCTAACGGCTGGGTCTTGTCCATGACATCATTCTCCTAATGATGTGATCCCGTTCATCAAATGACAACACATGTCTATGGTCAGGAAACTTAACCATCTTTGATTAACGAGCTAGTCTAGTAGAGGCATACTAGGGACACTATGTTTTGTCTATGTATTCACAAATGTACCACGTTTCCGGTTAATACAATTCTAGCATGAATAATAAACATTTATCATGATATAAGGAAATGTAAATAACAACTTTATTATTGCCTCTAGGGCATATTTCCTTCAACCCACTACCCATCAGGGCACGCCAGAGGCCCTTGGCGCGCCCTGGTGTCTGGTGGCCCCCAGATGCCTCCTCTCGTCTGCTCCAGAAGCTTCCAGGGTCTCTTATCACCAGAAAAAAAAATCTCCAAAAAGTTTCGTGGCAATTGAACTTCGTTTGTTATTGATATTCTGCAAAGTAAAAAACAAGCAAAAAACAACAACTGGCACTGGGTACTAGGTTAATAGGTTACTCCCAAAAAATGATATAAAGTTGCTATTAAATGTATATAAAACATCCAAGATTGATACTTTAATAGCATGGAACAATTAAAAAATTATAGAATGTATCAGGCTCTGGCGAGCTCGGAGGCAGCCCAGCAGCAATGCGGGTGGCGCACGCGGCTTGTCTCGCCCGGATCTCCTGCTGTATCTGGTAGCGGCGCTCCGGCGTGAGCATTGCGTAGTAGGTGATCATGTATCTCTGCTCAGGCTAAGAGTAGATACAGCCGCAACCTGCAAATCCGGACCCTCAAATGCTCGCGGACGCGCCCAAGCGCGTCCACGGGAACTGACCGGGCTCTCCTCAAATCTTGTCATCCACATCCGTTTATGTCATATCCAGTCCCTCGTATCCATACTAGCATGCAACGTAGATAAAAAGAACGTAGATCATCACACAAACATAGAATCGGATAGAGAAATGCACATTCCGATCACCAAAAGATCACCAACAGATGTCCAAAAGATCGTCGAAGTTCACATAATTCACATAAAACGACGGACAAATTTGAACTACATTACTAAAAACTTGAAATTGAAGACGAAGACGACGGAGATTCACCACTTCTTCAGTAGTTGTGAAACTGAAGGTGATGGCATTCTTTTTTGTTATAAACTCGTAGTCTCAGCTCTGTGGATCTTTCTTTTATGCTCATTAATTAAATTATATGGAAATGAAGAAAGTCCATGCCATCGTTCTTCTTCCTTCCAAATGAGCTTCATTTAAATTGTTACAATTTTAACTTTTGGCAAAGTGGCAAGGACATACAAAGCAATAATTAGAATAGTAATAGTTGGAAGGTGGAGAACAAAAACTATCGACACGAACTGAATTTGAGGCCCAAATATGACTAGTTTAATGACTATGAATATTATTTCATGAAATCATTTGATTTATCAATGGACTATGTGGCCATTAAGGACTACTTGCGGTCCAAGTTTGGGAGCAAATGGTCTTGTTACACCGCAACTACATCGTATGTTGCCTGAAAATAATCCAGAGTTGGTACTGCAAGCTAGTTGAGCTCATTATGTCTCTGTCTCGTCGTAGCCTCGCACTGCTCTCAACAGGCCCCCAATTAATCTAGCTTAGTGCTGCAAATAACCAGGCCACTATTGAGTGGCCCATTGTTCAATTGCTAGCCATTCCCAAGCGAGGCATGTGTACGGTCCGTTTTCGCCCCTTAGCTGTTGTTGCTCCTGTTTATTTTGTACCCTGTACATAATGTGCTTGCTGAAGTTGATAAACTTGCACATCACACCAACTGCTTACCACGACAAACACTTCCATAGACAAAACGTGTGGATTGGTTGTACATTAACTTTGAGAGGAATGGCAGCTAAGAGAACTTATTTTATCTGCAACGGTGAGGGCAGAAGAGAAATATCTTCCCTTCATTTGTCACCAACGAAGCTTCAACAAGTAAAAAGTACAGGGAAAAAGACTGCATCATGTTGGAACTATGTTTCTTTCTGATCAATCATAACTTAGCAACACAGAAGAACTGGGGCCTCCCAGAAATAAAAATGAATCGATGGCGAAAGCATGTAAGCCTTGGTTCTACTTTACCAAACCTCCATCGTTTTAGTATAAGCTATTCTCTTGATGGAAGGTAAAAAAATCTTCCGTTATCTGTCCAGTGACAACTCACAGATGACCCATTAGATGATTCGGAAGGGCCTGCACCGAGATATATATTCTGATTATCATTGTGTTTGCTGTACCTAATGATGTTTGCCCATTCTTATGACCGTGAAATGGCGTCTTGATGTACCTAATGTCATCTGCTGCCCATTCTCGTGACTGCGAAATGGCGGTTCGATGTTTCCGAGATATCCACGCATGAGGGAGGATCACGCATATCTGGTGCGCAGCCCCTATTCTATGCAAGAAGGTGATGTGGCTCTTTTTTAAAACTGCAGTTAACGACACATGACGGTGAACACCATACTAATATAAACTGCCAGTTGGTTCCCTTTGTATATTTTCAGAATCAAAGTGTACCCACCCTAGTGTATAATAAGTAGTGGTGAGAGCAAAATCTGCATTTGGTAGGACTTGAGCTTATAGTGCAATGCTCTGATGTCAAACTTACCTTTTCCCTGGCTGCTTCTTTAGAAAGAAACATGACAGGATGAACACAGAGTTGGGTGAAGAAATGGATACCTTCTCTGCATTTGTCATTGCCCTTAAGAAGAAAAATACTACTCTAAACTAAAACCACGACACTTGTTATGGATCGGAGGGAGTAATTAGTATACGTGGTTCTAACTGAAGAGTATATTTTCTGAAAGGAAAATATTTGTGTTGCTAACTACTCCCTCCGTTCGGAATTACTTGTCGCACAAATGAATGTATCTAGACGTATTTCAGTTCTAGATACATCCATTTCCGAGACAAGTAATTTCGAAAGGAGAGAGTACTCCTGAGCATATGTTATATGGAGTATATACTAGGAGACAGTAGGTCACTGTCACCCTATAAATATCTAGTTTCAGTGACCACACAGTTAGGTTCCGGTGTGCTCCTGTATTTAGACGAGAAACCAGTAGTCGTCGTCTCATAGATGAAGACAAGCACCGCCTGCCGTTAACATGTCATGATTACCACAACAACCATCGTCTGTTAACTGGAGTACGTCCTGAACTAACCATCCGACTGTACCAACCGTTGCGATGTGAGGGTAAGGGGAAAGAGTCTGCTCCGGCGAGGCAACATTTTGGGCTGTTTTTGGCATCGCGGCAGTAGCTTCAAAAAGGTACTTTCATCTCTCTTTTACTATAGTAGCATATTTGCAGTTAGTTGAAAGACTTGTGAAGCACTCTCCTCCGCACTACCAGAATCGCCCCCCATGCCGACGGCCAGGGCCGTCGGCATAGCCTTGAGTCCCGTCGGGACAGACCTATGCCGACGGCCCCCGTCGGCATAGGGCCGTCGGCAACATATACGTCGGCATAGCCAGGGAGGCCGTCGGCATAGAAAAGCCGTCGGCATAGATGCTTTCCCGATGGGGGCCGTACATCTATGCCGACGGCCCTTGCCGTCGGCAACAATCACGCCTAACGGCGGCCGCCGTCAAGTTTGCCCAACGACTGGTCGTCGCATGGCACCCCTATGCCGACGGCCTAGCCGTTGGCTTAGTCAGAAACTATGCCGACGGTTAGACCGTCGGCATAGGTGTGCCACGTGGCGACCAGTCGCTGCGCGTGGACCAGGGATATGCCGACGGCTGGGCCGTCGGCATATTCCTTCATACAGAGCTCCCAGTAGCTGACACGTGGGCGCCTATGCCGACGGCCAGTTTTTAAACTAAGCCGACGGCTACGCCGTCGGCATAGGTGCCACGTGTCAGCTACTGGGAGCTCACGTCAGCCCTATGCCGACGGCATAGCCGTCGGCATAGTTTGCTTTTGATTTTTTTTCTTTTTTCTGTTTGTTTTCAAATCAGTTCAATTCAAATAACAGCACATATCAGCACATATCAACGAACGTAAGCATAAGCATGATCACACACAAGTCTCTAAATGATCATCATCACAACCAACATAAGCATAAGCATATAGAAAAGCACACAAGTCATCTAAATGATCATCACCACACACAAGTCATCTCAAGCATCATCACCACACACAAGGCTTAAGCGCCAGGGCGTCGAGCACCACGGAGGTCGTCACCGCCAAGAGCGCCGAAGCCCAGGTCGTCACTGCTAGCGGCAGCGCTACCGCCAAGACCGCCTCCACCTCCGCCTCCGCCTCCGTGGATCGGAGTGGTCGGGCTCCGTGTCTCTGGAGTGCTGCGAAGACCACCGCCAACGGTAGATCCACCTGTTCCCTGGATGTTGAAAAGACATATTAACGGGATATATGACTGTGTTGAAAGGCATGGCATGCTTTGGGTGAATAGATTGGGGATGAACTAACCGGCGAGGGGCCAGCATTCTGTGCCACAAACTCCTCAAAGCTCAGCAGCACTGGTTGTGCTGGAGGGAACCGAGGACACCTGCCGGCCGCCATTTCCTGAAAAGCCTGCTGCATCTGGCTATCCCTCTGCACTTGGTGTTCATAAAGCCTCTGATGCCACGCCATGGTCTCCTGGCGTGTGTACTCCAGGTAGGCCTACGGTATGACATGATGGAACTCATAAAACTACTAAATGCGGAAAATAAAGTGAGCAATGAAGATAAGAGGGAAAATACTTACAGATTATTGCTCCTGAAAGAGGGACTGTGCACTGGTCACTGGCTGGCTCGTGCGCTGGCTCAGGCTCGGGTCGATCCCACGAAGCTGTGTGTAGGAGATACTAGGAGTGATCACAGCATCGAGAACCGCCTCCCGACCGTGCTCCTTGGGCCCCATCCTCACCACCGCCATGTCGTCCAGAGGCGCCGCAATGGGGTCAGGCGTGTCAGGATGTAACTTCAGATACGTTTCGGAGTAGGCCTTCTTCCTCCCTGCAGTCTTCTTGCCGTAGTACTTGAGCTCGCCAAGCTTGGGGTCCTTCCGCGTATGGGCGATCTCCCACGCCTGCATGTGTGAGAGCGGCCGCTTCAGTTTCTCCTCCTGCACCACCAAACAGAGGTTAGTCATACATAAGAAAGTGATGGTAAATAGAAGAAGAAGAATGTTTAATGGGGTTAGTCATACATTAACCGCCTTGTGGAGATAGTGGTTTCGGTTTCCCTGAGCATGTACTCCCTCCGTCCCTCGGTTAGCCTTATTTTTGGTTCTCATAGCCGCCCAGGCTCCATCCTCATCACACCAAAGATCCACCAATGCCGCCCAGGACTCGTCTTTTCCATAACACCAATTTGGACACACCTACATAATAAAAGCATAATGGCATGTAGGTGTGTCCAAATTGGTGTTATGGAAGCATAAAGCATAAAGCATAATGTACCACAACGTAATGAAAGCATAATATATGAAAGCATAATGAAAAATCTTTTATACTTACCGCCAAGAACTCGGGCCTCTCCAAGGTAATGCCCATCCTCCGCGCTTCTTCCTTGGTCATCTTCACACCAAGAACGTCGTGGTAGTATGTGGAGATGGCCACATAGCGCACCTCGTACTGCATCTGGCGGGCCTTCTTCTTGCATTGGCGTAGCACGATCTGGTCCGCTCTAGCCCTGTGCTCCGGAAGAACTCGATAGAATTTCTACAATCATGCATGAAACAAGAATGGAAGAAGCCATGAGTTAAATCATTCATGAAACTAGAATGGACTTGTGCTTCTAAAGAGAACTCACCCAGAAAGTAGTGATCACGGCCTTGGCATGGGTCTCATGGTCTGCGTGGCGGGCCGCTTCCCAGTGGTCCCAGATTGTGGCCAAAACCCGACGGTCCGGCTGCCTGACTGGATCCGGACAGTACAACCCCGGCCAATATAACTTCAGCAAGACGGTGATGAGGCCGTTGGGAATACAGACCCCTTTAGAATATATCCAGTTGCTGCAAAAGAATGAACTATTAGCATGTGACAAGCAAAATAAATAACAACCGGAATAAGCATGTGACAAGCAAAATAATGAACCACTTACTCTTTTCCCGTGGGCTCAATGAGCCACTTCCGCTCCTCAGTAGCAGGAACCTGCTTTGGTAGCTTTGCGTTGCCACGCAGCCACCCCTTGTTGTCAACCCCCTTCCCGTCAGCACCATCATCCCCGCCACCACCCTCCTCCTCGCCTGCCTCCCCCTCCCCAACCTCCTCCCCAACCTCCTCCTCCTCCTCCTCCTCGCCTGCCTCCTCCTCCACCTCCTCCTCCTCCCTAGAGTGTACCTCACTAGAGGAGGGCCTCGAAGACAACACCCCTAAGTCGGTGAGGGTGCACTCTTTCTGGCCGCGACCCCCTGTAGTGGCTCTCCCCCCAGCACCTCGTCCTCTAGAGGCTCTCCCCCCGCCCCCTCCTCCTCTAGGGTCACCTCTCCCTCGATCTCCCTTTGAGGAGTCATCGTCAAGTAGCCGAGGGGGAGGATTACGTGCTCGACCACTCTGACTAGGCAGGCCGACGACCTTGCATAGGAAACCCACGCCGTCGGCCTTCCCCTTGCCCATGTTCCACGAATCTGCATTGAAAAGAGAAAAAGCAATTAGTAAATTAATGAAATGAAGGAAAAGGCATGATAATAAACACATTAATAAAAATGCATAAAAAGGAATATTCCTAAACTATAGAAAAAAAATACTTGAAACGTACATCTGCTAGAACCCATATGAATCATCACTGTCGTAACCTCTTTCTCGGCCCGTCTCATCATCACTATCAATCATATCATCTTCGTTGTCCGACGGAGGTGGAGGCTCTTCCTCATCGTCAGCATCTTCGTTTAATTTTTCTAGCATAAGTATGTCATTTTCATTGACAATGGTCTCACCATCATTTCGTGCATCGTCGACGTTTGGGTCCACATCATCATCACCCAATGGTCTAGCGTTATCGTTTCTAACCACATCATCATCATCATCATCATCAGGTTGCTCTTGATAGAACACTCCCTCGTATGTCATGGGGTTAATGTTGTAGTAATCGTCTTCATTCGGGTCTGGTAGCTTACCATGTGGCGACACCTTGAACACAACTTCCCAACCTTTTAGATACACTTTCTGGCATGGGTAAGGCAGATAATATACTTGTGTAGCTTGGGTAGCCGCAATGAAGAGATCGGCTTCGGCATAGACGGTTGATGGTTTAACTTCGACCAAACCAATGGAAGGCGTATGTTTTACCCCCTCCCGCGGATCGAACCATCGGCATTTGAACACAGGCAGACTTAGGGTCTCACGCCCCTGGCGGAATTTAACCTCGTATATATTTTGTACCCTTCCGTTGTAGTCTACTGAATTTTGACCGGGGGTGTACACTCCAGTATTTATAGTTTTGGGATCGGGGCGGCTGTTTTGGTGCTCCTCTGTATGGAAGCGATACCCATTCACATCATACTTTTTACATGTCATGACGGCAGGGTCAAAACCCATGGAAACCCATCTCAATTCATCATCAATAGATATGTTCGGATCTTTTCCCTACAAGTATAATGGAAATTGTTGCGTTCATTAGTTCGGTTAACTAATAAATGTTGAAGTAGGTATTTAATAGGGGAGTGTGGAAAATTACTTTCTCCATGAACCAAGCAACAAAATTTTTACGTCCAGGGTTTCCATGACGGAGAAGAGTAAGTGCCTCCGCCTCAGTAGGAGGATTCACTCCCGTCCATTCCTCTTGAATGAAATCACTAAAAAAAGATAAGCGGTGTTAGTCTGGGACTAAGTGAACATGAAACATGATGATGTGGAAGACATAAAGGAATGGTGTAGTGGTATTACCCCATCCACACTTCCTCAACTTCCTTGATGTTGTGCAAGATATAGAACATGAGGTCCTCCCACTCTTGTCGTGGCATGTTATAAGATTTCGAGGCCCCAGCCCTCCCACCTTGCGCGTTGAATAGATCGAGCCTGGTTGATACTTGGGCTCTTCTATATTGTATCGAGGCACCTTGTTATGCATATGGGGAATGTGGTCTGGATAGTATGATGTCCTGAGGTCTGACACTTCCTCTAGGATAACTGCCTCAGCTATGGAAGCTTCAATCTTAGCTTTGTTTCCACATTTCCGTCGGAGATGCTTGTTCTGCCTCTCAGGGCCGTACTGCCAGCGATTTTGCACAGGGCCCCCCAACAATACCTCGTTCGCGAGGTGCAGAATGAGATGTGTCATCAGAGTAAAGAAGCCTGGCGGAAAGATCTTCTCTAGCTTGACTATCAACTCCGGTGCCTTCTTATGCAATTTTTCAATCACCTCTTTACTTACTTCTTTAGCACAGAGCGTGCGGAAGAAATGGCTAAGCTCGGCAAGCACTCACCAGACATGCTCGGGGACATAGCCTCGAACTATCACCGGCATTATCCGCTCAATCCATACATGGTAGTCATGACTCTTCAGGCCGGTCACTTTGCCCGTTGAAAGATTGACTCCCTTACTTATATTCGATGCATAACCATCGGTGAACTTCAAAATTTGTTTCAGCCAGATAAGTACTTCTTTTTTTTCTGGCAGTTTAAGGACAAAGTCAGCATCTGGCTTGAACCAGTTGTTTCGATCGCCTGTGGGAGGCTTCATGTTCAGGCGTGGTCTATCACAAATTCTCTGTTGATCGACTCTAGCTTTTACGTTATCCTTCGTCTTATCAGGAATGTTGAGGATCATGTGGAAAAGGGACTCTGCCACATTCTTTTCGGTGTGCATCACATCAATATTGTAAGGAAGTTTGAGCTCCTTGAAATAGGGAAGCTGCGAGAAGGGGGTAATGTGAGTCCAGTTGTGCATCGCACCATATCCCTCAAAGCCTTTGGCTTTGGCTTTGCCTTTGCCTTTGACTTTAGGCTTGAGAGCTTTTAGCTGAGCAAGAACATCAGCCCCCGAAAATGTTGGAATCTCGGTTACTTCATGAACAACCCGGCCTTTCGTGAAGTTCTTCTTGTCTTCCCTGTCTGGATGGTCTGGAGGGAGGAACTGTCAATGCAGGTCAAAGGCTACATACTTGCCACCCTTACTCAGCCAAATCATTCGTAGAGCCTGCATCCACACTGGGCATGGCATCTTCCCACTTGTACACCACCCGCAGAATAGAGCATAGCCGAGAAAGTCATGCATGCAATAGGGCAGCCAAACTTTCATCAAGAAATTTCTCTGCAGATCCCGGTCGTATGTCAACCTCGGAAATTACCAAGAATGGTGCAAAGCATCCACAAGCGGCTGCATAAACACACCCAATTGCTTCCCCGGGTATTCAGGCCCCGGAATGATGAGCGACAAGAACATGGTCTTCCGTTGCATTAGGGCACCGGGAGGAAGATTGAGCGGAATTACAAACACAGGCCAACAGCTGTATGGATTGGACGACATACCATATGGATTCAACCCATCACCTGATATGGCTATTCTGACATTCCCAGCCTCGGCTGCTTCCTCGGGGTATTCTTCATCGAAAGACTTCCATGCTTCCCCTCCCGATGGATGTACGATTTTTTTTGGATTGTACCTTATACCTTCCTTGTGCCACTTCATCATTTTGGCAGACTCCTTCGTGATGAAAAGGCGCTGCAGTATTTTTATAAAATCAAGATACCGAAGAACCTTAACGGGGATGGTTAGCTGCTTTTTCTCACCATCCTCACCGACCACCTCAATGTACCGAGACAAACCGCACTTCCTACATTACTTGTCATCCACATACTCGTGCCTAAACAAAAGGCAATTCTTTGGGCAAACATCTATTTTCTCATAATCGATAGAGAGTGCCTTCATGATTTTCTTTGTATCGTACATGCTTTTCGGCAGTTCATGACCCTCAGGGAGGCTATTAGCCTATACTCCCAGGAATGCTTCGAAGCATTTCTGGCTACAGCCGTACTCAGCCTTGACTGCAATCAGTTGCGAGATGGCATCCAGCTGAGATATTTTCACACTCGCATAAAGAGGTTTCTTCGACGAGGCCAAGACCTCCAAGAAGGCCTTTGCGGTTGCCTCCGGCTCCTCCGCTTCATTCTCTGAAGGTGTCGCATTTGTCGTTTCTGCAACAATGACATCATCTAGCATGTCTCTGACCCCGTCGTCCTCATATCCATCGATGCGTTGTCGCATCACCTCCTCTCTACCACGGTCCTGCTCGGCTATGTTTATCGGCGGCATGTCAAAGTTTGGCATATATCCGTGCGTGAGAAGGTGCTCACTCATGTCCGTCTGATTTCTACGGTGACGTCTGGCACATCTCGCACAGGGGCATTGTGGGATAATTCTCATTGGACGACGGAATATCTCCTTCAAATACACATCGGTTTTCGCGATCCACTCTGATGTTACTCGATTCCGACGAATAAAACCATTGTACATCCACTAATTATCTGCCATCCTCTGCTTTTTTGCAAGCCACACAACATAATTAAGGATTCTCTTAAATTAATCACATCAAATTTTCAGTTTCTACCGTGTTTAATCCACCTACATCTCTAATAGGTAAAGATGGGTCCTAATCCCACCCGAGGATGTGTAGATTGAGTACCTTCTCCATTCTACCCCGTTCCGAGACAAAATTTCGGCAGCACCTCCCCGCTGTTCTCCAGATACATGTCTCGGCAAATAGCCGAGAGAATGTGCTCCCGAGAACAATGGGGAGGCACCGCCGAAATCCTGTCTCAGAACGGGGTAGAACATGGAGAACATACCCAATCTACACATCCTCGGGCTGTCCATGGAAAACGCTGGACAATCCGAAAGAGCTGCGGTGATAAATATGCAATTGAATGCATATTTATCGATGCAACCCTTTCGGACGGGAGACGCCTAGGTTACGCCACTTGACTTGAGAATGAAATCTAGTGATATGCAAAAATGGAGGAGATGGACTTGTAGCTCACCCTCGGTTGTAGAGGAAGTAGTCGAATAGCAGAGGGATGCTCAGGGGGACCAACGCGTCAGACAACGGTCACTTTGATGAATGCAACACCACAAAGCCTGCAAATTCCATCACGACAAATAATTAGAACATCACAACTTATAGAGCATATTTAAAACATTTAAACATGCATTCATTTATTTTTGCATCATGTAGGCAAAAAAACTATAGGGACTCATCATCTATTCGTCACATATTCATCATCATCATCTATTCGTCATCATCATTGATTCATCTCATCGAACCAATTTTTTTGCAGGATATGCAATATATAGCATCTCATCGAACCACATATATAGCATATTATCTATCCATCTATATATCATGATGTAATATCCACTCATCTATCCATCTATATATCAACAACAATTTTATTTCTCAACTAACCCATCAACAACATTTTTATATCTTATAATCCATCTATCTAACTATTTATATACCTAACTAATATATCCATCTAAACCCTAAACTAACTAAACCCTAAACTAACTAACTAATCTATCTAGTGGCAGCAGCAAGCACAGCAAGCAGCAACTAGCGGCAGCGGCAGCGGCGGCAGCAAGCAGTAAGCAGCAGCGCAAGCAGCAAGCGGGGGCCTAACCGGCGGGGCGGCGATGGGGCAGAGCAGGGCGGGGCGGCGACGGGGCGGAGAAGGGCGACGACGGGCGGGGCAGTGGCGTCGGGGACGGGGCGGCCGAGGATGGGGACGGGCCGGCCCGGCGGCGACGGCGGATTTGGGGCGGTGCGGCGGCGGTGGGGGAGGGGATGGGGGTGGCACGACGGCGGTAGGGGAGAGGATGTTGGGGAACGTAGTAATTTCAAAAAATTTCCTACGCACACGCAAGATCATGGTGATGCATAGCAACGAGAGGGGAGAGTATGATCTACGTACCCTTGTATATCGACAACGGAAGCGTTTGGTTGATGTAGTCGTATGTCCCCACGGCCCGACCGATCAAGCACCGAAACTACGGCACCTCCGAGTTCTAGCACACGTTCAGCTCGATGACGATCCCCGGACTCTGATCCAGCAAAGTGTCGGGGAAGAGTTCCGTCAGCACGACGGCGTGGTGACAATCTTGATGTACTACCATCGCAGGGCTTCGCCTAAGCACCGCTACAATATTATCAAGGACTATGGTGGAAGGGGGCACCGCACACGGCTAAGAATATGATCACGTGGATCAACTTGTGTCTCTAGGGGGTGCCCCTACCTCCGTATATAAAGGTTCAAGGGAGGGGGGCCGGCCGGCCAGGAGAGGCGCGCCAGGAGGAGTCCTACTCCCTCTGGGAGTAGGACTCCCCCCCTTTCCTAGTTGGAATAGGATTCGTGGAGGGGGGAAAGAGGAGAGAGAGGAGGAAGGGGGGCCGGCCCCCTCTCCTTGTCCAATTCGGACCAAGGGGGGGAGGGGCGCGCGGCCCATCTCTGGACACCTCTCCTCTCTTCCACTAAGGCCCACTAAGGCCCATATACCTCCCGGGGGGTTTCGGTAACCTCCCGGTACTCCGGTAAAATCCCGATTTCACCCGGAACACTTCCGATATCCAAACATAGGCTTCCAATATATCAATCTTTATGTCTCGACCATTTCGACACTCCTCGTCATGTCTGTGATCACATCCGGGACTCCAAACAACCTTCGGTACATCAAAACACATAAACTCATAATAAACTTGTCATCATAACGTTAAGCGTGCGCACCCTACGGGTTCGAGAACTATGTAGACATGACCGAGACACGTCTCTGGTCAATAACCAATAGCGGAACCTGGATGCTCATATTGGCTCCTACATATTCTACGAAGATCTTTATCGGTCAGACCGCATAACAACATACGTTGTTCCCTTTCTCATCGGTATGTTACTTGCCCAAGATCCGATCGTCGGTATCTTAATACCTAGTTCAATCTCATTATCGGCAAGTCTCTTTACTCGTTCCGTAATACATCATCCCGCAACTAACTTATTAGTTGCATTGCTTGCAAGGCTTAAGTGATGTGCATTATCGAGAGGGCCCAGAGATACCTCTCCGACAATCGGAGTGACAAATCCTAATCTCGAAATACGCCAACCCAACATGTACCTTTGGAGACACCTGTAGAAAACCTTTATAATCACCCAGTTACGTTGTGACGTTTGGTTGCACACAAAGTGTTCCTCCGGTAAACGGGAGTTGCATAATCATAGTCATAGGAACATGTATAAGTTATGAAGAAAGCAATAGCAACATACTAAATGATCGGGTGCTAAGCTAATGGAATGGGTCATGTCAATCAGATCATTCATCTAATGATGTGATCCTGTTAATCAAATGACAACTCTTTGTCCATGGTTAGGAAACATAACCATCTTTGATTAACAAGCTAGTCTAGTAGAGGCATACTAGTGACACTCTGTTTGCCTATGTATTCACACATGTATTATGTTTCCGGTTAATACAATTCTAGCATGAATAATAAACTTTTATCATGATATATAAGGAAATAAATAATAACTTTATTATTGCCTCTAGGGCATATTTCTTTCAGAGGATGGGGGCGGCGATGGTGTTGGGGCGGGGGCGGGGCGGCGCGACGGCGGTAGGGGAGGGGATGGGGGCGGCGGTGGTGTTGGGGCGGGGGCGGGGCGGCGCCGGAGTTGGGGGAGGGGATGGGGGTGGCGGCGCGGCGAGGCTTGGGTGGAGGGGGGCGGACGGAGGCAGCGAGGGTCGGCGGCGCAGCGGGTCGGGATCCTACGGTGGCGCGGGTGGTGGTCGGGGTCGGGTGGCGTGGCGTCGGTCGGGGTCGGGGAGGCGGAGTGGTCGAGGAGGAGGTCAGAGAGAATGAGTGGCCACGGGTGGTCGATGCGGATAAGGTGAGGATATGCCGACGGCTTAGCCGTCGGCATAGCCCTGTATGCCACGTGTACGCCTATGGCGACGGCCAAGCCGTCGGCATAGGTATATTCTTTTTTTTCATTATTTTAAGGTGCATCTTTCCTAACACATAAATATTACTGCATTCTACCCATCGGAATAGATAATTTTCGGCCCAACGTGGCCGTTTCCCCCCTCGTGACACAGCGGCAGCGACGACCTTGAGGGGTGCACACCCCGGAGCCGCGTGTCAGGTGCCTGCGAGTACCATCACACTTCCACAAGCGTAGGAGGGCCCACCGCAACACCTGGCGGCATTGCTACCCCCCTCTGGTACCCCGTCCCGTCTAACCCTCACGGACGGCGCCGCCGCCGGCACCTGGAGGGGGGAACGGACGCGTCGGGTCTACACGGAGGGGATCTTGCCGTGGGTCTGGCCTGGATGTTGCTCCAAAGTGTTCCTATGGGCTGACCTAACACAACCGGGTGGGGAGGTCCACTGGTCAAAGCCCGTCCATGCAAAGTCAAAGGGGTAGATCCCGGGGTCAAACACTACAGGGTTAGGCGGGACGGGGGCCCTGGGGGGTAGCAATGCCACCCGAGCATCGCACCGGGCCCTCATACATGTGGGGTGGTGTGGTGGCATGTCCGAATAGGCGGCACGCGTCTTCGGGGTGTGCCCCCCCTCACGGACGGCGATGACACGGTAGTAAACGTTCTGCGGTAACGATGCGGCGTGAATATTATTAAATGCTCGGAGCGCGGTAAAATCATGAGTTTTTTACATGACGTGGGCACATGTGCTATAGGACTGATGGTAATTTTTCATAATTATTCATAAAATACCATCGTTCCTATAGCACATGTGCCCACGTCGTGCAAAAAAACTCATGATTTTATCGCGCTCCGAGTATTTAGTAATATTGACGCCGCATTGTTACCGCAGAACGTCTACTACCGTGTCATCACCGTCCGTGAGGGGGGGGGGCACGCCCCGGAGACGTGTCCCGCCTCTTTGGACATGCCACCATACCACCCGCATGTATGAGGGCCTGATGCGATGCTCCGGTGGCATTGCTACCCCCCAGTGCCCCCATCCCGCCTAAACATGTACCGTTTGACCACGGGATCTAGCCCTTTGACTTTGCACGGACGGGCTTTGACCAGTGGACCTCCCCACCCGGTTGTGTTAGGTCAGCCCATAGGAACACTTTGGAGCAACATCCGGGCCAGACCCACAGCAAGATCCCCTCCGTGTAGACCCGACGCGTCCGTTTCCCCCCTCCAGGTGCCGGCGGCAGCGCCGTCTGCGAGGGGGGGGCACACCCCGGACACGCGTGCCGGGCGTTTGCAACCGCCACAACACTTCCAGACTTGTGAGAGGCCGCATACGCAAGATTTGGCGGCATGCTAGCCCCCGGAGGCCGCCGGCCACAGCCGTAGACGCGCGAAGGGCAATCCGCGTAGAGGAAATTTTTCGGATACTTCTCCATCACCAAAAATTATGAAAAAATACCATCGTTCCTATAGCACATGTGCCCACGTCGTGCAAAAAAACTCATGATTTTATCGCGCTCCGAGTATTTAGTAATATTGACGCCGCATCGTTACCGCAGAACGTCTACTACCGTGTCATCGCCGTCCGTGAGGGGGGGCCATGCCCCGGAGACGCGTCCCGCCTCTTCCGACATGCCACCACACCACCCTGCATGTATGAGGGCCCGGTGCGACGCTCCGGTGGCATTGCTACCCCCCAGTGCCCCCGTCCCGACTAAACCTGTAGCGTTTGACCACGGGATCTAGCCCTTTGACTTTGCACGGACGGGCTTTGACCAGTGGACCTCCCCACCCGGTTGTGTTAGGTCAGCCCATAGGAACACTTTGGAGCAACATCCGGGCCAGACCCACAGCAAGATCCCCTCCGTGTAGACCCGACGCGTCCGTTTCCCCCCTCCAGGTGCCGGCGGCAGCGCCGTCCGTGAGGGGGGCACACCCCGGACACGCGTGCCGGGCGTTTGCAACCGCCACAACACTTCCAGACTTGTGAGAGGCCGCCTACGCAAGATTTGGCGGCATGCTAGCCCCCGGAGGCCGCCGACCACAGTCGTAGACGTGCGAAGGGCAATCCGCGTAGAGGGAATTTTTCGGATACTTCCCCATCACCAAAAATTATGAAAAAATACCATCGTTCCTATAGCACATGTGCCCACGTCGTGCAAAAAAACTCATGATTTTATCGCGCTCCGAGTATTTAGTAATATTGACGCCGCATCGTTACTGCAAAACGTCTACTACCGTGTCATCACCGTCCGTGAGGGAGGGCCACTCCCCGGAGACGCGCCCCGCCTCTTCGGACATGCCACCACACCACCCCGCATGTATGAGGGCCCGGTGCGACACTCCGGTGGCATTGCTACCCCCCCAGTGCCCCCGTCCCGCCTAAACCTGTAGCGTTTGACCACAGGATCTAGCCCTTTGACTTTGCACGGACGGGCTTTGACCAGTGGACCTCCCCACCCGGTTCTGTTAGGTCAGCCCATAGGAACACTTTGGAGCAACATCCGGGCCAGACCCACAGCAAGATCCCCTCCGTGTAGACCCGACGCGTCCGTTTCCCCCCTCCAGGTGCCGGCGGCAGCGCCGTCCGTGAGGGGGGGGGCACACCCCGGACATGCGTGCCGGGCGTTTGCAACCGCCACAACACTTCCAGACTTGTGAGAGGCCGCCTACGCAAGATTTGGCGGCATGCTAGCCCCCGGAGGCCGCCGGCCACAGTCGTAGACGCGCGAAGGGCAATCTGCGTAGAGGGAATTTTTCGGATACTTCTCCATCACCAAAAAATGTTCATAAAATACCATCGTTCCTATAGCACATGTGCCCACGTCGTGCAAAAAAACTCATGATTTTATCACGCTTCAAGTATTTAGTAATATTGACGCCGCATCGTTACCGCAGAACGTCTACTACCGTGTCATCGCCGTCCGTGAGGGGAGGCCACGCCCTGGAGACGCGTCCCGCCTCTTCGGACATGCCACCACACCACCCCGCATGTATGAGGGCCCGGTGCGACGCTCCGGTGGCATTGCTACCCCCAGTGCCCCCGTCCCGCCTAAACCTGTTGCGTTTGACCACGGGATCTAGCCCTTTGACTTTGCACGGACGGGCTTTGACCAGTGGACCTCCCCACCCGGTTGTGTTAGGTCAGCCCATAGGAACACTTTGGAGCAACATCCGGGCCAGACCCACAGCAAGATCCCCTCCGTGTAGACCCGACGCGTCCGTTTCCCCCCTCCAGGTGCCGGCGGCAGCGCCGTCCATGAGGGGGGCACACCCCGGACACGCGTGCCGGGCGTTTGCAACCGCCACAACACTTCCAGACTTCTAAGAGGCCGCCTACGCAAGATTTGGCGGCATGCTAGCCCCCGGAGGCCGCCGACCACAGCCATAGACGCGCGAAGGGCAACCCGCGTAGAGGGAATTTTTCGGATACTTCTCCATCACCAAAAATTATGAAAAAATACCATCGTTCCTATAGCACATGTGCCCACGTCATGCAAAAAAACTCATGATTTTATCGCGCTCCGAGTATTTAGTAATATTGACGCCGCATCGTTACCACAGAACGTCTACTACCGTGTCATCGCCGTCCGTGAGGGGGGGCCATGCCCCGGAGACGCGTCCCGCCTCTTCCGACATGCCACCACACCACCCTGCATGTATGAGGGCCCGGTGCGACGCTCCGGTGGCATTGCTACCCCCCAGTGCCCCCGTCCCGACTAAACCTGTAGCGTTTGACCACGGGATCTAGCCCTTTGACTTTGCACGGACGGGCTTTGACCAGTGGACCTCCCCACCCGGTTGTGTTAGGTCAGCCCATAGGAACACTTTGGAGCAACATCCGGGCCAGACCCACAGCAAGATCCCCTCCGTGTAGACCCGACGCGTCCGTTTCCCCCCTCCAGGTGCCGGCGGCAGCGCCGTCCGTGAGGGGGGCACACCCCGGAGCCCCAAGACGGGCGTCTACGCATGCATGAACACTTTCACATATGCATCGGGACCCGTGCGATGTTTCGGTGACATAGCTACACCCCGAATCCCCCCACCAACCAGAATTCCTTCCGTGTCGACCGTTTCCCCCCTCCGTGACACGGCGATAGCGACGTTCGTAACGGGGGGCAATCGATATACCATCGGGTATGTTTTTTTAGATAAGGCATAATTATCTTATGCAAAAACAAAAACTAAAATAAAGTAAAAATAACAAAACAAAGTAAGAACAAAAAAATAAAGTAAAATACACGTATGCCGACAGCAAGGCCGTCGGCATATCTGTGCACACACGGAGGTTGTCCCACGGATCGATGACGTGGCATGGCACACGGATCGATGACGTCGCAGAGGGGCCTATGCCGACGGCTACGACGTAGGCATACCTCTGCCACAGATATGCCGACGGCCGCCGTTACCGCCCGTCGGCGTAGGGTCAACGCCGTCAAATGGTCAGCGCTGACCGGGCAGGGGGGCCCGGGCTATGCCGACGGCCTGTCCTATGCCGACGGGCCCCGTAGACGTATCTCGGGCGGTCCCGACGGCCTCGTCTATGCCGACGGCCCCGTCGGCATAGATGGATGTATGCCGACGGCTATTCTACGCCTACGGCCTATACTTGGCCGTCGGCATCTATGCCGACGGGGGCCGTCGACATAGATTTGGCCGTCGGCAACCCCAGTTTTTCTGATAGTGTCCAGGACAACTAATTGGATTC
This sequence comes from Triticum urartu, assembly GCF_056163025.1. Taxonomy (NCBI): domain Eukaryota; kingdom Viridiplantae; phylum Streptophyta; class Magnoliopsida; order Poales; family Poaceae; genus Triticum; species Triticum urartu. The sequence goes on along the minus strand of NC_141879.1, from coordinate 46,336,829 downwards.
CACTTTCTCTAATGGAAATAAACTTACTCCTTCCGATCCACATTACTTGTTGCCTGGGTTCAGCGACAAGTAGTATGGATCGAAGGAAGTATCAGATTTGATAGTTCAGTAATCGCAAACTAAGCTACACGAAGAGAGTATCGTGGTACTTTTTTTTGTTGGTGAAAACGCAAACGCATCAATGATCGGAGTAGAAACAAACTTGAAAAGCAGCACAATTTGGAGTACAGAAAATTTGTGTGCTTCCAGCATGAACTGAACATGCAAGATCCACCGCTTTTCAAGCAGTGACGTCTACATCGAGAATTCAATGCCCAACCATTTTTTAAGGACAGTTACTCGGTGTTCATTCATTCATTTTGGTGACGAAGGAAGGTGTAGGCCTACGTGCTCGTGGGCTCGTGCGGTTCATGCAATGCAATGCTGGGGGAGGCAACTCGCAATTTTTTCCCCCATCCGTCCACGAACAGGGGGACCAGTTCACGGGCACGGATGCAGGAGACCGCCATCCAACCGTAGCCGCATATAGTTTGACAACAACTCGAATCAACAGGACGAAATTCATCCAAACACGACCGAATTTTGTATAAATATCACAGATTTTATACAAATACGACGGATTTTCATTACATTTTTAACATTTAGAACAAAAAATACAAGACTTGACCCTAAACCTATCCTACGGTGGGCGCCCGGCGTCCAAGCCCGTGTCGTCCTCCATCCACTGTCTCCATGAACACCAGCGATAAGATCGATGAAGTGAAGGTGCGGTCTCCGACGAGGAAAAGTAGAACACGGGAGACTGACTGACCCACATGAGACACAAAGGCACCACCGCCTCCTGTGGCCTACTCATCCTCGGAGGAATCCGTGACCTGTCCGTCACCAGTGGATGTGAGGTCCATGATGGAAATGGTGGCGTTGACGTTGTCTTCATCCCACCGGGCCGGCTGATGGTTTGTTAGCGGCCTGTAGGAGGCGCGGTTGGCGTTGTTCTCCTCTGTGATCGCCTGCAACTGAGCTTCCACAACGGCCGCTTCCTGGCGAGCGGCGACTGGAGCACGGACGCCAGACACGCTACTCTGCGGCGAAGTTGGGGTTCGCCGCAGATGAGGGAGGAGGGGTTTTGGTGGGTCAGAACGGTCAGAGGAGGGGGTAGGACCGGTCCGGGCTTCCGTAAAGCCCTCCACATCTGTCTCCGGTTTACAGAAAAAATCATGTTCGAATTGTCTTGCAGACCGATACAAGACCGCGTTGAATGGATTCCGCGATCCTCACGAGAGCTTTGCCTTTCCGCTGCCTTGAAAATGCCCCAAGTACAAGTGAGCGACGCGTCGAGCTGTGCAGCCGTGCAGTACAAGGGAAACGCATCAATAATCGGAGTAGAAACAAACTTGAAAAGCAGCACCATTTGGAGTACAGAAAATTTATGAGCTTCCTGCAGGAACTGAAGATGCAAGATCCACCGCTTTTCAGGCAGTGACGTCTACGTCGAGAACTCAATGCCCACCCAATTTTTTTAAGGACAAGTGATGTTCATTCATTTTGGTGACGAAGGTGCAGGCCTACGTGCTCGTGGGCTCGTGCCGTTCATGCAATGCAATGCAATGCAGTGGGGGAGTGAGTGAGGTCCTGTACGTGCCTACTTGTCACCTCCACGTGCAGTTTATCAGTACAAGTGCTTGACACGTCGAGCTGTGTAAGGGTACAAGTGATTGACACGTCGAGCTGTGTAGGGCAAAGCTAGGTACCTACTTGGAGCACAGTGTACTTCCGGACGAGACTGATAATAGGTCAAGTGCTTGCTTGTTAATAAGGTCAGAGTCGGAGCGGCCGGACCCAGGCCAGCAAACCCTAGTTAACCAACCTATTCGGGTGCCATTAACTAGTGCACCCATGACCGACGACGCCATCGCCAGGCAAACCCACTTCCAAGGTACTACGGTACTAGGTGCTGCGGTCCAAGGTGCACAGCGCGTAATCGAGTAATTAGCCAGCCCTCTTAAGTCTTTATGCTCGTATCAATGTCGCACATTTCTGGAAAAATAAAAACCTTGTCTGCTTATTCCTAATACAATGGCACGCAAGTCCTGCATGTTCTGAAGGAAAAAAATGTCACACATTTCTAGCACTGTCTTGTTGCACAGACCCAAACAACCCGAATAATACTACGTTTCCTATAGGAAATGTTTTAGCCGACGCTTTGAGCTTTGGACGGAGTGGCGTTACGTGCCCACGATTTCTATAGTCGTTGTAGTGTTCGGACTGAGTTTATACAATAATGTTGAAAGTGAAATGAACACAAAGCTCTTTGTACGCTCTTTTACTAAGCTTAGCGCCGATCTACTTATAGTGTAGTGTCAAAAACGCTTTTATATTAGGAGATGAAGGGAGCATCTATTTATCTGCCCGACGTACGTCGATCAGCACATCTTTGCTCACATCGACGGACGGACAAGTTGGCTGGACGTCGGTGGGGGGCGAGACATGTGTTGCATTGCATGCAGTAGTATCCATGGAGCCATCGCCATCGCTCACCCACAATTCTGTTTCGACAAATGAGTGGCCGAACATTGCGCCCAGTCTAGTTACAACGATGAAGCACGGCCCGGCCATTGATTCGTCGCCTGCTCCTCCGTTAGCAGCCAGGGACTCAGCGTGGCCAATCATATTAGCGTAAAGGTCACTGTAGTTAGCCCCCTTCATTGCCCTCAATAATGGTGCTAATAGTACCGTGCTTAATTAGCACCCAGAGGCGCAGCGCCGCTGATCCAAGCAGTAATGGCGCGCCTCAAAGATAGCAGCCGGCCACCGCTTTTGGTGTGCGAGGGCTATCCTTTTTCGTTGTCGAGGGTTGTGGCCTTGTGGGTGGATAAAACAACGCAGATTATTTTTAAATAGTGTGGTGAAACAACGCAGATTCTGTACTACCTGTTTTTCTACTCCATTTTTTCCCGTTCAATATACACCTGGTTGTTTCTCTCCGTTCCAAAGTCAAACTTAGCAAATTTTGATCAATTTTATAGATCTACCAATATCTAGAATACTAGCCATTATGAACAAAGGGAGTGCTGCCGTTTTTTAGTCCTACATGGACACCATCGATCTTTGAATTCGAAAAGGAAAACTGCTTCAGAGTGTCTCGCTCCATTTCTAATTGCTCAATAATCTGCTAGCTAACACCACAAAAAAATCTGTTAGCTAAAAGCTTATGTTTTCTTTTGATATTTTCATTCAAAATGTTGGTTCCATTTCTAATTACTCGGTAATTTCATAGCTAAAGTTATGTTTTTATTTTTATACCTTTTCCTGATTTCTTGTTCAAAATACCTGGTTACATTTCTAATTGCACAATAATTTTTTACCTAAATACTTATATTATTCTTAATATGCTTCATATTTCCTTTAAAATCAGATTCCATTTCTAATTGATTGAATTTTTTTGGCTAAAATATATATTTCTTTTCATATCTTTTATTTCTGATTTTCCTTTGAAATATTTGTTTCCATTTCTAGTTGCCCAATAATTTGTTAGCTTGTATTCTTTTGGATCTCCTTACGTGTGCAAACAACGGTCATCTGTAGTACTACTTCTGATTGGCGTTAAGAGCTAAAGTCTGTGCGCAATTCAAACTTAAAGGTCAAAACCTCATATGATATTGGAATCAATTATTAACTTTCAGAAGTTATAATAACTATATCGAGACAGTTGAGGGATAAAAGTAGATCTTTGTTAAGAGTCAGTTGTAACTTCTAGAAATTACTTGTATCCGGCTTCTTTGGGAAGATCTTCGCAGTTGCTAGTTCGTGGTAGCGATCAGAATCGGCCAATGTTGGAGATGCCCTTACACGGGAGCGAGTGAGAGATGGTGGCTTGTCATTTTATTTCACATTACAAAGAACAAATCTAGCTTGCACATCGCCGCGTTCTCCCTCTCATTGCTCCATGTGAAGCGTCTATTTTGAAGATGGATTTCTCTCAAAGTTGCAATTGTGAAGCGTGGCCCTATCGCTTGATGCAACTCCTATTGATGTTTTCTTGGTTCTTGTCATGGCACATTATATTTGATTGAAATAACCCAAAACCAGCCACGTCACACCACCGGGGGGGGGGGGGGGGGGGGGGCTCTTTGACCAAACAACTCGGCGGAAAAAAGCATCATTGCACGATGGTGGCTTGTCATTTTGTTTCAGCTACATTTGTGATTGCTGGCCGGACCGACAAATTGTCCCGCCGAGACCACAACCAGTCCCAAACGGCGAATCCCCACCCAAGTAGCAGCGGTTGAAGCATCAACCGATCAGGTTGTTCAATGAAAAGTCAGCACGGCTTGACCATTGGGCGCCTGAGCAGGACCCCACGGGAGTCCCCCCCCCCCCCCCCCCCCCCCCCCCCCCCCCCGCATCCCCTCTCGTCTGCAATTTTGGGCTCTTAAATGGAAGGACGCCATGATCAGAGACGAGAAGACGGGGAAGGCAGAGAAGAAAGGGTCAATCCAGTCGGCTTGAGACGACAAGGGTGTGGGTGGGGCTCTCCGTAGCAAATCAAGGCTTTCGGTGCAGTGAGCAAATCACGGCTTTCGGTGCTGCACTGCACAGGCACAGCCGCCTGTCAATGTATCTGTCCGTGCGTGCCCTACCCAAGTACCGATGGCCGGTGCACGCGCCAAGCACACGACGCAACAGCTCCGGCCGGCCCTGGCGGTGCGGCGACCCCTTCTTTCTCCTCCACCTCCCTATCTATCTGCCTGGCCAGTGATCCATCATGAGTCTACATACCACATGTGCCTAGCCATCATCTATAGTACTCCTATCTGCTTAATCGCCACCGCGCATGTGTGCATGCCATTTGCCAATGTTTTTTGTCTCCGTTGTTTAAAATGCTACATTCTCTACATGTGTCCAGGTCTTAAACTTTCAGGCTCAACTGCTGTCGATAGGTCTCAAAAACAAACTAGGCATGACGGGCAGGGAGATGGGGCTGCATCGGTAGGTTACTGTGGAATTTGCAATTACACTGCTTTTGGTACGTACCCTGTGCTTTTGGTACGTACACTGCAGCGAAGGGCATCTCCAACGCTATTTGCCCATTTCCTAAAACAGATGTACTATTTGTTCGTGGACTTGTCTGGATCAGTCCATAAACACAAATACGGGAGCCGGTCTATCCAACCATATTCCTCAAATGTTTGTCCAAGTCTGGTTAATTTAATTTCAAATGCATAGTAATATGAGAAAATTAAAGTGCGGTGTTCATAACGCCCGATGACAACCAAAAAGAGACAGATGTTCATAGTTTTTACATCCGTTCGATCACAGAGTTTCCGTCTGTCGGTTCATTCAAAAAACGACAATTTTGCCCAGCTAGACTGTTTGTCCGAGCTTTCTCGCTCAGTCCGCCGCTGGATCCTCCTCACCATCCGTCTCCTTGGCTGCCTTCATCTCGGCCGCCAAACGCTTTAACATCTTGACACGGATGATGCGCACAATCATTGCCACATCGTCGTCCAATTCATCCATCCTGATGGTCAACATTTTGGTATCCTTCGAAGCAGCCGCGAGCTCAACCATTCTCTCTTCGAGCTTGTCTTCTTCTCTTTGAGATTGATCTTCTTCTCAGTCACCATCACCAAGATGTTAAACCTCGCTGCCTTCTTTTTCTCCTTCACGTCTAAGCGCTTGACACATGCCTCCTCCTTCTTCGCCAAGATGCCCTTGAACCTCTCCATCATCTTGGCCGACATCCCTCACTTCTTTTCCTCCTCCAACTTTTTTTGCCAGAACGCCCTTCTAACCTTCTTGGGCAGCACTTTTGTTGGGGCGGTTGAATCACCAGACGACGGTGACGGAATCAAAAAACGTAGGAATTGGGGTTAAGGGTGGGCACTAGTAGAAAAACTACCTTATATTCACCTCATTAGTCCCGGTTTGTAATCGAACCGGCACTAATGGTCCTGGTTCCAACGGCTAGGCGGACGACAATCATTAGTCCCCGTTCGTGTTGAACCTCTAGTACCGGTTCGTGCCACTAACCGGGACTAAAGAGGTGGTGGCAGGCTGGGGCCCCACCAACACCTTTAGTCCCGGTCGTGCCACGAACCGGGACTAGAGATGCACCTTTAGTCCTGGTTCGTATAACCAATCGAGACTAAATATGCCTCTATATAAACCCTTCGTTGAGCCCTAGCCCATTTCTCTCTGTTTTCCCATTTCATTCCTTCCTCTCCTCTTTTCTTCCCCATTGCTCGAGCTCATCCTTCATTTTTGTCAAAATTTGTCAAGATTTGAAGGCCCCCCATCCATCCAAGTGATCACAAAGGTTAGCAACTTTATCCTTTCATCTCTCATTGCTAGATTAGCTCTTACAATGCTCTATAAGTATAGTGATTTGTGGGTTTTAGTTTGGGAGTAATCATATATGGTAGTTTATTTAATTTATATGCAATCTGAGCTCAAATTAATTCTTAGTTTCCATATGTAGGTGTGGTTTACTTAATGCCTTCCCGTCTCCGTCCTAACCACCGTCGATTGCACGCACCATCCTGTCGCCGGCACCACCTTGGTGAGCCTCTTGTTCTTATCTTTTTTATATAAAAACATCTTGTTTGTGTGATTTAGATATATAGTTACTTGTATAATTTTCTTACCTGTACGTTGTTTGTTATACATAATGCCATGGTTTTGATATCCGTCCCCGTCGGCCCTCGTCCGGTTTATGATTCGGATGTGGTATATTTTCTTTTATTACTATTTGTTGCATTTTGTGTTTATGACAAATTATGCCCATCAAGTTGACATAGATATTTTTATCTAGGAGGTATGTGAACCGGAAATTCCAATCGACCCTCTTGTCGAGAGGTCAAATTTGGTTGAAAAAGAAAACGAGTATTTGAAAAATAAAATTGAAAAGAATTGAAGAGAAGATGAAACTGGAGTTGTATGTTGCCGATGTCGTCGATGATCACAAGATCAAGATGGAGAAAATGCGCTTGAAGATTAGAAAAATTAGAAAATATGCCATTGATAGTGATGCTTGGTATCATTATGTTGTTTGATCCTACGTGGCGGAAGTCCATACTCCCGTAAAGCTGTCTAGTTTGCTTTCGGTTTACGGAAAAAACGACGCGGAGGCGTCCGCAAACGAATACGGGTCTATGTTGCATGTCTGCAGTGTCCAAACAACACATTCTAAATATTTGCGGGTGTTTTGAGAGTCCATGCTAAAGATAACCTAATATTTTCCTCCTCTCGAGGGATGAGGGGAATGCACCTAATGGCTTGTCAATTTTATTTTTGTTACCTGTGCCATGCAGGTGTGACCGTGTGCGTATATATTACTGGACAATATATAAGTGCATTTTTTCGGACAAAAAAAAGGTGATCTCTCACGATCAGCTGGGAGCAGTCGACTTCACCGGAATTAAATGCCGCACCAACAAGCAAGAATCGGTTAAGACATGCCTGTTTCCCGGTTCAAGCTGCTCGCGTTTTGTCGATCTTTTTCTCCAAATTGGTCTGAACGCATCTCACCAAGTGCATACACATATCCAGTATCCGAATCTTCTTAACACCCCCCCCCCTCCTCTGGCGCCCCCGCGGGCGGCAGGGGAGGAACCCTAGCCGCCAGCCCTTCTCCTCTCCCCCTCCCCTCTCCCCCTCCCGCCGCCGCCAGAGGGCGCGCCCGGGCGAAGCCCGGCCGGTGCCGGCGGCGGCGGGGTCTCTCACCCCCTTGTGCGGCTGGGGCTGGCGCGGGCCGGCGCGGTCGGACCAGGGCGCTGCGGTGCGCGGGTCGTGGCGGCACGGCGGCGGCTCTGCGGGTGGCGCGGGGCTCTCCGGCCGGCGTGGTGGGCTGCGACGAGGCGAGCCGTGCCTGGGGCCTGGATGCGGCGTCTCGGCTGGATCTGGTCCTGTGGCGGCGAGGGCCGCGGGCGGCGCTGTGGGCGGGCGGCCACCTCTGCCGGGTCCTTCCTGCCTGGTGGAGGTGGGGATGGTGGTGCGTGCTGGTGGTCGGGGACGGCGGCTGCGACTTTGGCGGAGGCTCGGCCAGATCTGACTTCTCAGCGGTGCGGGCCTTGGAAGGCTTGGGCTGCGGGCGGCCACCTCGACCCGGGCCATGTCGGCTGGTTGGGGTGGCGGCGCAGTAGCGGTGGTTCGGCCCCCTGTCGGTGTTAAAACCGGCGGATCTCGGGTAGGGGGTCCCGAACTGTGCGTCTAGGCGGATGGTAACAAGAGACAAGGGACACAATGTTTTACCCAGGTTCGGGCCCTCTTGATGGAGGTAAAACCCTACATCCTGCTTGATTAATATTGATGATATGGGTAGTACAAGAGTAGATCTACCATGAGATCAAGGAGGCTAAACCCTAGAAGCTAGCCTATGGTATGATTGTTGTATGTTCTCTCGTCCTACGGACTAAAACCCTCCGGTTTATATAGACACCGGAGAGGGTTAGGGTTACACAAAGTCGGTTACAATGGCAGGAGATCTAAATATCCGCATCGCCAAGCTTGCCTTCCACGCCAAGGAAAGTCCCTTCCGGACACGGGACGGAGTCTTCAATCTTGTATTTTCATAGTCCAGGAGTCCGGCTGAAGGTATAGTCCGGCCATCCGGACACCCCCTAATCCAGGACTTCCTCAGTAACCCCTAAACCAGGCTTCAATGACGACGAGTCCGGCACGCAGATTGTCTTCGGCATTGCAAGGCGGGTTCCTCCTCCAAGTACTTCATAGAAGATTTTAAACACTAAGGATAGTGTCCGGCTCTGCAAAATAAGTTTCCACATATTGCCATAGAGAGAATAATATTTACACAAATCTAGTCTGCTGACGTATTCCGTAGAGTGACATCACACTACGGCCGAGCCTTTATTCGAATCGTTTTTACTCCCCCACCTCAGTGCATTTTGCGAGGCGGTTTCCTTGGCACGTCTTGTCAAAGCAGAGATCGTGTCCCCTTTATTTACGAGATTCTCATCAATACGGACATGGGTAACCCAATCGTGCCCGTTAGCACGTTTTTCTCGATTAAAGGCGAGTCCCGAACGGTTACGGGGAGGGCTCTTGGTATTCAACCTCTTATAAAGAGACCAAGGCCTTACTCCTTTCTTTCAATCTCAAACGAGTTCGCCCGTCGCCTCGAGTTCCAACACCCTAGGCTCCAGATTTCGGGCGCTTCGGACCTTCGACAATGTCCGGTTCCGACCTTCAAGGCCGATGGATGCCCTCCTCCGTCACGGAGGAGGACGTGCTGAAGTTGAGAGAGGCCAAGTTCTTGACCGGCGAGATTTCGCATAGGCTGCCTACTCAAGGGCAGGCTATTCCCAGTCCCCAGCCCGGCGAGAGCGTGGTGTTCATGTCTCACTTCCTTCGGGGGTTAGGCTTCCCGATGGATCCCTTCGTGAGGGGGCTGATGTTCTATTATGGGCTGGAATTTCACGACTTAGCTCCGGAGTCCATCCTCCATATTTCCTCTTTTATCGTCATGTGTGAAGCATTCCTCCGTGTTACTCCTCACTTCGGATTATGGCTCAAGAGCTTTAAAGTAGAGCCGAAGATGATCGAGGGACGGCACGCAGAGTGCGGAGGCGCTGTTATAAGCAAAAGTGTTGATGCTCCATGGCCCGAGGTCTCTTTTCAAGAGGAGCTCGGCTTATGGCAACAGGAGTGGTTCTATATCACCGCTCCCAGGGGCACCAAGTGGGTGGCGCCGCCTGCCTTTCGCTCGGGTCCCCCACAGCAGCTAGGGTCGTGGGCCAACAAAGGCCTAGACTGGGGGCCATCCAAGGACGTGCGCTTGTTGCAGGGCCGCATCAGGGATCTCTTAGAAAGAGACCTCAGCTTGGTCAAAGTGACGCAAGTCATGCTGATTCGCCGAACCCTGCCCGGCAAACGTCGCTCCCTTCGTCTGTGGGAGTTTAATCCGGAGGGACCGCGAGCTCTCCAGCATTTTATGGGCGCTATGCCCGCGGCGATGTATAAACTGTTCTTCGGATCACAAGCAATGTGTCCGGATTTGATCGAGGACGCAGGCCTGAGCTGCAACCGCCCGGATACTCAAGTAAGTAGTCTTATGCCCGGACTCGCTATCCGTATATTCGTCATAAACTTGCTCCTAAAAGAGCCGTCCTTTTAAACAGGAGTGGATAGCGAAAGCAAAGCTGATTAGGTGTCCGGGTCCCCTCCCCGAGACCACGCCGAATCCCGTGCTGGTCAAGATGTTGAAGATTGTGCCTTTAGATAAAAACAAGGGAGGGGACAAGGAGACTACGGCCTCCTCGAAGGAGGCTGTTCTGAAGGGAGGAACCGACAATTCCTCTCCTCAGGGGAAGAAGAGGGCCGCCTCTGACGACCCGGAGACCATGGCCTCAAAGCGGGGGAAGAAATCCTCGTCAGAGGGTCCTACGCCGGGGGGTACCTCGGCCGAATTATGCCCTCAAGGGGATCAGCCCTCCAGCGAGCCGTAAGTAGAGAAAGATTTTCTTCTTGAAAGATAAGAGAAATCCTTGCTTTACATCTGAGAAAAGTAACCAAAATTTTACCTTGTAGTTCGGACCTCAGCCCTTCTCAGCAGAGCTCGTCTTCAGGGGACCTTCTTCCAGAGATGATGGAGAGCGGAACGCCTCCCCCTGCCGTACCGCCTAGCGAGGCAGGCGATCCCGAGGTATCGTCGCGGAGGGTTTCTCCGAATCCAGCAGGGGCGGAAGGTGGCCATATGGCCCCCCAAGGTTCTCCGCGTTCGGCCTTCGAAAGAGGCCATAGGACGAGTCCGGCACCGTCCGTGCACGGTCGGAGGAGCTGAAGAATCTGCTAGGGCGAGCATCTATCTCAGCGGAGCACCATGCATTGATGGGCACGGTGATTGAAAGGATTTCGTCCGCGGAAAGTGGATTGCACGAGGCCGTCAGAAGATTACTGACAGGTTTTGAGGTACGTGAAATAATGTACACTTTTTGACAGTTGTGCATAAATAAAATGCGCCCTGTGTAGATAGTAGCCCCTGAGACTCTGTGCGTTGTCAAAAGGGACGGCGCGCAGAGGATCATAATCCCAGGTCTAATATGCCTCCTTCATACGTAGGCGGCGAAGTGTCCGGTGGCTAGCCGGACTGATGAGTTAGCCGAGCTAAAGCGGCAACTTGACATGGCCGATGCCGACATTGTGCTTGTTAACAAGCGGCTTGACGAGGCACAAGGTATGTAATCCCTCCTGTGGCACCTGGTAAGAGGAGCTTATGCCAGTATCTTACAATGTGTGCGTTTGATGCAGATGGTGCGGCCGCCGTGGAGAGTCTTCGGGCGGAACTTGCCCGAGCTAAGGAACAAGCCAGAAAAAGTGATGCGGCTGCCGAAAGAGCCCTTGAAGAGCTGAGAGCCGAACAGGCTGCTCACTGCCGAAGCAAGAAAGAGATGGCCGAGATGGCCGTGAAGCTAAAAAGCGCTGCTGACCATTGCAAGCTTCTTCAAAAAGAAGACCGGGCGGAGCAGACGGACTTGGAGAAGGCCGTTGCCGATGCCAAGGATGCTCGCTCTGCGATGAGAGCTGCGAAGGAGGAGCTGCGTCAGGACGGAGAAATCGCGGCTGGAAAGCCCTATATGCTGCGGAGGAAGTTTTGTGATTCTAAGCATGCTCCGTTGGACCGACTGTGGAGTACGGCGGACACCTATCTGGATTTGGCGGCAAGTGCTGCTGATGCGACCGAACACTTTCGAGATCAGAAAGATTGCGAAGTGGAGAAACTCTTCTGGTCGCAGTTCCACAATCCAGAGCATCCACTATCAGTGGCCGATCGCCTGGCCGAATGGGTCGAGCTGAATAGGTTGTCCGGACTCGCCATGAAGTGCGTCATGAGTCATTTGTGGCCGGAAAGGTCGGAGCTGAAGAGTTATTTTAGCTTGGTGCAGCAATTCCTTGGTGCGTTACCGTGTACCAATGCAATGAAAAGGTCAGCATGTATAGAGGTTGCGCGGATGGCTCTTGCCCGTGTAAAGTGACACGGATCTTGCCTCTCGAACTAGCCAGCTATGGATTAATCTCTCAATATGCGGTACAGATCCAGAGCAGCAAGAAGGGGATCGGGATATGAGAGCCGGAGGTGGGAGGAGGATACACGCCACAGGCGGCCGGGTCGGGGTTCACTTCTTTCGTGCCCCTCACACACACACCAACCACGCGCTATGTAGGGCAGGGCTGCTTCACTGGCTCCAGTCTGGACCGGCGTAGCGCTGGTTGGGCTGCTTGTTGCGCTGCGGCCTCGTAGGCTTCTCTTGGGCTGGCCCATTTGGGTTGCTTGGTGTAGTTGTTCCCGTGACATTTCCCCTTCCTTTACGCTTGGCTTGACCCCAAGCCAGCGCTCGGGGAAAACGAGACCGCAGCAGAATCTTGTCCTCCCAGGTTGCCAAGGATGCGGGGAAACCCAACCGTTGCACCAGGACTTGCTTCACCAGGCGAGGTCCACATTGGACACGACGCTTCTAAAGGATGGCTTCAGGTACTTGTAATGGAAGGAGGTCCTCGTCGAGTACTGGAAGCTCCGGCATAGCACTTGTAGCCGGTGGAAGGCCCGCACGCAGTTGCGAGACATGGATGACCGGATCGATCCTCGAATGCTCCGGGAGTGCAAGTTTGTACGCCACTTCCCCCACTCGTTGCAGCACCTGAAACGGTCCAAAGAAGCGGAAGGCAAGTTTGTGGTTAGCCCGCGCTGCCATAGACGACTGCGCATATGGTTGCAACTTGAGGAACACCCAATCTCCCACGGCGAACACTCGGTCGGATCGCTTGCGATCGGCTTTCTCTTTCATGTCCTGTCTGGCTCTGTTGAGGTGTTGGCGCAGCAAAGCCGCCATGGTGGCACGCTCCTCGGTCCACTGTGCCAAATCGGTGACTGCGGCATCGGCCACATTAGAGATGCCGAAGAAGTGGGGTTTGTGGCCATAGAGCACTTCAAAGGGTGTGGACTTGAGGGTGGAATGATAAGAAGTGTTGTACCAGAATTCCGCGAGGGAGAGCCAATCCATCCATTTGCTGGGGCAGTTATGGGCGAAACAGCGGAGATAGATCTCCATACATTGGTTGACACGCTCCGTAGTACCATCAGTCTACGGGTGCCGAGCCGATGAGATGTTGAGGGTCGTGTGTGTCAGCTTGCACAACTCCCTCCAAACCCAGCTGGTGAAGATTCTATCGCGGTCGGAAACCATGGCATCTGGAGGCCCTTGCAGTTTGAAGACAAAGTCCATGTATGCTTTCGCCACCTGGAGCACGGTGAAAGGATGGCGGAGGGGAATGAAATGTGCGTACCGCCTGAGCTTATCCACCACCACCAGGATTGAGTTGAAACCCCGAGAGGTTGGTAACCCTTCCACAAAGTCAAGAGTGACCACTTGCCAAGCTTGCGTGGGCACCTCCAGCGGCTGCAGCAGTCCAGGGTACTTGACATGTTCCGGTTCAGCCTGTTTGCAAATCGCACAGAGCGCCACGAAGTTCTTGACCGTTTGCTTTAGTTGTGGCCACGCAAAGAGACGGATGACTCGGCTGTAGGTTGCCCGAATCCCAGAATGCCCCCCGATGGCACTGGAGTGCATCTCACCGAGTAGCTGATCTTGCACTCGTTTGTTGTTACCAATCCAAATACGCCCTTTGTAATGAATGATACCATCCTGGACTGCAAACGGCGACTCGACAGGCTCTAGCGCTGCAGCCGCTGCCAACAGCCTGGTACACTGTGGATCCTCGGAGTAGCCTTTCTTAACTTCTTCCAGCCATGTCGGAACACAAACTGAAACTGCATTGAGCTGGTCAGGTAGTTCAGGGCGACCGGACAAGGCATCGGCCGCCAGGTTAGTCGCGCCTTTCCTATACTCGATGGTGTAGTTTAGGCCAAGCAGTTTTGTCAGCGCCTTTTGCTACCAAGGGGTGGTCAAGCGCTGCTCGTCCAGGCACGCCAAGCTGCAGTGGTCCATGCGGATCACAAAGGAAGAAGTGAGCAGGTATGGGCGCCATCGATCAATGGCCATGAGGATGGTGAGGCACTCCTTTTCATATGTAGAAAGCGCCTGGAGTTTGGGTCCCAGGGATTTTCTCATGAAGGCGATCGGGTGGTGCCCTTGCATAAGTATTGCGCCAACTCCACGCTTTGAGGCATCTGTCTCCAAAACAAACGGCTTGTTGAAGTCCGGCAAGGCGAGAACTGGGGCTGAGATTAAGGCCCGTTTAAGCTCTTGAAAGGCCTCCTCGTGTAAAGGTGTCCAAGCATAAACCACTCCCTTCTTGAGCAGATCGGTCAAGGGACGACTGATCACGCCATAGTGGCGCACAAATTTGCGGTAGTACCCGGCTAGACCCAAGAACTGTCGCACTTCCTTGACCGAGGTAGGCTGTGGCCAGTCCTTCACCCCGTCGACCGTAGTTGGATCAGTACGAACGCCTTCAGAACTGATGACATGACCCAGGTACTTGAGTTGAGATCGCGCGAAGACGCATTTGCTGAGCTTGACTTTCAGGGAGTATTCCTTCAGACGCTGGAACACAGACCGGAGCAGCAGCAAATGATCAGGCAGAGTGCGGCTATGAACCAGGATGTCGTCGATGAAAACTAGCACTCGTTTCCGAATTAACGGCCCCAGCACCACATGCATCCCAGACTGGAAAGTGGGGGGTCCACCTGTAACCCCATACGGCATTACCTTGAACTCAAAATGCCCATGGTGTGTGCGGAAGGCAGTTTTGGCCTCATCCTCAGGACGCATACGAATCTGATGGAAACCAGCGCGCAAGTCCAGCGTGGTAAACCAAGCAGAACCAGCCAGTTCGTCGAGCAGTTCATCAATAATGGGCAGCGGGTAACGATTTTTGACTGTGATAGCATTGAGGTGTCGATAGTCAACGCAAAAGCGCCATTCGCCATTCTTCTTGAGTACTAATAACACCGGAGATGCAAATGGGCTGCACTTGGTTGGATTATCCCCTGTTTCAGCATGTCAGCTACTAGAGCCTCGATTTCGTCTTTCTGAGCTGGGTTGTAGCGGTAGGGACGGACATTCACTGGCTTGGCACCGGGCAACAGTTCAATTGAGTGATCGAAGCTACGGGCTGGTGGGAGACCCCGGGGCTCGTCAAACAACTGTTCAAACTCAGAGATGAGAGTCTGAACCTCTGGAGGAACTTCAATTCCATCTGGTGTGATCTTACCCGAGCAGAGTTGTAGTACATGGGTCACTTCGTCACGCGCCTGCATCAGGTGCAACTCATCCAGCGAAAGAAGCTTGCATGACTTAGTGTTGGCTGAAATCCCTGTCAAGTGACAAACAGCCCCCGAGTGGTGGAATTGCATGTGCTTCTGGCCCCAGTCAACTGTCATGACACCATGAGATTCAAGCCAGTCCATTCCCAAGATAACATCATAAGCACCTAGGGGGGAAAGCTTCAGCGGGGACTGAAAGTTGTGCCCCTGAACTTGATACTCCACTGCTGGAATCTCTTTAGTACAAGAGACGATGGCACCGTCAGCCACTTTGACTCTCAGTGGTGTCGGTATAGACTGAATCCCAGGCCAGTCGCCGGTGATATCTGAGTTGATGAAGCTATGTGAACTTCCCGAATCTACCAGCATCAAGAGGGATCGTTGCTTGAGTCGACCCAACAGACGGAAGGCACGGGGGGACTCGGTGCCGGTGGCCGCAGCCGCTGAAAGCAGACAGAGATCTTCCTCCGAGGTGTCGGCTGACTGCTGGCCGGACTCGGGTGAAGGAGGGTTGCTGAGCATGCCCACCAATTCCTCGACCACATGCAGCTGGACAGTGGCCACACAAGTGTGCCCCGGCCCCCATCGTTCGCCACAAGTGAAGCAGAGGCCTCGGGCACGGCGATACGCACGCAGTGTCTTGAGCTTGTCGTCGAAAGACGAGTGAGTGGAAGGAGGCTTGGAGCTGTCTGGGCTGCGTCGATCATCCCCACCCACGCTCGGTGTCGACGGTGTTTTGCCTGAGGGCGTGGCTGCTGGGATGGACAGCGGGGTTGGAGGGCGCGGCGAAGCGTGGTTGGCACGCCCCCTTCCTTGCTGCGGACTCATTGCAGCTATCTCCGCGCGGTCCTGCTGAATAAGCGCCAGGGCCTCCTCCTGCAATGCAGCCAAAGCAACAGCAGTTTCCAGGTCGACCGGGCGATGCAAAATAACAGCTGCCTTAATGTCACTATGCAGACCATCAAGGAATTGGGTAGTAAAAAACAAGGGATCCCATGATTTGTGATGTGCTAACAAGCTGTGCATAGCAATATTAAACTGTTCAGCGTATTCCAAAACCGAACCAGTTTGTTTTAATCTAGAGAATTTACGAACGAGGTGTTGAAATTCAGAACGGCCAAATTTCTCTAGAACAGCAGCAACGAAGTACTCCCATTGAGGAAATTTGACATGGGTTTGGGACCATTCGAGCCATAGAGCTGCAGCACCAGTGAAATAAACCACGGCCGTATCCACCCAAGTGCTGGGATCAATGGCGCAGACTCGGAAGTAGGCTTCGCAACGGATGCGCCAACCCGTAGGGTTGTCCCCATCGAATTCAGGACACACAAGATGGGAAGATGAATTGCGCGGTGCAGATACATGAAGATGAATTGCGCGGTGCAGATGGGAAGATGAATTCAGGACACACCAAGCAGCGGAACGGAAGGGAAGGGAGTTCTGTACGTACCATTGGCCGGGGTCGGTGCGGGGAGCAAGGGGCTCCCCCCACCGAAGCCCGTACTGGTAGAGTCCTGCCGTGGCCATCGGGCCCGTGGCCGTCGCCACTAGTGTTGTTGGTGGAGAAGGGCGCGTCCGCCGCGGGCTGGATCCCGCTAGTGCTGCCCTTGCCCGCCTCATGGAAGAAGGGTCGCGCAGTGATCTTGGCGAGTTCGGCGCGGATCTCGCCCAGATCCGTCTGGAGCTGCCTGACTGCGTGGTCCACGCCGGGACGCCACGCCGCCAGATCGGCTACCTTGGGCTCGAGCGACACGAGCACAGGCTCCATGCGGGTCACCGTAGGCTCCATCTTGTCGAGCGACTTCTGGATCACCAACAGCGCCGCGGCGATACCACCACGCTCGACTACTGCCTCCGCCATCTGCTTCTGTAGATCGAGATCCGCCATGACTGCCTTGAGGCTCTTGGTGCGCGTCGGGGCCAGGATGAAGAAGCGGGGACCGGCAATTTGATACCAAATGACACGGATCTTGCCTCTCGAACTAGCCAGCTATGGATTAATCTCTCAATATGCGGTACAGATCCAGAGCAGCAAGAAGGGGATCGGGAGATGAGAGCCGGAGGTGGGAGGAGGATACACGCCACAGGCGGCCGGGTCGGGGTTCACTTCTTTCGTGCCCCTCACACACACACACCAACCACGCGCTATGTAGGGCAGGGCTGCTTCACTGGCTCTAGTCTGGACCGGCGTAGCGCTGGTTGGGCTGCTTGTTGCGCTGCGGCCTCGTAGGCTTCTCTTGGGCTGGCCCATTTGGGTTGCTTGGTGTAGTTGTTCCCGTGACATAAAGACATACTGGGCGGAAATGGAGACCACCGCTGTTGCATCCCGAGATTCGGACGGAAGCCGAGTACGTGCCGAGCACTATTTTCAGGAAGTTATGCAAGGCGCTCGTGTAATAGAGACGCAGTGCTCGAAGGATGCTATCTTCGAATAGCATATGCGATTGTAAAACGATATTTTGATAAGTTATAGGAACTTTTTATACTTGTGCCTGCAAGTATTTTAACACCTCCTGTGCGGCCGTTTATATAAAATCTGAAAGATGGCAGTCGTCGGCTTCAGCCCCCACGCACATAATGCCGGGGTGTTCGCAGAAGGCGCATTTTCACACTTAATCCAACGTCTTGGTCCTATAAAGGAGGTGATAGCGCAGCGAACTAGGCAATCGGACTATAATGCTTTATCACTTTCACTTAGCCATAGGAGCTTGACAGTGAGGCTACTTAGATAGCCCCTGATGGCGACTGCGCTCGCCCGAATTCGGGGCGCGTATGTGCCTGGCCGGGAAACGGCCCTTCGTTAATGCGGAGGAATCCTATAGATTCCGGTAAGTCATTGAGTGGTTGACCAGTCTCACATTATATCATGACAGTCAGTTTTCGGCTTTCTCTACTGAGGTGCTCGCCTGGCCGAACCGGGGCACAATCGCAGTAGTTCTCCTGGTGCTGCCTTAGCCGATAGAGCGGAACGTAAGGCAGCCGAACACAGGAGCCGGGCAACCCAACATTTGACCAAAAACATGATTCGGAGCTGATGCATATAAGGCCAAACTCGCGACGCTGAACACTCCCTAAGGTATTCGGTCTTTATGAGGGCGGGCGAGACAACGCCCTTGGTTAAAAGCCCCTAGTGTCCAGGTACGCGCAAAAATTCTGACGTGGCCACATGCCAAGACGCCAGCCTCCTCCTTGGTTATACCAGAGAAAACTAGGGGATGTATATCAACAAGAGACAGTAAAAAAGGTTTACGCAGGGTCTTAATCTGAAAAGAATCCTTGGAACGGGTCCCTATTGCACGTCTGCGCCTGTGTCTCCGTTGTGCCGTATCCTGGACGGGCGGAGCACGATGTTCATCTATAAAAGAGAGGAACTTAGTTGAAAAGAGGTCGTGCCGAACGGAAGTTATATAAAATAGACAAAGTAGAAATTGAAATGGGTAAAATTGAGCTTGATTGTCTCTTAGTTTACAGGTGCGGAGCCCCTAGAACAGGGGTGTACGGCTATTAAGCCTTTATCAATGATAGTTTTTATGCCGGACTCGTCTAGCCGCGTCCGTGGTCTTAATGACCTGTTTAGATGTTCAGGCTGGTGAAGCCGTTTTATTGTGGGGCTGTTAAGGCGGCCGCACAATCTTTCGCGCGGGGGGCGCACTCAATGCTTCCCCTGTAATGAAATGATGCCTCGTGGACCGGGCATCTTAAGCGTAAGAGACGCATAATGCGGTATTGCGTTAAAGCGGGCGAAAGCTTCGCGTCCCAGCAGTGCTTAATAGCGACTTGAGAATGGGACGATGTGGAAAGTTAGCTTTTCGCGGCGGAAGTTATCGGGGAAGCCGAATATAACTTCAAGCCGGAGAAAACCCATGCAATGGGTGTCCGGACCTGGCGTTACCCCTTGAAAGGAGGTTTTGCTGTGGTGAATTCTTGTTGGGTCTATCCCCATGTGGCAGATTGTGTCCTGATATATCAGGTTTAGACCGCTGCCGCCGTCCATCAGGACATTTGTAAACTGGAGTCCGCCAATTATTGGATTGAGTACCAAGGCAGTCCGGCCTGCGTTCCTGGTACTTCTGGAGTAGTCCAGATGATCGAAGATGATTGGTTTTGACAACCAGTGGCGAGACTCCTTTGGGATAGGTCGTGTGGCGCGTATCTTTATGGGTGCCGCACGTTTTGTTATGTGAAGTAAGTTTACTGTTTTTACTTCTTGTGGAAAATTCTTTTGTTTCCTGGTGCTCTGCTTTTGGGGTTCGTCATCGTCTTCGCTTGGTGTGTCGAGCCCTTTGTGTTCGGCGTTGAGTCTGCCGGATTGTTTGAAGACCCAACAATCTCTGTGGGTATGGTTAGCAGGCTTCCCGGGAGTACTGTGTATTTGACATATCCTGTCCAGGATTTTGTTTAAGTTGGATAGGTCGTCCCTGTTATCCTGGAGGGGCGGCTTTTTCTGATTCTGCCGCGAGCTTTTAAATCCGGCATTGACTGCCGTGCTCTTCGGACTGTTTTCCTTAGTCCGGCGACGGTCCTTGTTGCGTCGCAGTTTTCCGTTTCCATCCCTAGTTTCGGATGTACTTGGGTCGCTGGTGCTACATCTTGCCAACCAGCTCTCCTCTCCTGCGCAAAAGCGGGTCATGAGGCTTGTTAGTGCGGCCATTGTTCTTGGCTTTTCTTGGACGAGGTGTCTGGCGAGCCATTCGTCTCGGACATTATGCCTAAAGGCTGCTAAGGCTTCGGCGTTCGGACAGTCGACTATCTGATTCTTTTTAGTAAGAAATCTGTTCCAGAATTGCCGAGCTGACTCTCCGAGTTGTTGAGTTATGTGACTGAGATCGTCTGCATCCGAAGGGCGGACATAGGTCCCTTGAAAATTCGCTCGGAAAGCGTCCTCGAGATCTTTCCAACTTCCAATGGTGTTTTCAGGAAGGCTTTTAAGCCAATGTCGGGCTGGCCCTTTAAGCTTGAGGGGTAAATATTTTATGGCGTGGAGATCGTCTCCTCTGGCCATATGTATGTGGAGGATATAATCCTCAATCCAGACTCCAGGGTCTGTTGTTCCGTCGTACGCCTCTATGTTTACGGGTTTGAATCCCGCTGGAAATTCATAATCCAGGACCTCATCGGTAAAACATAGGGGGTGTGCGGCTCCCCTATATTTGGGTGTGCCGTGATGTTCGGATACTGGTGTTGTTGCATTGCTTACAAGAGCTTGCTTTCTTGGCCCATGAATAGATCTAGCTGGGCTATCTTTCTGATGCGAATCCTTGAGTGGGTCGCGTGACGGCTTGAGTGCGGCGCCGCTTGCTGCTTTATGCTGGCCATGGGGTCGTCTATCCGACCGGGTGGCTTTCTTACTTTTGACTGCGGGGGCTCTAGGGCCTCCTCGTCAAATTCAGGCAGCAGTTTTCGCTTCGGATAGCTTTTTGTGCGGCGACTGCCGCCGTATTTGTCTGCGGTGTTTAGTACTTTGCTCCATCTGATTCTGAGTGCATCTTCCGCAGTTTTTAGCTTCCGCTTCTGCTTTTTCAGGCTGCGTGCGGTTGCAGCGAGCCTTTTGTGGAGGTTCTTATGCTCCGTGAGTTTATCCGGCGTAAGGTCGTCCGGAATGCCGTTTTCACCGGGGACGGGTTGTTCGGTTTCTTTATCCGAGCTGCCCTGTTCGGACGGTTGCTCTAAGGCATGCTCGTCGTCTGTCGGCTCGTCCTGCTCTATGGCTGGGTTTGTATGGTTGTTGTTTTTATCGAGGCTGGGCTTGGAGCGGCGTTTACGCCGCCACTTTGATTGCTTTTTGAGAGATCGATCCCTCGTTGTATCCCCGTGTTCCTCGTTGTCACCTTCTTTAGGCGTATTCACCATGTACACATCATGAGATGAGGTGGTTGTCCAATGCCCTATAGGCGTTGGTTCATGTGCGTCTCCTGCATCGTCGTCCATACCGTCGATGTCTTCGGAGTCGAAATTGAGCACGTCATTTAAATTATCGACAGTGGCTACCAAATGGGTGGTGGGTGGGCTTTGAATTTCTTCGTCGTCCGTATCCCAACCTTGCTGGCCGTAGTCCGGCCAGGGCTCTCCTGATAAAGAGAGAGACTTTAGAGACTTCAGAATGTCGCCGAAGGGTGAGTGCTGAAAGATGTCCGCAGCGGTGAACTCCATGAACGGCGCCCAATCGGATTCGATCGGCAGGGGCGCGGAGGGCTCGGAGTCCGGAGAGGAGTCCGGCCCCTTGGAGTCACGGGCCTTGCAGAGTGCGGGGCTGGTGTTCGGCTCGATCGCCTTTGGGATCACAGCCCCCGAGGCGGCGTCCCACCGCTCATCCTCGATCGGCGCAACCGGCCCCAAATTAAGGGTCGGAACCGATGCGTGTGCGGCCTCCAGGGCACTGTTCGGCGGCAGAGCTAGATCATGCCCATCGAGACAGTGCGGCGCGCTTGGTTGTGGCTCGAATCCGTCGAAGATCAAGTCCTCGCGGATGTCAGCCGTGTAGTTTAAGCTTCCAAACCTGACCTGATGGCCAGGGGCGTAGCTTTCGATCTGCTCCAGGCGGCCAAGCGAATTGGCCCGCAGTGCGAAGCCGCCGAAGACGGAGATCTGTCCGGGGAGAAAAGTCTCACCCTGGACTGCATCGTTGTTGATGATTGAAGGAGCCATCGGGCCTAAAGGCGACGACACGGAGGAACTCTCAATGAAAGCACCAATGTCGGTGTCAAAACCGGCGGATCTCGGGTAGGGGGTCCCGAACTGTGCGTCTAGGCGGATGGTAACAGGAGACAAGGGACACAATGTTTTACCCAGGTTCGGGCCCTCTTGATGGAGGTAAAACCCTACGTCCTGCTTGATTAATATTGATGATATGGGTACTACAAGAGTAGATCTACCACGAGATCAAGGAGGCTAAACCCTAGAAGCTAGCCTATGGTATGATTGTTGTATATTCTCTCGTCCTACGGACTAAAACCCTCCGGTTTATATAGACACCGGAGAGGGTTAGGGTTACACAAAGTCGGTTACAATGGTAGGAGATCTAAATATCCGCATCGCCAAGCTTGCCTTCCACGCCAAGGAAAGTCCCTTCCGGACACGGGACGGAGTCTTCAATCTTGTATCTTCATAGTCCAGGAGTCCAGCTGAAGGTATAGTCTGGCCATCCGGACACCCCCTAATCCAGGACTCCCTCACCCCCCCTCTCCTGATGCTTGGGGTGATTGGAGCTGTGGTCGGAGGCGTGGCCGGAGGGTGGAGCACGGTGGCTCGATGCTCCTCGTCTTTGGCTGGCCACGGTGGTTGGGGCGCTCCGGGGGTTGGCAAGGTGCCTCCGGGTTTCTGCTGTTGCCAGGGGTGGCGACGGCGGCCCGGCCCCGGTTCGAGAAATGGCGAGGTGGCTGCGGCGTGCCCGGCAGTCGCCGGTGGCTTTCCCCTGCCCTGTTTCAGCTGGCTGGGTTCCATTCTCGCCCAAAGGGCTTGCCTTTCTGACAGCCGCGTCCGGTGGTCCGTGTGGAAGGAGGTGGGTGGTCTTGGATGTCAGGGCAGCGGCTCTGGTGGTGGAAGCCCGGTGCTCGCGGACGGAGGCCGTGGCTCAGGTGCTGCCCGGTGGCCATGGCCGTGTGGGCGGCGTGGTGGCCGGGGGTATGACGATCGGTGGTGGTGGTGCGGCTTCCGTGCCTTTTCCAGGGGCAGTGAGCGTGGACCGGGCTGAAAACCTGCTCTGTCTTTGGGCAGTCCGGCGGCGGCGAGTTCGTCCCCTTCTTGAAGGCGCCGTTGCGGTCCTCATTGCCCGTCGTGTTGCTCCAGGGGAAACCCTGACCCTCGGTTCGGGCGGTGGCGGCACTCATGTGTCGTAACCTTCCTGAAGGCACCGCCTTGGAGCTCACGGTTCATCGTCTGCAGCTACATCTCTTCACGGTGGCATGTTCACGGTTGAGGATCCCGGTTGCTCTTGTAGTGGTTGGGTGTGGTGTTGCTATGCCTAGCACCTATGTATCTAGCCTTGGGTGTGTGCGTGAGTTGTGGTGGCGTGTGTCTGTATCAGATTATGGTTGATTGGTGCTTTATATATAAAGTGAGGCGAAAGCCTTTTTCGGTAATATCCAGTATCCGATTTGTCCGTATCCGATCGATATATCATGTACTAGTCTTTAAGTGTGAGCACCAGAGCGATCGATGGAGGACCCGGGCGCAAGCTAGCAACAGTTCCGGCAATGAATCGTCTTGAATAATCTTGATCAAACATCCAGATTAACAACAGTATCGGATTAGCGGTGCCATTACATCCCTAGACAAAATGATTAGCAATACAGTGCAGTGAACCAATTCTTCGTACTTTCTCTCGTGCTGTGCATACAGTACAAAGCACTATTACGACGTGGACGGTGGACGTTGCCATCGATACGCTAATTCATCACCAACTGCTGATTAACACCATCGGTTAGCTCAACACAGTTAAGCAAAGTTAGCAAACTCTCAAACAATGGCAAAGTTAGCGTCATCCAAGTCCAGACCATAATTATATTATGTACAGCGCCGTTGAACTGAAAATACGAACATTCTTCCGTCGAAAAATCTCGAAGTTGCCGCGTGCCATAACTTCTTGATTGCTTGCTTACGTGGTGCAATCACGGACAGGTTTTTGATGCGCGATCGAGAAAGCTTGACGGCGGCGTCAATCGACCTCCGCCCATGCCGGCGTCCATCAGCTGTCCGGCGCCGCCCCTACAGTCGCCGTAGGAGCACAAGCACGCGCCGTAGCTTTCATCTGACCGCGTCTCCGTGGTACGTGGCTCTCCTACCGGTCGATGTAGATTAGATTCCTGATTATCCCGATCGATCCCGGCTCGGCCTGTACACGGACGTGTCCCTTGTTGATGGGCACGGCACGCATGAGAGCTACTAGGAAGGCGTAGACATCGGAATTTTTGTTGGAGGCCGGCGGCGCCATGCTCTACGTACGACGTTGATCGACCGTAGCTTTCGGGTCACCGCGTCTAAGTTAACGGCTTCTTTTGCTTTCTTGAAGTTTACCGGTTCATTTACATGCGATTACGCACCACCGCATGAACAAGCTCACGGAACGAAACCCCCAACGACGTAAAACTATAATTGAAAAGAAACTATGGTGTCTAAACATAGTAAAACTACATCAGTTTTTGTTATTTTTTGCTCTTGCTGAACTACCGTAGGTATGTGAAGATAAATATATGTTGAGGGTTGCTGATGGATTCTT
This sequence comes from Triticum urartu, assembly GCF_056163025.1. Classification (NCBI taxonomy): domain Eukaryota; kingdom Viridiplantae; phylum Streptophyta; class Magnoliopsida; order Poales; family Poaceae; genus Triticum; species Triticum urartu. The sequence continues at coordinate 46,312,371 of NC_141879.1, read as the reverse complement.
CCTGAAAGTTTGGACGGCTCCAACAATGTTGGGGACGAATAACGGACATCCCATCGTGCCATCCTGCTATATTGTCTCTATCCAAATTAACCCCACCAATTCGTCCACTGAGAACAGGATGCACGTAACGTACCACGTACGGTGAGGTGGCACATGCCATTGCCATCGGTCAAAATCAGTCCGGGCTTAATTAGCTCGGTGTGGTGGCACATGCCATCGGTCAAATCAGTCCGGCCAAACTAACAAGGTAGCTGCATTCTCGGTTGAACCAACCACGTGTCCTCGAGCAGCACGCATTGATGCAAATGCAATGCCAACTTTTATCGGCGCAAACCTTGGTTTACAAATAAGGAATCGGACGGTAAAACGGCCGGGCAACCGAGTTGGCGCGCACGCACGGCGTCGCCGGCCGAAACGTCCCGGACACGCACGCATGCAAGGAGCAACACGCGCACCTGGCCGGGTGCCGTACTCCCGGATCACACGTATGCGTGCATTGGACACCAGAGTATTTGACAAAAAACTACCGCATTACAGATTGCCGTCCCACTGAACTACCGCATTTAAAAGAAATTAATAACTATAAAAAAAATTAATTTTATGACTAAAAACTACCACTTTTAAAAAATGGCCAGTTTAAACGATTTAAACTTGACATATGAGGCCCACACGTTAGGGTTGACGTGGCGGCAAAATCAACTCCGTTTATTTTGACCGTTACTACGAGTGGGGCCCACACGTCAGCATCAATCTTCTTCATCTTCCTCCTCCTCTCTTTCTTTGGCATTTCTTCAAACACCTCATATGCACCCGCCAGCCACCTCCGCAGCACTTCACTGACGGCGCTCGCCTCTCCCCCTGCCTCGAGCCCGTCTGGATCCGGAGAGTCCGTGCTGCCCAACCACTCCGAGGAAGAGGCCGTCGCCGGCACACGCGACTGCACGCACCTTCGTGGCGGCAAGCGCTGCACGCACGGCTCCGCACACGCTCGCGGCAGCGGCGGTTGCGCACTCACGCAAGGCCGCGGGCGGCACGCATGCAAGCCAGCAGTGCACGCGAGGGCTACGGCTAGCATGCAAGCTAGCGCAGCGCAGTGCACGCTCGTGGCCGCGGCCGAGCTATTCAAGGAGGCCGTGGTCGCCGGCACGGCCAAGGCGGTTCCGCCCGCCGTGGTTGCGCCGCCGTCTCCGGTCCCCGACCAACGCCGAGAAGGTGCTGCGCCTAGGCGTCGCCATGGAAGAGTTCGGAGCTCAATCATGGGTGCACACAAGATGTTCGTGGAAATGCCAGAGAGAGAGGGGGAGGAAGAAGAAGGTAGATGCTGACACGTGGGGCCCACATGTAATAACGGTCAATCTAACGGTCAAAATAAACGGAGTTGACTTCGTCGTCACGTCAGCCTTGACGTGTGGGTCATGTATGTCATAAACATGTTTAAATCATCTAAATTGATCATTTCCTGGAAGTGGTAGTTTTTAGTCACAAAATTAGAAAATTTTGATAATTATCACTCATATTTTTTAAATGTGGTAGTTTAGTGGGACGGCAATCCCTAATGTGATAGTTTTTGTCAAATACTCGGACACCCAACATGGGAATGGTGTGATGCAGCGTGCATTATCCAAGCATCCGTTCGCCCACGGCTCTGCGCGCGGTACAGCGTACAGTGGAGTGGCGGTAGATAGGCGATTAACTCCGGTCGTCGGTCGTCGTCTCGATCCATAGATTCGTTTCCTTCAGAGTTCAGACACGGGCACGGAGGACGGCACATTTATGCATGTCCGGGCGACCCAAAGCCGAGGCCGTCTCCTTCCTTTGGCAGCGCCACCGGTTTTAACTTAACCTCACGTGCACAGTTGCATCTTTCCGGGATGATTGACCTGACCCGGTGGTTCGGAGGCTCGCCAACGAACAGACTGAACTAAATTGAACCGCTCCAACTAACCTGACCTGCCTGCATGGGCACCTTGGCACCCGCCGCCCACCCCGTCACTCGATCATGTCCTGTGTAGAGTTCCCGTGGAAATTGGAATTTCAGGTAGAGCAAGCAGATGTACTGATCATCTCCATGTTGCAAAAAGCCCAGAACATAGGTCATGCATCGTAGTTTCAGTTCTTGGGTGCGCCTTGGAAAAAGAGACAGAGGTCAGTAGAATACATGCCCTCATATTAGGTTATGCGACAGTTAAATACATAGGGTGAATTCCAGTTCTTACACTCTTAAATACAAAAAAAAAAAAGATCCCCTGTAACCGGTATAGTTAGAGGAGTTAAAATTCAATTTTACCCTTCTAATCGGCACTTAGCTGATCCCCAATCGACGCTAGTGGAGGATAAATTATTCTCAGCAGCGCCACGCCTCCCTATATTTACTTCAATGGTCGGCGGACGAGTAAAAAGTCTCCTTTCTGTTGAAATATGAGATGGGCCTAGAGCCCATATGACAATTTCAGATTTGATCTTTAAGGGCCCATGTAGGTGGCATGACAAGGTGGTGGGAAGTTTAAGACCAGTTCTTTTGCAGCTTATTTCAGCTTATTGTAAAAAAAAAAAGCTATAAGCTGAAAAGAACTCATTTTAGAGAAGCCAGCTCAGCTTATTTCTACCTCCTCCTCCTTCACAATGAGAAAAAGCTGGGGTCGGGTGGCTTCCCGCAGCTTCCCGCAGCTTCTGACTTAAAAACGAAAGGGTATAGGGACGTGCCCCTCTAGTTTGATCTTATTACATCAATATTGCCACCCCCAGTCCTGCACAGAACTGCCGGTCGCAAAAGACAGCAGCGCTCGATCCCCTCCCCCCTCCCCCCCCCTCGCGCTCGACTCCTCCTGCTCTGTTCTTCGCTCCGCCTAGGGTTCCTCCAGTCAACGCCGCCGCTGTCGCCGCCGGTCCTCCAATCCTCTGGACCACGACGAGGCCAGCGAGATGGCATGTGGACAGGGCTGAATCTTCCACCCCCCCCCCCAACTCCCACGGGCGCGACCCCTCCCTCGGCCGCATCCCCTCCGTCCCCTTTGTCCAGGAGCAGCGCCTGGCCAGGTCTGCCCAGGGCCCCTCTCCGGCAAACGGCGCCCATCTCCGACGGTCGGCGACCCCCTTTCCCCCTGCCCTCCTCCTGGCCGTGAGCCACCAAGGTGAGCAGCTCCTGTGATTTTTTTGCAAAAAAAATCATGTATATTAGTTGTAAGCTACTGCTGAAGGATGATGATTTCATCTTGATTTTACTACTGCTGAAGTATGATGATTTCATGTTGATCTAAACGAGCTACTGCTACCATAAAAGCATTCTAGATATTGTTATTAATTCTTCCAATTCTTTTTTATTGACATGATGAAAAATAGATGAAAGCATAATGGGATAATGTGGGTCTTAGAACTTTTATTGATATTTGTGTGGAAGAAGTGAATGCCAATAACCGTGGCAAAGAAGGAACATTGTCACCACTTGGATATGAAAATATGGTCAGGAAGTTTTTTGAGCGCACGAGGAGAGAATATACCAAAAAGCAATTCAAGAATAAGTGGGATGTGCTGAAAAAAGAGTATGCTGTTTGGAAGACATTAACCCAAAAGGCATCAGGCATTGGATTTGATCCTGTTACCAAGACCATTGCGGCTAGTGATGAATGGTGGGCAAATGAGATACAGGTATAGATATCGTCATATCAATTCCATTTGTTTTTACTTTTCTTTTTCTACCAATTCTTGCACTAATTTGTGATATGCTTTTTTTCAGAGAAATGAACTTGCCGCCAAGTTTCGATTTGCTCCACTAGAGGATGAGGTCAAACTGAATGCTATATTTGATGATATTAGTGTGACAAATGAGTACGCGAGGGCGGCACCACCCTCGTCTCAAGTTGATGCATCTCAAATTCACATTGATGATGATGATGTGGCTGGTTCAGGATGTGAAATAGATGCTACTTTTGTGACACCTAACAAAGCTAAAGGTCGAAAGAAGAGATCATGTCCTTATTCACCTAGTCCTGCGATGGTGCAAAAGATTGCAAAAGATAGTGATGATAGAATGCAATTTAAGCGTATTGCTGACCTTTGGGAAAAGAGGGAGACTAGCCGCAATTCGGCGACATCTGAAATGAAGGAGGATCCTGTGAGAGATGAGATTAAGGAGATGAAGGACATGGTGGTGAATGATGGAGGTAAACCTGGAAGTGAAGTGTATTTTCATGCTCTAGAACTCTTTACGAAGAAGGAACATCGCGATGTCTTCAGTGCACTAAAGGAGGAAGATTCAACTGTGAGGCTTGAATGGATCAACAGGGCATGGGAAACATTTATGAAAAAAAATTAGAACTTATTTGCTTTGTTGGGAACTCATTTGTAGTGTTGTGAACTTATTTGCTTTGTTGTCAACTCATTTGTATTGATTTGAACTAATTTGTACTGTTGTGAATCTACTTGCTATAAATCTTTGTTGTGAACTTAATTGTATTGCTGTGAACCAATTTGTGCTGATGGAGCTGTGATTTGTTGTCTTGTGGACAAATGTTTATGATATTTCTATTTCTATATCACAGATGGACATCTCTGTTCAGGAGGATGAGGCGGAGGAACTTGATTTTTGCGTTGTTGCAATGGCATATTATCTTCTAAACAAAGAAAGGCTGCCATATGGACCTAGGAGAGCACCAATGATGACAGGATTGCAGTGGGTGGAAGAGAAGGAGAAGCAGCCACAAATATTCTACTCTATGTTCAGGATGCGAAGGTCCGTGTTCTACTCACTACATGACATTTTAGTTGAAAAGTATGGTTTAAAGTCAACTTGCAACATGACAAGCAAGGAGGCATTAGCACAGTTTTTGTGGACTTTGGGGTCACACCAGACCACCGACAATGTCGCCGATCGATTTGAACACAGTCGGTCTACCATCAACAAAAAATTTAAGGAGGTCTTGTTCTGTGTCTATCGTATGGCCGGAGATTACATTCAACCGAAAGATCGATCTTTCACCCAAGTTCATGACTCGCTTAAAAAAACAAGATTTTGGCCTCACTTCAAGGATGCCATTGGGGCAATAGATGGAACACACATTGAATGTGTTGTGCCTGCAAGTGAGCAACCCAAGTATCGCAACAGGAAAGGTTCGACAACTCAGAATGTCATGGCAATTTGTTGCTAGATGGCCTGGATCTGTTCATGACACACGTGTACTCAATGATGCACAAGCTGAATATTCCTATTTTCCACACCCTCCGGACGGTATGTACATGCATTCTTCTCCTCTAATGTTTTGCGTGAACTAATTAGTTTTGGTCATCTCTATTATCAATGCAGGAAAATATTATCTTGTTGACTCTGGATATCCAAACAGAGTTGGATATCTAGCACCATACAAAGGACAACGCTACCATGTACCAGATTTCCAACAAGTACCGCCGCGAGGAAGATATGAGACCTTCAATCATATACATTCATCACTACGGAACGTCATCGAACGATCGTTTGGTGTTCTAAAGATGAAATGGAGAATCCTCCTCGGCATCACACGGTACAAACCTGCTACGCAAACAAAGATCATTATTGCATGCGCGTGTCTTCATAACTTCATTCGTGAGAGCAAACTAAGTGATCAACATTTTGACATGGTTGAGAGTGGATCTTATGCTCATGAAGAGAGCCTTTCTCATCACCATGCACCCATTGATGATGGTACTATGGGTTCCATCCGTGATGCGATTGCTACAAGTGTTTTCCCTTGATGGTTAGCTCTAGGGTGTACGCTTTTGTTGGGATAACCATGTAATAATTTACAGATCTTTTTTATTCAATACTTATTCTCAAGAACTCATACTACATGAGACAGTGATGCATGTATGGTATTCGTATATGACAAAATGATCTTCCTTATGTTTGATTATAACATGTTGTGGTGTTTTACAGTCAAATTTATGTTCATATGGGCAACAATGATAAAAAAATATAGCGCAATATCGTTTGATCTGAACAACAGTATAGTCCAAGGGTATTACAGACTTTTCATTGATCATATCACATAGAAGCTGAAAAAACTGGCACTGAAAAGAACTGGCTAGCTTATTATCTGGAGCTTATTTCCACAGCAGCTTATCTTGAGCTTATTTCCACAGCACAGCTCAAAAGAACTGGCCCTTAGTCCCACCCCGGAAGTGGAAGGATAGTTGGAGTGGTTTATAAGGGATTCTCTTCCTCATGCTATTGGAGCTTGAGAAGAGATGAGGCCCTCGCGCACTCCTCCTCCGCTCGCCACGCCGCGCCGCGCCGCGCCGCGGGTTGCGGGATTGAGCCGAGCCGAGCTCACTTCTATGCGCTACCGACATGCTGGAACCGCTGTCAATGCTGAAGTGGCATCAAAATCAAACGCGTTTGCTGAATCGTTAAGTTACCAAAGGGCCCACCCGACAGTAGACTCCAATTACACTTCACCGATGCATTTTATCGACAAAAATGCTACACTTACGGAAAGAAGTTATGGGACGACATGTGCCAATGCAATCGACCGCCTCCCTTGCATTTAACTGTGGGGACCGGCCCGTGATTAATCCTTGCACCTCCACCTCAGCCCCGTAAGTGTTTACTGTAGAAAATTCCCGTAAGTGTAGCATCACTGTTTTATCGAGCATGTTGTGGGCAGCACGTCCACCGCAACACACTCGACCGCTCGGGCTGCTCCAGCCGGCGTGCTTGCCATCGGAGCACCGTCCCACCGCTGACCCTCCCTCTCATCCTTGCTCCAAGCCTGAGCCCTGCTCTGCTGGATTCGGTCGTCCACCCGGCCGCTGCCACATCTCCTAGCGTGGACGATACCGAAGACCGTCGCCGCCACGAGCTTTTGAGCTGGTTGTCCACGGCTCAGGGCGGCTTTTTGACGTTTCTCCTCCGCCCTATATGCGCTTCGGGGCGATTGAGTTTGCTTTTTAATGAGCAGCGAGAGACCGAAGACGGTCTTCCTCGACTCATACCACATCGGGGAAGATATGCACGGATCATCGCACAGAGGGAGAGGGCTGGGACTTCCTCGACCTACAAGCCCTCCCACGTACACGGTTCACCGCGTACACGGTTGGCGGGAGAGCAGGCCTCCGAATCCCCGCCTCTCCGGATCCTGTACGGGAGAGGGGCGATTAGGTTTTTGGGTAGCGACTACGCGACTGCTCGCTTCTGTTCATCTACGTCCGCATCACCTTCGTCATCACCATGTCGACCGACGCCGACCGTGCCGCCGCTGAGAAGGCCGAGGCCGACAAGAAGGCCGCCGAGGATGCCGCGGCTACTGCCACCGCCGCGTGGCCGATTGGAGGGTACACATCGTTTTTCCCTCTCGTGTTTCTTTCTGTTGTAGCAGTACTAGTGATATGCGTAGATGTTTCTACTATATGCGTAGTACATGCTCTGTTAGATCGTAATCAGTGTGTTATCAATGCTGTCCATGTCATGCTCATGATTTATTCATGGATTAATTTAATCGAAAAACTGCCTATTTGCTTATCAATCCAAAAACCTAATGTGTGTAGGAGTTTTTCGAATTCTGGTTTTGCTGCTGCACTGAAACTGTCGCCGTTTATGGGGACGTACTTTAAGCGTTGGCAGACTAAAACAACCTTATGGCTCACTGCCATGAACGTGTTCTGGGTCGCCGGTGTGACTCCCACAGGAACGATCGCTCCTGATCAGGAGAAGGCGTTCAAGGAGGCCACTGTCGTGTTCCTCGGGGCAGTTCTGAGCGTGATTGGAGATAAGCTGGTTGACGCATATTTGCATGTGCGGTCTGCCAAGGACTTGTGGGAGGCGCTCGAATCTAAGTTTGGGGCTGCCGATGCAGGGAGCGAGATGTATATTATAGAGCAGTTTCATGATTACAAGATGGTTGAAAACCGTCCTGTATTGGAGCAGGCTCATGAGATAATATGCATTGTTAAGGATCTTGAGCTTCTTAAGTGCGAGTTACCGGGCAAGTTTGTCGCGGGCTGCATAATCGCTAAGCTTCCCAATTCCTGGAGGAACTTTGCCACCACTCTGAAACATCAGAGTCGTGAATTCTCTGTGGAGGATGTCATTGGCCATCTGAGTGTTGAGCAGAATTCAAGGGCAAAGGACTCGCACGGAAAAGGGGTCGAAGGAACTTCTGTGGCCAACATGGTGCATTAGAAGAACTCCAATTCCCACAAGCCCAAGGGAAAGAACGGTGTCCAACAGAGTGCCGACTTTAAAAAGAAGGGTAAGAAGACCTTCAAGAAGAACAAGAAGGATGAGGGCTGCTTTACTTGTGGTTCGCTTGAACATTGGGCCAACAAGTGCCCAGACAAGTATAAGAAGCAAGGGCAGGACTCCAAGTCTGTCAATATGATTGTGAGCAACAATGAGAGTGGTGCATCTGGGTACGGTAATTTATTTGCTGTATTTTCAGTTTGGCCGTCCACCGATTGGTGGGTCGACACAGGTGCAGGTGTTCATGTGTGTGCTGACATTTCATTGTTTTCTTCTTATCAGGCCACAGGTCACGGGTCCGTACTGATGGGGAATGGCGCGAGTGCTTCTGTTCTTGGTGTTGGCACGGTCGATCTGAAATTTACTTCGGGAAGGATCGTGCAGCTGAAGAACGTGCAGCATGTCCCCGCCATCAAGAAGAACCTTGTTAGTGGCTCCCTTCTATGTAGAGAAGGGTTTAAGTTGGTATTCGAGTCTAATAAATTAGTTGTTACGAAATATGGACTATTTGTTGGAAAGGGTTATGAATGCGGAGGCATGTTCCGCCTTTCTCTTGCAGATCTATGTAATAAAGTCATGAACAATATTCATTTGAGTGTTAATGAATCTGAAGTATGGCATTCACGTCTTTGTCACATTAGTTTCGGTGTTATGACGCGGCTAGCAAAATTGAATTTAATCCCGAGTTTCACTTTAGCCAAAGGTTCTAAGTGCCATTTGTGTGTGCAATCTAAGCAACCTCGCAAGCCTCACAAGGCAGCAGAGGAGAGACACTTGGCGCCACTGGAACTCATACATTCTGATCTTTGTGAGATGAATGGTATGTTGACTAAAGGTGGAAAGAAATATTTCATGACTTTGATAGATGATTCAACTAGATATTGCTATGTGTATCTATTAAATACTAAAGATGAGGCTTTACACTACTTCAAAATCTATAAGGCAGAAGTTGAGAATCAACTTGAAAAGAAAATTAAACGAGTCCGGTCAGATCGTGGTGGAGAGTACTTCTCGAAAGAGTTTGATGCCTTTTGTGCGAAACACGGCATTATTCACGAGAGGACGCCTCCCTACTCACCCCAGTCAAACGGGGTTGCCGAGCGGAAAAACCATACTCTAACTGATTTGGTTAACGCCATGTTAGATACGTCGGGTTTATCCAAGGCATGGTGGGGGAGGCTATAATGACATCCTGTCATGTCCTGAATAAAGTTCTGACAAAGGATAACGAGATCACTCCTTACGAGAAGTGGACCAAGAGAAGGACAACACTCTCGTACTTACGTACCTGGGGCTGCTTGGCGAAAGTTAATGTGCCAATCCCCAAAAAGCGTAAGCTTGGATCAAAGACTGTGGACTGTGTTAATTTGGGCTACGCTATGAATAGTGTTGGCTAAAGATGCTACATTCTTTGAGGACATTTTCCCATGAGAGATGTACAAAGCACTTCTAGACAGGAATCTGAGGAGACTCCTGAACCTGCCATTCCGATGGAATATTATAATGAAACACATGATGAAAATCCTGAGGAGGATAATGAGGAATCCCTTGGTAGGGGCAAGAGACAAAGGACTGTAAAGACCTTTGCTGATGATTCCTTCATATACCTCGTGGAGGATAATCCCACTTGTATTTCAGAAGCGTATGCATCTCCAGAAGCTGACTACTGGAAGGATGCGGTCCGTAGCGAGATGGATTCCATCATGGCTAACGGGACTTGGGAGCTTACTGAACGTCTTTATGGTTGCAAACCATTGGGATGCAAGTGGGTGTTCAAGAAGAAGCTTAGGCCCGATGGTACGATAGAAAAGTACAAGGCTAGGCTTGTGGCCAAGGGCTACGCCTAGAAAGAAGAAGATTTCTTCGACACTTATTCACATGTGGCCAGACTGACCACCATTCGAGTATTACTCTCGTTGGCGGCCTCGCATGGTCTTCTCATTCATCAGATGGATGTTAAGACGGCTTTCCTGAAAGGAGAGCTAAAGGAGGAAATCTATATGCAACAGCCTGATGGCTTTGTGATGGATGGTCAGGAAGGAAAGGTGTGTAAGTTGGTGAAATCTTTGTATGGCCTGAGACAAGTGCCTAAGCAATGGCATGACAAGTTTAATGAAACGTTGACATCTGTTGGCTTTGTTGTTAATGAGGCTGACAAATGTGTATACTATCGCTATGGTGGGGGCGAAGGAGTTATACTGTGTTTGTATGTTGATGACATACTGATATTTGGGACTAATCTCAAGTTGATCGAGGAGGTTAAGTCTTTCCTATCTCAGAACTTTGAGATGAAGGACCTTGGAGTGGCTGATGTTATCTTGAACATCAAGCTATTGAGAGATGATGAGGGTGGGATTACACTTTTGCAATCCCATTATGTTGAGAAGGTGTTGAGTCGTTTTGGATATTCGAACTGCAAACCATCTCAAACACCATATGATTCTAGTGTGCTGATTCAAAAGTCTAAAGGCACATCTATAGATCAATTGAGATACTCTCAGATTGTTGGTTCACTACAGTATCTAGCAAGCGCAACGAGGCCTGACATCGCATTTGCTATTAGCAAACTGAGCCGATTTATTTCCAAACCGGGTGATGTACATTGGCGTGCTCTTGAGAGAGTTATGCGCTATCTGAAAGGTACTATGAACTATGGACTTCACTATACCGGATACCCGTCGGTACTTGAAGGGTATAGTGATACGAATTGGATCTCTGATGCTGATGAGATGAAGGCCACAACTGGGTATATATTTACTCTTGGAGGTGGTGCTGTTTCCTGGAAGTCTTGCAAGCAAACGATCTTAACAAGATCGACAATGGAAGCAGAATTAACAGCATTAGACACATCGGGTGGCGAAGCAGAATGGCTTCGAGATCTGTTGATGGACTTGCCAGTGGTTGAGAAGCCGGTTCCGGCCATCCTTATGAACTGTGACAATCAAACAGTTATTGTCAAGGTGAAGAGTTCAAAGGACAACATGAAGTCCAACAAACACATAAGAATGAGATTGAAAGCTGTCAGAAAATTGAGGAACTCCGGAGTGATAGCGTTGGATTATATTCAAACGGCTAAGAATCCGGCAGATCCCTTTACTAAAGGGCTATCACGTGTTGTGATAGATAACACATCAAGGGAGATGGGTATGAGACCCACATGAGTTGCCATGGTAGTCACCCAACCTATGTGACCGGAGATCCCGTGAAGTAGGACCTGGGAAAACAAGCCAGTGGTGAACTGAGGAGAGTAACTTTACTAACCCACTCCGTTGGAGATGCAATACTCTCGGAAACTGTATGGAAGAATGACTACTGTCTTAATGTGTTCCAAGGCTTATATGCATAAGCAAGATGCTATCCTACAGAGTGATCTTTGGAGGAACACACCTATATGAGCCCGACTGCTGGTCACAGTCTATGAGATTGGGGTGATCTCTAGCAAGCTCATGAACAGGCCAGGAGTGTGACTAATATGCTCCACCCGAGGGGTCGGCCTTCAGCAGCCTCGTATCAATGAGACTTGTGGTGAAACTTCTTGATGCCAAACTGACAATTCAAGGCATAGTCCATTGTTCAGTTGTGAAGGAGTGTAACTACTTGGTCTAGGTGGAGCTCAACCTTAATCGGTCTCCACTGAGATGCTGGTATATCAAAACAGCATTTGGAACAAAGGACAAACTGGGCCCCTAAGATCTGGTGGGGGATTGTTGAAATATGAGATGGGCCTAGAGCCCATATGACAATTTCAGATTTGATTTCTAAGGGCCCATGTAGGTGGCATGACAAGGTGGTGGGAAGTTTAGTCCCACCCCGGAAGTGGAAGGAGAGTTGGAGAGGTTTATAAGGGATTCTCTTCCTCATGCTATTGGAGCTTGATAAGAGATGAGGCCCTCGCGCACTCCTCCTCCTCCGCTCGCCACGCCACGGCTCGTCACGACGCGCCGCGGGTTGCGGGATTGAGCCGAGCCGGGATCACTTCTATGCGCTTCTTTTTGCCGGTCAGGAACGGAGAATCTTTGACAGGTGGGGCCACGATCTGAGACGTCGGATCGTGGGCTACCGACTTGGACGTGGGTTCAGCCCATGTCTCTCCACGTGCGGCCGCACATATATATGTGGTGCGCTGCCAACCCTAGCCGCCACGAAACAGAACACATCTCCGCCTCCACGCCCACGTCGTTCCTCTGCTGCTGCTGCTGCCGGCGACTCCGTCCCGTTCACCGCGTACACGGTTGACCGGAGAGCAGGCCTCCGAAACCCCGCCTCTCCGGATCCTGTACGGGAGAGGGGCGATTAGGTTTTTGGGTAGCGACTACGCGACTGCTCGCTTCTGTTCATCTACGTCCGCATCCTTCGTCATCACCATGTCGACCGACGCCGACCGTGCCGCCGCTGAGAAGGCCGAGGCCGACAAGAAGGCCGCCGAGGATGCCGCGGCTACTGCCACCGCCGCGTGGCCGATTGGAGGGTACACATCGTTTTTCCCTCTCGTGTTTCTTTCTGTTGTAGCAGTACTAGCGATATGCGTAGATGTTTCTACTATATGCATAGTACATGCTGTGTTAGATCATAATCAATGTGTTATCAATGCTGTCCATGTCATGCTCATGATTTATTCATGGATTAATTTAATCGAAAAACTGCCTATTTGCTTATCACTTTCCTCCTTTGCCTCCTCTGCCCCAATCCCGCGCCGCATCTACACAGGCGCCCGCCCCTCCCAACCCCGCCGGCCACCGCCTACCACCGCGGACGCTCCATAGGCTCGCCGCGGTCCTTGAACAGTCGGATTTGTGCCTTCTCGTCCTGTCGCCAGCGCAAAACCAGTGGATTTGCGGCCGCCGCCACCGCCGGATTTGGCACTTCCGGCCGCCGGCGACTGCACCATGCCATGGATTGTCCAGGTATCGACTACACAGCCCCGAGAACGCCTCCGCGCCGCATGTAGGTATTGAATCCGCCTCTAGCCGCTCGGATCTCCCCTGACGACGGTTCGCCATCAAAGACACGCCTGGCCGTCGCCCCGGCTCGGCACTGACCCAACGGTTCATCGGCTCAGCGTTGCCGGTCATAAAGTGCGGCGACTTCCCGTGGCAAGTGGTGCGTCGAGTTTTACCACACCGGAACATCCCGGATGGGTGTTCTTCAAGTGCAAAAAAGATGGAGTATGTGCTTGTTTTAATTTGGTTGTTCACCGGGTTCGGCACAATTCCAGTAGCTCATTATTTGCTTAAATTTGTGTGTAGGATGGATACATGTTTTGGTATTGGAAAGAGGATTATATCGATCTATTGACACTATGAAATTTGATAGATGATCGTGCACTCGTTGCCACAATAGAGGCTAGAGATGAGACTAGATGCAAAGCAACGTCGAATTCTTCGGAATCAAAGAAGAAAGAAGTGTGAAAGCTTGAGAAGTCAATAGAGAGAATCAACAATGAAGACACAGAAAAGATATTAATCCAACTAGTGAAAGCAGTTATGGAAGTTGGATATCATTTAAGGTGTTTAATTATGGTTCTTGTTTTTTTGTCTTGCTCCCATAGTGAAGAATTGGTGAATTATGTACTCCGATGTATAAAAATGCCGCTGAATGAAATAAAGAAACAAAAAAAGTGTTTCGGTGGCCGAAAATGAAATGCAAGTTAAAAAAATTGCTCCGTCAGACAAGGCATCGGTTAGGTCCGATGAAAACTTAGTGGAGTAAAAACACTCCACTAAGGGTTTACTCCACCAGATACTCCACTACTTTTAGAGGATCGGTTAAAATACCCTAAGGTTGAGTCTGTGATGTGTTTACCTCATTTGGTAGAAAATTCTCAGAACTAAAATATTTTAGCAAATTTGTTCCGGTTTTACCTTTTAAATGTTCTACCCCATCCCATCAAGTGAGCCCCACTATCTGCTCAATGGGGTAAACTGTGACAAACTCTGTCTTTAGGAGTGAAAAGTGAGTATATGGGTCCCGTGTATTACCAGGTTCAGTAGTAAATACCGCTAAGAAGACAACTACGGAATACACTTTTCGATGGCTCTATCAACACTTGGTGATGACTACCTAGACCATTTTGCTTACGGTCATTTAGCTTTGGAGATTAAAGCTCTTATGGTTGATAGGGATATTGTTCCACATAAATTACATCGTGATCAAAATAGAGTAGTTGGTTGTTTGGCAAGGTATAACCGCTCTGAACGTAGCTGTGGTGGTTCGGCCAATGATCCGGGAGGCCGAGCAGCGCTTGCGTGCGTGCCACGCCCGGCCGTCCAGCGTGTGCGTGCGGGAGGAAGACGCACCGGGCACTCTCGTTTGGCGGAGAGGGAGACGGCGCGCGTACGCTCGCCAAATGGGCGGCACACGCGCAAGTGGCCGTGCACGTAGCCTTTGCTACAACAGTCTTGGGTGTGCTCAGCGGCGGCGTCGATGCACGCGCGCCCTCCCAATTTGCAACGCAAAAGGAGACATGGAAACGCACACAACGAAACAGAGACGACAACGGACAATTTGCAAGGTCGGTTTGATGAAAAACCTTGGTGCAATCTATACTGAAGATTCCATTTATTCGAAGGGCCAAAGGCCGATCTTTATTACAAGGAGAGAAACAGTACAACGACAGCCATACAACACCACAAGCAGTCCAGGAGTTCTGGGCCTGCCGGCAGGTGAGCAAAGAAAACAAGCGCCGGAGAGGGCGCAGGCTAAGAAACTAAATCAGTCACACATCCGGCTGATCTCCACATTCCAATGTCTTCTCTGATAAGATCTAGGACCCTCTCCATATTACAAGCAGTATGCTGAAAAGTTGAATCATTGCTGAACTTGCTGCGATGTTAGGTGGTATATTTGAAACTGTGATTTGTTCGACACGTATATTTAGAATCATTCGAATTAACAATATTATGTAGATGGAGGGCGATATCTGCCCCACGGGCTTCGCCAAGGATCAACACAAAACATGTTCTGATGTATTGAAGTTGTGGTAAGGCAACTAGAAAAATTCTAGGGTTTTTTAACGAATATACCCTGGACTCCGGGGGTAAGACCTACCTAAAAGTTGCAATATGTCAATTTTTTTTCATTTTATGTAGAACTTGACAACTATCCCAGACATGTCAGTG
This sequence comes from Triticum urartu, assembly GCF_056163025.1. Lineage (NCBI taxonomy): Eukaryota > Viridiplantae > Streptophyta > Magnoliopsida > Poales > Poaceae > Triticum > Triticum urartu. Next base: position 46,297,044 of record NC_141879.1, on the reverse strand, counting down.
ACTATAGCTACATCTTGGCTCTTTTTGGCTCTACCCCGCAGTTGAGCTTTGATCCACGCATATCTCTCTGGCTCAAGCTTGATTGAATCTAGCGAGTAGAGAGGCGATGTCGGTGAAGGCATGTAGCAACCAAATTTGCCTCATGATAATGACATGAGTTTTTTTTCTTGTAAACCCAGTCATAGTTGAAACAATTTCGACTTAAGGGGAAGACAATGTATCCTTGCATCCTTAAATTATCCAAGCTTTGTAGGAATTGGGAGTTGGGGTTGACCGGGCCATTAGTTTTTGTTGTGTCAGGCTTTTTATCGTCATAATTTTTGATAACCGACTGGTTACCGAAATTTTTTGGTGACCCTCAAATAAATTGGACACAAAAAGTTAGAAATTTTTGTATTCATATGACCGAATATTGCTCAAATAGGTTGCTATGCATAAATTACAGCAACCAAGCATTTGAACCAGCGGTAAGGTTTGCGGCCTATTGTGTGGTCGTCACAGGATCGACTCGACAATTTTTGAACTACAGGGTTTTGCATTATTCAAGCTCTGTAAAAAAATTATTGGTCAGGGTGCGGTGTCATCGACTCGAGAATGCGACCTATTGATGGTTTCTACGCTTGATGACCACTAGAACAGCAAGCATGTGTTGTATAAATGGGTTACATGTAATATATTTTGATGCTAATTACTTTTTAATTCAAAATTCATTTGAAAAATTCGGCCGATGAAAATCTGGAGTTCCCGAGATTTTTCAGAAACCGAATTCCCCTTTTGGGAAAACCAGAATCGGAATTAAAAAACCATGTTTTGTTAGTCCCATTTTTATTCAATGTGTACTAGTTGTTCCTCACATGGCCCAGATGCCAGTCATTCATTGCATATCTTGCTTAATTGTTTGATGATTTACCATTTTTATGTGTTCTGCTCTATACAGTAAGCATCTTGCAATCTTCCAGATGTGTTTGATGCTTAAAACTGTGGTTTCAACATATTATTTGGTGACACCACTCGCACTTTTGAATTCACAATTTCGTTACCTATACTTTATAGTTGATACTATTACACTCTTGAATCATCTAGCTTATTATTTATTTTATTCACACACTCTAAAGCACTTTAGCAAGTTTTTTTGGATATTTAAGAAACTATAGATAAATACCATAAAAATAGACACAGTAATGGATATATGCTAATTGTTGAGTAGTGGCATAATTTTATTTTTCTAAGATTTATAGTTAATTTTATCTTAGCAAAAATAGTATCTCAAACAATATTTAAAAATATAAAAAGTAACGAAATATAGTTATCACTTTGGTCAAGATAAATGTATTTTTAATAATTAGTACTAGAATTGAATGATACTCCCTCCATCCCAAAATAAGTGTCTCAAGTTTAGCCCAACTTTGTATTAGAGTTAGTACAAAGTTGAGACACTTATTTTGGGACGGAGGGAGTACATATGTAACTTAACATTACATGCATAGGTATCTCATTCAACAAGTTAGACTTAAAAATATTATTTGAAATGTGAATGTATATATATATATATAAGAATACCTTATTGATAAGTAAAAACATTTAGCACAACGAATATAGATCTATTCACACATGGGGTTTGATATAAACATTCATTATCTTTTTTTCCTCGGTTTTTAGAACTTTTGCAGTCAAGAACATTTTTTAGCACTTCACACACTGCATTAAAGAAATCAAATGGCTACTACAAGAACAAAAATTAACTCTCGCAATAAAATTGAATACTAATGGCAAAGTTCGTCGCCAAGATATGAAGGAAAAATATTTGAAATCAAGTGTTACAGATTATGCAATTCATAATTAATTAAATAAACACCGCAGATGTAACTCGTTAAGCTGCTTCATCAAATCCTTTCTCAACAATGATACTCTTTCGCGACAACGCCGCCCGCTTGTATATCCCTTCTCCGCGGCTTAGTTTTGGGCATGCTCATCTGGCGCTTCGTCGTTGCCACCGCGTTGTACATCAGAGGCGGAGGACGAAAAAAATTAAGGCGGGGCGAAGTATTAAGCAAATATTTTTTATTCAAATCAAAAGAATCAATACATAGTACAAACAAATAACCAAATACAATGAAAATGTAGATATGTTTCGATCAATTTTGATATATCTCAGGTGCCTGAAGTTTTGTTGAGTTTGGCTAATTGAGGAAAAAATTCTTCGCATCAATCACTTTTTCTATTTCATCCGAGCTCGCCAGAGAAGGGGCAGACCCACGATCTATTTCAGGGCGAAGCCATTGCCCCACTATCTATCTTAGGGGGGGGGGAGCGATTGTCCCATTATCTATCTTTAGATGTGGGAGGGGGGGGGCGGTGCAAGGGATCACACAAGAGTTCTTCATTGGTGCGGCACAACTTAGAGGGGTGGCTGGGGCGGTGAGCAGCAATAGCAGTTGGAGGGGGTTGAGTGGAGGATGGGGCGGCAAGGCGGTTCGCAGTAGTGCCCGCAGGCCGTGGATGGTGGAGGTTAGCAGTTAGGGTGGGGCAGGCTGGGGGGGGGGGGCGTGAGGACGGAGCAGAAAGAAGATGAACAATGCACAATCTATTTTGGACGATTGGATTGAGATCTGATGGTCCTTATAAAAAGTGAGTGGTGCAATCTTTTTTGAGGTACCCCGTTTCAATTGGAAAACAACCTAAACATGTATTGTCGATAAATATAATGAAGCTTTCAACAGTCAGCTGCCGCCAACGCGCTGCAGCTTTGGGTTTGTTTTGTGCGTGCAGTAATCGTGTGTGGTGTTCGTGTGTGTCTCTGCTTTGTGCCTGGGCGCTCGATCGAACCTGACCACTCGAAGTCCCAACTCTCGACCGGTTTGCTGGCCCAACACAGTCAGCCCATCAGGCTGGCAGCAACCTCTTTCTCTTTGTAGCGTTTTCTGACAGCGGTCAAACGAATGAGAGATAGTTGAGCCGATCGATGCATAGGTATATAATTTTTTTTGCTCAAAATTAAGGTATGGCAGCCACCATACCTTGCCCACTAGAGTTATCCACCACTATTGTACATGTTGAACGGAATTTAGAAAATATCATATGTGACAAAAGTAATTACTTAGTTTTTTTGCATCAAATGAATTACTTAGTTAAACAAATGTTTCAATGAACCATAATACTAGCAATCGTCATGCTAGAATTGCCTAGTTTTTCTGCTATGCTACGGCAATGTCGTTATGCTAGAATCTTTCACCCAAACAGTGGTGTTTCCGTCCTTCGCCAGCTTTCCACCCCACGTGCCAAGTTTATGCATATGATTTTTTTTTCCGTCATTCGCCACTGGATACTGAGACAGAGAGTGCAGCATACATGACATACAATTAACGATATTCTAAAAGTAATTGATTAGTTACACCAATGTCATCCTATTTTTGCGAAACGGGAGGGTGCACATGCGCCGGAACTTTCCTCCTATGATATGGCAACGTCGTTGTGCTAGACGCTTCCACCGAAACAGTGACATTCTCCTCCATACTTTCCACCCCACAAGCCAGGTTTGAACCGTTCGTCGCTCCCGGGACGGCCACCCCATGAGTCAATAAATGTGAGTAAGTGAGTTAACCCAAAACATGGAGCACATACATACATACTCCCCATGAAACTGTAAGAGAGCCCTCCCCATGAAACTCGATTGAATGCCGGCCAGGGCCCCGCGGGCGGTGGGGCCGAAGGTGGTGCGGCTGTCGTCGGCGGCGGCGAACAAGATGCAGCTGGAGGACGTGTCGGACACGCTCTACGTGTGCGCCTCCCTGCTCTCGGATGCCATCCAGAAGCCCGGCCCCATCGCGCCGGCGCTCCCTGTGAGCCCGGCCGTCGCCGAGCTCATCCGCTGATGATTAAAGGACAAATGACCCCTAGCATGTATTGTATATAGGTTATTTTGTTGGGCCTGTTTCATCTATGAGGTCTAGCTTTTTCTTCAGTAGTTGTGAAACTGAAGGTGATGGCATTATTTTTCTGTCTAATGACTTTTGTTGTAAACTACTAGTCTCAGCTCTGTGGATCTTTCTTTTATGCTGATTAGTTAAATTATATGGAAATGAAGAAAGTCGATGCCATCATTTTTCTTCCTTCCAAATCAGCTTATCATTTTAATTGCTACCATTTGAACTTTTGCAAAGTGGCAAGGAAATACAATGCAATAATTAGGATAGTAATAGTTGGAAGGTGGAGTACAAAAACTCTTGACATCAAATAAATTTGAGCCCCCCAAATATGTGGTTCATTTTAAGATATTTATCCATGGCAAATTTAATGAATATTAATATTATTTCATGAAATAATTTGATTTATCAATGGACTATGTGGCCATTAAGGACTACTGGTGGTCCAACTTTTAGAGCAAATGGTCTTGTTACACGGCAACTACATCGTATGTTACCTGAAAATAATCCAGAGCTGGTACTGTAAGCTAGTTGAGCTCATTATGTCTGTGTCTCGTCGTAGCCTCGCACTGCTGTCAATAGGCCCCCAATTAATCTAGCTTAGTGCTGCAAATAACCAGGCCACTATTGAGTGGCCCATTGGTTCAATTGCTAGCCATTCCCAAGCAAGGCATGTGTACGGTCCGTTTTCGCTCCCTTTGCTGTTGTTGCTCCTGTTTATTGTGTACCCTGTACATAATGTGCTTGCTGAAGTTGATAAACTTGCACATCACACCAACTGCTTACCACGACAAACACTTAAATAGACAAAACGTGTGGATTGGCTGTACATTAACTTTGAGAGGAATGCCAGCTAAGAGAAGTTCCTTTTATCTGCAACGGTGAGGGCGTAAGAGATATACGTTCCATTCATTTATCACCAACGAATCTTGAACAAGTAAAAAGTACGGGGAAAAAGACTGCATCCTGTTGGAACTATGTTTCTTTCTGGTCAATTATAGGAAATTTGTGTCCAGTCAAGATCTTAACTTAGCAACAAAGAAGAAGGGGGGACCCCCAGAAATAAAAATGGACTGATGCCAAAAGCATGTAAGCCCTGGTTCTGCTTTACCTTGTCAGAGTGCAAGGACCTTACCAAATCTCCATTGTTTTAGCAAGCTGTTGTCCTGATGGAAGGTAAAGAAATCTTCTGTTATCTGTCCAGTGACAACTCACAGATGACCACTCTACTTGGCATAAAAAATTGCTAAGCCAAGAGATGATTGGCTATTAGATTGTTGAAAGCACTAGAGGGTGTGTTTTTGTACTTACTTGTGAATGTGACATTGCTCATGGAGTGACCCGCGAGATGATTCGGAAGGGTCTGTACCGAGATATATATTCCTATTATCATTGTGTTTGCTGTACCTAATGCTGTTTGCCCATTCTTATGACTGCGAAATGGCGTCTTGATGTACCTAATGTCCTCTGCTGCCCATTCTCGTGACTGCGAAATGGCGGCTCGATGTTTCCAAGATATCCACGCACGAGGGAGGATCACGCATATCCGGTGCGGTAAGCAGCACCTATTCTATGCAATGAAGGTGGTGCAGCTCTTTTTCTAAACCACAATTAACGAGACATGACGGTGAACACCGTAACTAATATAAACCGCCGGTTGGTTACCTTTGCATAATTTCAGAATCAAAGCGTGCTCTTTCTATTTAAAACTTATTGTTTAGTGCTCCACTACAGGCCATCCTAGTGTATAATAAGTACTGGTGAGAGCAAAATCTGCATTTGGTAAGACTTGAGCATATAGTACCATGCTCTGTTGTCAAATTTCCCTTTTCCCTGCCAGCATCTTTAGAAAGAAACATGACAGGATGAACACAGAGTTGGGTGAAGAAATGGCTACCTTCTCTGCATTTGTACATTGCCCTTAAGGAGAAAAATACTACTCCCTTCGATCCACAGTAACTGTCATGGTTTTAGTTTTGTAATATGTGTAACTGAAGATTATTTTCTAAAAGAAAAATATTTGTGTTGCTAACTAAAGGGGTCTAGCTCCTGAGCATATGTTATATGGAGTATAAACTAGGAGACAGTAGGTCGCTGTCACCCTATAAATATCTAGTGTCAGTGACCACAGAATTAGGTTCCGGTGGGCTCCTGTATTTAGACCAGAAACCAGTAGTCGCCGTCTCATAGATGAAGACAAGCACCGCCTGCCGTTAACCTGCCATGATTACCACAACAACCATCGTCTGTTATCTACGTCCTCAACTAACCATCCGATGGTACCAACCGGCGAAGCAACATTTTGGGCCGTTTTTGGCATCGCGGCAGTAGCTTTAAAGGTACTTTCATCTCTCTTTTACTATAGTAGCATATTTGCAGTTAGTTAAAAGACTTGTGAAGCACTTTCCTCCGGGACAACTAATTGGTTCCACTTTCTCTAATAAAAATAAACTTACTCCCTCCAATCCACATTACTTGTCGCTTGGGTTTAGCGACAAGTAATATGGATCGAAGGAAGCATCAGATTTGATCGTTCAGTAATCGCAAACTAAGCTACACGAAGAGAGTATCGTGGTACTTTTTTTTGTTGGTGAAACGCAAACGCATCAATGATCAGAGTAGAAACAAACTTGAAAAGCAGCACCATTTGGAATACAGAAAATTTGTGTGCTTCCTGCATGAACTGAACATGCAAGATCCACCGCTTTTCAAACAGTGACGTCTACATCGAGAACTCAATGCCCAACCATTTTTTTAAGGACAGTTACTCGGTGTTCATTCATTCATTTTGGTGACGAAGGAAGGTGTAGGCCAGCTATATCATCTCTTGAATGAATAAGCGCTCTTTTTTCACAGGGTCGAGAGGGCGACATGAGGGCGACCGGGCGGGCGACCGTGACGGCGCCGTCCGCCGCCGGTGATCGCTGGCGAGTCGGCCGGCGCTTCTGGGCTCTCGCCGAGTCCGACGAGGAAGACGCGGACGACGATGGGGATGCTTCCCCGGCGGAGTCGCCGCCCTCTCCGACGCCCTCGGATCTCATTTGTGAATTTTTTCATTCAGGTTATAGCGAAGATGAAGTGGCCACGACGATCGATCGGGTGCTGCCACCGGACAATCCGGCGCGCATCGGTCTCCACGCGGGTGAGAAGAATGAGATGATCCGACGCGTAGTTCATCGGAAGACGGCGGCGTCGGCGCTCAGACCGTGGAAGGGTCCCCTACGTAAGGTGAGTCTTCCGAATCTTACGTTATTCGATCTGATTAGGCCGGAGTCTTGGATTACTGTCAAGAAGAGGAAGAATGCGAGGCGGCTCGCCGTTCGGACGGCGCCGGCAGTGCCCGTGACGGCTGCGTCGGCGACCGGGATCTCGCTCGCGAGATCGCAGCGTTTGAATCAACTGCTGGGCTGTGTTGGGCCGGTTCAGAGGGAACCGGGTCCGCGAGGTGTTGGGCCGGGGACAGATGGGTATGAGGCCCATGTTGTACCGTGCCGTAACCCTGCCCATATCGACGTCCCATGCACGTACGAGGGCGATCGTGTTTCTCTCGCTCGTGCGCCGTTGCCTCCTGCTAGGGTTCGCAAGCACGGGACGAGGGGTTTCCCGGTCTGTGGAGCTCGTCGGGCTAGGAGGATCCGGCCGCTGTTGGACATGGCCGGCCGCGGGGTTGCGCCGCTGCCAGCCAAAAAGGCCTCAGCCGGTCCAGTGGGACGGGGTAGGGCGGCTCCGCCGCCGGCCGCGGGTGCCGGGCGTGGAGCCCTGGCACCGCCTTGCCAGAGGCCGCCGGCGGGAGGGGAAGCTGTGCAGGGTACCCCGGGCCGAGGACTTGGCCACTTGGGTGTGCGGCCACCGGGGCAGATGCCCTTACAGCCTGCTACTGGGCGAGGCGAGCTGAGGCCTCCGGCACCGGGCGCGGCGCCCGCTGCTCAGCCGGCTGCGGGTCGTGGTGGACTTCGGCCTCTAGCGCCGGGCGTGACCGGTGTGGCTCCTGCTGGTCGTGGTGGTACTGCCCTGGGGGTTGTGCCGACGCCTTCGGGCGGTCAGCCCCGTGCCGCACCTCCGCCCCACTACGTCGCGAGGCCGGCGTAGAACCGGTCGGGACCGACACAGACGAGACAGTATTCTACCAATAGAGAGCCCAATGATCCGCCCCGAGGCCAGTGGGGGGATGATGGGCATGATGCGTATGGTGATGGACGGCATCGTGGTTCCTCTTCCACGGGAGGAGGTCGTGGCTATGCCTGGCAGAGTGATGGGTCTGCTGAGAGACTGTTTCTCGGCCCTCCAGGCGGATTTGTTGAGGGAGCCTTAGGCCCGGACCACCTCCAGAGAGGAGGCTATCGGGGCCATCGTGGTGGTCGGGGTGGGGGCCGTGGGAGGTATCGCCAACCGCCTCCGCCTCCGGCAGTTGTTGACCATGCGACGTCAGCAGTGGAGGCCGACCATGCGTCCACTGATCTTCCTATTCAGGCGATGGAGGTGGTGACAGCATTGGCCAATGTTGAGGTTCCTGAGACTGGGACTGTGGCTGAGGTTACCGACACGTCAGATGCTGAGAGAGCGTCCAAGTATGCGCGCAAGAAGGAAAGGATGCTTTGCTACCGTTGTGGTGAGAAGGGCAACTTCATTGCTGAGTGTGTGGCCGAGCTGTGTGAGTCGTGTGGCAAGCCGGCACATGCCTCGGGGGAGTGCCCGTTATTGCGTGACCAGGCTCCGTCGCTGACTATGTATGGAGTCTATTGTGCCGACCTTATGTTCTTTGAGTCCCCGGCTGCGCGAGAGATTCTGGAGGAGACACTGAGCTTGACCACCGGGGTTGTGAAAGCTACCCAGAGCGAGGTGACTGAGGCTCAGATTGTGCGGAGGCTTCACGAGCTGGCTCCGGGGGACTTTCGTTGGGAGCTGGTTGTTCTCGAGGAAAATGTTTTTAAGGTTGATTTCCCCACGGTGGATGACTTGCAGAGGTTGTTGAGCTTTGGCTTGTGTAGAGTCCCTGGCACTACGTGCATTCTGGAGTTTCACGAGTGGAAGAAGGTGGAGCCTAAGGGAAATCCGCTTACGCAGGTCTGGTTGCGGTTTGTAGGGGCTCCGTCTAAGCCTTTGCAGGATGTTCGAGTTGTGGCCAGTTTGGGTATTATGGTTGGGAAAACGGAGAGAGTTGATATGGCTTTTACCCGGGCTCATGGGGTGGCCCGGATTCTAGTGAGTATTCTGGATATTGAGTTTGTGCATGATGTGGTCAACTGGACTTATAGGGGAGAGGTGTTCCCGCTCGAGATTGAGTTTGAGGACACTGATTTGTTTGCTGATGCGGTTAATGGGAATGATGTGGCATTTGTCTGAGGGTGACGGCAGTGCGGGGGCCAATGGGGCACCGACTGATGAGTCGACACGAGAGGGGTCTAACGGCTCTCGCCCAGATGCTCAGTTGCCCGGGGATGGGTCCGAAGTTGAGCCGGCAGCATCGCCATCGGTGCCTATGACTTCGTTGCGGTTTGGGTCCTTCGAGCCAGCCTCAGCGCCTCCCAGACTTTGGAGTGACCGGGTAGATTCTGATGATATGTCTGAGCACACGCTCCCTTTGTTGGAGTTTGAGGGAGCTGGCGGATCATTGCCTGGACGCTCGGTGAGGGCCTCATCGGCGAGGACTTTTGATGGAGTTGGGGAAGGGGAGCCGGAGGTTGCTTCTATTTCCCTTGCTCCTCCTGTGGTCGTGACTCCGGTGATGACGGCGGCGTGTGAGCTGGGGCTGGGGGGAGGGGGTTCGGGGCAGGAGGCCTTGACTTCTCCCCTCCATATCCCGACGCCGGTGACACCGGTCTCATTGGGGTCGGCCAGCGCTGGGAGAGGGAGCCCGAGGCAGGCGGCCCCGGCTCCTTCTTCTCCGGTCGTGGCGGCGACACCCGCGCCAGCAGCAGCGCTGGGGGGGTCTGGGGCAGGTGGCCCTGGATCCTCCTTCCTCTTCGGCGGTCAGGAGGACCGCGTCTCCTACGACGACGGCGCTCCACTCTGCGTCGACGGGTGGGGCGGGAGGAGGGCTTGGGCAGGCGGCCCCCGCCATCCCCTCTCCTGTCGTACCCGTAGCTGTGGGCCCCGGTGTGGGGCATTTGTCTGAGGGGTATGGGAGCCCGCAGCCGCCTCCTCCGGTAACCTTGGTTGACCCTTTGAGGGACTCAGTGCGAGGCTTTACTAGGGAGGAGGTCGTTGCTTTTGGCGGGATCCCGGACCCGGTCTCGATGGGGAGACGGATGAGTGCTTGCATTCAGGAGCTTCCGGAGGTTGATGATATGTAGCAGCGCGGTGCGCTATGAGGGCGGCCAAGCTTCAGGATGCTGCGATCTCTTCTGGTATGTCTGTCAACATATCTAATTCTTTATCGCATTTTTCTAATGAGGAGATTATAAATAATGCAAACCAATTAGGAGTTTCACTAGGTGCTATAGTGAGATTTCCAATTCGGTGAATGATCTGTTAGATTTGGAGGCGGAGCGTGCCTTAGAGACTATTCGTAATCTTGCAGCAGTTAAACCAATGAATGATGATGAGATTGATGCGTTAGGGGTTAGAGTGCTCGATACTTTGTGTGCGGATCTAGCACCCTCCAATCATGAGTCTGATGACGATGATGTGCCCCTAGAGAATGCCGTTGGTAATACCGTTGAGCCCAGTTATGAGGACCGGGCGACATAGCCTAGTAAACCTAAACGCAAGTGGAAACGGAAGATCTATCCCGATTCCGCAGTTCGTAGGAGTGCTAGGATTCGGACTACTAAAAAATTCGATGACGAAATATGAAAGGAATCTTTTGGAATAGCAAAGGTCTGAAGGACTTGGCTAAAAGAAGGTTTCTTGCTGAGGCATCTGTGGAGCAGCGTTTAGATTTTATTGCTCTATCGGAAACTGGTAGAGATAACTTTGCGCCCAGTTTCTTTCCTCTCTTGCGGGTGGTGTTGATTTCGATTGGCATTGCCTCCCTCCGCGAGGAAGATCGGGTGGTATCTTGCTGGGTGTGAGATGCGATTCGCTTGAAGTCCGAAGTGTAGTGATGGGCGACTTCGCGGTAAAGTTTCGAGTCAGGTCCAAAGTAGATGGTTTCAACTGGGCTTTGGTGGCGGTTTATGGTGCCGCACAGCCCGAGCTTAAACCGGAGTTTCTGGCGGACCTTGTTCGGATCTGTGGGTCAAAATAGCTTCCAATTTTATTTGGGGGTGATCTCAACATCATTAGGAGGAGAGAGGAGAAGAATAATGATAACTTTGACGGCAGGTGGTCGTTTATGTTCAATACCATTATTGAAAGCTTGGATCTGAGGGAGATAGAGCTTTCTGGTATAAAGTTTACCTGGGCTAATGCTCTGCCAAACCCAACTTACGAAAAACTTGATCGAGTTCTCGCGAGCATGGAGTGGGAACAGAAGTTCCCTCTTGTTACGGTGCAAGCTCTCTCACGGGGAATATTCGATCACACACCCTTGTTCGTGGACTCAGGGGAGCCGAACCACGTAGGAAACAAAAACACCTTTTCTTTCGAGATGGCATGGTTCGAACGCGAGGGGTTCTTGGACCTGATTACCAGGGAATGGGCTAAGGGTGCAGGTGGTACGACTGCGGTCGAGCGTTTGCAGAATAAGATTAGGCATTTGAGAAGTTTCTTACGGGGTTGGGCTAAGCACCTCAGTGGGGTGTATAAGATTGAAAACGATAGACTCCTTTCTCTTATACAGGCCCTAGACATTAAGGCCGAATCCACGATTTTGCTGCCAGCTGAGCTTCAGGTTAAAACTGAGGCGGAGAAGAGGTTGAAAGAACTGCTCCGCGAAGAAGAATTGAAGTTGGCTTTGCGAGCTAAGGTCCGCAAAGTGGTCCAAGGGGACGCGAATACTCAATTCTTTTATTTGATTGCTAATGGTAAGCATAGAAAGAAGCGAATCTTTCAACTTGAACAAGATGAGGGTTTTAGGATAGGATAACCTAAAAACATACATTACCGAGTACTATAGGCAGTTATTTGGACCTCCGGAGGATAATTGTGTGTCCCTCGAGGAGTCCAGGACGGAGGATGTGCCTCAACTATCGGCTGCCGACAATGATATTCTGGTTGCCCCGTTCTCAGAGAAGGAGGTGTTTGATGCTATTGCACAGATGAAAAAAAATAAGGCTCCCGGACCGGATGGATTCTCGGCCGAGTTCTATAAAAAGTGCTGGCACGTTATTAAGGGGGATCTGTTACCTATGTTTCATGATCTGTTCTCTGGACAGCTTCACTTATTTCACTTGAATTTTGGAACTATCACACTGCTTCCTAAGAAAACGGATGCTGTGAGAATTGAGCAGTTCAGACCGATCTGCCTCCTCAATGTTAGTTTTAAAATCTTCAGCAAGGTCGGGACTAATAGGCTCACACAGATTGCGCATTCTGTGGTGCAACAGTCCCAAACTGCTTTCATGCCGGACAGAAATATTCTTGAAGGGATGGTCGTCCTGCATGAAACGCTCCATGAAATCCATTCCAAAAAATTAGATGGAGTAATTTTTAAGGTGGATTTCGAGAAAGCGTACGATAAGGTCAAATGGTCATTCCTCCAACAGGCATTGCGTATGAAAGGTTTTGATGAAGCCTGGCGCCGACAGGTCAAATCATTTATGCAAAAAGGGAGTGTGGGAATTAAAGTGAATGACGATATAGGTCACTACTTCCAGACACATAAAGGCCTAAGACAAGGAGATCCGATGTCCCCTATCCTGTTTAACATTGTGGTGGGTATGTTAGCAATTTTGATAGGAAGGGCTAAGGAGAATGGTCAAGTGGGTGGCTTGGTACCTCATCTTGTTGATGGGGATGTATCCATCCTTCAGTACGCTGATGATACAATCATCTTTATGGAGCATGACTTGGCCAAGGCGAGAAATATGAAGCTGGTGTTATGCCTATTTGAACAATTGACCGGTTTAAAGATTAACTTTCATAAGAGCGAGTTGTTCTGCTTTGGTAGAGCCAAAGACAAACAGGAGGCTTATAGGCAATTGTTTGGCTGCGAGTTGGGGGATTTACCCTTCTCTTACCTAGGTATTCCGATACACCATCGTAGGCTGACAAACAGAGAATGGAAGTGCATCAAGGACCGATTTGAGAAGAAACTGAGTTGCTGGAAGGGTAAGCTCATGTCATATGGAGGCCGATTAATCTTGATAAATTCGGTGCTCACGAGTATGTCTATGTTTCTCTTATCGTTCTTTGAGGTCCCAGTTGGTGTTAGGAAAATACTGGACTTCTATTGATCGCGTTTCTTTTGGCAGGGTGATGAACTTAAAAGAAAATACCGCCTTGCTAAATGGGATATCATATGTCGACCGAAAGACCAAGGGGGTCTTGGTATTGAGAATCTTGAAGTTAAGAACATATGCCTTCTTACTAAGTGGCTGTGGAAGCTCTCATCCGGGACTGAGGCCATGTGGGTGCAGATCCTTCGCAGCAAGTACCTACAGACTAAAACATTGTCCCAGGTCACAGTCAGGCCGACTGACTCGCCTTTCTGGAAAGGACTAATGAAAGTCAAACAATCAATGTTCAATAGGACGAAGTTTGTTATTGGAAACGGTGCTAGTACACGTTTTTGGGAGGATACTTGGCTTGGCGACACACCCTTGGCCATTCAATATCCGTCTTTATATCATATTGTCCAACGACGTGAGGTGTTCATTGCAACGGTATTTCAATCTATCCCCCTTAATATTCAGTTTAGACGGTCGCTAGCGGGCAATCGTTGGGAAGACTGGCTCCATCTAGTTAGGAGACTGATGGAGGTTCAATTTTCTGAACAACCCGATGAATTATGCTGGAAACTGACTAGGTCTGGAGTATTTACAGTTAAATCAATGTATATTGATGTTATTAATTCGAACTCCATTCCAACTTGCAAGAATGTTTGGGATGTCAAAGTTCCTTTGAAAATAAAAATGTTTATGTGGTTTGTCCATAAACAAGTTATTTTAACAAAGGACAACTTGATAAAGCGTAATTGGACAGGACCTACTAGGTGTAGTTTCTGTGATCAGGATGAGACGATCAAGCACCTCTTTCTTGATTGCCAGTTGGCCAAAGTCCTTTGGCGGACGGTCCACATTGCTTTTAATATTAATCCACCGAATTCTGTTAATGCATTATTTGGGACATGGCTTAATGGGATTGAGCCTGTCTTAGCAAGACATATTCGGGTTGGAGTTTGCGCTTTGCTGTGGACTATCTGGAATTGCAGAAATGATTTGGTTTTTAACAGAACATCACGTATTCATTTTTTGTAGGTTATTTTCCGAGCCACGGCTGTGATCCGTTCGTAGTCGCTACTCACTCGGATGGAGGCCAGGGAGCATTTGATTACTGGATCTATCGGCTGGGAGATGGTAGCTCGGGATATCTTCAACCGGTTTGGATGGCGGTCATGTAATAGGATAGGCAATTAGTTTACCTATCTATTTTTAGCCAGCCGATTGTGGCGTCTTTTCTTGGCTAGCTTCTGTCTCTAGCCTTTCTAGGCTCTTTGTGAGCTGTCTTTTTTTCAGTTGGAGACTTTGGAACCTTGTTGTCACTTTTTATTTGGTTAATAAGATGGCCGTATGCATCACTCTGATGCAGAGACCGGGGAGCCCCCCTTTTTGAAAAAAAACGTGCTTGTGGGCTCGTGCGGTTCATGCAATGAAATGCTGGGGGAAGGCAACCCGTAATTTTTTCCCGCATCCGTCCGTGGACAGAGGGACCAATCCACGGGCACGGATGGAGGAGACCACCATTCAACTCTAGCCGCATATGGTTTGATAACAACTCGAACTAACAGGACGAAATTCATCTAAACACAACCAAATTTCATATAAACATGACGAATTTCATACAAATACGGTGAATTTTCATTACATTTCAAACATTTAGAACAAAAAAATAAAAGACCCGACCCTAAACCTATCCTACGGCGGGTGCCCAGCGTCCAAGCCCGTGTCCTCTTCCATCCGTTGTCTCCATGAGCACCGACGATAAGACCGATGAAGTGAAGGTGCGGTCTCCGGCGAGCAAGAATACAACACGGGAGACATACTGACCCACATGGGACACAGGGTACCACCGCCTCCCGTGGCCTACTCATCCTTGGAGGAATCTGTGACATGTCTGTCGCTGGTGGATGTGAGGTTCACGATGGAAATGGTGGCGCCGATGTTGCCTTCATCCCACCGGGCCGGCTGATGGGTTGTCAGCGGCGTGTAGGAGGCGCGGCTGGCTTTGTTATCCTCCGTGATCGCCTGCAACTGAGCTTCCGCGACGGCCGCTTCCTAGCGGGCGGCGGCCGGAGCACGGACGCCAGACACGCTACTCTGCGATGAAGTTGGGGTTCGCCGCAGGTGATGGAGGAGGGGTTTTGGTGGGTCAGAACGGTCAGAAGAGGGCATAGGATCCGTCCGGGCTCCCATAAAGCTCTTCACATTTGTCTCCGGTTTGCAGAAGAAATCATGCCCGGATCACTCTATGGATCAATACAGAACCGCGTTGAATGGATTCCGCGATCCTCATGAAAGCTTTGTCGGTCCGCCTTGAAGATGCCCTATGTACAAGTGATTGACGCGTCGAGCTGTGCAGCCGTGCAGGAGTACAAGTGAAACGCATCAATAATCGGAGTAGAAACAAACTTGAAAAGCAGCACCATTTGGAGTACAGAAAATTTATGTGCTTCCTGCAGGAACTGAACATGCAAGATCCACCGCTTGTCAGGCAGTGACGTCTACATCGACAACTCAATGCCCGCCCATTATTTTTGAAGGACAACCGGTGTTCATTCATTTTGGTGACGAAGGAAGCTAGCTGCAGGCCTACGTGCTTGTGGGCTCGTGTGGTTCATGCAATGCAGTGTGGGGGAGTGAGTGAGTGAGGTCCTGTGCCTACTTGTCACCTACACGTGCAGTTTGTTAGTACAAGTGATTGACACGTCGAGCTGTGTAAGGGTACAAGTGATTGACACGTCGTGTTGTGTAGGGCAAGCTAGCTTGGAGCACAGTGTACTTCCGGACGACACCCTCCTTGTGTTAATTGCTTGATTGTTAATAAGGTCAGAGTCGGACCGGCCGGACCAAGGCCACCAAACCCGAGTTAACTAGTGCACCCATGACCGACGACGCCATCGTCAGGCAAAGCCACTTCCAAGGTACTCCCTCCATTCCGATTTACTCGTTGTGGTAAACCACAACGAGTAAATCGGAACGGATAAAGTACGTACTATACCATTGTTCAAACTGCACAGCACGTAAGAATATATACTGCCGGACTTGACAAATTCGGTCCTTCAAACGCTTGTGAACATGCCCGAACATGTCCGCGAGTACTGACCGGGTACCCCTCAAATAACTACCTCAAATACCATATCTTAAATCCATACAAACTCATGTAATTATATTGACGCATACGCATTGTCCGACTACTCTATCACACTACACAAAATATGCCATCGGACTATCAAAATTTTGCATGTTTGGCTATATATGGTGGAGTTCGTCCATGGCTGCCCTTGCCCTTCCCAGTGCCCCTGCCGTCCTTCTCGCGGAAGTATCGGTCGAAGACACAGTACGGATCGAGCCGCATCTGCTCGTCATCGTCGCTGTCCTCGCCGTCGATGTCCTCTTTCGGTGGCAGTCTGGCCATGGCATGGATCACTCGATTTTGCTCTCAGGCGAGGGCGCGCGTGTTCCTCCGTTGTCATTTTTTCACAATGCATGCGCGGATGGCTTCCTGCTCTGCGGTCACCCGCGCTGCCGCATCAGCCGCCTCCGTCGCGATACGGGACTCGGCGACCGTTATCCTCTCCTTCCCACGGCAGGCTGCCCGTTTCTCGTGCGACTCATAGTCTGCTCGACTGGTGATGGGAAATGAGAGGTATTCCGGCCGGGATCGTGAGGATCCAGCACCAGAGGACCCGACCGCCCGGTGAGTCGAAGCTATGGTGTCGCGGCGGACGGATCCATCTGTGGGCCGGGCGCTATCCTCCCAGGAGCGGCGGAGTGCAATGCGGACTGCCATTGCCTCCTCCAACCCACACGGGATGACACCCCAGTCGACGGATCCGGACTGGTCGGAGTCCGATCCGCTGCCTGCCATGGCGAGAAGGCCGGAAACTGCCGGAGGTGAGCTCGGGTGGCGGAGGAGAGTGGAGTGAAGTGGCTAAGGTTTGCTCCGGCGAGCGGATGGGGACGAATATAAGTGGGCCCGGGTGGGCCAGCATGTGTCGGGTCCGACGTGGCGGACGTGCCCGGGATATTTGGGCTGAATATGGGGGTGTCGGTCAGCCAGGGCGTTTGATGCGCCCGTATGGGTTGAATAATCGTAACCGATCAGTGACCGGGCAGCCCCCCTAAACGTATGAGACGAGTTTGAGAGATCCGTCTATAGATGTTCTAATCGAGTAATTAGCCGCCCCTAAGTCTTTATACTATACTACTACCACAAATCCTCAACGTACTTACGTAACTCCTCCCTTTGTCCCTCCTTCAAGAAAAGGCTGCTAGGGTTTCTGCCTCTCGTCGACGGCGCCGCTAATCTCCCACGTCTCCTATGGCCTTAGGGCCATGGGTGCGAGATGGATCCCGGCCCTTGCTAGCGGGAGGGCTCCGTTTTCAGGTGCTTCTTCAAGTTTTGTTAGGGTTTGTGTCCTGCTCAAGATGACGAGACGACGACGGTTTTTTGAAGTTGGAATAAGTTTCTCCCCGCCTAGCCCCCGCCCCAATGGTGAGTTTAGCATCACCGCGGGGGGGGGGGGGGGGGTGTTGAGGTGTGTCTCCGACGGATCTCGCGAGATTTGGTCGGTGGTTGTCTTTGGTGGATCCGCTCAGATCCGGTCTTTATTCGTCTTTGTTTATGTGTCTTCAAGTTGGATCATTTTGATCTAAAATTCTCTTCATCGGTGGCGGTTGCTATTCTGGGGCGTTGGTCCTATGTGACCTTAGTATGGCGACTTCCCGACTGTCTACTACAACAAGTTGTGTCCGGCTCCAGCGAGGAAGGGACGATGACGGCGGCGCACCTCCGGCTCGCTTCAGTGTTGTAGTCGTCGCTAGGTTGTCTATGAATCTGGATGTAATTTTTATTACTCCCTCCATTCCCTTATACAAGGCCACTATCAAAAATACATTTTGCATCAATACAAGGCCATCAACAGTAACCGAGGCAAAAACTAATGATATTTTCTCGTACTAGCAACTTTTTAATACTTACATGCATGTAGTTATAATGACACTCAGGTACTTTCTTCACATTCATTCGTTGCATGCTTATGGCGTATTAATGATTCCGGTTACTAAGAAGAAAAATTGACTTGCAAAGCAGTCATTAAATTTTATCTCGGTACCTGTAATATGAGTTTCTGGCCTTGTACAAAGGAATAGAGGGAGTATTTCTGATGATCGTTGTACTGCCATAATTGAAGATGAATAAATCGACAGTTTTCCGCAAAATGTAAGTCTTTATGCTATCATCAGTGTCGCACATTTCTGGAAGAATAAAAGCACCTTGTCTGCTTATTCTTCATACAATGGCACGCACATCTTGCATGTTCTGAAGGAAAAGAATGTCACACATTTCTGGCATTGTCTTGTTGCAGAGACCTGAACAATCCGAATAATACTACATTTTCTATGAGAAATGTTTCAGCCAGCGCTTTGGGCTTTGGACAGAGTGGCGTCACGTGCTCGACTTCTACAGTCGTTGTAGTGTTTGGACTGAGTTTATGCAATAATGTCCAAAGTGGGATGAGCGCAAGGCTCTTTGTACGCTCTTCCACCAAGCTTAGCACCGACCCATCTATCTTTCATCGCATGCACCGAATGCTGCCCGACGTACGCCGATCGATCGACCCGTCTTTGCTCACGGACGGACAGGTTGGTTGGACGTCGGTGGGCGGCGAGCCATGTGTTGCATTGCATGCAGTATCCATGGAGCCATCGCCATCGTCCACCCACAATTCTGTTTCGTGAAATGAGCGGCCGGACATTGCGCCCAGTCTAGCTAGAACGACGAAGCACGGCCCGGCCATTGATTCCTCGCCTGCTCCTCCGTTACCAGGCCAGGGACTCAACCTGGCCGATCATATTGGCGTAAAGGTCTGTAGTTAGCCCCCCTTCATTGCCCTCAATAATGGTACTAATAGTACCGTGCTTAATTAGCACCCGGAGGCGCAGCGCCGCTGATCCAGCAATAATGGCGCGCCTCAAAGATAGCAGCCGGCCACCGCTTTTGGTATGCGAGGACTATCCTTCTTCGTCGTCCAGGGTTGTGGCCTTGGGTTGTTGAAGCAACGCACATTCTTTTTTAAATAGTCTGAATTGCTTATCACATGTACCATGCGGTGAAACAGCGCCGATTGTGTACTACCTGTTTTTCTACTCCAATTTTTCCAGTTCAATACACACCTGGTTCTTAAGACTCGCTCTGTACCAAAGTCAAACTTAACACTGCCAAAAAAAAATCTGTTGGCTAAAAGCTTATGTTTTCTTTTGATATTTTCATTCAAAATGTTGGCTCCATTTCTAATTACTCGGTAATTTCATAGCTGAGGTTATGTTCTTATTTTGATATTTTTTTCCTGATTTTTTCTTCAAAATACCTGGCTACATTTCTAATTGCACAATAAAATTTTAGCTAAAACTTGTGTTTTTCTTGATATATTTTATATTTTCCTTTAGAATCGGACTCCATTTCTAATTGATCGGCAATTTGTTGGCTAAAATTATGTTTTTCTTTTGATATTTTTTATTCTGATTTTTCTTTGAAATATTTGGTTCTATTCCTAGTTTCCAAATAATTTGTTAGCATGTATTCTTTTGGATCTTCTTATGTGTGCAAACAACGGCGGTCATGCCATCTGTAGTACTTCTACTTCTGATTGGGGTTAGAGATAAAGTTTGTCCGCGGTTCAAACTTAAAGGTCAAAACCTTGTATGATATTGGAATCAATTTTTAACTTTTAGAAGTTATAATAACTATATTGATACAGTTGAGGGATAAAAAGAAGATCTTTGTTAAGAGTCAGTTATAACTTTTATAAGTTACTTGTATCCAGCTTCTTTGGGAAGATCTCCGCAGTTGCTTGTTCGTGCTAGCGATCAGATTCGACCAATGTGGTTGCAATTCAGTATGACTGAAGAACCATTTTTGAGAGTTTGATAACTCTCATATATTTATAAATTGATGCAGAACTGTATAAGTACGTGCTTATCCACTGAATGACCCTAGAAAATACGCGGTACAATGTGAACTGCCACTTGGTTTAAAGTTCACTATGGTACTACCCAAAGAGGGTGGTGGTGGCGGTCGGGGAGTGATAGCGGTGACGTAAACAATCTCTAAAATTCAAAAGTGGTAGGGGAGAGCGAGAGGCGTGACAGATGACAAGGGCAATGGGGGAGGAAAGTTTATGGAGAGTGAGAGGGGCCGAGGAACGGAAAGAGCTGGACGAGGAATTTGTGGTGGTGGTGGAGTGGTTGTTATAGTAGAAGCAATGGTGCTACATTTTTTATAAGGGACTTAACTAGTCGAACCTCAACTTTGGCGTATATAGCAGACACTCTTAATATTGGCAGGACTATGTTCTTTTGTTCTCTCTAAAAGGATCAAGAGCCCAACTTGCACATCACTGGGCTCTTCCTCTTGTTGAAAGCGCATGGAGGATGTGGGTGTTGAAACGGATGTCCCATTCGACATTACACAGAACAAGTCTAACTTGAACATCATCAGGTTCTCCCTCTCATTGCTCCAAGTGAAGTGCCTATTTTGAAGATGGATTTCTCTCAATTCGCAGTTGTGAAGTGTGGCCCTAAATCGGTTGTGCAACTCCTATTGATGTTTCTTTTGTTCTTGTCATGGCACGGTATATTTGATTGAAATAGCCCAAAACCAGCCACATCACACCACCGGGGGGCTTTTTGCCCAAACAACTCGTCGAAGAAAGCGTCATTGCACGATGGTGGCTTGCCATTTTGTTTCACCATCATGTGTTTATGATTGCTGGCCGCAGTGGCGAGTCCAGTAGGGGGGCTTCAACAGGCTCTAGCCTACCCTCCAAATATACAAAAAGATTCCTAGTACACGTTCTAGCCCAGAAACACAATCTCTCATTCTCAGCCGAACAACACCAACAGCCCACAGGCAAGTAGCGGACAGCACAACACCAAATATATACGTTTTTCGTTCCTAAATATAAGTCTTTGTAGAGATTCCACTATGGACCACATACGGATGTATATAGCTGCATTTTAGAGTGTAGATTCACTCATTTTGCTCCATATGTGCTCCATAATGAAATCTCTCCAAAGACTTATATTTAGGAACGGAGGGAGTAGTAGTAATCAGGCAAATTTTGAGCTTATTTGAAGAAAAAGGGTTAAGAGATAATGACTATATAATGTTAAATAAATTCAGAATTTGGTCAAAATTTTGATATACTTAAAAAAATCCAGCAAATACTTCATGTTTCCAGTAGTAATCTAAGAAAGTTTTACCTTGTTTGGAGCAAAAAAGGACTAGGAGATAACAAGTATTTAGGTAGATAAATTTAAACTTCTGTTCAAAATTTTATGTTAAAAACCCCCAGAAAATGACAGTAATAATACCTATGTTTTCAGTAGTACTGTGGCAAAAAATTAGCTTATTTGGACAATAGGATTAGGAGACAATGCTTTTTTCTCTTATTTTTTTGACCAAAATGCCTTTCTTCTTTCTTTAAAATGATGTTAGTTTTCTCGCCGTTAATTTTGAGCCCACCTTTCGTTTTCTTCCTGGATTCGCCGCTGGCTGGCCGGACCGACAGATTGTCCCGCCGAGACCACCCAAGCGGCGAACCCCCACCCAAGTAGCAGCGGTTGAATCATCGACCGATCAGTTGGTTCAATGATGAAAAGTCAGCACGGCTTGACCATTGGGCGCCTGAGCGTGAGCCCCCCGCTTCCTCCCGCGTGCCCTCCCGCCTGCAATTTTGGCTCTTAAATGGAAGGACGCCATGATTCAGAGACGGGAAGGCAGAGAAGAAAGGGTCAATCCAGTCGGCTTGAGACGACAAGGGTGTGGGTGGGGTTCTCCGTAGCAAATCAAGGCTTTCGGTGGTGCACTGCACTGCAGTGCCTATCAACCTATCTGTCCGTGTGCGCCCTCTGCATGCCCTACCCAAGTACTGATGGCCGATGCACGCGCCGCAACAGCTCCGGCCGGCCGGCCCTGGCGGCGCGGCGACCCCTTCTTCCTCCTCCTCATCGCTATCTATCTACCTGGCCAGTGATCCATCATGGGTCTACATACCACATGGACCTAGCTATCATGTATAGTACCCGTATCTGCTTAATCGCCACCGCGCATGTGTGCATGCTTGCTATTTGCCAATGTTCTTTTGTTTCCGTTGTCTAAAATACATGTGTCCAGCGTCTTAAACTTTGTGGCTCAACTGCTGTCGATAGTTCTCAAAGACAAACTAGGCATGGCGCTACACCGGTAGGATACTGTGAAATTTGCAATTACACTGCTTGGTGCCCCTGTGCTGTGGAGACTGGGTGGATTCAGGCACCTGAGGCATCTTCAACGCCGTTCCTTAAAACGGACATACTATTTGTCTGTGGACTTGTTTGGATCAATCCATGAATATGAATATGGGAGCTGGTCATCCAACCACATCCCGTAAACGTTCGTCTGAGTCTGGTCAATTTCATTTCAAAACAATATGAGCAAATTAAAGTGCGGTGTACATAACACCCGATCACAACCAAAAAGAGGCGGGTGTCCATAGTTTTTACATGCGTTCGACCGGTTATCCGAACCTTCTCGCTCGGTCTGCTGCCGGTTCCTCCTCACCATCTGCCTCCTTGGTTGTTTCCATCTCGGCCGCCAAGCGCTTCAACAATTTGACAGGATGACACACATGATCATCGCCGCATCGTCGTCCAATTTTCCATTCTCATGGTCAACATTTTGGTATCCTTTGAAGCAGCCGCGAGCTCAATCTTTCTCTCTTCGAGCTTTGCCTCCTTCTCTTCGAGATTGATCTTCTTCTCAGTCACCGCCATCAAGATGTTAAACCTCTCTGGCTTTTTTTTCTTCTCCACGTGGGAGCGCTTGACACATACATCCTTCTTCTTCGCCAACATGCCATTGAACCTCTATGTCATCTTGGCCACCACCCCTTCTCGCTTCTCCTTTTCCTCCTCCAACTTATTTCCCCATAATGCCCTTCTAACCTTCTTGGGCGTCACATTTGTTGGGTTGGTTGAATCACCAGACGGGGGCAGCGGAATCAAAAAACGCAGGAATTGAGGTGAAGGGTGGGGAAAAGGGGGGGGGGGGGGGGGGGTTAGAGCGGAAACATTGCGGACCGCTTCAAATGAACAGGCTCAGTTTTGGGTGGGCCAGGGGTGTCAGAGTTCAATCTGGCGGAGGTTCGGACTCCCATAAAGCATGCCTAATTTGCTTCCGGTTTATGGGAAAAATGGCGTGGACGCATCCGCGAACAAATACGGATCAGTGTTGTATGGCTGCAGTGTCCAAACAGGTCGTTCTGAATGTTTATGGGTGTTTTGAGGGTACGTATTAAAGATGCCTTAACGTTTTTCTCGTTCGAGGGACGAGGTAAATGCACCTAATGCTTTTTTCATTTTATTTTTGTTACCTGTGCCATGCAGGTGTGACGGTGTGCTTATATATTAGTGGACAATATATAAGTGCATTTTCTCGAGTAGGGCGTTTTGGTGACCGAGCTCCATGGAGCCCTTTATTTTTGAAAAATTCAAAATTCAAACTTTTTGACTTCAAAAAATTCTGAAAATAAATATGTAACTATACACGGATGAAATGCATGTGTGTGTAAAAATTCAAGATGAAATACTTCGAAATGCGACCTATAGAAAAAAGACAAATTTCTGGACTTTGAGGATGAATAGTAACATGTGTTAAAAGGCCTCAGATTTGTCTTTTTTGCATAGCCTTCATTTCAACGTATTTCGTCCTAAAAATTTACACACATGTGTGTTATGCCTCCATGTATATCTGTAATTTTTTTCAGATTTTTTTGAATTGTAAAAATATGAATTTTCATGATTTTTGTGTTTTTCAAAAACCGGCCTCCATGGAGGCCGAGCTCCAAAAGGCATTTTCGCATTTTCTCGGACAAAAAAAAAGGTGATCTCTCACGATCAGCTGGGAGCAGTCGACGTCACGGGAATTAAATGGCGCACCAACAAGCAAGAATCGGTTAAGACATGCCTGTTTCCCGCTTCAATCTGCTCGCGTTTTGTCCATCCTTTTTTCCAGATTGGTTTGAACGCATCACACCAAGTACATACACATATCCAGTATCCGAACTGTCCGTATCGGGCCAGAGCGATCGATGGAGGACCCGGCCGCAAGCTAGCAACAGTTCCGGCAATGCATCGTCTTGAATAATCTTGATCAAACATCCAGATTAACAACAGTATCGGATTAGCGGTGCCATTACATCCCTAGACAAAATGATTAGCAACACAGTGCAATGAACCAATTCTTCGTATTTTCTCTCGTGCTGTGCATATAGTGCCAGTCGTCCAATGGACGGTGGATGTTGCCATCGGTACGCTAATTTATCACCAGCTGCTGATTAACATCATCGCTTAGCTCAACACAGCTAAGCAAAGTTAGCAAACTCTCAAACAGTGGCAAAGCTCGCATCATCCAAATCCAGTCCATAATTATGTACAGCGCCGTTGAACTGAAAATACGCACATCTTTCCCTCTCAATGTACCATTCTTCCGTCGAAAAATCTCGAAGTTGTCGCATGCCATAAGAGCAACTTCAAGGGGCCGACCCATTTTGTCCATTCGGGTCATCTGGATATAAAATTTGGCCTAACGAGGCGACCCAAACTGACATCCGTGTCCGCTGCTGTCCGCCGCCGAGCCAAACTTGACATAAATCTGGGAACAGATGGGTACGAAGCGGACGCACTCGTCGCTCGCTCGCTACTTCCCGTGTCCGCTCCGGTCCTACCTACCAGCGACCGCGCACAACGGCGCTAGCATCTCTCGTCTCTCTCGATCCCCTCTGCTGCCGCCACTATGTCGGCAGATTCCGGCTGGAACGGAGAGGCCCGGTGGAGCGAGTCCGGCCGCTACTCCGCGCCGCAGCGAGGCCACCGGCCCAGGTCGCCAACTCGCCACAGCGAGGCCACTGGAGCAGGTCGCCACCGAGCGCTCGGCCGCTACTCCGCGCCGCAGCGAGGCCACCGGCGCAGGTCGCCAATGCGCCACAGCAAAGCCACCAGAGCAGGGCTCCTCCGCGCGCTCGGCCGCTCCTCCTGGGGCTCGGGGCCCGGACGGTGGCGCGAGCGGCGGGCCCTCCTTCTTTCGCACCGCCACCTCTCCGGAGAGCTCAAGGTGGCTGTAGCAGAGGATGCGCGAGCTCCTCCGGGTCCGGCCTTCACGCGTTCAACCAACCGCCTCCTCATCCCGATTCACCCCATGGGCGAGGTCCCTGACGGCGGCGAACTGGAAGCCGTCGAGGTAGACTGTAGACACCTCCAGATCTGATGCAGGAATGGCTCGGGGCCAGGCGGCGATATGGGAGAGAGGAGGGCGGTGCGAGGAGGAGAGGACGGGCGGCGCGAGGGAGAAAGAGGGGCAGCGTGAGGAGTTGTCGGCCGGCGCCGGAGAGGCGGGGCGCCTGCAGAGGAGGGGCGGCGTTAGGAGATGTCCGCTTTTGTGCTGCGCGTTGGGTACAACGCTTGTACGCCCCATGTCCGCTAGGCGAACATGTGACCCAAACGGACAAAAAAAAGGGGACAAAATTTGTGTCCAATTAGGTCTGCCGGTTGAAGTTGCTCTAAGTTGTTGCTTGCTTGCGTACGTGGAGTAACCAGGGACGGGTTTTTGATGCGCGATCGATTGATCGAGAAAGCTTGACGGCGGCGTCCATCGATCTCCACCCATGCCATCGTGCATCAGCTGTCCGCCTCCCGGCGCCGCCGCTACAGCCTACAGTCGCCCGGCCGGTGCGCCGTAGGAGCACACGCACGCGCTGTAGCTTTCGCCTGACCGCGTCTCCGTGGTCCGTGGCTCTTCGATTTCTCTCCTACTGGTCAATGTAGATTAGATTCCTGATTATATCCCGGCTCGGCCTGTACACGGACGCGTCCCTTGTTGATGGGCAATTTTGAGAGCTACTAGGAAGGTGTACACATCAGATTTTTTGTTGGAGGCCCGCGGCGCCATGCTCTCCGTACGACGTTGATCGACCGTAGCTTTCGGATCACCGCGTCTACGTTAGCGGCTTGTTTTGCTTTCTTGAAGCTTACGGGTTCATTTACATGCGATTACAAGGATGGCACCGGCACCACCTCATGAACATGCTCACGGAACGCAACCCCCAACGACACGCTATAATTGAAAAGAAACTATGGTGTCTAAACATAGTGAAACTACATCAGTTCTTACTCCCTCCATCCGAAAATACTTGTCATTGAAATGGATGTATCTAGATGTATTTTAGTTCTAGACACATCCATTTTAATGACAAGTAATTTCGGACGGAGAAAGTACTATTTTTTGCTCTTGCTGAACTACTGTTTTTTTTTTTTGAAGCTAAGATAAAAATATGTTGAGGGTTGCTGATGGATTCTTCCTAAAAGTTTGGACGGCTCCAACAATGTTGGGGACGAATAAGGCACATCCCATCGTGCCATCCTGCTATATTGTCTCTGTCCAAATTAACCCCACCATTTCGTCCACTGAAAACAGGAGGCACGTACCACGTACGGTGTGGTGTCACATGCCACTGCCATCGGTCAAAATCAATCCGGACTTAATTAGCTCGGTGTGGTGGCACATGCTATCGGTCAAATCAGTCCGGCCAAGCTAACAAGCTAGCTGCATTCTCGGTCGAACCAACCACGTGTCCTCGAGCAGCACGCATTGATGCAAATGCAATGCCAACTTTTATCGGCGCAAACCTTGGTTTACAAATAAGGAATCGGACGGTAAAACGGCCGGGCAACCGACTGTACGCACGCATGGATGGATGGAGCAAGCAGCAGCAACACGCGCACCTGGCCGGGTGCCGTACTCCCGGATCACACGTATGCGTGCACTGCACCACCCAACATGGGAATGGTGTGATACAGCGTGCATTATCCAAGCATCCATTCGCCCTCCGCTCTGCGCGCGGTACAGCCTACAGTGGACTGGCGGTAGATAGGCGATTAACTCCGGTCGTCGGTCGTCGTCTCGATCCATAGATTCGTTTCGTTCAGAGTTCAGACACGGGCACGGAGGACGGCACATTTATGTCCCGGCGACCCAAAGCCGAGCCCGTCTCCTTCCTTTGGCAGCGCCACCGGTTTTAACTTAACCTCATTGCACAGTTGCATCTTTCCGGGACGACCGTATAGTATAGGAGATGCATGCCTAGTGGTTGACCTGACCGGGTGGTTCGGAGGCTCGCCAACGAACAGACTGAACTAAATTGGACCGCTCCAGCGACGAGCAGTGTAGTTATTGTGAGGTGTTACGGTGGGTGGGGGCAGCACGTAGGACCTCTGGCTACCATGCATGTCAGCGAGATTCCTCGGCGCCGGCTCCGTTCTGGTTCGTTCGGTATACATGCGCGGCAGCTGTAGCGGCGACTGATCGGTGCAAGCGGTGCAGCGGCGCCGGCATGGGCGAGCTGCAGCCTGTAGACGCGACGATGTTGGGACATTCATGGCCGCCCGGATATATACAACGCTCATCAACTGCCGTGGCGAACGATCCACGCGGCGTTGCTTCGGGACGATTATCTATCTGACACGAGACGACGCGTGTAGGTGTAGCCAGGTCAACGCGCGGGAAAGGGGGTCAGCCGGGTTTTTCTGGTCCTCACTGGCAGCCGACTACGAGTAGTAATACCTGACCTGCCTGCATGGGCACCTTGGCAACCGCCACCCACCCCGTCTCTCGATCCTATCCTGTATAGAGTTCCCGTGGAAATTGGAATTCGAGGTACAACAAGCAAATGTACTGATCATCTCCATGTTGCCAAAAGCCCAGAACATATTCCAGCTCTTGGGTGCGCCATGAAAAAAGGGACAGAGGTCAGTAGAATGCATGCCGTCAAATTAGGTTATGAGACACTTACATGCACATAGGATGAGTTCCAGTTCTTACGGCATCTTCAAGGGTGACCCATAAATTTCCTAGCATCTGTCCGCAGACAGGGGGCCAGTCCACGGACACGGGACTAAAGGGGTTTGGAGACATCAACCGGGAGTAAAGGGTTGGAGATACCAACCGGGACTAAAGGGGTTTTTGAAAGTTTTTTTTTCGTTTTTTTCCATTTGTTTTCTGTTTTTAGTTTCTGTTTTAAATTGCTTATATCTTTTACGATATTTGATGTTTTTGAGTGATTCCTTTTGCATTACATTCAAATTTTTGTCTAGTTTCTGTTTGTGCCATTAGTTTTTAAATTTGAATGGTTTAAATTTGAATTTGTTGAAATTTTCGTCAATCCCTAGATTGTGAATAACTTGAGTTAAATTATACTTTTTTAATTTAATTATTTTTGCTCCCTAGTCAAATGTTAGATTGTTGCACGGTAAGATTTATTTGGTTATTTTTAGAATAATTTAAATTCGGATTTTAATTAAAACAACATTGTTTTGCTTATATAGTTGTTTTAGTCATTTAATTGTTGTTTTTAATTATTTTTAGTTAGTTCTTTATATAGATTTTAACATGTTGTAGTAACCTTAGTTGTGACTCTGGCTGGGACGGTGCTAGCAAATTTAGTTGACGGTAGGATTGGATGGACACCAACCCGGACTAAAGGGGTTTTGCAATTTTCAAACTCTACCCCCCCCCCTATCGCCATTTTAGTTTTGAAAAAAACAAAAGAAAATGATAAAAAATTCAAAAGTTAAAATCCTTCGAGATGTAGCTATGTTACAACATCTACTAGTTAGAAAAATTTAAAAACATAAATTTCGACATGTTTTGCAAAAAAGTGTTATGAAAAAGTAAAACTTTGCATACGATGTCGAAAAAACGTATAATATATCAAAATGTTCAGCACGAGAAGCCGATTCTGATTTCGATGCCCGTAGGCCGTTTTGCAAATTTTTAGAATCCTCAAATTCTGAAAGGAAAAAAGTTATACTCAAATTTAAGTCTTTTTGAATTTTTGGTCAAACTGTGGTCAAACTACTTATTCAATAAATATTAGTGTTACTAAATAATTCTTGTCTTTTAGAATAATAGTTTCAAACTCAAACGATAGAACGTGTGACTTCATGCTCAAGTTCAACTCCTAAATCAAATAACTGCAGTTTCTGCAACTGGACAGACATTGTATATAGTGATTCAGGGATTCACCATTTTATACCTGAGCTAGTACCAGATCAACAAATTATAACCATTTTATCAATGAATCCAGATCAGGCACTTGTGCTTATCCAAACATAGAAAGCTCATTAGTTCTCATCCGATTCACATCACCAAGAAGCAATTGATTCCAGCATATGAGAAATAATTTTAAAAATTAATGGTCATATTTGGATTCCTCACATTTTTCTAAAAATAATGGATATATTATTTGTTTAATTTTGATTTACAGATTTAAATATATTAATTATCCCATATTAAATGAATAAATGGCAAAAATGAATAAAATAATAATAATTTTTATTTTTTATTTAAATTCGATATTATTATTACTTGTTCTATTTTAATTATTGTTTGGAATTAAAAAATTAAATCATGTGACATCAAGACCTAAGGGCTAATAGGATTGATAGCTTACTATTGACAGGAAAACAACAAGTGCAGACTTAGAAACTAGGGGAAATATAACTCGGAAGTTAAGTGTGCTTAGGCTGGAGTAGTGAGAGGATGGGTGACCGGCCGGGAAGTTAAACGATTTGAAATGAGTGCTCCATGGAATGGGCGACCAGCCGGGAAGTGATGACGGGTGATTAGACATTAAATTGTCAAATAATTCAGAAATTTGAAAATCAGAATAAATTCTAAAAAATCAATTTTTTCCCCAAAAAATTCCTTTATATCAACCGTGACTAAAGGTGGAGCCTTTAGTCTTGGTTGGTAACGCAAACCAGGACTAAAGGTCCTCCAGCCCCGCTCCGAACAGCGGTCACGTGGAACTTCTCTAGTCCCGATTCGTAAGCCAACCGGGACTAAAAGTAAAATGGGCATTAGTCCCGATTGTTTTATCCCTGTTGTAGAACCGGGACTAAAGGCTCGTTTTCTACTAGTGTCTGTAGATACTCCGCTATTTTTAAGGATCGATTAGAAATGCCCTAAGGTTGAGTCTGTGATGTGTTTACCTCATATGATAGAAAATTCTCAGAAATACAATATTTTAGCAAGTTTGTTCCCGTTTTACCTTTTAAATGTTATGCCTCATCCCATCAGGTGGGCCCCACTATGTGCTCAATGGGGCAAAGTGTGACAAACTCTGTCTTTGAGAGTGAGAAGTGGGTATATGGGTACGTGTATTACCAGGTTCACTAGTAAATAGCACTAAAAAACACAACTACTACAGAATACGCTTTACAAAGTTATCAATGGTTTCTGGATAACACTCACAAGTACTCGGCTGAGGAGATACTAAAGGGAAAGATACCATTGATCAGTATTACCCGTGGACTCACTGCGTCGATCCCAAAACCAGCCATGTATAGGATGCCACCACCTCAGGAAGAAACGGCATTATCGGTTGATGGTTCCTTATCAGCTGCGGATGGTGCGACGGCAGCGGGTATGATTTTACGGAGGTTTGAAGTGAGTGTTATCTTGCGGCATACCAATTCTTATTCCATTGCAATGATGCACTTGAGGTGAAAATCCACGCGCTAAGGCAAGGTACGGCTCTTGCAATTTAACATTGTTCAGTCTGACTCATCAATGGCTCTATCAAGACTTGTTAATGACTACCCAGACCGTTCTGCTTGCAGTCATTTAGCTTTGGAGATTAAAGTTCTTATGGTTTATATAATTGTTTCACAGAAATACATCGTGATCAAAATAGAGTGGTTGATTGTTCGGCAAGGTATAGCCGGTGTGGACGTACCACAACTGTATGGAGGAACGCTTGCCTCTTGATCGTAACCCTATAATTCTGAAATAAAACTCCTTTTTCTCGCAAAAAAGAAAGAGCACGCGCACTCCCCAACTTTGAAGAAATATGGGCATTTTTTCTCAAAAAAAAATAACATGGACACTATTCTTGTGAGCATCGCCTAGCTGCAGCTGCCTTGCCTGCTGGCTAGCACGTCCATCGTTGCGAGCATCGACCAAAAGCGCAGGCTAGCCCGTGGACGCACTCGATCGGCCGCTACGTGGTCGTACGTTGGTTCTACAGACCAAAATGACCGACCACCGTACACAAGGAGGACAGCGCCGTTGGCATCTTGCGGGCGCGCGCGTACGGAGCCGGAAACGGGCCGCCTTTTCTATGCTTGTAGCTGTGGTGGTTCGGCCAATGACACGGGAGGGAGGCCGAGAAGCGCTTGCGTGCGTGCCACGCCCGGCCGTCCAGCGTGTGCGTGCGGGAGGAAGACACACCGGGCGCTCTCGTTTGGCGCCGAGCGAGCCCGCACGCGTACGCTCGCCAAAAGGGCGGCACACGCACACGTTGCCATGCACGTACGCCCGGGCCCTTTTACCACAAACGTCGTCGGTGTGCTCAGCAGCGCCGTGGATGCACACGCGCGCCCCCCCAACTTGCAACACAAAAGGAGAGAATGAGGGACACACAAGGAGCGCAGAGGCGACAACGGACAATTTGCAAGGTCGTTTTGCTGAAAAACCTTGGTGCAATCTACACCGAAGATTCCAATTATACGCAACTTAAAGTTGAATTAATGCTAAACTTGCTGCGATCCTCGGTGGAACTCCGTCCGGTCCTTCGTACTCCGCGTATTAGATTTGTGTGAAGTTAATCTTTGCAAAGTTTGACCAAATTTGTACTAAAAAATATCAACATCCACGATACCGAATATATATACTGTGAAACTACGTTTCATAATGAATCTAACAATATTGATTTGGCATTGTGAATGTTGACTCTTTTTTCTATAAGTTTGGTCAAACTAAAG